>NC_133950.1:11656214-12303357 GCF_031877795.1 Strix aluco
TTCACAACAAACTTCACAATATTTTAACTTTTGTTTCTCACAGGAATGTCTGATTTCCAGTACCTGGCAATGCACTCTGGTCCTGATGGCAAACAAACCTCCATGTATGACAAAGTCCTAATGCTCAAACCAGAGAAGGAAGAATTTTTCAACAGAGAATTACCTCTCTACATCCCGCCACCAATTTTCTCACGTCTGGACACTCCTGTTGACTATTTTTATCGGCCAGATATACAACACCGGTTAGTGCCTGTTCTCACAGTGTAGTAAATAGCTGTGTTTGTTCTGGAATGGATAGGTAGTGAAACATTTTGCTGATTTGATATATATTTCTAACAGTCTTTTCCTTTTTCATCCCTTGAAGATGCCTCCAATCCATTCCAATCTCTGTTGTTATAGGATCACTGCTCTTGAAGCAGCACTAAATACATTGTTCATGTATTTATTTCACCTGTTTAAGCTGCCACCTTGTTCTGTTGTATCCCTCTTGATTTGGCACAACAGGGGCCGGCACGCTTGAGAAGCTGCCTGGCAGCAGAAACCTCAGCGAAAATCCGCTTGAGGACTCGCCCGGTGAGGGGACCTGGTGATCTGGTGGAGACGGCTGCCTCCCCAGCACCCTGCAGGCAGCGCGGGGGGCAGTGAGCCCAGCTGTCTGCCTGCTTCCCGTGGGCTGGAGCCGAGGGGAGAGGGCGCAGGAGGTGATGCCAAATGTTCCTGTGGCCGCGCTCACCGGCCCTGTTCCCTCCTGGCCCCCGGCTGGTTTTGCCAGAAGAACAATCTGTGAGATCTCCCACAGGAAACATCTTTCATTTTCTCACTGTAGGCCTTCATCGGCACTTGAAAAAAAAATATTATCTCAACTGCATTTCCATCTTGCCTTGTCCCTGTACCCTGCTGAGCTGCAGTAACTACAGGAGAGAAAATGCAGAGGGTGAAGCCTTTTGTGCTGCAAATGCATTTTGTACAGCTTAGTAGCCAACTGCCCGAGGGTTTTCTGTCTGATAGTACAGGGGTCATTGTGCAGCTGGATGTAGTTTTGCAGGTTTTTTTTTTTTAAATTTAAATTTTCTCAGTGGTGTCATAAGAGTCTTCATTATTGTTACCAGTATGTGATAAGGAGATGGGGCCGAAGTTAAACCAACCCACTGCTCACATGGCTGAGTCCCTTCTGTTCTGAAATCGAGCACAAATTTCCATTTTTGTATGTTCCTGTGAAGGCCCAAATCCATACATGCCACAGGCAGAAAGCGAACCCGATCCTTTCCCTGTTTCTTAGGGAGGGATACAACAATCCCCAGGTGTCTGGTGAGAACCTGATTGGCCTCAGCAGGGCCCGTCGCCCGCACAACGCTATCTTTGTGAACTTTGATGATGAAGAAATCCCAACTAAACCTTTGGATGCTGCTGTACAGACCTGGAAGAAAATGTGCACCAATCCTGTGGATAAAAAGGTGGAGGAAGAGCTGAGAAAGGTACGTGCCTTACTCCTGAGCTGAGCACTATACTGCAGCATGCTGTGTAGGAAAAATCTGCGTGCAGCCATTTTCTCTGACTTCTCCAAAAGTTCTTGGTGATTGTAACTGACTGATACAGCAAGTGTCAGTAGATGCCACTGACACTGTTGTGTTCAGTTCAACGATGCAAGTCAAGATTTGGGTCTGTGTTTGCAGCCAACTCACAGTAAGTTCCTTTTTTTGTGCCACTAGTTCTTACATTACTGTTCTGATAGCTCATACTATGGGCCAAAAGCCCCAATACAGAAGAAAGTCCACTTGGAAAGCTCAACTGCCATTGGTAAGCCACTTCCCACTGTTCCATGGTTGTTTCTGTATTATTTTAGCTCTTTGAAGTCCGTCCTGTCTGGTCTCGGAATGCAGTAAAAGCCAATATCAGTGTCCACCCAGACAAGCTGAAACTTCTGTTGCCGTATTTGGCCTATTACATGGTAAGTCTGTACATCTGCCCTCGTGCCTGTCTGAGGCTCTTAGGAGGCAAAGCAGGGGAGCATCAGCTGGGTGTTCCTGGTCCTTTACCGTGTCTTAGGTCCTACCACTAAGTCCCTGAGGTTAATGTTATGTAAAGAGAAAGAGGGAAGGAAGCCCTTGCTTTTGAACAGAAGTTAAATCCGTGGAGGATTCAATACCTGTTTGCTCCATTGGTTCTAATCAGCTTTGCAGTTCAGTCAGACACTCAAATTGACTGTTCATCTGGCAACAGTAGCAGAATTTTTCCAGACAAACACTTCATTGTGATCTTGCAAGTTAGTTTGTAAAAGCACACAAATATTTGTGCTTTGATGCATTGATTGCCCCAATTTCAGTATATAAATACTGGTGTGGCAGATGAAGGAAGAGCTGGTAAAAGAAATAATCTCTGGGCAATGAGGGGAAATACTAGAATTCTATAAGAAGCTCTGCAATGCTACTGTTTTTTTTTAACCATCTTCCCCCATGTGTGTTTATGCAGTTAACAGGTCCTTGGAGAAGCTTGTGGGTTAGGTTTGGGTATGACCCCAGAAAACACCCTGAAGCAAAGATTTATCAAGTGCTGGATTTCCGAATTCGCTGTGGAATGAAATATGGTAAAAGGGCCCAACCCACAGAGAAGCTCTCTCTGCTTTCTGGTTAATCTTGGTAGTACTTTTCTTTTTACTTGTTTTTCAAACACTTTTGCCATATTTCTGCTCTGATGAAGGTGACACCTTTTGAGCTCACTGCTTACTGTAGTTCTTCTGTAAACTCCTTTAATACTTTATTTAATAGTATGCAATATGTCTTTCCTCATTTGGCACATTCCAGACTCAGTGGACAGCGGGCTGACTTTCCTCCTGTTCAAAGCCCAGGTGGATGCAGCACACCATCTTCCCTCTCAGGGGAGGCACTGAGCAGTACATTCCATTGCTTACACAGTAGCTATTCCTCAAGGACCTCAACATCTTGTGCGGGATGCCAGGTCTCAGATCTTGGGGCACAGGGTTCCCCTGCTCTGATTTTGTTGAGGACAAGGACTTTCTGAGGTCATCTGGTAAGTCCCTGACAGCTGGCATCCAGTCCTTGCCATCAGATCACATCTCCCTCTTTCCAAGTGAAAGGGTTTTGTTGATCTGATACTTCTCCTCTCCCCACCTTGCTGAAGTCACCGTACCCCAAGGATCAGCCATTCACACACCAGTCCAGCACTTCTGTTACTGAGCTAGGGATACTCTTCAGGGTGCTTGCCCTCAGTTCATTATTGGTTTTCTTTTTTCACCTCTAGGTTACGCCCCTAATGATATGCCCGTGAAAGCAAAACGCAGCACGTATAACTACAGTCTGCCCATCACTGTCAAGAAGCAAGGTATGCTGTGCCAGCAGAAGGGCTGTCTGGCTCTTCTGTTTCTTTGTTTATCCCATCCTAGTCACAGGTGGTGAAGGGTATCTCTGTGTTCTAGCTGAGCCAAAACTGGGGCTTTATTTCTGGTTATAATATGGTGTGAGAGTCTTGGATGTGTGTCTGGCTGAGCCACAGTATCTATTAGCAGACAGGAGTTCTGGGAATTCAGCATTCACTTCAGTGGTGGTGCAGAGTAAGGGGAGAGTTGTTCTCTTTTCTTTGTCAAGGGAGAGTAGAAAATGTTAAAATTATGAACATATTTGCTGCGGAAAACCCGCCAAGCTCACCACCTTTCCCATAACTGTCCAGTAACGTCTCTGAAGAATGAGCAGCACATGCTCAGTTGCTGGGTTGGTCTGGGTTTTGCTGCGCAGCAAAGTTGAATCAAGAAAGAGAAGTGACAGTACAAAGCCACGGAGTGAAAGATGTCCCTAATTAGGACTCTCTTTTTTTTGTCTGTCAGTAAGTCATACGGTCAGTGTACACGATCTGAAACAGGGGCTTGGTACGTCTGGTGCATCCGGTGCAAAAAAACCTGCCTCCAGCAGGTATAAACTGAAGGTAAGCATTACGCTCTGTGACAAGAATCTTGAAATAGCTTAGTGAAAAAGGGGTGTTTCCCATTCTGTCAGTCCTTACGGGGACAGTTGTGAGTGAGCTGATGTCCTCGGGTTTACCTGGGAAGCTGCTCGTTGTACACAGCACTACAGAACTCCACCGGCTGTGCACTGAATGTGTTTCTTACGTGCTGCAAGATGGGATTGGTACTGTCAGCCCCGGTCTTAGATGTGATGAGCATTTTGTTTCAGTTGATAAAACTGGAATTTTATGGGCGGTGAAGTGCAAAAAAAATCACCATGTGTTTATCAGGTTGTCCTGCAAGATCCAGCAAGGCAAAATAAATATTTAAACAGGAGTCTTTTATTCTTCCCTTTTTGCTAGAATGAAACCTATAATCCACTGTTACGCAGTAAGAGGCTGCAGACAGCTGCAGTTTGAAGAGATGAAGTGTGTTCTCTGCACAACTATGGCTGCAGTGAAATTTTGCTGCATTCCTCATTCAGCTTTATCTTTTACGATACGCAGACCTATGCCTTGGAACTGATTTGTGTTGGAAGTGCCTTATTCTTGAATCAGTCCATTGGCAGTACTTTTCAGTTATGCCAGTTGTCCTGTTACACCATAAAATGTGCATTAATCCTTTCCTTCTTTCCTCCTCTTAGGAATCCATCTACATTTTCCGAGAAGGAGCCTTACCCCCTTATCGGCAGATGTTCTACCAGCTCTGTGATTTGAATGTGGAAAGGTATTGCACACTGGCAGCTGAGTCTTCTGTTAGAGCTAGATTTCAAAGCCTTTTGTTTATATCCAGTCTATTCCTCTCTCTCTCCTTGACCAGAAACTTAAGAGGTATTTAGCTTCTGAGTAAAAATAGAACAGGCTTCTCACACATGAACTTCCTTTCCAATATGACAATTACCTGAATAACCAAATATGCTATTCCAACTCAGTGAAGTAAAATGGAAGTAAGCCACAGTCTGTCTCACTTGAAGAAGCCTACATCTGAATGTAGAAGGTTAACATTTCCTTTCCTTTTGCTGCTTTTTAGCCTACAGAAAATCATCCGTCGGAACGACGGCACAGAGTCAGAATGCACAGAGCGGGATGGGTGGTGCCTTCCAAAGACTAGTGATGATCTGCGAGATACCATGTCCCTGATGATAAAGCAGATCATCAGATCCACAAGACCTGGTAAGGGTACTTCTGAACATCAAAGTGTATTACTGCCTCACTGCCTACTGCTGCAGCGTATTACTGCCTTCCTGAGGGTGTTGAGAGGTTGTGGGCTGAATAAGGATGTTGCAGCCAGCGCTGGGGCAGCAGCGTTCCCGTATTTGCCGCCTCCTTCGTGCTCCACCTGGTGTTCTTTGTGTTCCAGCTCATTACAGTCTGAGCTGAGGCTGTTGTCCTGCAGCGTGAACATGGGTTGGGATTGGGAAAGACTGGGAGCAAAGGTTTTCTGTTTCATCTTCCCACTATCACAGCCTTCGGGTTTTAAATGTTTTTGTACAGTGATCATCAAGATCTTACTCTTACTGATGTATCTGTTGGTGGCATTTTCCTTTTTATTAATGTTATTAATTGAACAAGAAGTGAAGAAATTATTTTTGTGTGGTGCTGGGCCAAAGCAGTATCCCAGTGAATTAGGTCAGAATCAGGTAGGAGAGGAGGCACAGCACTGCAGATCTGCTGTAGCGTTCCTGGAGTATGAAGACAGATTGCTCTGGGCTTGATCAGATTCTATTAAGATGGGCAACATTAGCTGTGCCCCTCCGGCTTCTGCCTGCCTCTCGCGTTTTGTGAACTCCACTGCAAATGCCCCCAGGTTTCACTGAGAGAGGCATCACAGTGTCTGTCTTTCTTCCCAATTAAGCTCTATTCTCAAATACAACAAGCAGTGAAGATGGCAAAGAGCAGCTGGCGTATGAGTCTGGAGAGGATGAGGATGATGAGGAGGAGGAGGAAGAGGACTTCAAGCCTTCTGATGGGAGTGAAAATGAAATGGAGACAGAAATTCTGGACTATGTGTGAACTCAGTGAGCAGCCTGGCTGCTGTAGGACAGAATCATCTCTGCTCCTGTTCCCTGAGTGCTGAGGGTTCAGCCACCATGCCCAGGGTGTGGGAAAGCAGAACTTGCACTAAGATGCTGATGACCCGTCTGCACTGCTGATGGCCATCGTTCCTGATGTTAGGGAGCCGTTGCCTGTTGTCATAACTGCTGGCTAATAAGCCCTCAAGCAAGCTCAGCAAACTCCCAGGATCTAAACCCGCTGGCAGCACACCTGAGAAGAGAAGAAGTTGCCTTCCCAGATCTCTCCATGGTGGGAAGTGCACCTTGGCCGGGTTAGTGGCCGTGTGGGGCAGGGCAAAGGTGCCCGAGGCGGTGCTGGGGGAAGCTCTCGATGCTGCTGGAGTCCCTCGGGCAGGTGCTGCCCTTCTGCTTGTCTAAGGGGAATGAAAATACTGGGCTGTGACTTCAGCATCGAGCCTCGCTGGCCATCTTGGAAATAAAGCCAGCAGGAAAAACCACTTTCTGGCAGTGAGTAATTCCCTTCTGCGGGATGTAGCGTATGTTGTCCTCACTGGCTGATGCACTTCTCAATTCTGTTTTGGCTTCCCCAGCAGTTAGCAGGGACTGAAGGGAGCAGGCAGCGGGGCAGAGAGGTTGGCCACTCTGGCCATTAGTCTGCCATTGTTGGCTGGACTGTTACTACCCTGTCACAGAAGTTCAAGGTCTGCTGGCATTTTCTGCATCTTGTGCATTCCCCAGTGTGTTACGAGTGCAAGGTTTCTCATTAGTGGCCGATAACAGGCCCTAATGCCTGGTTTAATATGATTTCAGCCTCCCGTACTTGTGTGAGGCTTCAGCATTTTTTGTTAGACTGAGATATTTCCTTAGGTTTGGCCTCCAGCCCACAAAAGCAACATCAGCGGGGCTGTAGTGCAGTGGCACAGAGGGTCCATAGGGGTGGATGGGTGTTTATATACACACAGAAGCTGCCTCTGAGGACTGGCCCCTTGGGTGTGCACTCACCATGGCTTGCTGGGAGATCCTGGGCTTTGCCTTGTGCTCCTACCTCAGGCTGGCGGGGGGGCAGTGTAAGTACAAAGGCATTTCTAACAGCTTTAAGACTATACGGGGCGCTGTGCAGCGGTCGGTTGGTTTGGGGGCACCTCCAGCCCGGGTAAGGTGCAGGTCCTGGCAACGTGGGGATCCGGAGGTGTGAGGGGCTGTACAGTGGCCTTACCCTTCACAGTGCAATGGAGCAGGGCATGAAGACATAAGGAGAGATGCAGTGGACATACCACTGCCAGGTAGGAATATGGTCTCAGGTATTAGCAGGCACCAAGAATAAACACTTAGAAAAGCTCGGAAAAACACCTGAAGCCAAACTTTCTATCAACAGGAGGCCTGCGGCCAAAGCAGCCAGAAATCACTTGTGCCAGAGTTCATTTATTTCCCAGCCATTTTCAAAATTCCTCTTTCTGGGAAGACTGCAGTGATTTGCATGTTTAATTCTACCTGAGCAGGTAACACCACCGTTACCAGCCCTGTCTGTACAATATGATCCTTCCATTTCCAGAAGCTCAGGCTTTAAACTACTGTAGCCAAAGGCACAGAGAAATTCTGGACAGTGCAGCCGCATCTTTAACGCCCACGCTCAGAACCACCACACCATCCAGGTAATCTCCACTGCCGTCTGTGCAATTATAAAATAGAAAATAAACATGCTGGCCATGGTAGGAAATGAGCCCTCGAGCACCAAAGAATGACGCCTCAAATCAAGGCAAACCACTGGCTCCACATCATAAGGACCAACTATTGCTTTTGCTCTTAAAGCCACTGCTTATAGCAAAAGGTGTAAAACCTGTATATTGGACGTCACATTTATGCAACTGGGTTCATTTGAGAATCGAGCACTCGTCCCTCAAACAAAAAGCCTCTATCTTGGTTCAAACACAAACCAAGGCTCAGCTCCACAGAGCTGAGATAAGGTACGAATGACAGGTTGACAGCTTTCTCCAGGAATGTGCTGGCATTTGGGGGAAGTAGGACAGGACAACCCCTGCCTTGGGGCAGAGACATTTGAGCATCAGTATTTTATTGCAAAGACTAATTACATTGCTGTGTACAAGTCACACCAGGCAGTGTGCTCCTTCATTGAAGTGGTACAAAATACATATGGTACAGCCAGTCCCTCCGGTGACGCTGGGCTGCTGGGGGACACCGGCAGGAGGGGACACGGGGACGGTGGGTGCCAGCGTGGCCCCAGGGCAGAGGCTGGGCTGGGGGCAGGTTGGGAGGCAGGAGGCTGCCCCTGCGTCAGGGAGCCAGGGGCTCCCATCATGTGCAGCGAAGGGCGATGCCACCCGAGGGGACACATGGGGCTGGGAGAGCTCAGCGCCGGCCACGCATGTGCCCGAGCAGCCGCTTCCCCACCTGGTGCCAGGGACCCGCAGCCCAGCTCCTGCCACCAGCCCCGGCCCCGCTCCTGGAGCTGCACCTGCCCGGCAGCACCAACAGACAGAAACGGGGAAGATGTGCTGGAAGGAAGCGCTTAAAAAAAAAAAAAAAAAAAAATGGAGCCAGGAGCAAAAAAAGGTCCCCCTTGGGTTAGTGTTTCCTACAGTGATTAAAACAAGCATCTCTGCCCCTGCTTGGGCAACTAGTGGTAGAGAAACAAGGGAGGGGTGGCTGGTGGGGTTGGTGCCCCACGAGCGCGGCAGAGCCACGCTGCTGCCGCCACCGTCCCTCCCAGCAGCCTTAAATACCAGGGTAGGGAGAGGAGAGGGCCTGGGCTGCAGGGCAGGGGGAGGCTGGATTAGTAAAATGTACAAGTTCGTCTCTTCTATTTACAACCAATAAATATTGAAAAAAAAAAAAATCAGTAAACTTTTTTGTTTTATACAAAAAAAGTCTCATTGCTGCTTCTCCCATGGTCAGTGTTTGAAAAAGTCCGGTTAAAGCCCAAGGTGAGTGGCACTTTCTGTGGGTCAGGTGGTGGCAGCCGGGGCACCCGGAGCACCCTGAGCTCTTCGGCTCCTCGCCTGCCCACGCAGACCCAAGGTCTCTATTTACACAAGTTCAGACAGAAATTTGCTCTCCTCCTCCTCCTCCTCCTCCTCGTGAGGCTGGCAGCGCTGGGGGCACGGCCCAGAGCTTCCCCCGACGGTAGAAGAGACACTGGCGTTTGATCTTTGGTGCAAGTTTTGAACATGGGCCGTCAAAAGTCCAGCTGGAGGATGCGCTGGAGCGGGGCGAGGAGTGAGGCCACGAGGGCTTCCAGCTGTGGAGAGCACGAGGCGCCCGCTCCATCGGGCACAGCCCTCCCTCCACGGCGCTCCGAGCACTGGTGCGGGGCTGCAGCTCGCCCCGCAGCCTGGGGCATCTCCGGAGGGAAGGACAGGCAGAGATGCGTGGCAGCGGTGATACCGGTTATCCCGGGGAGGAAAAGGGTGTGGAGGTAAAACAACGCCAGGAAAGCCGGGAAGGAGAGCACCGCGCCACGCGGGAGGCTCTGCAGCCCCGGAGTGATGGCTCGTGTTCTGCTCCTCGCAAACGGCCCCTCTGCGAGTCACCGCTCCCCGGCTCGCTCGGACACAAGGCACCTACGGCAGAGGCGGGCTCCAGCTCTGGGCTGGCCGGCGGCTGGACTAGTGTCGCACCGTGGAAGGTTAAAAATTAAAAAAAAAAAAAATAAAATTCCCCCCCCCCCTGCTGCCTTCCTGTGTAGCAAAAAAGACCTGATTGAAACGAGGGTTTGTGCAGAGAGAGGCGGAGGCCGACGCCGCTTGCCCGCGCGCCCCAGCTCTCGGTGCGGGAGGGAGATGCGCGGCCGTACCCGCGGGCGAGGGTCGCTCCTCTCGCCGTGCCGGGCGGCACGAGGACCGGCCGCAGCCAAGCCCGGAGCAGCCTTGCCCCCAAGGCCCCGTCGGTGATGGGTGGCAGTGGGGCTGAGGCTAGAAGATGCCTTTGGCGATCTTCAGGCCTTTCTGCTTCATCCTGGGCAGGGTGGAGCTGGAGCCGTGTTTGATCTTCACCCCCTTGGAGAAGCCTCGCTTCTTGAGCACGAAGTCATAGTTGGCGGCAGAGTTCATGGCATAGAAGACGTTGGCATTGTCGGGGATCTTCAGCTCTGGAAGTGACCAAGGATGGGGGTCAGTTGGGCACCCCTTCCCTGAAAGGGGCCCAGACTGGGGCTGAGAGTTGTCCCCAGCTGCTGGGACCCCTCTTGCTGTCACCTCCCAGCCCCGCTCTGACCCGGTGCTGCCCAGGCTGCAGGGCTGCATGGCCAGCCAGGGACGCAGCCCCCAGGAAAGCCCCCCTGACCCCAGCACACACCTCTCTCCTCCGAGATGATCTGAACAAGCTCATAGTCTTCAGGCCGGTCCCCATCCAAGTTGTGTTTGGCCATGGCTTTGCGAATAACCACCGGGGTCTTATCCTGGCTCGTCACCTGTGAGCGCAGAGCGTTATTAACCCGGGAGGGCACTGAAAAGCCACTGCTGTCTCCTCCCAAAATGGGCCATGCCCGCATCCGAGCAGGGCGAGCCGCCCCTCCCCGGCATCACCGCGGGTGCCCCATACCTACCAGGATGCTCTTGTACATGTTGCCGTTGTCCACGGCCAGGCTGACGCGGATGATGCAGCAGTCGTCGACCTGCTGGTTGTAGAGGGGCAGCGAGAGGGAGGAGTAGCTGGAGATGCCGGAGACTGAGCGCTTGTGGGTGCGGGAGGCTGTCACCGGCGTGGAGGAGACGGAGGAGGACGAGGCACTGCTGGAGCCTGAGCCGATGCCCGATGTGTCCAAGGAGGAGAGGGAGGTGGATTCCCAGAACTGGAGGGCAGGGAGGAGAGGGGATGCGGAGGACACAGTGGGTTTAGCTTCTCCGTCGGCCACAGACGGGGCGTACCAGCGCTGGGGGAGGGAGGCCAGAGGGATCTCACTGACCTGCGACAACGGGGGACCGACACGACTACAGTCGCCGGCGGTGCGAGAGCCCTGCCACGCTGCCGGAGCAGCAAAGGGCAGGGGCCTCCCTAGCCCCGGTGGGTCAGAAACAGCCCCCGGGACCCCCACCCACTCACCCCAGCCCCAGCGCCGGGGCAGGGGTGAGGCAGTCCCCGTGCGATGGCCACACCTGCCTCTGGAGGCCCGGGCCCCGCGAGCTGCCCCGTACCTTCTTCTCCTGGCAGTCGGGGGACTCAGGGATGAAGCTGATGTTGATCTCCTCCACGTCAGAGCTGCTGGAGCCAGCGGAGGTGACGCTCACCGAGTCCGTGGCGTCCCCACTGCACAGGTACTGCCCGCACTTGAGCTGGTCGAAGGATTTCGAGTGGGAGCTGCCGCTGGCGCAGGGCTCGGTGCTCGGCGGCTGCCGGCTGCCAGGAGAGACGCGGGGCAGGTGAGAAGGGAGCAGAGCCAGGGTGCCCTTGGCTGGCAGGACAGCGGCCACCCCAGCCTGGTTCCTTCCCCGCAATGCTCAGCCGGAGATGCCCCGCGCTGGCCCCCACCTCCACCCCGCATCCCGCCGGGGACCAGCAAGACTCACTCGCTCCATCGTTTGATGATGCCCGTGTTTTTCTTCGCCTTCAACGTGTTGCTGGCCGACTCTGACAGTGGCTCGATCTCGCACGACAGCCCGTAACTAGGAGGGGGGAGATGAGGGTTTGAGCTCTGTGCTGCCCACGGCTGTGGCGAGCGCCGTGCCGGTGGGGCGAGGGGGGCAGAGGCCAGAGGGGAGCACAGGGCTCAGCAGCCGGAGGAGATGAGCGGTGGGACCTCCCGATGCACCGGCGGCAGCACAGCCCCCATCCCCACTCCCGCTCACCTCTCGGCCTCGCTGAGCCGCTCCAGGCTGTGGAACCAGTCCACAAACTGGTCCTCCTGCGTGAAGCTGTAGTTGTTGCAGGCCGACTGGAGCAGCTTGATCTGGGCAATGACTTCGAACTCCTGCAGCAAATGGAGGCCATGAGACCAGATCTGTTTGCCAGCCCCAGCATCCTCCACAAACAGCCCAGCCCAGCCCCACGCGTGGAGGCAAATAGGAAGGACCAGAATCCCCCTCCCCAAAAACGACAGCAAAAGAGGAGAAGGGTAAATCCCAAAGTGACTGGCACATCCTGGGCTTGCACCAAGTCAGCCTCCTCCTTCCACCCTGCTGTGCTGCTGCCAGGGCAAAGCTCTCACCTTCCTTCTCTTCTCAAAGTTGATCAGCCCACCCTGGAAAAGAAGGGGCCAAAAGTGAGTGTGGAGCAGGCAGAAAAGTATCGCTCCCATCCCTCCCTGTCCCCTGGCTCGCTGCCACTGCAGGGTGGGTGTCCCTGCCGAGTGGCCCCTTTCCACGGGGTGACAGAGGTGGATGTGTAGTGTCAGAAATAGGATGCACAGTGTCAGATATAGGATGCACAGCGTCGGATATAGGATGCACAGGGTGCAGTGTCAGATACAGGACGCATGGGGGACCAGCCCTCCATTGATGAGCCCAGGCTCTGGGGTGGCTGTGCAGAGGAAGGGGAGGACAGAGATGGAGGTACGTACATCCAGGAAATCCTTCATGGCGGTGTCGAGCATCACCAGGTCTGTGAGGAAGGTGCCAAGGTAGGGAATGGTGCCCTGCATCACGCCCTGCGGGGACAGAAGGGACAGTGGGGTCAGCAGAGAGTTGGGAGCAGCCCAGGCAGCCACCAGGGAAGGGGCATGGGGGCAGCTGTGCCAGACCCACCATCTCTCGCTGCTGTTGCTGCCGCTTCTGAGCCCTCTTTGGGTTGATCTCCAAGGTGGCGAATTTGGAGGTGCCCTCCTGGATGGTGGAGAGAGGTGGGGATCAGTGCGGGTGGGAAACAGACTGCACTAACAGATGAGATAAAATTCACCCCTGCTTTTACTGGTACAACTTTCCTTGTAGAGAGAAAGAGGGATGAGAGGAAGAGGAGGAAATCAAAGCTGAGCTTTTTCACAGCTCACAGGGAGGAGAGACTTAGTGAATAGGAACTGCTGCTCCCATTTCCAGCTCTGTATAAATAGCTCCTTAATGGGATGTTTTGTTCCCTTTTGCAGTTTATGTCCTCTCAGCCCCCAAACTGGAGCTGGGCTGGGAAGCTGCAGAGAAGGACATTTTTCCTGCAGCCTTTTACGAACCCTCCAACCCCACCTGAAATCAGGAGGACTTTGCACTGGGCTGTTAAAATGTAGCTGCTTCTGGGAAGAAGCCGTCGCCCTGGTGCACTGGATCCTATCCCACTGCTTATCTCTGCTTGCGGAATTGCTTTGCAAGCTTCAGGCAATGACGACTTCTGGGTGGAGAAGCAGAAAGCCCAGCCTGGTCCAAAACCCCCGCCTGCTCCCCAGACTCAGCACGCCCTGCCTGCACCCGTGCCTGCAAACCCCGCAGCGCTGCCAGGGCTTTAGCCTGGTGGCTGGAACACTGTGGAAACTTCTGCCAGCGTCAGCCCGAGCTCGCTGCCAGGGACACGGTGCTGCGGGTGCCGCTTCCCCGTACCTTAATGAGAAGCTCCCGGCTCAGTGAGTGGTTGTTCTCGTCGGAGAAGATCTCTGAGAGCTCGTGGAAAGTGCGGAAGCTCTCCCTGATCAGGGAGAAACACGGAGGGAAGTCAGCAGTGGTGCCACCCTGGGGTCTCCTCCTTGGGCTCTCTTCTGCTCACCCAAAGGACCCCCCCACCAGCACTCACAGCTTGAGCAGGGCCTTGCTGTTCAGGGGCTATGCCAGGGTGTTTTGCACAGAAAGGAGGAGAAGGTGATGGTGCTTTTATTTCCTCACCCTCCTTAGGCCCCTGACACCTTATGCTGGTCCCTGGGTTTTGGGCACACTCCAAGAGGCAATGCTGGAGCTAAGATGATCCCATCTACACATTCAAGGGCCACAGCCAGAGCACAACCTCCCTCTTGACACCCTCCCATGGCTGTAGAAGACACTGCTTACCGTAGGACCTCGTCCCAGGTCTTCTTCAGCCGGTGAACGGCGTTGCATTGCAGAGCCGAAAGGATGGCTCGGAGGGAGGAGAAGTTCTTCAGGATGCGGCACTCCTGGGGGCAGACAAAGAGACAACAGTACTCAGCGTTAAAGAAAGCCCAAGGATCTGCTGGGACTCACACACCGCAAAACCTCAGCCCAGGGCTGAGGGGGGAGGTGAGCAGGATGACAGGCTGTCCTACCCGAGCCACTTCGATCCACCGCTCCACCACTTTAGCCCTCTGCTGCGGCTTCAGGGAGCGGTCTCCGAGGCACGTGGCGATGACACAGTTGGCCACGCTATTGAACTGCAAGACCGTGGCACGGATGGTGGGTGCCAGGTGCTCTTTGCCCTTCTTGTCTCGCTGGGACCAGATGCAGCCCAGACAGTGGTAAGGCACCACTTTCTTAAACAGCTCCTGGATATAAAGAGATGGAGCTGGGTCTCTTTGGGGTCCCTGGGAAGGGAACAGGCCAGGAGGAAAAGAGGGATGGGAAGAGACAGGCCTCTGCCCAGAGCAGCAGGTAGCAGGCAGGCAGAGCACCTGGCTGTCGAATGAATACTCACAGCATCCATCAGCGTGAACTGTTCTGCCACCATCTCTGGGGAGAAGGAGAGGAAATCTGGCTTCCCGTCCCCGACACCGTTCTCCTCCACCAGCTGGAAGGTGCAGCCGCCGTGGTCCACAGCTGCGAGAGACGGCGTGAAGCTGAGCACCGCAGCACTGCCGCGAGCCGGGGCCCACACCGACCCACGCCAGCCCTCTGCGGGCACCCACATCCCACCTCCTGGGCTCTTAATTCCCATCTGGCTTCACACCTCGAGAAACGAGGCTCAGATAAAAGGATAGTCATTTTAAACCTGGATACAAGTGTCTGTAGAGGATTAAAGGCAGATTAGCTAATCTACTTAGAAATCCTGGTTCAGTTGGATTGGCATCCTGGTGTACCTCCACGTAAATGCAGGCAGAATTTATGGGGGTTCAGCCATGTGGCAAGACCCGAGGTTCTGGAGACCCTTGATGCCAACCAGTAGCACTCTCTCCACCTGAAGCCCCAAATGACCCCCCACAAGCGGGGAAAGGACCCCACCTTCCACTTTGGACTCGCTCTGCTCTTGCTGCTGGAACTGGGCCAGCAGGATGCGGGCTCGGCGCTCCAGGTCCGAGCCGGGGATGTTGTGGCGCACGTAGGAGATGAGCTGCTTGAGGCAGGTGAAGTCTGGGGGCTTACGGAAGTCCTCTGAGTACTGGTCCAGCCAGGCACCGAGGATGGAGGAGATGGTGCTGCAGGGAGAGGGGGAACACAGGCAAGCCTGAATGAGAATCAAGTGCCACGAGAAACCCACGTGCACCCCAACACACTCCAGGTACCAGAAACAGCCCGGGATGAGAACTGAAAATCTATCAACCAGAGACACCCTTCTCTTGCTCACCCGCAGCGCGGTCAGACTTACTTCTTCAGCTCCATCCTCTCGTCCACAGCGTGCCTGGCGTGGTCCCCATTTGCCTGCACGTGGAGTTTGCCGTACCTGGTGGGGCACAGCGAGGAGGCAGTGAGCACCCTGGACTTGGCTGCCTCTCAGCCTTTTCTCCCTCCACATCACCCCCAGCTCTCCCAGGGGGTCGGGATGAATCTCCCACGCACTGTCCCGCTGCCCCCACTCTGCCACAGCCCCCGTGTTATGGGAAGCAGCCAGCACTGGCTACCTCGCAGCGGGGGTACTGGCTGGAAGGGTTCCAGCTCTCTGGGAAGTTGTGTCCTCCCTGCCCCAAAACCTTCACGCTGATGGAGTTGGGAGAAGCCCATCAGCCCTCCAAGGCAGGGCAGCAGAAGATGCTGGGGCTCCCCTGGCTAAGGGGGCTCAGACACAAGCCACCCCTGGCTGCATTCTGGGGCTCAGGGCAGCCTCACCTGTTCAGCAGCAGGTCCAGCACTTGCTTGGTGGTGGCGAAGGCCCGGTAAGTGCACAGGAAGATGGTGACATAGGTGGAGTCATTGCCCTTGAAGGCTGAGACCAGGTACTCCACCAGCTTCTCCAAGGTCCCAGCTTTTATCGTCCGCACCTTACACGTCTCATAGAGGTTTAAGGCCGACTCGTTCTCAAACTGTCGGGACAGGAGCAGAAGTCAGTGGGTTGGGTGAAGACAGACACGTTCAAGTGCAACACGGTCCCAGCAGCTTCAAAAGCCACCGTTCAGGTCTAGGCTGGAACCACGGACCCAATACAGTGCCTGGGGCTCTTGTGACAGGCCTGGGGAAAGGGAAGCCGGGTCTCCTCAGACACCAAATACCCAGCTGAGAAGACTTGAGCATTTAGGAAATCCCAGGAAAGGCCTCAAGATTGCCAAAACCTAGATGTTGCCCTAATTTGCAAAATGGGGCTTCAGATTGTTTCCTCCATGCCCCTTCCCATGGGCCAGAGGCCAGAAGGTGCTCCCATGCCCCCGCTCCCAAATAAATACATCATTCCCAGATAAGGCTTGGAAGGATCCCCCAGGACAGGAGCATATGGGGGAGCAAGAAGAGGGCAAGACATGGGCTGGTATAGACCCTGCCAAGCCCTGACATCAGGTCACCATGTCTCTGGCAGGGACACATCTGAAAACACCCTGTGGCAGGACTCTGGTGGTGCCTCCCGCTTACCCCCAGCCATCGCTGCCCTTTGTTGGCCGTGTGATGGAGCTGCACTTTCCGGAGCGATATGCTGTAGATCACACCATCCTCCAGCTCTTCTCCGATCTCCTGTGTGGAGCTCTGCACGGGAGGACAAGATACACCATGAGATAAGGAGAGTAAAGCGTGGCAGAGATGCTCTTGCAGGCTCATACAAGGCATCTCAGCAAGCCAAAGGCAACAGCCGGCAGGCAGCAAGAGTCTCCCTTGCCTGCTCAGAAATGCAAACCAGGCGACACTCGTCTTTCTGGCCAGCTTAACTCTGGGCCCACGGGAGCCTGCACACAGGCAGAGCCAGGACTTTGGGAAGCTGCTCTTGGTCTGCTCCGCATCCCCTGGCTCCACATCTCAGCCCTTCTGCAAACCCAGGCTGTGTCAGCGCCGGGTGCTGGGCAGAGCGGGGAGCCCTCGCCAGGCAGCGAGGGGGGCTGGGGGCAGCACACCCCTGTACCAGCCCCAGCTGCTTCCCCCTCCCCAAGCCCTCGCCTTTCCCGTAAGGTGACATTGCTGCCTGGTCTGACCGTAATCTCGGTAATCTGTCCCTGCAGGAACTGAGCACCTCGGTGCACCCTTGGTAATAAATAATAATAACTATGAAACCAAGCTGGCCGCAAGCTTTGGCAGCGCTGGCCACGCACACAAGGCAGAAATCCAAGGGGGGAGCTCAAAGCTGGGGGGAAACCCCAGAGAGCGGCACCAGGGTGGGCTCAGGCACAGCAGGGACAAGTCCCTGCACCCCTGGGGACAGGGACCTCGGAGCCACAGCCCAACCCAGCTACGAGGCTTGCACTTCTGCTCTGGGGGACACAGATCGCCTAAAATTTGGTGAGAAAAGAGGGGATGTTTCTCAGGGCAGGTCCCCAGGCACACGTCTCCCCCAGATCCCCCAGTCCCACATGCCAGTGCGGGGCTCGGTGGCAGCTCCAGCCCTACAAGGACAATTTGGTTCCCTCCTCCTCCTCCTCCTCCTCCTCTCTCACCACGCTCTGCTGAGTCAGTGCCTCTCTTAAGAGGATTAATCCAGATCCTTTTAAACACCATGGGGATCTCCCCCGCCCTCCATCCCCCACGCCAAATGGTGGGACACGGTGTAACGCACAGTAAAACCCACTGCTCAGCAGATGGGGAAAATGGCCAAAAGCAATAAGCCGGTTAGCAGGGGGAGGTGACCACGTGCTGGGGCGCAGGGGCTCGGGGACAAGTCCCCCCTGTATATCACACTGCCAGCCAGGGGCCAGAGCCAGCCCACGGCTTTTCCTGCAATCTGCCTCTCAGGAGCACAAAAAACCCTGAGCAATGGCAACAACGCAGGGCTCGCCGGGGAAGAAGCTGCTGTGGGGATGGAGCCCCAGCAGCAACACTCCTCCCTGAAAAAAATCCTCTTCCCAAACCGCTCCCCGCGAAGGTGGGAACGGCCGTACCCAGGGCCCCGGCTTTAGACGACGCTGCACATTGCAAGAGACACTGAGCGGAAAGCACCGAACACGCACCTAAACATGCTCTTTAACCACCATCCTCTATCATCACCATCACAGCAGCAGTCGCTGCACTGTTCTCGCACCCAGCTCAAGTAAAGTGCTTGTTACTAGCAAGGAATCAAGGCAGGGAACCACAGCCAGCTCCAAGAGTAAGGAGAAAACTTTAAAAAGCTTCTTGTTCACGGCTGTAATGAATGAGGACAGAGAATCCCCCTGGGCAGGGTTACTGGATTTCTTCCTCACTTTCTGCTGAACCTGCTCTTCTCACTTCGTGCCAGACTACCAAGAGGTTTGGTTTGCTGAAGCATGACAGGTTGTGAGGCCCCTAACTTCAGCTGTGCTGTGAACATCAGAAGTCTTTCCCAGGGCGTACCAGCTTCCAGACCAACCCTGACAGCACCCACACAAGGCGGTGGACTGACACCCTTCTGGATGCCCGCGTCAGTCCCCTCTTGTTATCTGCTCTGGGATAAATTATAGCATAAATTTATGTTCCAGTATAAACAGGTCTGAATTTCAAGAACGGAAAAGACACCCACCAGCACGGCATGCCCTACGCCTTCCTAGAGAGCATGACATGAAAATACATCTCCCTTCTGCCTCGATAACTCCTCCAGGTTGATGATGCTGGCTGCTGGGGGTAGCATAACGTCTGAGCCCAGCTTGCCCCCAGCTTAGCTGGCCCAGGCCCAGGCAGGCTGGCAGCCCCGAGCCCCGATGGCTGGCACCACACAGCCTGAACACCAACAGGGGCGTGAACAAGCCCCTGAGCCCACCCTGACACCCCGCTTCTCTGCAGCCCCACGTCACATCTGCACTGGGAGCCTCGCCAGAGCGGCCACCCATGACACTGGCCCCGGTGTGGGGAAAACAAAGCCATTTAAACACATCAGCAAGGGGGAGGTGAGCGTGGTACGTAGCTAAAGGCACTGGCAGCTGAGCGAGCTGGGCTTCTCCCCCATCACCTCTCCATCTCTCCACCAAAAGCTCACAGGAATGAGGTGCTCCTACGCCAGGTGAGTCACCCCCAACCCCACAAGCAGAGATGCCTTAGCTGGGAATTGGACATGCTGGCACGGCCTCAGGAGTGAGCTGCCGGCACTGCTAAAGCCTCGTGTCCACCCTAGATCAGCCACCCATAGGGACGGTACCTAACTTGAGCCCAAGTCAGCCAAGTTGTCTTTCTTCCACCTCTAGATGCCGTTTCCAACAAAAGAAAGAAAACCTGTGGGAACTCTTCCCAGTTTGTCCACAGAGACCATCAGACCCTGGTGCCCACAGCTACGTGCCATCCTCCAGAAGCGACAGCAGTAGATGCCTCTTGAGCGCTCCAGCCTGCTGCCCAAGGGGCAGTGACAGAGAAGGGGCATCACTACCAACGGGGCTCTCTCCCCATCATTATCACCCAATCTGCAGATCAGCCCTACCCTGTATATCTCACAGTTATGCTGACTTTGGGCTGGAGGAAAGCTCTGGGTCCAGCAGGACCAGACCCCTGTACAGTCTAACTCAGAAAAGAGGTTTGGCCAGACAGTTGTAAACCCCAGACACAAATATCAAGAAAAATCAGATGCCTGCTGAGACGCAATTAAATGAATAAAGAAATCAAATCATATGGGAGGACAAAATGTCCCAGGATCAATCTGTGAATCATTGGCAGCTGCTCTGCAACTACAGTGGAAAGTATTGCCGTAACTGTGTAGGGGTTTTCACTCTGTATTTCGTGTCACGTGCAGAGAATACACTCAATTTTGGTGAAATTGGAAATTTCATTTCCTTCCCATATTCATTCATTTTTTGTCTTGCTGACTTGTGCAATATCCCCCAAAGTTCCCCCTTTGCAAACCACACACGAAGTACGCAGCTTCCCAGCAGTCTTCAGCCAGGCTCATGCCAAGAGCCAGGCGAACTGCTACACTGGTACATTTTAAAATTTGGCTATTTATATTCTGCGTGAGCGTCCTCTTTCCTACCGCTGCTTCTCCAAGATGCTGATTGTGCATTCCACACATGTTGGTTAAAAACCAACGAAGCAAAAAGCAGCAGCAGGACGGAGCCAGTGAAGTCCCACTCCAACACCTGCACCAAATGCACGTTTCTCCCTTTGCAGATCACAGAATCACAGAATCATTCAGGTTGGAAAAGACCCTTGGGATGATCGAGTCCAACCATCAGCCCTACTCTACAAAGTTCTCCCCTACACCACATCCCCCAACAACTCATCTAAACGACCCTTAAACACATCCACGGATGGGGACTCCACCACCTCCCTGGGCAGCCTGTTCCACTGTCTGACCACTCTTTCTGTAAAAAATTGTGAAGATGAGGAGACATGAGGTGGGAGCAGGGCTGGGAGAGACACAAAACCTTGACCTGTGGCTTATGTATGTGCTGGCCACCAAGAACGCCGCAATCCTAAGTCTGGCACTCACACCAGGATTTCCAGCAAGTCAACCGAAGATGAAGGCCTTCAAAATGGTCTCTAAAGAGCTCTGACAGACAAGGGCTGGTAAATATTACTGCAACAGCTACTGCTCCCCGTTGCCTGCCCTACACATGTGCTGGAGTTTTGTGCCCCTCGTAGCAGAAGGGAAACGAGCTGGGCCTCAGCCAGCCCAGCCGCAGCCCAGCACTCACATGCAAACCCTCGTTCATCGGTGGTTCAACCTGAGTATCTGAGCACCGTGCCACGGCAGAGGTACAGGTGAACAGTCCCTTCCGCTTACTGCATCGCCCTGGCAGAAGAGATGCGTCCAACAGGCCCAGACAGGGCTTTAAACGGCTGCAACAAGATTCAGCAAAACTCTTCTGTGAAAGCACTAACTTTGAGCACGCTGATGGTTATGGCATTTGCACCTTCCACCAAACTCATACAGAAGGGACTCAGCACCCCAGAAAGTGAGATCCAACGCATTTCAAGATGGGCACCAAAAAAGGGAAGATGTAGAAAATGAACATTTGACCATGATTTCTCCAGCTCAGTGTGGGCTCCTGCTCCTCTCCATACAGCAGGAAAAAGGCCTCTCAATGGAGGGGCGCAGGGAAAAACCACATGTTTAACTTAGGGGTATGAGACGCCCAATTCTGCGGAGTCGGACGCTTTTGCAAAATCAGCCGTAAGTGAACTCTGCAGGAGTTCATCCCCTGAAATATGAAACTGGAGGTCTGCACCAGATGGCTTGCCTGGTTTTAGAGACCGCCTCTTCCAACTGCAGATAGCCCCAGGCTGCGTGAGCAACGAGCTCCCCAGAGCTCCCCACCGATAGTTCAAAGCATTGGTGACTACACCGGGGAGGAATTCCTGCTCCGTGCAATAAACTCTTCTACTCTCTGGTGAATGTTCTAGCACACGGCGGCGCGGTGTCGAACCCCACGTCTTCACACGGAGTTTTAATAACGAGCTCTAAGACGTAGCCAAGGTTCGCAGGCCTGGAGGAAGGGCTGCGGTGTGAGGGACCCTCGCAGGAGCCAGGCGGAGAGCAGCAGGGAATCTGCCTTCATCTCTCCTCGCGGGCTGAAGGGAAGGGAAAATGCAAAAGCCAAAGAGCAAAGCAAAATATTGGCTAGTGATCTGCATTTTAGAAAGTGTTTGAGATCAGTCACAAAGGTGGTTTTTGTAAGACAGGAGCAAAGCACAGGATTAAGTGTGAGCATGACAGCATCCCTGCACGTTACACACAGACAATTATCCAACAATTACCAGGTCTTAAGAGCTCTGGTCCCACGTGCCCTGGGTTAGCGCGTTGGCCTCCAAAGACACAAAATAATGAACTGTTATTGGAAAAAAGGTATTAATTTCAGCAGACGTGGAAGAGGCAAAACTGTTTAAAGTGCTTTTACTGATGCTCCCCAGCCAACAGCTGGTTTAAAGATCGAGATATTCGTGTTACTCTGTTCCCTTTCAGCTGGGCTACACAAAATGCCTGTTCTACAGACAGGTATAACACAGCACCGAGAGTATCTTCGCACCGTGATTTCAAAGCACCGCTGCTACCAGCCACAAGAGAGAAGCAGATGCTAACCCTGCCCATGGGAAGCCGGGAACCTGCGCCTGCTGGGAATTAGTCTCGCTGGCTAACGAGACAAGAAAAGGCAGAGCTGAGCCTCAGAGACATCACCAGGAGTTTCTCATTGAAGATCCGTGTTTGCACAACTTTGAAAGAACTTGATGAAAGCTGGTAAAGCCAGAAACAGAAAGTGGGGGTTCGGTCTTCACAGTCCCCAGTCCCTTCTCAGAACCATCCCTTCCCACCAGCAATGGGAAATGGGTCTTTCCAGAAATGAAAGAAACCGGCTCCACCAAGGACCGCGTCCTTCACGGTTGACACAAGCCCCAAGTTAACTTTCGTTTCACTCTCAGGAGCAAACCCCGAACTCATGCAACCAACAGCAGTGACTTTGGGGCCTCTCATGTAAACTGAAGTGTATGACATTATGTAAAAGGAAATAGGAAAAAAAAGTCCCCTCCATCTAGTGAAAGGAAAGCGACTGCAGTTCCGTGTACCAAGACCACAAAAGCAGAAGTACCCTCTGTCCTACACTTCCAAAATAAGCGCACACAGCACAACACCCTTCCTCAGGGGGACTTCCAGGCAAAAAACCCCGTGGTGGATGTTTCCCCATGGCTCCACCGGTTGGGATCGTCCTGTCTGCTCCTCACACTCGTTGGCAGTTTCCTTCCCCCGGCCGCGCTCAGGAAGGCTACAGAGCCTACCCAAAGGTGGTGAGGAAGCTGCGAATATCCCCCGTGTTTGGGGAACAGAAAGGTGTCCCGTGCTGGTGCCTGCCTACCCCGGTGACCCACAGCATGTGCTTTAGATTACCAGCCCCATGGAGGGCAGGAGCACTCCCGCTCCCGAACACCATCCCAGCGATGGATGTGGTGGCACTGGGGTACAGTGGTTCTCTCCAGCCAACACTGGCCTTGGGCAAGTTGATCTCTCGCTGTCTCCCTTCTCCCCCAGCC
Organism: Strix aluco; assembly: GCF_031877795.1. Taxonomy (NCBI): domain Eukaryota; kingdom Metazoa; phylum Chordata; class Aves; order Strigiformes; family Strigidae; genus Strix; species Strix aluco. Next base: position 11,679,247 of record NC_133950.1, read on the forward strand.
ACGTTCCTGTTGCCGCTGATGGAGCCCAAGTCCCCCGCCCCTGCCCAGGGCACTGCTCCCCGCGCAGGGATGTTAGGCAGATGGACGTGATTCCTTTGGGTTTTCAACACTCTCCGCCTTCCTTCCTGCCTGCTTAGAGCCGCCTCAAACCAGGACTGATTCCAACAGCCCATTAAAACATCACGACAAAGGGGGAAACAGGAAAAGAACAGAAAAGGGGCCAGAAGCTAAACTTAAACCCGCTATGAAAAGGGGGTGTTTTTGCCAGGACACCAAGACAGTGGCGACAGCTGAGAGCCTGTTCTCACCCCATCAGCTGCTGGGCTCTGCAGCCGGGCTTTCCTGACACCCTCAGCTCTGCTTCAGGTGTTTTGTCATGGAAAGCTGCACCCAGCCCTGCAGGGAACAGCCCCGGGGCTGTGCATCACCCAGTGCCACGAGCTCCCAGGGAGCCCGATGGGGCAGAGGGAGGGTGCATATCACCCCGTATCTGTCTCTTGTGGGGATTTTACACCTCCTCCCTCGCGGACTGGGGCTGCCCAAGACTGATGGCAGGTCTGATCCTGTGTCCGGAACCCAGAGGGGTTAGAGACAAGATTCAAAGGCAGCCTTCTCCACCCTCGTGGCTTAGAAAGAAGAGAAAGCAGCGGCTGGTGGATCTGTTACAAAGGCATCTTGTGACTCGCATGCAGTGAGTCAGTGGCTGGAGTGAGGATTAGGAGCTCAGCGCTCCGGTCCAGAAACGAGACAGAGCAGATACACAGGATTCCTCCCCCATTTGCTTTTGTTTTGCTTTTCAAGAAGAAGGCTAAGAGCCTTCCCATACATTGAGACTTTTTTTGCTCTTTTTATGGGCTGGAAATCAAGAGTCAAAGATCTGCAAAGATGCTCCATGTCTACTCCATCCCCCCCAGCCTCCAAGGTGCAGGATCAGGCCCCCTGACGCAGGGGGTGATGCAGGTGCTGGGGGATCAGCCTTGCTAGGGGAACTTCCCAGGGAAAAGCAAACTCCATCTGCAACTGGCAGTGCCAGAGATACCAGAGATGCCAGCTTAACTCCAAACCCTGTGTTTCCTACACCCAGGAGTATAGAAAACCACCAGCACCTCTACTTAGACATTTGCATCCTATATGAAAACACCACCAAAGCAAGGGCTTCCCTCGTGTTTCCTGCCAGACACGTGCTGGGATGGGCTCACTTCACAGGCTGCTGGAGGTTAAGAAGAAAACTGAGTGCAGCAGGTTTTGCTTCCTCTCGAAGTTAATGGAAAAAAGATCCCGCCGACACAGCAGTTCTAGCTCTTGCTCCACAGTCCTTGGCTTTGTGTTCGTGACCACTTCGGCGTGTGTTTCGGCAGCATCCACGCTCAGCGCCAACGCCTACACAGAGTCAGGCTTGCATACGAGGGACGCAGCTGGCCTTCGCTCACAGAGCAATTGCTCCGCTACAAACTCGCCTAGAGCCCGGAGGGTAATTACTGGAAGTGAAACCAGAATGGCATGACTGGTGAAAACTGATGTATAAAAAATTAATACATATTTCTCTGCAAGGTTAAATAAAGATCGAGTGTCTCATAGTCATTTCAGCTCAGAAAAAAAGTCTGTATTTCACCAAGATGGAACAGAAAATTCTGCAAAAAACATAAAAGTTCAAAAATTGATTTTTTGGTGTGTGTGTGTACAGTAGCACCTGTAAGTCACATGCAACATGACAGCTCTATAGGGCCTTGTTCAAATGTGAACAAAACCAGTGCATGTCCTGGTTACAGTCCAAGCCTACCTGATCTAACGTTACTCTCTTGCTTCCAGTGCTGAAACAGGGCACTTTTGCACCAAGGGTGTTATTTCTGTGGCAGCAAGAACTGCCGTTATGTATTTGGAAAGGGATGGCGATGAGGTTGGCATTCAGAGCTGACGTACCTTGAAACCAATTGGTATGGTCACCCCTGAAACATCAGTTATGTCTTAACACACGTTAACCAGAACACAGACTTGTTCGTTGTTGCAACTCCAGGGCAATGCTTGTCCCTTGTGTCTATCAGCATCTGCACCCTAGTGAGTTCTTCTACCCCAGAAGTCAAGTCTATAGATTCTCAGAGACACAAAGCCTTGAATAAATATTCTCCTGCTCTCAGCTTGTAGCCCATGTGCCAAAAAATTAATTTTAAGAAGTATCAGCTGCTCTAAAACCAGCTGCATTTGTCAAACCTCCGCCTCGCCCCCGGCATGTACCTGACCTGCACGACCGAAGCGCACACCTGGGCACACGCCTGCGGCACGAGCACGTGGGACATGCAGAAAGGGCAACGCAACCGTGACAGCTCCAGCAACTGCCGGGTGTAAAACACCAGCCCAGACCCAGGAGGTGGCTTTCAGCCCCTCGTGCCATGCTGAACCATCCCATCGGCCAATATTCCCAGGGAGTTTCACCACACACCGTTCCCGAGCAGCCTGGATAAGCGGTAAATGGCTGCCTATGCAGTAACCCACCTGCTGTAGCTTGCTGAGGGGGGAAAAAAGAAGCAGAGAGTCCCAGCTTTCTGTAATTTTGAAGGTGGACAGACTGGAGACTGTCCAAAAGCCACGGCCCTGTCTGGCTGTGGTCTGGCTTACAGTAACTGCACCGTCACCCTTTGTTTCAATTTGAACAAGTTTAATTTCGATTTAGCTCAGACACATCCTTAGCTTAGATAAGCTGAACCAAAATAAGCCCTCGTGAAATAAATGTGTCCACCCATGTGTTTACACTGTCTTACGTCAACTTACATTCCCTCCATTAAAGCTGTTGTGATTGAAGCGTGGGCAAAACCAACAAGCCCAGACCTCTCGGGCCCCCCTCCCCTAAATCTCCTCACCCCAGCCTGTGCAGAGGAGGATGCCCGGGGGGCTCCGGATGGCCCTGGCCCACCCTGACCCCGGAGCAGGGCAGGCTCGGGCGCTCGCCCAGCCTGGTTCAATGCCATCACTGTGCTCCTCGGGGCCGGAGAGGGGCTCGGGGTGCCGGTGGCGCAGGAACAGCCTCGCCGGATGGCTCGTTCTTTGTGTGTGCGTCTGCATCAGGGTGACCCAGTAAACAGCTGAAGCAGAGAAAATGCAGGAACAATCCAGCGCAGGGAGGCAGCGAGGGGCTGCCGGTGAAAGGACGGGAGGAATAAATGCGAGCCTTTGTTCTTCGGCCGTGCCCCTCGCGCCCGACTCCCACCCTGGCCGGGATGACGTAGGACGCCTCCATTTGCTGCCGACGTGCTTCCCGGGCCGCCCTGTGCCGAGGTCCCGGCTGAGCCCCTCTCGTCCCAACCTCCCCCTGACACCCACAGCCCCAGCGTGTCCCACCGCATCCCAGCTGCGGGTCTCAGGCCATCCCCTTCTCTCCGGGGAAGGACTGGGAGAGATTCCCCTCTTGCATGGTCTCCACCTACTTGTTCCCCTCCCTGGGACGCCTGTGGGAAGCTGGAAGGGGGAAGAGCAAGCACTTTTGCTTTGTAATCAAGAAAATCTCACTTTCAGAGCATTTAAATAGGTGTCAACGAGGCAGTAGGTGCTATATAAGCAGGTACAGAGGCAGGAGTCAACAAGCCGACACCTGGGGGGCTTGCAATCAGGATGCTCAGTCAACTCAGCCTGATTTACACAGCCGAAGCAACTGAGAGTTTAAGTTTAATTGGCACCTTTGAGGAGAAAACAACTGCAAAAAAAAAAAAAAAAATTCAACCCACTGTTGTCAAGTGCCTGAACACGCACGCCGGGAGCCCAAGCAGTGAGGTTTGGACCCGGGCCCTGCCCCGAGCGCTGGGTGTGCCAGGTCCTGCGCATCCAGAGGGTGGAGAGCGGCCGTGGTGCGAGGAACGCGGGTGTCCAGGCAGGGCGCGGGCAGCCGGGGCGGTGGGATGAATTCCTGCCCTGGGCCCTCAGCCTGCCGTGGGCCGTGTCCGAGCATCAGCCAGAGCAGGACCTGCAGGCAGCCAGCCCTCCATCAGGTGTTAGCCAAACCCGGGGGGACAGGCAGCTTTGCCCAGGGTTGCTCCCCTTCCCCGCCTACCCTGAATCAGCACAGACTTTTGGGACTATATTTTCTCCTGCTGACTCAGAAACAGCCCTTTTTCAGCGATGGCTGATGCCGAAGGTGTACCAGCATCTGCAGCAGCACACCTGCATCTGCTCGGGGACACCGGGCATCGGGATTTCAACCCTGCGCTGGGTCACGGCAGGGATTTGCAGGCAAGCATTCCCTCTCCTTGCTAAAGCTCTTTCATGGCGGGTAAAACCCCACACCAGTAAGCCTGTTCCTCCTGGCCACGGCACTCTGGCGAGCCAGTACAGACACGCTCCCACCCTGACTCGTCTGTTCCTGCCACCCTGCCCTGCTCATCCCCTGGGATTACCAGCCGCAGGTGAGCATCCCTGCAGCTCATCCTCCCGTTTAAAATTATTTTGGGGGATGAACCCTGGGATACCATGAGCACAACGACCATGGGGCAGTATCAGTGTGAAGAGGGCAGAGGTGCCCGCCTTCCTTCCCTGGCTCCTTTCCTTTGATGTTGCCCAGACTAAGACAGGTCAAGCCTCAAACAGCCCCATCCTCCCAGAGCTGAGTTTTGCTGCGGAACACGCTGAAATCCATGGGAATGAGGACTGGGAGAGATGGAGTTTGTGGGATACGCTCCCCCCCCCCCCCCCCCCGAAGCACCTCAGGGAATAAGTGTTTGTTATGACACTGGCATGAGCCATAGCTACGCTCTGAGTCACCCCCAGCACGCTGCGAGGGAGGGACCAGCCAGGCCTGTCCTAATGCCAGTTCTCACTGTTGCAACCAGGAATGAATCTAGTAAACCATGTTGTCTAGAAACCCAGTTATCACAGTGACAGTCACCAGCAACAGGCACCGCCACCGCATTGCTCAGCACAGGGATCCGGCCACGGTGTCCTGATCAGCAGAACTGCAGCTGGGACCAAATATCCATTCAAAAAAAAGAATCAAAAGCAAACAAATAGCAACGTTTGGAGAAAAGCTGCACTGCTTTAAGATGATAAACCAAACCGAGCATTAGCCTTGCTCTGAAAAGTCTGCAGTGATCGCTGGGGTCACAGCATGGAAGGAATGGGGGTGACACCACCAGCCCCAGTTCACACCCCCCTTCACACCTCACCAGCAGCAGGCCACCAGCTGAGCCTTTTAAGCAAGTGTTTTTGAACAAATTCCCTGGGGTTTTGGCCTAAACTGGAAGGTGAGGTCCCGACCCCGTGGACCACACGAAGGTGCGCACTTCAGCACCCTTGTTTGCTTCCCACAGCTGAGTTTTTGCCCTGCCCTTCGCAGGAAACACGCTTCCCTTTGCCCAGCTTGGCTAAACGATGGTTTCCTGAAGTTAATTCCAACTCTAAGAGGCAAACCCAAACCAAACACATCATTTCACAAATTAAAAAGCCGGCTGGAGCGGGGAACGTAGGGCTGGCTCTCAGCTTGCGAATCTCCATGGAGACCCGACCACTGCAAAGAGCAGGGAAAGGTTGCGTGGTTTTGCTCCATCACATGAAAAGAAGTTCTGGTAAGATGGGTAGCGAGCCCTTTGAAAAGCAGGTTTCCACACAGGCCCGCAGCTCAGCTGCTGTTTGTTAAAGTGTGGTTAGCAGAAAGAAAAGCTGCTCTAAAAATAATGCCTCAGCATCCCAGATGAAGTTGCCTCGGATGAGTTTCCTCTCCAATCTGCTCTGTCTGCAAGTTAGAACAACTTTTTTTCCTCCCTTGTCAGCTCCTAGGACTCAGCTGGTGCTGGGCAGCTGGAGCCATCTCCATCCTACCTCCACCGACCCCGGGGCTTGCCGAGCACCTGTGCCCACCGGCCCCGCTGCACGGGCACCCAGCACCCCACCTGCAGAGCAGGAAGATGCCCTTCCCTGTCCCGGCGTGTTTCTGACAGCAGGGTTCATCGAAATACCAACTGTGTAATGAAAACAAACTCACTGCTGGTGAGCTATGCAAGTGAAATGGGCCATGCATGTGCCTCTCGTGTGCTTAATCTCCACTGACATTTAGCTGTCACATAACTATGGACCCTCAGGTATGTTAGAGAGAAACTCTCAGCCGTTATCTAATGGAAAAGCACTGCCCTATAAAAACCTGTACCAGAGCAGCCCCAGGAACGTAACTGAAAACTTTAGGGATTATTTGCATAACATCATAAAACCAAAACAAATAAAATTAGGTGGAGAGGGACACAGGTTTTAGGTGCTGCAGCAAAGCAGTGCCCCAAGGGAGACCAGTGTTTGCTCACCGCAGCCCACCATGCCATCGCAGAGATTTAGGAAAGGACTTTCCTGTCACTTCTGGGAAAGCAGTTCCCAGGTGTTAAGGGAACAAAAGGCCCATCCGCAAAAGCCCTTCTGCAAACACCAGATCACCAATGAGCAAAGCTACTCCTGTGCCAGCCTGCGGCATGTGCTCGCTGTGCAGCGCCCTCGCGCCTCCGTCCCTGCTCCGATCCCCTCCCCGTGTCTCCATTCCCAAGGCCAACCGCCGAGGCAGAGCCCCCGGGGAACGGCTGGGATTACTCCATGCCGGAGCTCAGCGCTCCCTGTCCCTCAGCACCCAGGAGCAAAGTCCAAATGCATCTTTACGGGAGCTCGGTGAGCCAGGAGGGCTGGGGCTGCTGCGATGTGCGGGTGAGTCCCCACACCGGGACGGGAACGAGACAAACCGACACCTGAAGTAGCCAAACAGCTCAACTCTTCCCCGCTTTTCCCAGGCAGGCACGCTCCTGCCAGAGGTTGCGATACGGTTTCAGTGTGATGCTTAACAGGTCTCTGTGGGCACCACGTCCCTCCTGGTAAGAGCCCTCACGCCAGCCTCAGCTTTCAGCCTACAGACGCCTCTTGCTGCAGAACAAAGGTCCCACAGACCCCCGCAGCAAACAACACACATTTTGGACAGGCCACAGATGCTGCCGTTGGGTCTAACCCAGCACCACGCATGGGATAAACAAATGAATCTATGGAGGGTATGAGCCCTACAACTCAACTCTTTCTCCCCAAGGCCCAAGTGATGCTTCAGATCCTGACCCCCCTCCTCCAGACCCCGCAGGTGCCATCTCACCAAAGCAACGCACAAACTCTGACCCGCCACGAGCTGTGCTGGAGCCCCCCGGGCCCCCCGCCAGCAGCTCGGCCAGCTTTGTATCCAAATCCCGCTCCCTAGCAACGACATTTTTTTCCCCCTCTTGCTGGGTCCGTGGGAGATGAAGAAATATTTGAGGACTGAAACAGCCCTGCTGCAAGTATATATTTAAATAAAAGGAACACGTCTGCTCGAAAGCCAGTCACCAGGCAGCTCTGGAGCTAACGACATTAAAGAAAGTACAAGCAGGGGATGTCCAGCCTTCAAATGTGGTCTAGAGTGACCTAAATAAGCTTTCTGCTCCTTCAATTACACATCCCTCGGGGGACAGAGCGGCTGGCAATTAGAGAGCCAGAAAGGGTGATGGAGGAGCTGCTAGTGGTGAAGCCCTTCCTATGGCCGGACCAACTCCGATGGCCCAAAACCAGGCCGTGCTCTGGCCCTAGTTGTGGGGTGGTCACAGCCAACACCCCAGCTCCAAAACAGTGGTGCCGGCTGAGTGAGACCCATCCTCGCAGGCACTGCCAGCCCGAAAGCTCTTCTTGCTCATCGCACCCCAAACCCAGCCACAGGGAAGCGTGGAAATCCTTTGAGACTGCATTTAGTTGCTCCTGCCTGGTAATCCCACCTCGACAGCTAGAAAACAGATGGCTGTAGCAGAGCAATAGTGTGACTGGGGGGCCCTGAAGCACCCCAAGCTGCAGCACAGGACCTCCTGTCTCTCCCATTGCAGGGAGCCCCTGGAGCAATGCTGAGGCGTGGGGGCGGCCTGGAGGAGGTTGCCCATCCAGCCTGTGGATAAACAAAGATTTCGGTTTCCAGGGCTGCCAGTCTGGTACTAAAGCCACGAAAACCTCAGCAAGATCCCAGTACCGGAGGGTTTCCCACCCCTATGGAAACATGGCACGGCAGCCTCCAAGTAACACAATCCTTACACAAACGCATTTAGAAACCTCTCTCCAACTTCTCTCTAACCATATCAAATAATAAAAAAATCCCTCCCGCCTCTGTTATTCCCACCCTGCAGCAGCCACCAACAACCAGCATCTCAGCCTGCCCCCAGTCTCATTGCTGGCTCCAACCCTTTCTGGAAGGGAGCCAGAAGGTAGGTCCCCATCCAAGAAATACCAACAGATGATGTTCATCTGGCAAATTGCAAGGGGCATATCAGGTTGTGCCTGGGGGAGGAGAACAGGCTGGGAGAAAAGGATCTTCTTCCAAAGGCACCATAGGAAACTAAAAGAAACGGCTTTTAGGAGATATCTTTGCTCCTCCCTCGCCTCCTTCCTGACTGTAAAGAACAAGCACTGACCTCAAAGGCATCTGGACTGAGCAATTAAAGTTTTCAGGATGTGTTTAGCAACTGAAAATCTAATTGTTCAGAAAACAAATAGAGCCAGAATAGCAAGGACATAAGCTTTTTTGTCATGCAGCAGCCCAGCCACTTGTCTAGAGGTTCAGCAGTATCAGCCTGATCAAAGTTTCAGCCTGTGTCATCTGCAGTGGTGTTTAGGGCACGCCTGTCCAGCAAGGACCAGCAGGAGGGCCACCAAATTCACTTTGTGGCTGCCACTGGACAGGAAGGATTGATACTCGTTGCTGATTTGGGATGGATTGGAACTAGAAAGGTCAAAGCAAAAGGTCTGCAAAGCTCTGTCGATGCCTCACTTGAGACAGTTTAAATTTTCCATTCCCTGTGGTTAAAATCACGGTGAGAACACTTGGCCATGAGACCTCGACCAGGACCTCGAAGCGATGCCTGGGTGATCGATACCATTGCTGTGGGATACCGGCACAGGTCTGCCCTGCTGACATCCGCAGGGGCTGGGATGAGGAGCGGAAAACAAGATCCGCATTCCCTGCAACCTGCCCAGCAGCTTTCCAGGGATCCTCTATTCCCTGTGGGACCAGACTATCCACCCCATAAACTGGCACAGCTCTGCCGAAACCAGCTCTGTCCCAGCGCAGGGAACACGCCGAGCCGGGGACACACAGCTCCCTTTGGTGGAGGCTCCCACCGGGGACCCGGGGACCGGCAGCAGCGCTGCGGGGATATTAACGGGTCTTAGCAAAACACGGATGGTCTCCGGGGGTTTTCTCAGTCAAATAATCTGCCTTCTCCCAGCGCACATCTTGCAGAGTAACTCTACCCGAGGATTATAGCCACGCCAGGCTGCTGCCAGGACAGTTGTCACAACACTGACACTCATTTTTTTTTCTTTTCCTCAGTCATGCACCGCAACGCCGGCGAGCACAACCCGTCCAGCAGGGCTTGGTGAGCAACGTGGAGGCCCTCGCACGGGAACACGCCAGAGGTTAGCAGCTCCCCAAGCATCTCAAAGCTGCTCGGGAGGCAGCGGGTCACCATACACCACTCTGGGATGCACCTTTTCTTGCCATCACTTGCAAATGGACCGTACGGAGAAAGGAGGAATTTGGCTGCAAGTTATTCAGGGCTGGGAGGAAAAGTCCAAGCAATCCGATGCTGGGACTGTGCTCTGACCGCTACACAACACAGAGCCGTGTACAGCCCAGAGCAGAAATCTGGGCAAAGATGATTTCAGAGGAGGTCTGGCGGATAGTCGACTCTCTCTGTCATGCTCAGGAGAGCGGGGGCTTGCTCAGTGCCAGCGGGGGCCATGCAAAGCTGCCCTCAGCCCCGCTGGCTTTTCCTTTGAAGCCCCCATTGCCTGAGATGCTGCCAAAACCCCTCTCGTGAGCTCCGGAGCCTCCCCCAGCTGGGGTGTGCGGGGGCTCGCACATGCCAGGCTGCCTCTCCCCTGGGGTGAGAAGAGCAGCACGCTGTGTCACCCCCTCTTTTCCTCCCCGCTCCTCTTGCTCTCCCTGCCAAAAGCGCGGCCCCTCGGCCTCCCGGAGCGCGGCGGGCCGGCGAGGCTGGACTTCCTGCCAGGCATAACAAGAACCAGATGATGTACTCCAAACAATGTCAGTACGCCCACCCCCAGGAGAGAGAAGCAGGGAGGGGAAAGCGGGAGGGAAAATAAGCTGGATGGAGCTTTCAGGAACTCTCAGCAGAGCTGACGAGCCCCTGCCACCAGGCCAGAGGCGAACTGATACAGCTGGATAATCCCTTCCCGTCCGTGGCTGATCAAGACTTTCCATCCCAGGTTACGGGGTAGATTGCCTAGTGCTGGGAGAAGAAGGAGCTATCATCCCCCCAAAACGCTGGCTGCCCTCGGCGGATATCTGCACCGTAACCCAAAGGGTTTTAGTGGTGATTCCCCCCTCTGCTGTCCCCCCTCCAGCGGGAAGCATCCAGAGTGGGGAAGAACATCTGCAGCTGGCTCGATATCCCAGCAAAGCCAGACTCGCTGACCCTTGCTGGTATTAACCCCTGCACCACCAGTCCGCAGGGCTCGGACCCTGCCATGAAAGCACCACCTCTGAACGCCCAAACCTTCCTCCAGCTGAACTCCTAAACACACCTCAGTGACATTCCTGGCACGTCAAAAATGATCACCCATTACTAAGAAAAAAGGCACAGCTCTGACTCAGATTATTTCAGGTGTCTCCACACATCACTGCCATCAACAAACCACTGAGGCTGAGACCTCCAGGGGACCAGTCTGACTCTGAACCGCCCGAGGTCGAATCCAAAGAAGCAAAATATTTTGCATCCTCCAGCAAAGTCCTCCCGATGCCCATAACCTTCCCAGAGGACACTTCTGTGGTTTGGACAAGCCTGAAGCAGCTCAGATCTGAGCAGACTCCTGCCTCCAGCAGCCAGAGTCTCAAATAAAATATTAAAAGCCTCCGGTTTTAGCAATATGCCCCCTTCCCTGGTTGCCTTGAGGGAGAGCATCTCTTTGGTTTCTCCCAGTGGAGAGCCGGCCAGTCAATGGCACGGGGATGCACGGCAAAAAAACCCAAACAAGTAGGGACACCCATTTATTAAATAAAACAGAACTACGTGTGGGTGGCAGGTTACCCACCTCCTTAACACACTCTGGGCCAGCTCTGGCGAGGCGGCCAACCCCAAACTAGAGAGGGGAGTGCGGCGGGCTGAGCCCCCCCCAACTCATCGCAGCAGTGACACCCACCCCCCCCACACACACATCCCCGCGCTCACCTCCAGCGGCGGCAGGTCGGGGTCGAGCTGGGTGAAGCTGTGCAGGACCACGGGGCTGCTCTCGCCGGCCACCTCCAGCCTGACGCCGCCCCAGAGGCTCCGGGCCCGCCGGCAGCCCTCGAACATCCTCCGGGGCCCGGGCGCGGCGGCATGGCGCGGCGGGGCGCGCCGCCGGCTCACCATGGGCAGCACCGCCGCATCCCCGGCACCGCGCTCCGCCAGCGCCCCCGGGACGCCCCGGGAGGTGGGAGAGACGGGGGGGGGGGGGATGGATGCCCGGGGGAGGGATGCCCGGGGAGCAGCGGGCGAGGGCTGAGCCGCAGCGGGCGGTTCGGCGGCGCTGGGGAGGCGCGGCGGGAGCGGCCGCAGCGGCGGGGCAGGCACCGGGAGGGAGCCCGCAGCCGCCCCCGCCGCCGAGCAGCCTGATGTCACCGCGGGGCCGGGACGGAGCCGGCGAAGCTGTAAAACCAGGCACTGGATTTTTCTCCTGCAGCCTCCGCCCGCCCCGGGGGCCGGCTCGGCTCGGCCCGGCCCCCGCGGGAGGAGCGGGGACACACACACACACACAGACGGAGCCGTGGGAGGGTCCCCCCGAGCTGTGATCCCCCACCCCAAGCCCACAAAAAGGCGAGGCGGGAGCTGCGGGTGGCAGGGACACGCAGCTGCCAGGAGGAGCAAAGTTTGGGGGGCACCGGGGTGGGGAGGGGGGGGGCAACGCTCACCGACACCCAGCTGGGGGGCGAGCGCTGGGGTTTTAACTTGGGTGGGAGGGAGCAAAGCTCCACGGGTGACAGCGGCTTGGGAAGAGGGTCCTTGTATCACCAGGCGTTCACACAGCACCGAGGTCCGGGGTTCACACACCCCCCACCCCCCAAAGAAACAGTGTTAAATTCAAGCGCATGAATATTAGCGGCACGTGTTTTTTGTCTGAACAGACAAGTTTTATCTCATCCCATGAGCTCAGCCCTCCACCAACAGTGCCGTGTGTGTTCAGAGCGCTGCCCAGCCCTCCCCGGTCCGCAGCTGGACTTTACGGGGTGACGCGGTCACGGCCCCGCGGGGGCAGCAGGAAGCATCCCCCAGGGAGATGAAGGGATGTGACCGAGGCCACGCAGCGAGTTAGTGCCGGGAGCAGGGTCTCACCCCTTGCCCGTGCCAGGCCCCCGATGCACAGGCAAAGGGGGGAGCAGGGACCAGGGCACCTGCGCTCGGCCCACAGGGACTCAGGGAAGGAGAAGTGGCCCCAGTGAACCGTGGGGCTGCAGATCTGGCTATAAAGGCCCTGAGCCTCCAAGACGATGCTGAAACCCTGCAAGGTAATTTTGTTTTCAGAGGCAAAGAGAAACAGGCAAAACTGTGTCATTCATCATCCCCCTGCGCTGAGCACAGCGTGCTCTCACCCTCTCCTGGCTCTTCCTCTTCCCTCCTCACATGCTGCCGATAAACTGTATCACAGGGTCCAGGCAGTTGCTGCTGACAACACCAAAACTCAGACTTTTACGCCTCAGCTCCCTGCGCAGCTGAAATAACATCAACCTCCCAGGGCCTTCCAGCCCTGCGGCTTTATTTCCACTGAGAATACAGAGCTGAGGCCTGCAGGTCCAGCTCTGCTGAGGGCACCAGCAGCTCCCGCCTGGGCAGGAAAGGATTAACAAAGCTGCCAGGGATGTGATACTGCAAACTTGAAAGTTTACCAGGCAGGAGGATGAGCGAGGACAATGTGGGCTATTGTCCTGCTTATCTGGAGCTGCAGAAGGTCAAGGGGACTTCCTGGGACACCCTGGGAAAGGGGACCCAGCCCTGCACCAGGGCCTCATGCTGCCCAAGGCAGCCCCGTACCTTCAGGTCGCTTTCTTGGGGACGATGTGGATTTTAACACTGCCCAGGCACAGAGATTCAGCCCCAATCCCTGCCCAGGTCACCATGCGGTGCCAGTCATGTCCCCGGAGCTTCCTCTGCTGCAGAAAAGATGTGACGATGCTCGGTGCAGAGGTGTCCTTAGACCCACCGGCACGTCACACGGAAAGCGCGTGATACTGCAAGATGTGCTCTGAAATGAGATCGGCAGCGTGCATCGCTTCGCTCCGTACACACGGAAACCGGAGGCAGCGCCCGGTTCTGTAGCAGAAATCAGCGTTGTCACTCTGGGCTGTAGGGTCTTTGGGAGGGAGACTGTGCTTTGATCCAGTGTTTATCTCTTAGGGCAGTGAAATTATGGCCCACCACTGGAATTGCTTGGCGCTGCTTGAGCGCACATAATAAATAACAGCGCTACTCATTTTCATTGGCAAAACCCTTCAAAACCCTCCAGCTTTGTCTGACCTCTACGAAAAGATGCAGCTCTGTTTGACGGGCAATTTTCACCGGTCCCTTGGTTGACCACTAAAGATGGTTTCAGGGGAGAAACACTTCTGATAATGGATAATAAATAATATACGGCAGGAAGGCAACTGCAAGGGTTTAAAAATAGCCAGCCAGTTTCCTTTCTCCTCTCCTGGGAACATTCTGGGTCTGAAAAGCAAAACACTCAAAGCGGGGTCAGGAGCCCAAGTTCAGGATGTTTGCTCAGCATAGCTAACCCCAAACACTCAGCCGTCAGGGGCCAGGCTCTTGAAAATCGTGAGATTCAAAACAAATAACTTTTCAGGGCTTCTTATTCGCCTCTAAGCACTGAGCCAAAAGGGATCATGCAGATCACACCCTCAGGTTTCTCCCCTACACCCCCTGAAGGTCTAAAAATTATTGGAAAATGCAATTATTTTATACACACATATCTCCAGGAGGAGAGGATTTAAGAAAACGATCAACGATTGACTCATTAAAAAATAATAATAATATCAGTTTACACTTGGCAAAGTCAGTAAAAGCTTTTCACAACACACCGAGCATTTTGCATTGACGTCAGCTGTAAATGTCCCATCGACTTCAGCAGGCACGGGAGCAAAGATGGGCACAGGAACTGTGCTGTGGGAAATCCCTTCTTTTCTTTCCGCCACTCTGCAATCAGCACTTGGCTGAATAAATATAAACTCATACAGCCAACACCGGAGCATCTACTGATCACAAATCTATGCTCCTCTCCCACAGTCTCCAGCCCGCGGGCTTCCCTGCACAGTAAATAACGCGGAGCGGGTAACACAGAGGGACTTTTGCAAACTCTGAGCCAGTTTCCTGGCTTAGCTCAATCCATTTGGGTCAGGACCTGCAGATTCAGACCTCAGTTTGTTTCTTAATAACAGGGCTCAGCGCCAACCCCCAGTTGTCTCTCCCTGGCACATACAAGCTCGTACACGCGGCCTTTCAGCATCCCCCTCCAGCCCTCCCAGCGACCACGCTCCTTCTCTTTCATCTCACTGCTCCGCTTCCGAGAAGGGCTTTCCAGCATATTTCCTACAGGACAAAACTCGCAGTGACCCAGTTCCCGTGCTCTATATTGCTGGGCCTTTGTTTTTCCATCAGACCACAGGCTGAGTGAGCGAGGCTGCCCACCCCAAAGCATCGCTCAGAAACGCTTCCGCGGGGGTTGCTGCCTCCTGCGTGGCATCGTGCTGCCTGCAAACACCCCCACAGGAGTCAGGAATCAGCCCCAGCCGCCTCTAGCCGAGCCCCTCTCGAGCATCACGCACCACCAGCTTTTGCTGTTCGACAAACGAGCGAGCCGGGACCCAAACCAGCAGCCTCCGATGGGAACCGGGCTGTTTCATGTGGGAGTTGCAACACTATCCGGCCTCTGTCCCAAGCCCTGGCACCAGCTCCAAGGCGCGTCGAGTAAATCCCTGCAGTGCTCTGTGTCAGGCCGCTTGCTATAAAATGGGGATGATAACACTTCCTTCTATTGTCGGGGCTGGGGAAGCCCTTTTTGTTGCTGTTTGTAAGGCACTTCAGAGGAAAAGTGCTACCGATAGAAAAGAACTATTAACTAAAAGCCAAGTTGTTCATTACACTTGCTCTGAGTCCTAAATCTAAACATTTTGGACATTCAGATTTTAATTTGAAAGACTTTCCTTTCCACTGCCCAGGCTCAACTGGAAGATTATTTTATAAGAAATAATAATAATAAACTGACACTATATCTTCTACCTCAGGACAAGGAAAAAAACCCCGAGCTTGTGCAAGAAGACAATGTCACCGCTCCGTTCAATACAATCTGTGTATAGATGTTAGATTAGAGCAGTTGCTCCCAAAATTTGGGGACCAGCAGACCACCACCAGCTCTCAGTCCCTCTCAGACCCAATTCTCACTTGCAAACACGATCAATGTCCCCATTTAACCAGATTTTAGGGGTGAGCCACACACCACTCGCCACGGCTTCCAGCAAGCGTGGATTTTAGATGATTCTCTGCTGAGTATTTCAGATCCAGGGCGGTTAGATCACTCTGCCTCCAGGTTTTGGGTGTTTCTCGGGGCCGCTTCCCCGGTGGATCAGGCACTATGAGCTCTTTGTGCTGGCAGGGAGGAAAGCCGGCTCAGGCTCTCCTGCACTTTGTGCCCCTTCTGCCAGTGGCACCTGTTCTCCAGCTGCAGCACCCCCTTCTCCCCACAGCCCCCCACGGGAGCTACCGATTAAGCGCCAGGTTAATTCAGGAACGCAGCTCTCCTCCAGCCTCTCCGAAGCACGCCAAATGTCTAACAGAGCCAGGCAAGCTCCTAATTATTGTCAGTTCCTAGCAGAGGAAGCACACCAAATCCCAGGGCAATTAGGATCTAAAACTCTCCATCCAGCTATTCTGTGTTTCATTTCCTGCAGCCCCTGCACACAGCTGGGCTACAGCATCTCCTGCGGAGACTGCAGACTCCTGAAGCTCGGCAATGGCGATGCAATTATGCCACAAGCCTTGGAGACTCGAGAGCTTGCAGGAATATTTCTCCTCAGTCCTACTTATGCCATCCACTTGGCTGTAGTATTTGAGCATCTTCCACTAGGGCAGCGAGTGACAACACAAACCTCTGTTTTTCAAGCTTGCTGACCTCTAAAAGCTCAGCAGAACGAGGCCAACATGGGGGGTGGGGGGAAATCAAGCCGCTTTCTAAGAAACAATTGACCACAGCACGTTTTGGGGGGGCATTTCCAGGGAGAGGGGCCTTGATTCCTGCGCAGCAAAGCGCTGCACAGCCATTTACAGTGAAAAGAAAATACTCAGAAAAATAAGAGGCTGCTTACAACTAACTACTGACATTAAAATATGCCCAGAAAGCCAGAGACAACAGGGCCCATCTTGTGAAAAGCACCAAGAGACCTTACAACGTTTTGCAGGGCGCTGGCGGCAGGGGGGATGCAGGAAAACAAGCACGACAGCTTGCTCAGAGCTCGCCGTTTGAAGAGGATCACAAAATACCCAGCAAGTTTTGTTACAGACCATCCTCACGTCGAGGGAGCTGCAGCTGCAGTTCCGGGACGCAGCATTTTCCTTTTCCACGTGCTTCTTTGCCGCCGTCCGCGGCGCTCCCTTGAGTGCAGAGTTCAGCAGGCATTAAGCTGCCGAAGCCTGACACGCTGCAGACACACCAGAGCTCCTCTGGTAAGGACTATTATTTCTTGAGCTGTTTGTCTTTAAAGGCAGCTTTTATCTCCCTATCACCTTTCTGCCAGAATGTTTCAGTCAGCTCTTTTAACAAACACCAACTAAGGTGCTTGTAACCAAAAGAAAAACAGGAAAAACATTTTTCTGTGTTGCTTAGCGATCAGCATATGATGAGTTCAAGTCTCTCAGAGTTACTGTAATTTCCATCCTTGCTTGCATGGGTCTTCTGCATAACAGTTGGGGAAAGAAAAATCACTGGTAGAAAAGAGGAGAAAGGTTATGAAGCCACAAAAATTGGCAGGGAAAGATGGGAATGGGCGTAGCCCCTGAAGACAGAGGAAACTCCTTTCTGAAATGAAACCAGCCCTTCTCATCTACCAGAAAAATAAAATGACATAGTGAGATTTCATTATATATTGGAAACACGTATCTGATCGCTGAGGTTGGGCAAGGTCCAGAGGTGGCACTTTCATCGGCAAAGCACCCCGAGCCCCTCAATTCCCGGAGGGCACCCCGAGTGCTGCCAGCCCCTGCCCTGCCCCCCTCAGACACGGAGCAACCAGGGGCTACAGGGATGCGCAAAGCAAAGTCAATCTGCCTCTCAGCTGCATCGCTTCCCAAAAGAAACTCAACCTATCAAGGAATTTACTGGGCATAACTTATTCCCCTCACTAGAGCCTTTGGCGAGGGAGGTTATGTGCTGGATTTTCTGTGGATGCGGCTGTTCCTCCCTCCAGCACCTTTGTACCATGGTACTGGGGGGCCAGACTGGGAGCACTAGCTCAGTTCAAAACACATGCTCTGTTAAATATGCAACATATGAACTGCAAGAACCGGCTGGTGACTGCCTATGACAGCATCACCCGCCGTTACTCATGTCTTTACTGGTGGTAGGGCTGAGTGGCCCCATCCCTCCTCACCAAACTCCTTTCCAAACCACCTGGACAGCAGCACGTGCTCTCCATGGCCAGCCTCGTGAGCCCGGGTGGAAAAGAAAAGGAACAAGGCTCTGGCTCTGCTCACCTTTCAAAAACACCTTCAAGGGCAGGCAGTACGCTTTTCCACCCAGCAATAACCAGCCAAAATGACACGTTCAGCTGAATCGTGTAAAAGGAGACTCTTGGAAACAAGAGGCTCTGGCAACCGATCGATAACAAAATCCCTGTGGATAACAAAGAAACTTTGCTGGGCAGAGCTCCTGTCCTCACTGTCAGCTCCTACCCCGGCACATTCCCTAACCCTGCCCTCGCTCGTGCCCTCCCTGGCTGACGCAGGTGGGTTGTGCTGCTGCAGCCACGAAGTTCGACAGGTACACCCGCATCGCCTGTGCCAGGCGGACAGACAGACGGGGAACACGGACTGGCCTTTGGGTCCTGCTCCCCAGCCAGAGGAGCACCAGGGCAGCTTTATTCTGGCTGCCATCCTACTGGCTCTCCTCCTGGGCTAGAGGAGGTGGGGAGAGGCTCCCCCCTGCCCTCTGCCCGGACGATAGCTCCTACCAGCACGTACGGGGCATCGCCGAGCGCCTGCACTTGTGTTATATCTGGGGGCGTGCTCTGCCCCACACTTCTGGTTCTCCCTGGGGACAAGGATGCAGGTTTGCATCCGTGTGACTTCCTCAACTGATGGCAACACCACCCCAGCACGCCCAGACTCAGCTCCCCAAGCCTGATCAGCACCATACGTTCTCCTACCACCAGGACGACGTGTCTGAACACACGCAGGGGAGGGAACGGGGCCACAAAGCTGCTAAGAAGCCCAAGAGAAAAGTGATGCCGTAGCACAAGCACAGGGAAGCAGTGTGTAGAGTTGGTATGTTGCACAAGATTAAATTATATCCAAAGCTCAGTTTAAACGTGCGACCCAAACAGGCTGCAAGATGCTGGGCTGCAGTACCAAGCTGATCTGAAGAGCTACAGGTAGCAAAGTAAAACAGATTTACATGTAGCCCAGGCTTAGTACAGGGAGTTAGCCCAGTATAGGAGTAATGGAACAGATTTAAATGCCAGATCCTGGAAATAAGTGAAGCAACAGTAAGGTGTACCAGACACGTAATGTTAACACCACAAATAACTGAGGTTACTTAAAATAAGAAGTCCAGTTAAACAGGAACAAAGCTCCTTATGGGGGATATGGAAAAGGATGTTCCAACAATAGTCCTGTATCTCCTTCGGCTGCACAAACGTCAGGGAAAGCATACATCAAAACCCGGACGCGTCGGAAAGCTGTCGTGAAAGCTGCAGGAAAGCTGACTTGATTTGAAGTGAGGAGTGAAACCTTGGAGCCAGGCTTGGGCGGAGCAAAGAGCTGATGTGATTGAAAGTGAGCAGCCAAGAGAAAAGCCAGAGGGCCCGGAGCAGCCACAGGGATGAGGGAGAGGAGCTGCAGGAGGAGTGCGGTGGGAGAGACGTCCAGCAGCTGGACCAGCAGCCAGCCCGCCCGGGTGCTTGCTGACACTGCGCAGCCCCTGCCAAGTCATTTGGGCCAAATTCACCTCGGTCTGGGCTGGGACGCAGTGAGTGGACATGAAAATATTCTGCTTTAACAGCCTGAGTACACACTGGTGTCAGCCACGTGAGAGTCAGGAAAAGAGGCTGGCAAGAGCTGGAAAGGGAAAGTTTCATTGCCCATCCCTGAGCCGGGAATTGCAGAGATGAAACAAACAGTCACATGGCTGAAAAGTCAATTAAGAATTCTAAAAGTCCTTTAGTATTCCCAGGTATTGTTAGACCCTCAGACAAAGGATGTTTAAAAAGAATTATTTTCCCTTCAGTTTAACCACTTTAAAAGGTTTCCGGTCCGCATTGTTTCAGCAGAGGAAGTATTCCAGCGCCTCTCTCAATGGCCAGCAAAACTCTTTTTGTTGTGGGCTTTTGGCATGAGGAGCAGTGTTCTTCCAAACAATACTGTACGCCGGTGGCTGAGGGCCAGATTTATCTCTCAGTTACAGTGGCACAAATATCAACAAACTCGGTGAGTGCCGCTGAGTCACACCGGGGCGCTGAGTCCGGCTGCGGCACTGCTGACCCTGCTGACTTTTTACCTTCGGGTCCATGATTTATGCTGTTTTTCCTTCAAGTCCTGGCTGCAGGAATCACATTGAGTGCCGAAGAATTTCAGTTTTTATTAAAATAAAAAAGTCATCCCAGGAGCACTGAAACTACTTGTGTTGTTTCCTATGGTTTTGTGTCTTGAGACGGTCTTTGGTGCCTAAAAATGTATGAACTGAGAATGAAAATGTTTTTGTGGTTAAAGTGTTTGTAAGAAGCATCTCCCACGTGGGTTTTCTGGTGTCTAATAATACATGAACTCATGCTACAGATGTTTGGGGGCATTTACAAGGTTCTTTTCCTCCTCTCAACCATCTCGCTTCATCATATTTGCACAGACTTAATTATCTGTGAGCCCTCAGCCAAATTTGCATGAAGCAGGCCAGCAGGTTCAGAAGTCATTTGGGGAAAGAGGACACAGGCAGTCATTCACTGTGACAGCATTAGTCTTATTTTGGTAGGAAATTAGATTTTAAGAATTTTCTGCCACCCTAATTGCAGGGAAAACTGCTAGAAAACATGACCTGAGCTTTTGCAGGAGGGTCAGGGACCAGACGGTGAGTGAAACAAGCTGCTCCCTAAGGGTCTCATCCAGCTTCAGCGAGACTTTCTGCAGCAGCGAGGCAGCATCCTGCCCCTGATCAGCTTCTCCCATCTTTGACTCTCACAGCACAGAGCGCATGGGCTGATTAATCCATTCCTGAGCAGCCAGCATCACCGCAGGTCAATTTTTTTAACTCTCAACAGCGAACATCGTATTACCCTTTGTTATTTGTGCCACGCTGGTAAGGAGCAGTGTCAGTGTTTCCATTACACGTGGGCGCATAACCCGGCAGCACGCGGGTTCAACGCCAGCTGAGGCACACACCGAGTCACCTTTTTGCAAAAGTCAAACCCCTGGAGAGCTTCCCTTTCCCCTCTTCCTCATCCCCAGCCCCGGTGGAGATTCACCACCTTTTGCAAAGCTCTTTTCGCAGCAGGAGGGTGGGGGCAGTGGGTACGTTGAGCAGTCGAGGGGCCCTGGAAATCGAGGTCTGTTGTAGGTCTCAGATGGAGCCCAGTGACATGCTGTGACCGGCTAGACTGGCGGCAGCAGCCAGGTCTCCGACACTTGGAGACAGGGCCCTGCCTTGTGCTGACCCCAAAATAACTGGGGATGGGTGGGCAGAGGGGGTGGGCAGTTCCCCCCAGGGACGAGGGCTGTGGGTGCAGAGGCATCGAGCCCCGCGCAGTGGGAAAAGGTGGGGCTGTGCCCCCGTAGCTTGTCCACCTCCTCCCCTGTGTTTCCCCCATCCCTCCACCAAATAGAAAGGGAAATCCGGGATTTTCAGCTGCTTTTGATTCCCTCTTGCTCCACACACAGCAGGGCGGGAAGGGATTAGTCTCCATTTCCTGGCTCCAGCCAGCTCAGGGCTGCCCAGGCAGGACCCCCCCGGTCAGGGGCTCCCCGACCCACGACCGCGACGCTGCCGGACCTCGCATGGCTGCAGCAGCCACCTCCATCCTGCCTCCCTCTGTCCTCGGCACATCTCCCCAGAGCCCCCAGACGTGCCTCCCAGCTGCTCTGGTCGGTCAGCCCTGGGTTTGGCACTACGAACCACGTTTCCCCTCCTTCCTCACTTGGTTGCAGTTTCTAACTTGTACTTAGTTTACAGCATGGGAAGTAGAAGTGCTGGGGAGGGTACTATGACGAAAGAAAAACCCCAGATTTTCAGAGCAATGCACACAGGAGCCTAAAGGGAGAAGAAAAGGATGAGCAGAAAGGCATTATTTTTAAGATGTGGTTTTTGGGTGCTATTTCCCGGCAGGCAGAGGAGCAAGCCCCCTCAGCTCGGGTCACCAGCACTACCGGGGGTGTTGCTCTGCATTTGTTTCCCTGTCGCCAACATCACAGCCAGGCACCACCAGACTGTCACACAGCTCATCCCAAACAGCACCTCAGTATCTCCAAGTCAAGGGCCTGATCCTATCGGCTGGCTCCTGACACCCAGCCCCAAACTAAAAAAAAGGCAGATGGCAGCTGTCAGCAGGACGGGATCGGGGACTCCCCACTCCCAGGCTGCCAGAGGGAGCAAAGACCTGAAGCGTCCAGTCATCGAGTGCTGCTGCAGCCCCAGCACGAGCCCAGAGAAGCCGGGAGAGGAGCGAGGACACGGGGCAGAGGAGTCTGCACATGGATGACACAAGAAAATCAACAAATCAGCCTTTGAATGTAAATAGTCCTTGGGGTTCATGAAGTCAACACTTCAGTTTAAGACAGAGGAAATTTCTCAGAACAGAGGCACAGAGGAAGACGAGCACCTGAGACGCTGTCACGACCATTTGCATGGAGGCAATGCCTGAAAGCCTCAGCTGCAGACCACAACACCAGGGTGCACGCTGCTGCGCCAGCAAAGGGCTCCCGACACACACCCATGTGTGATACCACACACATGACTCCGGGAGCCCGGAGTTAAAAATACCAAATATCACAAGTTCTGCCCAAACTCAACCACCATCCTGCCTGGCCTGTATGTTACAGCATTGTCATATGACAGCAAACGGTTCCTCCACCGGGCAGGAGGTGAGAGCCACCTCCTTGGGGTGAGATGGAGCCAATCCTTTCAGCAATGCCGATCCTAAAACAATTAAATTAAAGCACTCCAGGTTCACAACAGAGCAATGTGGAGCCGCATCCTGCTGACCTCTGTTACTTGGGCTGTAGCGTTTTACCACCTCAAAAGCACATCACACTGAAACCAAAGACACTACTTTTGTCAAAATGGCACTCGATAGCCAGCACAGTGGGCAAATCAAGGTGTTTCAGGACAGGGCTCCTGGCGGGGTAGTTCCTTAACATTATCTGAAGTTCACATGACTAAATTGAACCCTATCTGGATACAGCAGCAGTGCCTATCTGTGCTCGGCAATACTTCAACAAAATTGCTGTCTTATGCCTGGGGAAACCAGTGCACAGTGAGGGTCAGGGGATCCACCAAAGCCACGTGCTGGCTTTGGAGAGGTGCTGAGAGTCCCGAGGCACGGCGGTGCTGGCTGAGGAGCAGCTGTGCCGTGGCTGTGTGCCAACGTGAGGACCTTCCAGCAACACCGGGGACCGCAGGAGCGGAGCTTGTGTCAGCAAGAAGCGGTGCCACCCGCGTCTGCGGTGGCAGCCACATCTGAAGGCAGGCAGGGTCCAGCTCAAGGCGTTTAATTGCGCGTCAAGCGCACGCAGGCACACCTCTGCTTCAGCATTGACACCCTTGGCTGCCTCAAGCATGGCCCTGGGGCTCACTGCTTGCTGCCAAAGCGTGGGGCAAATAAATAGGGCCAGCTCTGATGGAGTCCCTGGATGGGAGATGCCCAGGGATCCATCATCCATGCTCTGCTGTTGCATTTGTGGCTGTGAATGGGGTGAAACCTCCGTTTCCCCTGTGTTTGCAGCTGGCGTACTCCAAATCAAGCGGATAGATCTACGACAGCCTTGTCCCTGGGCCAGCCCCGCTGCAGGATGCGGCCTGGGAAGACCTGCAGAGCTGGGGCCGCCCTGGCAGGCAGGAGACACCCGCACCTACCAACCCGTGATCTCTGCTTAGGGAGGGCAGGATAGCCAGTGCCCCTGTGCTCTTGAAAAGATGCCAAGTAGGCACCAAGCAACCCGCCTTTGATTGCCTGTGATGTGCCAAACCACTCAGTAAAGCGGATTTGCCTTATTTGAGCACACACGGGCACCGAGCAGCACTGGCAGCCCTCGCGGCACGCTCCTGCAACAGCTGCCTCTGCAGGCGCTGCTCCGAGCCCCGATGCAAAGTGACAGATGACAGCAAATTGTATTGACTGGCCCTTATTGAATGAAACCATCAGGAGGCAGCTGCTCCGCGGCCCGCTGCCGATCTGCCGTTCATCGGGGTGCCCGGCCCCGGGGTGCAGGGATGGAGCCAGCTACCGCCAGCAGCACGTGGGCACCGGGACCCGACCATGCATCTGCCTCGGCAGTGTCCGGAGCCACGAACAATGCTCTGCTGAGTTTGAGGGTCCCCATAGTATCATCAGGACGAGAAATGAGAGCAGAAGAGTGAGAAAGCTGAAAGCACAGAGAAGACATCCCGTTTCACTTGAGAAAGGGAAAGTGCAAGAGGCAGAGCCTGTACTTCTCAGAAATACATGTCTAGAGAGTAAAAGCTGCAAGAGGAGCAAGCTGTTACATCGCCCTCAGGTTTCAGACAGAGAAGCTGGTGCTAAACAATGGGAAGGAAGAGCAAAGCAACACAGAAACGCTCTAGGATGTCACCTTGAACATCAATTCATGTCCTTAGCTGGAGATAGGTTGTAATGCCACCAAAATCGGTGGGTTTGCCTTGATTTATACCAGTAGAGGATTGGCACACGGTATTTTACCTGATTTTCTTTGCAGGTTCTGGTCCGCAGCTAGTGGTAGCGAGCACAGACCCAGCCAGGCCACTTATAAAAATATATTGAAAGCAGATCAATTGAACAATTACTGGAAACACCAGCTCCTTCTGCACTTGCAACACAAGGAGAATTAGCACTGCTTTAATTGCATCAATAACTCCATTGGGGCAGCAGTGAGAGTCGGTCGGGCAATTCCCATCCCTGCAGCGGGGGAGCACTGGCGAGCACCCAGCACCCAGGCACATGCAAGGCAGCCCCAGAGATGTCACTGGTGTGACCAAGCCTGCCCTGCCGGCTACACACAGGCCAAGCACAGACGCTTGGTGAGTACCACACATCTCAAAATCTGCAAATAGGATGTCCCAGAGGCGATCGTGCTCGGGCTGTAATGACAAACCCTCGGGCAGGCTCTACCCCAGGGAGCCGCGTCAGACACTGGTCAAGGCTCCAGAGGTCTGTGTTTTCATGTCACTTTGGCAACCCTCGTCTGCCCAACTGCATCAACGCAGTCCTGCTAACTGCTTATTTAAAGTAACCCTGATATTACTGGCCCGGCACTCCTGTGGCTGTATTTCATTTGTTTATTCAGTCCATGAAGAGGCCCACGTGGAGGTGAGGACTCTGGATGCTTTAGGACCAGTGAACCAAGCGTAGTAGCGATCAGGGATCCTTTTCCCCATCTCTTTAAGGCAGTGTAGATGCTCAGCTATCGCACCAACCACTCCCTCTCTGAAGCCTCACCAAGGGCACAAACAGGGGCTGCTGCCACCCCAAAAAGCTCCCAGGACACTCGCAAAGACCCTGCCTCTGCCATCTGCCAGCTGAAGTGCATCCAAGAGCGCTCATCACCTCACACATTCACATCAGCAGCTCGTGGGGGTTTAGCCAGCTCGTGGGACAGCAGTTAGATCCCTCCCCCAGGACTGATAAAACCAGCACAGAGGTACGGATGTGGCAGAGGGGTCACACGCACTGGGTGGCTGCGGCAGCCCCCACAGCACTACTGCAGGAGCACGGACAGGCTGGAAGCTGCCCTGAACATCCACACAGGGTGTTGGATGGGCTCAGCCCTCAGCCTGGCCAGGGCACTTCCCAGAAATCCCAAGACTTTACAGCATACTCCTAAATTTCTGCCCTTACAGATGAGAATTCAACCTGGGAGACTTTTTCCATAGTTTCTAGTTTTCTCCAAAGAAACTGAGAAAATTTGCCTGAGGGAAAAGGAGAGTTTGGCCAAGAGCAGGGATGGAGGGATTTGTTGTTTTTGACTGTAATTGTGGTCAGGAAACAGTCCTAGCGCTCATTTTCAGCTCCTCCCTCTTGATAACATCTACCATACGCAGGCAGTGGAAAAGAAACAGCCTTTGATATAAACACAACAGAGTTTGATTCATTGCGGGGCCGTTGGCAGCTATCGCTTCACCCCAACGCTTGGCGCATGGCTTCAACCTGTGATCAACGCAAGCACCAGCTCCCCGGCCCCGCTCGGCTCTGGGTGAAAGCCTTTCCGTCCCCGCCGGGCGCAGGCTGGCAGAGCCGCGCCGAGGGAGCGCGGGGAGGCTGCTGGGGCTGCAGGAGATGTCTCGGAGTGTCTCGGCCCCAGCAGGGCTCAGTTGCCAGCAAGCGTTCACCAGCGGGACGAGGGGATTTCAAGCCCTGCAACCCACCCTGCTCAACAACTCACAACATCGCCCAAAGGTGCCCCACGTGTAGCCCCCAGGAGGGAGCTGAGCCCCACTGAGCCAGCATCTACCTCCCAGCCTGGGGATTCAGCCTCCCAAGGCAAGGAAGGTGCATTTCCAGCCCCTTTACGGTGCTATAAACAGGACGGCTGCCATCCCCGCTGCGGGACATGCCCCTCGAGTGCCGGACTGCATCCCGAGGCCGGCTCCGATGCCTGTTGATTAAGCAGATCCCTTCACCCCTTGGTGCAGGGGAAGTAACACCATTCCCACCCACTCCCACGAGTTTTAATTAATTGCCATTTAAGCAGCACTCCAAGGTGATGATGGTGCTGCAGAGACAGGAACAACAAAGCTGGAAATCAGTAGCTCGGTACTGCTGATCTGAAAGTTTTTCTTCTGTGTGCCAGAGGACAGCATTTCACCCAAGATACCCAGGTTGCAGTCAGCTAAAACACTTAAAGCTCAACTGAACAAGATCTCGAATGCGGCAGGGGATAAGCCTGTGCTACAGCAAACCTGGGAACTAATCGTTTGTTCCCATCTCCAGCTCCTCTGGGCCTGGCTCTGAGGTCAAACCAAGCTTTTATCTTCTCCCGTATTCCACTATGCTGGGAAAAAAAATAATATTAGAGGAATAAATTAGCATGTGAAATGTAATTTAACTAATTAGCCCACTGGAGTGGAAAATATTTGCTAACCACTTTGAAGTCAAACCTACTGCACTTATTAGGACATCACAGAGGAGAAAGGAAGGAGGTGAAGATGGGGAGATCACCAGGACAGGCCCTAGAGGATGCAAGTACCTAAGCAGGACACCAAGACTTTCACCTGATCACTTCTCTTTTCCTCTGTAGCACTGCATTAAGTGTCCAGCTCAGACACAGCTGTGCTGGAAGAGACCAAAGGCTGCGCCGCACTCCCCTCTGACCTGCCATTTACTGGACGTTGCAACAAGGGGGCATTTCCCTGTGACTTTCCCCGTGACACAGGGCTGGGTCAGCTGTGTGGCATTAGCCTGGGATGCCCAGCTACAAGCAGAGCAACTCACGGGGCAGGAGGGATGCAGCGGGACTGTGTGAGACCGGCAGCAGCACCCACCACCTGGGACGTGGGCTCACTGGTCCCTCCCAGCCCTGCGGGCTCCCACTCCCAGGGAGCGGATATTGCCAATTAAGCTGACAGAACTGTGGGCCATAAAGCTCCATCGTATTAGGGAACTGCCCGGAGATGCCACAAAAAGCCGTTATATCACTTGCAACAGGCCGTTCATTGATTTCCCCACTTCCCCGATATAGAAACTGTTGCTCTTTTATTAGCAAAGCTTTAGAAATCCCTACTCATAATAGCAAGAGAGGCACCCTGGGAAATTTTGTAACTGCTGTGGCTGAATTATGAAAGGGAGGGATTGACAGCCCCATCAAAAGCTAGCAAGGGAGATAGAAACAAGAGCCTCCTCTGCCCGACACACACCACCACCTTGGGGGTAGCCTGGGGGGGGGGGATGTCCCCCTTCCAGCTGACCACCCACTGAACGCAGGCACGAGCAGCCCATGTGTCTCCATCACCTCCAACCGTCTACAAATATTTCCTTATTTTCCGGCTGGTGAAACACTCCCCAAAGGAGCCCCAGTCCATGCTGGGGCAGAGCGGTTTTCCTGAAAAGACAGGAGTATGAGATGTCGACCCAACAGAGCTGTCATCCTGGTGGAACAGGCTTGAGCTGGGGGCTCACGTCATTGTGGGGTGTCCTGATCTGGGCTTTGCCTGGCTGCCTTGCTCCTTTTCAAGGCCAAAGCCTGCTCCCCTGGGAACCCAACCTGAAGGGGGTCAGTTGTGTGTTCAGCAAATGGATTTGCAGCACAAGCAAAGCTCATTTTTCAAGCCAGGCCTTCCTGCAGCTATGGTCCAACTGGTGATGGAGACTGATGGAGAGAATCCTGCAGAAGAGCTCCGCTGAGGTTATTTCCCCACCATGCCGTGTACGCGCGGGAGCTCCAGGCCAGAGAGATGGCAGGATTTGTCCTACAGGGAGGGTAGAGACCTGACAGCAACTTGGGCACATCAAGAGCACACACAACGGTGACCAGATGCTCCCGGGGCCACATCAAAGCAGGTGCCAACAGGAGCCAGGGGCACAGCAGCGCACAGCTCTGCTCCTGTGGCTTTTGGCTCTGCCTTGTGCCTCCTGCCCTGGTCTCCGGTGCCACTGCGCCCTCCTCCTCCCCCTGCAACACCCCCATTCCTCACAGTTGCATCCTGGCTCCTCGGAATCTCCTCCTGCCACTCTGTCCCTTTGCTGCCGCAGAAGTGTGCATGGCAACTGCCAGTCAGGGAGATGGAAAATACTCGTCTGCCTCCTCACCCACAAAACCAAGCCAGGGTCCTGATTAGAGGAAGGTTTCTCTGAGCAGTCTGGGAGCGCGGCTGGAACACGAGCACGTGGCAGCACATGGCACCGCGCCTCTGGCAGCGGTAGAGAGGAGGGCAGGGAGGGCTCACCGCAGGGGCTGCAGGGTGTTTCGGGAAGAGGGGAGCTCGCTGACGGGGCGTGATGCTCCTTTTGCAAAGAGCGAGGAGGGTTGCAAAGTGCCAGCTCAACTGTGGCAACACACCCATCACCCCAGAGCGCCCAGGGCAGCAGGGCTCAGGGCAGGTGGGTGATGCAGCCAAGACCTGCGGTGCTGGGAAAAACTCCAACTCCCTTGCCATGAAGTTGACTTGTTTTACCCTCTCCCATCCCTGCTTCCCGCAGACCTGCTCGCACGCTCTCACATTTGCAACGGGTCAGGAAGGCAGCGCTGGGCCAGGGCCAGCCTGCTGCGGCGCAGGCAGGGTTCGACCGCTTGTTAACACGTTCCCGGGTTGAACCAATTCCTGAACCCTCATCTCTCAATCGACCTTCCTTTGGGTGCGAGCATCCAAAAGTCGCTGTGTAACACAGCTCCTAAACTTTTCCCAACCTGCCTGTGCCATCTCCAAGAAGAAAGGCAATTCATGAGCCTGACAGTTCTGAAATAGAGGGGAATATGCCAACATGGCTCCTCCACCATGCCCACGCAGAAGCGATGGGAGGGAGATGAGCCGGTACCTGCTCACAGATGGGTGTGAGACACCAAACCCTGCCTGGCTGGGGGGAATCTTCCAGCTGTGAAAGAGGAGTTTCCCCATTGCTTCACAGACAGAAATGCCGCTCAGGACTTCCCTGCTGGCATTTCCCCACCTGCCCGTGCTTTGCAGCAGAGGGAGGTGCCAGCTCCAGGAGGGTGCGGGAGCTGCTATGCCCCCCCTTTTCAGGAATGGAAAATGGAGCAAGCATCCTTAGCCTCAAAGCAGGGGTACATCAGTGTGGAGAAGCAGGGCAGTCCCTGATCCGCCTCTCGCTCACAGGTGCTGCCAGCCAATGCTCGCCCTTGGGGGTCTCATCCTGCCCTGCCCAGTGCAGGAGAAGGCAGGGGATGAAAGCACCAGCAGAGCCCTGGGCTGGGATAGGTCACTGTGGCCGGGAAGCACACATGGTGCACATGCAGAGCCTCAATTTAAGGGAAATGGGGATGCTGGAGACCACGTTCCCAGCCTGACCTCATTCCCAGCCTGACCTCGTGGCAGTTCAAGTTCCCACAGGAAAGAACTAACCCTTTCTGTCCTGCACAATGGAGCAAACGCCCCAGCGATGACCTGAGGGCTGGGGATGCCCCAGTGTGCCAGATTACTGACCGGTGCCTCACCGCAGCACAGCTCCTGGGGCTGGCTGTGACCCAGCAGCCGCCAAAGCATTAGTAGGAATTGTTAAAAACCCAACCAACCGAAAAAAACCCCCACCACCCTCTAACACAGCGCACAACCCCCTTAAAAATTATCTGTCTTTTCTGCAATAAAGCCAGGAATAAGATTAGCAAGCGGATGTCATTTCTAAGCAACCCAGGCGAGGACATGCCCCGCGGCCGGTGCCAGGCGCTGCCCAGGTGAGCACAGGTCCCCAGCTCAGGCTTCCCCCTCTGCGGGGAGGGAAGCCTCCACCTGTGTCGGGCAAACCCTGAGGATCCCCCTGCGCTGCACCACGGGGCCGCAGGGAAATCCAGCACCAGATTGCACGACTGAGCAGGAATGGATATCGAGTAGTGTAAGCCTTGAGAAATCTGCTGCTTAAAAAAAAAAAAAAAAAAAAAATCAAGCTAAATGAGAATAAAGCATCCCGCCTCTGGTTCACCCGCTTCATCCCATGCTCCGGCCACCTCCCAACGCCCCGCTGCCCTCCCTCCCTCCCACCCATGCTGCAGGAGGCACCTGCGCTTTCGGGGCGCGTTTCCCACCACTGGCACACCCCACCAGCTCTGCAGTGGCCGTCACAGGTATCCTCATCAGTGCAGCAACACAGTAGATCCAGGCAAAGCCCTGGGGTGATTCTAAATTTAGGAGGCTCCCTGCAAGTCCCCTGTCCCTGCAGAGACACTTGCAGGCTGCTAAACTGGGGCTGCCCACCCCTGCCAAGATCCAGCACACCGCCCTGCAGGCAAGTCCTCCCTCCTCCCAAGGAAGCAAGCTCATTCCTGTACTGTCATTTCACCTCTTTAAACACACAGATAACGTAGAAGAGAAGGTAACACTAACCGTGACATATCAATCGCTTGCCATCAAGAAAATCCAGATTTAAGGCTCCTGCAGTGACTGTACAAACACTGAACACACACAGCAAGAACATGGGTTTTTCCTGCTCCAAAATCAAAGGAAGTTTTGCATCAAATTTTAACAACACCTGGATCACACCCAAACCCCTTACACAGGCAGAACACCAACCGCTCACCACCCACCAGCTCTGGCAGGGAGTGCCCCTATTTCAGCTTCTCTGGTAGCTTCATCACAGGGTCCCCTCTTGGATGGGGTATTTCTGTGAGGGCCAAGAGTTAAGGTGACAAGAGGAGCCCTCACCAGGAAATGTCCTGACCCGAGCACATCAGGAAACCTCCACCTCAGTGCTGCAACCAACAGCAATTTTTGCATCGTGGAGCAAACCCTGCACTTGGTTGCAGCTGCAGCACGGCAGCAGAGCGAGAGGGCAGGATCGATGCCCACACAGACAGGCAGGGCAGCCACCAAGGTGTGTGGAGGCAGCGTGGAGCTCTGCAGCCAACTGCTGCCTCCCAGGTTTTCACACCCATCAGCCACCCCAGGGCGGCAGAGCCAGGGCACACACAGCAAACACTCTTTTTTTGCATTGAGCTACAGCACAAGTCTTTCTCCATATAGGAAGGCTTCCCCTCCCTCCCAAACTACTCCTTGCATTTTGGTGTCCTGGATTTGGCAAGTGCAAGACATGGTCTGTCTCAAAATACACCACTTCAGAGAGGAGACAGTCACAGCTTGAGGCGGTGCCAGCTCTTGGCATCTTTAACTTTGCCAGAAGTTCACCACTCCCGGATAGCGTCGGGGTGGGGTCACAGCACCTCTCTGCCCCTTGCACACCCACCCCATCCCTGGAGCTGAAAACGGGCTGGCGGCTCACTTGCCTTCTACTTACATCATCATCCTGCACGCTCAGGGGGATATCCAACATGCACATCTGCACAGGCTGCACCAGAGCCTTCTGCACGTTGAACAAAGGTTTTGCCTCCATCTTTCCGGGGATGGAGGGGCTGCTCATTCTTCTCTCTCTCCTCTGCCGCTCCTCTTCCAGGAGCAGGTCCAGCCCAGGCAGCAAAACAGATTGGAGATCTCTCCCTGCTTAATTCTGTCAGCACATCTTGCCAACAGCTGCTGCTTCTGCTGCTCTAAGAGGTCTTATTTCCTTCCTTGCAAATCAAAGAGCTGCGAGGAGCCGCACCAAGAGGCTGTGTGTGCGCGTGTGTGAGCAAGTGCGCCTGTGTGTGTGCGCGAGTGTGTAGCCAGCGATGTTCCTGAGGACGGTGAAACAGCCCTTTGCGAGCACGCCACGGCACGCTGCCTTCCCCCAGCCTCTCCTTTCTTCCAGGGCAATCTCGGTGCTGGCTCCGGCTGCTGCTTTGCACTGGCGTGAGGTTTTCAGCCTCATCTACATGCATGGCACTCGCAAACCCCGCGCATTGTCTCAGAGACACAACAGGTCCTGCCTGCTGTTGATTTCTGATTATGATCAAACTGTGTCTGCAGCAGCTACAGCATTTCCCTCTGGCTGTTGTGGCAAGCAAACAAGAAGAGCTGGAAGGATGAGAGGGTGTGAGACAGAGAGCTTGAATGATCTGGGCTGGAGCCTCCCCTTTTTCTTTCCTTCTCTTCTTCCATCCCTGCTTTCCATTGTCAGAGGCAGTTTCAGCTCAATGCCCTCCTGTACTCCAAGGACCACAATGAGGCTTAAATAATTCACATACGGAGAGTGCTTGGGAACCTCATGGCACTGAAAATGCAGCGTGGCACTAAAAGACAGTGAATACTGGTGATTGTTTTGTTTGCAGGTCAATTCTGTGTGGAAAGTTTTGCCCAGGTGAGCATGGCACCAGCTGCGTTTTCCACCAGAGAGAGCCTGTGACTCCAAAACAGTGTTTTGCTAATGGGAGTATGGCACAAAATAGGGTGTTTTTCCTACAAAGAGCATCTTCCTACAGAATTCACACCAACAGTAGCAGTAGGATGAGAGAGTCAACATGGAGCAACTTGTGTATCACCTACGGAAATGTATCTCACAAACAAGAGTAACCCTGGGGCCAAGCCTGTGAGGCATCTTGTCACCCTCATCAGCTTCAGAGACAAGGCTTAACACCCCAGGGAACCACCCAGGGTGCCTGTCCCCAGGGAGGGCAGCAGCAGAGGAGAGCAGCAGTTTGGTGGGTTCACTGAGCAGCACCCAGCGAGGGGAGTCACTGGGGCCAGCTAAGCACCCAACAGAGGGGCGTGCGAAATGCCGGGGCCGAGTCAGTGAAAAGTCCCCATCGCCCTCAGACAAACAGGAGATTATGTCCTTAGAGCTGCCCTTCTTGCTGGG
The DNA here is from genome assembly GCF_031877795.1 of Strix aluco. Lineage (NCBI taxonomy): Eukaryota > Metazoa > Chordata > Aves > Strigiformes > Strigidae > Strix > Strix aluco. Next base: position 11,712,050 of record NC_133950.1, read on the forward strand.
CCCAGCAGGGACGACATAAATAGGGTGACCAGACCCTGCTGCAGGCAGGCGTTTTTGGGTGGTTTCCCATGACTGCAGGCAGCAGTGGGTCCCACTTTGGGGCTGCCCCTTGCCACGTGCAGGGCAAAGGTCTGGGATGGTGCAGCCCTGTCCCAGTTTTCCCAAACCCAGACGCTGCCCGAGGGTACAGGCCCAGCTTGCACACGCCTGGGTTTCAGAGCAGAGCCAAGGAGCCCTGCTGAGCCGGGCATTCCTGCGGCGTTAGGTAAGCTGGGCTTGGAGAGCCCTGCTCAGCGCCCAGCCAGCGCCAGCCCCGCTCCCTCCTGGCCTCCCCAGCTGGGCTGAGTCATTCACACAGGAGCCAGAGCCAGCCAAGACGCTGGGGTTAGATGGGTCTCACACACAATGGAACCTTCGTGGTGCTCGCAGTCGGAGCTGGGCACCTTCCCAACACGCTGGGGCAAACGTGGGACTGCAGCGAAGTCCAGCCCATCGCTCCTGGGAGAAACACAAGGGTGAGAAAACCACTGCTTACATGCTGCAGGAATGGGAGTTAATGGACAAGCCTGGAACAAGACCAGATAGGGATGAACCCACCATAAAATGAGTTTTAACGGGAAATTAAGACAGATTCTTCAACCACCATATGGCTGAGGTGAGCAGCAGCAAGGACACAGAGGGCAGCACTGGAGCAGCCCCAGGAATGACTTCACAGGGGAGGAGGAGGGGAGATCACAGCTACGGCACATGGACAAAGCAGTATGTCCACGGCCATCTCCCAGCTTCTATCTTACAGCATTCTGGTGACTGCCTAGCTCTTTTCATGGCAGAGAGGTAGTGCCACAGCCCAGGAAACACCCTGGCACGGCCAGTCACTGCCCCTCTACGTACATGATGTCTTGGTGACTCAATACGTGTGCTCCCATGGAGGACAGTCCCACCTTTCGCACTACCGTCACCATGAACAAAATGTGCCCCCAGCACAGGCCGTACCCACAGCTCTGGCTCCAGGAAAGGTGATTCAAACCTGTGCTTCAGCCCCAGTTCAGGTTACTCACCTCCCTGCAACAACAGGTTGGCAGAGCACGGCTTTCCAATACAACTTTCCAGAAACGAGCTGGGCTTGGCCAGCTGGGAGTGCACCTTCCAACGGGCCTACATGACTGCACCAACACCCTGAACAGGACACAAATTTCACACTCAAGTGCCAGAATCTCCAAGGGCTATCATCCCCAGGAACCCACTTGTCATCCTGTTCAGCAGCTAATCTTTCCCATGGGAACAGGAGTCTCTGCAAAGGTGGTGTGGAGGTGTACGAGTCCCACCATCTGCTGGTGCCTCGGTCTGCAGGTCTCCCTGGACCTCACAGTAACAGGAAGGGACAGACAACAGAGGTTGCTACCCCACAGCACACACTTCTGGCATGGGCTCAGCCTGCTCTGCTGGTCCCCGGAGCCCAGCGACCTCTCACCAGGCAGCTGTGAAGATGCCAAAGGGCTAACCCTTCTAAAAAAGTCACAAACTTCACAGGCAGACAGTAAAGGAAAGTAAAACTACAAGTGCGGAGTCTCAGGAGAGATGCCAGGCAGAGCAGCAGCAGAAGAGGTTGGACTAGAGAACAACCGCTTTGGAGAACCATCTCAAACCAACAGCAACAGGACGCAGTGGACTGACGGGACATGAGAGCTGCTGTGCATGGAGGGCTTTGGCCAAAAACAACCAGCCAGATGTTGTGGGCACAGTCCCAGAGACAGTGTGAAACCTTCCCCTTCTCACCAGGGGCCAGCTTGTGCATGTCCACCCACCAGTCTCCCCAGACACCTGCGTAAGTCACTGGGGAACGTAACGGTCCTTCAACAGAAACCTGCAAAGTGGTTTTGAATAATTTCCCATTGGGAGATTTTCAGCAGAAGTACAAGGCAAAGATTCCCCTGGCATCACACCGGTCCAGACAGGACGATCCTACGCAGATTTTTGAACGACAGCCTCATCCTACTCCTCCTCCAGTCTGGCTGGCACGAGTGGAAACCATGCTACGATCCCAGATCCTCCGGCAACAGCAGCCGAGCACCTTAAATGTACCACAATAACAGAAAAGCCATCCCCACAAGCACAGGACTAACTCACTGCCAGAGCCCAATGGCAGCGTGTGCCAGCCCAAGGAGAGGGAAAACCCTGCAAGAGGTGGAGGAGAAATCTCCCCCCCGTATCATCTTACCCCAGCGGCCACTTCTGACAGAAGGGGAAGCCCCAGCACAGCAGCTGATGCTTCCCTATTTCATTTTGCACTGGAGCTTTATCGTTTCCTGCAGATCCAGCTGAGCAGATAAAGCCCATCATGAGACCTCACTGCTTAGCAACCACTAGTGGGAAAACACTGTTTTCCAGTAACAGCCTTGGCAGGAACAGAGCAACTGCAGGGCAAATAAACTGCGATCCCTATTCCAGATGCATCCTGCTCTACAGCCTCAGGGAGAGACCGATTCCTGCACTAGGAAGTGCATCCATTCCTTACGGTCTGAACAGCCTTGGCTACCCTGCAAGCACATCGTTCTAGGCACACTGTGAGGGACCACGACTGAATCTCTGCATAAACGGATGCAGGCTTCAGTGACAAAGTCAAGCATAGGAGGGTCTTAGTACCCAGGATAGCTGCAGCAGTGTAAACATTCCGAATGCTCCAAGAGCTGGTGACCAACCTCTCTCACCATGTTGGTCGTTCCTTACACCAAGTGATTCACAAGGACACAGGCCCACCTAAGGAAGGCTGACTCCAATGCTTGATGCACTCGAGCATCAAAGACTTCCACAAAATCCAAGAAATGCCACAGAAATAACAATGGCAAGTTTGTTTTTCAAAGGAAATTGCAACTCCATGTATTGTCTGCAAGCCCAAACATCACTGCATCCTGCACGAGAATGCTGTACTTGAGAGAAAAGACACAAAACCAACTGGTTTATTTTCACTGTGTGAGGCTGATAGAAAGGCAAAGAGGAAACAAAGCAGCATGACGAGTGAAAGGCAAATGGAAAATCCCAACAGCTCTTCCCCTTTGTTACTTATCAGTAATAGAAAGAGGAAATCTGCTTTCAAAACCACAGAAATCCCAACATGATAGCATCCCTCTGAAGAAATCTGGCATTTACAAAAAGCCAACGGGTAGATTTAGAGAGGCAGATAGAGGCACAGACATGAAGGTGGATACCTAGTGGGACTTCCAGGAGACCACGAGCAGGCAGGACACCTAATTCTCAGTGAAAAGCAAAGGCAGCCTGGTATCTAAGCTCATGGGTGCTTCTGTGTACCCCATTTGAAATCCACCTGTCTTGTCCCAAATGAGTTATGAGAACAATTCCCATTGATTTGCAGCTGCACCCTTGTTTTTAGGCATTTATTTGAAGAAACTGACCTTGTTCCCTCAAAGTTACTCCCGATAGTGGCCACAGCCCATGCTGCACCTCACACCTCTGGAAAGCCCGTCTGGCATTCAGCATCCTGAGCTGAATAAATTCCCGTGCTCCCCAGAATAGATACGTATGCAAAATTAATTCACAATCAAGCCCGAGCGAAGCATGAGACGGCCTTTTAATAGGTGCAGAGCAGCAATTACCAATGCAAAGTGAAAGCCAACAAGCATTAAAGGGGGGGGAACCAATTAGTTTTCTTGGGATTCCTCCACACATTTGCCACTTGAGGGATTTCAATTTTCACGCTTCCCTGGGGGCTGAGAGCACATCCTGGGAGCCATCATGTCCCCGTGGGGAGGGGATGGGGATGCTTCCCCATGGCCCCCCCCCTCCATGATGCGGCTGTGCTGGACCGGTCTCCATGGAGACGGTCACTGCAGCAACGGAGACCAGAGGTGCAGCTCATGGGGCTGCGGGAGGAAGCAAATGAGACCGAGGACCACCTCTCCCCCATAGGAAAGGGACCATCAGGCACCCACACGTCTCATTTCTGCTTCTGAGACCGTTTCCCTGCATCGGCAGGATAAAAGGGCTCTGCAGTTTACAATCCAGCTGCCTCGTCCCGTGCTGAAAGTGCTTTATCCTGTTGACATCAGTCCCAGGGGAGCTGGTAATACTGAGCTGTCACGGTGGGGACAGCATCGGGAGGGAGCCGAGCTCGAGGCTGTCATGGCAACAGTTTATTGAGTTTCCACAACCGCCCTTCCCCTGGAGATGGGGACAGAGCCCAGGCCGGGGCACTAATGCAGCAGCCCCCAGGTGCCCACAGCTGGGGAGTCCAGGGTGGGCAGAGCTGCTCAAGGAGGAAAACGCGTCGCTCTGGCCACAGGGGCACCAGCCATTGCACCAGGCGGAGGAAGGACCTGGGCAGATGTCACGGAGCAGCTGCCCACTCCCTCTGGCCCCACCACGCTGCGAGAAGGCGAGGAGGAGGGCCATCACCATATAACTCTCTGCAGTTCATAACTGTCCCCACAACCCTCCTTCCTCGTTCTCCCCAAAACTGATCTCAGTTTCCCACTAGGTTGAGCCTAATAACATCTCCCTGATCTCCCCACCCCACATTCACCACACTGTGCTGCCAGAGAGACCCGGGCACAGCTCTGATGCAGGGAAATCACAGAATCATCTTGGTTGGAAAAGACCTTGAAGATCATCTAGTCCAACCATGAACCTCACCCTGACCGTTCCCAACTCCACCAGATCCCTCAGCGCTGGGTCAACCCGACTCTTCAACCCCTCCAGGGATGGGGACTCCCCCCCTGCGCTGGGCAGCCCATTCCAACGCCCAACAACCCCTTCTGCAAAGAAATCCTTCCTAAGAGCCAGTCTGACCCTGCCCTGGCGCAGCTTGAGGCCATTCCCTCTTGTCCTGGCGCTTGTTACTTCATTAAAGAGACTCATCCCCAGCTCTCTGGAAGCTCCTTTCAGGGAGTTGTAGAAGGTGATCCTTGGCACAGGGCCTGCCCACGTTTTGTGTGTGTATTGTGGGGATGACAGTGCCCACCTCCCCAGGCTGGGCATACATGGCTGGGCGCTGCAGAGGTACTAGTGTGAGGAGATGCCACAAACTGCCATATGCCCACCGCAGCTGTTCCCTGCCAGCTCCAAAACTGAGAAAAAGCCCCATCGTCTCCCAAAACGTCTGTCTGTCAAGGGAGCCCGCAGCACTCCAGCACAGACAGGTTTAAGAAGAAGCAGAGCCAAGAATAAGCTCCCAAACGAGAGCCCAGCCTGGCTCCTCCAGGGCCAGCTCCGGGCCATGCCCTGGCAGTGCCACCAGCCACCTCACTGGGACTCAGGTGGGCACAGCAGAGCTCAGCTGTCCCCACGCCGGCCCGGCAGCACGACCAGGCACTTCCCACTGCAAACAAATCTTTGCTGGAGAAGAGGAAGGTATCGGTGGAAATGGAGAGCATGACAATCCCCGCTGTTACTAATTGTAATTTCTCCGCAGGGGTTTATTCCACCTGCCAACCGGGCCAGAGCAGCAGCCGTCTGCGGTGAGAGGCCAGGCTGGCAGCAAGGCCAGGGCATCTCTCCGGGCGTATGTCTGCGTGTGCCCAGGCCCACATGCAAACAGGGAGCACACAGACGCGGCGTATAGCACAACGCACTACCCGGAGCATTCGCCAGCACAGAGCATCCACTAATTTACCCACTTGGCCAAGCCTCCAGCACTGGGCAGGGTTGTTCCCTTCAGCAGATTTTCCACGGCTTAGCTGAAGCTTAAACAAACCCAGAGGAGGAGGTTTCTGTCCCCCCCAGCCCTGGAGCCTGCTCTTGTCTGCAGGACACCGTGCTGTGGAGTCTAAAACCACCTCAGCTCCTCAAGCACGCTTTAGCCTACATAACACATGGCCAAGAGGTTATCTGCAGGTCCCCATCACTGCTCCGTGTCACTTGGCAGACAATGAACTGCAGGCTCAGGCAGGTAAGAGACACAGCTGTGGCGGCTCGGAGGTGTCCAGCCCTACGCACTGAGCCTCTCACGACCCTCCCTGTTCATGCTTGCTTTGCAGGCTAAGGGGTTTAAAGAAGTTTCCACCATGTGCAGTCCCCTCTCTGCCAGTTCGTGTTAGCCATGGGGACGGGAAACACTCGTTGCATGGCCAGATTCCTAAAGCAGGTTGACTTTCCTGGAAGTTTCCTTCAGGGCCCCCGTTCAGCTGCCCCCCACCCTCCTGTTAGGACAGTGAAGGGTTTGATGTTGTTTCCTCGGTGGCAAGGGGAGCCGATGCCTTTTGCAGAGCTCTCCCACGAGGCATGGCCCCCGAGCAGAGCGGGAGAGGCATTTCAGCCTGGAGTCCCCTCGCAGGAGGGTGAGGGAGGCAAGGACACGGCAGGGCGGGACTGACCCAGCCCGAAGGCTGTCAGCTCCGGTGGACACAGTCCAGAGAGCGCAGAGGCCCTTCCCTGACCTCCCCAAGGGCTGCAGCCGGCCCTCAGCTTCCCCAGCCTGGCCCCCGCACAGCGCAGACGTGCACCCTGCCACGGAGGGGCTGCACCCCCCGGCCCCGGCCCCTGCCAGCTCTGCAGCCCCTTGGGGGCCGGGAGCTCGCTGCATTTTGGGGATGGCGAGTTGTGAACTCACTTTGCATTGCACAGATTGAGCCACCCTACCACCCTGCTGTCTCCAGATGCTTTCACAGAATCACAGAATCATCTCGGTTGGAAAAGCCCTTGAAGCTCCTCCAGTCCAACCATGAACCTCAGACTGACCGTTCCCAACTCCACCAGATCCTTAAGCACTATGTCAGCCTGACTCTTCAACCCCTCCAGGGATGGGGACTCCTTTCTTACAGCAGAGAGGAGGCTGAAGCCCCCTCAGGCATTGCAGAGCAGCACCTGCTCTCAGCTTTTAGGCCAAGCCACCATTTTTGGCTGGAGAAAGGGAGAGCACCTGAGCTTCCCACACCAGCCCAGCAGCAGACGCGGGAGCTGGGGAACACCGCCCAGCGCTTTGGGACCCGCAGCCGGCACCGCGGGGCTGCATCAGCGTCCTGACCGCCCGCGTGGTCCCAGGCACTGCACCCGCCAGGACCCCTGCAGCCCGAGAAACACGTGGCTGGCACCGACGGACCGAGAGCATCGTCTGTGTTGCAGGAGGCCCCAGAGCAGCACGGGGGGTAGTACGTCCTCCCCCCAGCACCATATCAGGCTCTCGCCACACACCCAGCACAGCCATCTAGTGACTGTGCTGTAAATCGGATGAAACTCAGCCCTGGAGGCCCACCATTGATTTCCGTTGCCTAACGACAGGAAAGCTTTATAATCCTATTAACTAAACACCCTTTCAAGCAGCACTGGGAACAGCGCAAAGGGGAGTTGTATAAGCAGTTAGAGCCACCCGGTGCAGCGCCCGGCTCCGGTAGGTGCTGGGTGAGTTCCCCAAAAGCAGGGCTGCGACACCCAAGTGTTTGGTGGTGGTGGTGGCCCCCGCAGAAGCATGTGGGACCCTCCCAAGAAACACGTGCTTCGGCTGCGGGTCACTGGCCAGAGCACGAAGGAGCTGGGAGGCCTTGCACAGGGAAATGGTGCCTACACATGCAAACCTGCAGGACTCAGCCCCTGAAATATTGACAAGTATCACTGCATTCCAATCTCTTCCTAATTATCACCACCCTGGTCATACTTTTAGATGGTTCCCAGCAAAAAAATACATTGCTTTGGTTAAAATATATAAACATTTCATGGAAGAACGTCAATTGCATTGCGACTTCCTAAGGAGAAAGGATATTTTTCAGAATACTTCTGTTTGCAAAACGTTTCAAGATCGCATCCCTCCTCCCTAGTTTGCAATAACAGCCAATGAGGGCGGGAGGGGGGGGAAATCAAGCTTGCAGAGGATGTAAAATCCCAATTTCCTACCCAGCCCCAGGTACCCCAGAGTCATGCTGCATTTCTGTACGAGGGCGAGAAGCCTCCGCGCTCTGGTGAGCTCCGAGGAAGCGCTGCTGAGCCACACACAGGGGCAGAGACCGGAGTGGCCGTGGGTCCTGTGGCCAGACCTCTCACCAAGTGCCACAGGAGGGGCTGCGCCACTGCACAAAATACGGATGTCTGGCCGATGCCTCATCTGACTAAAAGCCTTCCCGGTCCAGATCCCCTCCAAACGACATGGTCGGGGTATCTGCAGTGGGTAGCCTGAGGAGGAAGGTCTGTGCTGTGGCAGGAGGAAGATAAATGCCTTTCCACCGGCAGAAATGCACCTTCCCCAGACTGTGGAAGCATTTATCAGTCATCTCCCCTTCCCTTCCCTTTAATTAGTTATTCACACAGCATTACAAATTGCCAAGCCTAATATTTTCCATGACAGGTTATGAATGCAGAGGCACAGGACAGGCTCTTTGTCAGGGGACATGACTGCAGGCATCCCCATCAGTGCCACGTGCGTGTGACGGAGCAGGAGGCCGGGCACAGCTCTCCTAAACAAAACTCTTCCTCCTGTCAGTGCTTATCCCACTGAGGGCAAAATAAACAGCCCTCTGTGAGCACTGGGGAAGGAGCGTGTCCAATTCCCCCATACGGGAACAAGGCTGCGGGGCCACAGGCTCTGGCTTGCAAACCCACCCCACCGAGGCACAACATTTGCACCAGCCGTGTTGTTTTGGTGCCACGGAGGGCGCAGCCACCAGAAGCGCCTGCCTGTCACCATGGAAATGCTGAACGGGAGATTTGAAGCCCGCTGGGACTTTCAACCTCTGCCAAGCAAAACAGGGCCCTTCAACAACTGCAAGCCCTGAGCGTTTGTATGAGGAGGAGACTTGTGCTCCCCTCAGCCTATTGGGCACGAGGCAGCTAACGTGGGACTTCTCCCAGGGAAAAAGCCACCCGGAGAAAGGACACCCCACTGCTCCTTCAGCCTCCGCACAGGCAGAGCTCAGCCCCATCCCTCAGCTGCTCCTGCCCTGGACCAGCTGCCCTCTCCTGGTGTGCACCCAGCGGACCTGCCCCGTAGACACCCCACAGCTCGGGCAGAAGTGGTTTTCAGGGGTGGCACAGTCAATGCTTTTGCACTTTTCCACCAGTACTGCCGTGGGAAGACCCTTCCATCCTCTCCCAGCAGACCTGACCACTGGCCCTCCCCCTGGGGCTGCCCAACCGCCTTGGAGAGGGGCTAGAAAGCAGCCAAGGGCTGGCTGTTCCTGTTCCCTGTAATTCAGAGCAGAGCACGCAGCAGCAGCCACCCTGACCAGGGTGTTTCTGCCTGCCCTGGACCTTGTCACACCACCCCGGCCACCCATTGCCGTCTTTCACGCTGGGGGCATCTCCTCTCCAGGGAGGTGAAGAGCCGTGACAGTGTGGGACACAGTGCTGAGAGGGATGGGCAGGAAACACACGGTGGGAAATCCGCTGCGACATGAAGGCTGCGAGGCCAAAAGAGCAGGGCAAGGTGGTTGCCAAAGATTTCAAAGGGGCCTATAGGCCACCCTGTGAAATGACTCCGACCTCCCCATCCCGTGCCGACTGCCCGCTCGGAGCCAGGCGGGCTCCTTTGGTGCTGAACACTCTGCAGCGTTTGCTTCCTGCCTTCAAGCCAGACAGGGCGTTTATAGCAAGGGAGTGGGAAACAGATTGGGACCACATGGAAGAGGAAAGATAAAAAGGAACAGCGGATGTCCTGAGAAACCCGTGAGGGTGCAAACCAGACACAGCTTTCAGGGTAATATCAGCCAGCATGTGCCTTCAGGGAGGCTGTGAGCAGGTTCACACGGGCAGAGCATCGCCTCTAGGCTGGGCCGGCAACCTGCACCCCAGCTGCACACCCCCTCCTCCCACACTGCCCGGAGTGCTTCTCCAGTCACACAGGTGATCCCTCTTAACACGCTGGTCAGCCGACAGCAGGCAATATCTACGCCACACCTCACTCATTTTTCTCTCCCCCTCCTCCCTTTCTTTCCTAGACCCTACAGGGAAGTGTGGAGTCTTATCTAGGATGCCCCGACATCCCAGAGATCTGGCGCCACACCTAAAGCCTCTCTGATATTCTCCAGACCCTACGCAGAAGCAGGACAGACCAAGGGAGGGCGTCTCCACCCCCTCTGAGCTGCAGCAGGCGAGCAACCCATGGGGGCACCGCTGTGCCCCTTCCTTCCACCTCACCCCCCCTTGCCCTGCCTCTTTCCTTCCTTCCTTCCCCCCATCTTTGAAATCCCTCTCCAGGCAGGGTGGTGAAGGACGCTGTATTGCAGCTACAGCTACTCCAGGGAGCACACAACGTTCACCAGCCCCAGGCACGGGAGGGCAGGAGCCCGTGGGGCCGTGCCAGAGCACAGCTCATCAAACCGGGGAGCACTGGGGAGCTGTAAATCTTTGCAGTGGATGCTCCCGCTGCGCTCCCGGGCCTCAAGGGAGCAGGAAGTCTGTCCTGGAAGCCTGTGATCCCCCAGCACGCCACCGCCAAGCCGCCTTTGACGTCAGCTCATGTCTACAAACATTGTCTTTGACCCGCAGCCAAAACTTGCAAGGCAGGGGAATATCAGCGAATATCCGCAGAGATATCCCGCAGAGAGCCCGCTCCAAGGCGCTGGGTGAAGGGGCAGAGGGCCAAGGGCGAACACGCAGGCGCACCCGGGGTGACTTGGGAGCCAAAAGGTCCCCAAGAAATCAAGTCATTTAAAATGCAGATCCCCAAGGAAAACAGATGGGTGAACCCTCGCTACAGGTCACGCAGGCTGGACTCGGGCAGTCCCAGCAGGAAAACCTGTTAACATCTGGAGGCTCCGCCGCTGCCAGAGGATCCCGCGGCAGCCGGGGGCTGGCCCCAGGCAGAGCAAACTGGATTTTTGGGAGACAGCTCAGCACCCAAACAGCTGCCAACCAGCGGCTGCCACGGCCTCTCCCGAACGCCCGGCGCTGCTCCACGCACCTCACTGAACACTGCTGTACCAACACCAACAGCACGGATGCGGCTGCCTGGGAAGCAGCAAAGGCACCTCTTCCAGCCACTGCTGATGGAAAGGTCACGCGTTTGTCTGTTGTTTACTGAGGGCTAGGGAAAGCTGGGGGATGGGTTGACTGGTGACACTGGGAACAAGCACAAAAGGGAGCTGTGGATCAGGGCTTTCTTTTTATAGGAGGGACATAGTGATTGACATGGCCTTGCTGAGGTCTCACAGCAGGCCCACGGTGGCTTTGGGACTGAACCTCAGTCTCCAAGGATGGAGCTGGCTCGTATTACTCATCACCAAGAAGCCAAACACAGCTCCTCCTTGGTGAGCAAGACGCAAACACCAAGCTCCGCTGAGCAGCTCTGCTCCCCGCAGCGGAGCCCAGCTTGGCCCGCAGCCGCTTTCCAAGAGAGCCGGGCTCCTGCCATGCCCTGGCTCCTGTCACCACTGACCCTCCTCAGCACTGATGAAGGCAAAACCCAATAACTCATAGGGAAAACAACAGTGCCATCTGCTGCACAGCCCCGCTTGGCCCCGAGCGGCCGGACAGCCCGTGGCCTGCCCACACAAGGCATTTGCACTGGCTTACACAGCTCACAACGGCACGCAAAATGTATCCCCAACCAGCACCAAGCCAGGCACGGAGGCAGCACCAAGCATCCCTGCAGCAGGAAGGCAACCCTACGGCAGTCCTGATGGCCACCCACAGCTGGACGACTGGGGCCAGCCTCTGGTTTGCACAGAAGAGCAGAGCCCATTTCGTGAGCGCAGGCTGCGAAGGAGATGGAGGAAGAAGCACCCCTCTCCTCCATCAGCACCCTGCGGGTGAAGCACATCTTCCAGACTCTCTACAGGCAAGGGGTGGGAAAAGGAAAACAGCCCCTCACAGCCACCGAGCCTTGGCAAGCTGCCCAACACCATCCTCAGCATCTCCTCTGGAGAGAAATTTTGGCACTAGATACCACGCACTCCCACATGCACTTGGTCACCCTGCTATCCTAGGGATACTCCAGGTAGTAGGGACACCTGGGAGAGCAGGGTCAGCCCGAGGGAGCTAATAGCAGTTTCTCTGCACCTTCCAGCCCCAGCAGCTGTGTGTAGTTGCCAACTAGCCACCCCTGCTCCACAAGTGATTGCAGTTTGGGGGCAGGTGAAGCACTTTCTCTGCGTACACTGCCTGGAAAGCGTGCTGGCATCCTCTGTGAGATATGTGTTGCTATAGCAATGGGAAAGGTATCAGAAGCAAACCCAGCGTTGACGGATAGCGTAGATTGCTTTTAAGATCACCACGCAAGATCAGGACCCCTGCTTCTCAAGGTCCAAGCACCGTATAGGCAATGGCACAGTGAAAACACTGCGAGGAACTGAAAAACACAACCCCAAAGACACCCAGAATAAACAAAGTCCTGAAAAGCTGCTCCTTTCCTCACATAGAGAGTCATCTCAAAGCAAACTGACCCCAAAGATAAGAAACCGCACTGAGCTACAGGATGTCAAATCAATCATTACAGTATCCCTGAGATTTATTCTGGAGCCTGCAGCAGTCGCTGCAGCCTCTGTTCATGTCTGATCAGCCCTGTTTGCGGGCGCACACACACGCGTGAGTGGGAGCTCCAGATGGAGCAGCTGAACCACGCTGAGGAGGGACTTTGCATCTCTCCTCCCGCTTCATCCCAGACCCTGCTGCCAGCTGGACTCTCGCGTGCGGTCACTTGTTGCCAACTCGCCCTCCTCCCCACAGCACAGCACCACCAGGAGCTAACTCCCGGCCACTGGAGTCACTGCAGACACAGCTCCCTTCTCTGCCTTGGAGCAGATGACAGAGATGCACAAACAAATTCAGCTCCAGCCTTTCTTGCCTGCACTCAGGCACTCTGCGTCCTGCCCTCAGCCGGCCCCACGGCTGCTTGTGTCCACCATCTGCTCCCTTCTCCAGCCCAAATGGCCAGGGAGAGGGGGGATGAGTCTGCAGCTCTGGGAGCTGGGCTCAGGATGGAAGCCACCTTCTGACCCAGCTCGCAGGCAGGTTTCAGGTTGAAAGGCTGAAATTCACCCTTGCACACGAACCTTTGCTTTCACATGTCATGACACCCTGAACAACACACCTGCAGCAATTAGATCAGAGATGAAAAAAAAAATCTCCTTGTTTGCTCAGCTTATTTACTTTATAGCACTCAGTTTTCCCAGTTGTTTGTGTGGGTCTTTCCCTTAGCAACCAGGGAGAGAAACATTTATGAGGCATAAAAAATGTAGCTGTACAGCCGTAAGAACTGGCAGGGTGCGGCTGTGGGTGCAGCTGGAAATTCCTCTTAACTGGTAGTCACAAATGACGGGACTTCCATGAATTGCACCCCTTAAACAGCAGAATGGCTCATCCTCTTCAAGCACGACGTGCAGACGGTATCAGGACTTCTAACCTGTGCTCTCCACCATAACACCCACCACGCAAGGTCCCAGGCTTGTAACAAATACCCCTACGTGCCTCAGTTTACCCATCTATAAAATGGGGGTAAGTATAAAAAGTGATGGCAAGGCTAAAGTTGAGACTCCATAGGAATGCAATGTGCATTCCCCAACGTGGAACGGAGACTGAGCTCTGGACATCTTTTTCTAGACAGCTTTACATCTATAATTTTCTGGATCTCCCAGCAAGATTATTCTCTGCAGTCATGGTGACAAAGTACTCTTGACCCTTGGCAGGGTCAGGATCCAAACCCCTGTATTTTTGCCCTTTTCCAATGGGATGTGCCACAATCCAGCACGCAGGCATGCTGGCACTAGCTCCTGCCTCACGCACTTACCCCCAACAGGGCTAATTTAGCTTTTGTTTATAGGGCTGGATCAAGGCAATGGAGGCCCAGATCAAACGGACCCACGGAGGCGGCTCTGGTATGCACATTTTCCAGTCCAAAAATGGGTCCCAGTCGACTTTTCCACCACAACATAAGCCCTTCCCTTTATTCATTCTTGGGCTCCCAGGAGCATCACTGCCCACTTACCTTCCCACCACCCCCACAAGTGCAGCAGCACAGACCCCCTCTTACCTTCCCAGGGTTGGGGTGGGGAGGGAACAGAAAGTACAGAGAAGCATCAGCGGAGCATCAGGACCAAAGAGCCACATTCTGATGAGACCCCCAAATTTTACACCTTTGCTTCATCCTCCCCAGCCCCCAAAAGCACCAGCGTGTTTGTGAGTGTAGAGCTTTTGTCTACCTTGGCTCAGCTGAGTTTCATTTAGGCTCATAAACACCCCAGGCAGAGACGAGGGACCTCCTGGTGCCCCCGGCCCGCCGCGCTGCAGCCCTGGCACAGCACGCAGCAGCTTCGCACCCACCCAGCTCAGGAACGGCTGCAGCATCGCACCGGCAGCGAGACCCTGTCCCAAACCGTCTGGCTTTCATTCCTAATTTTTCATTCCCACTTCCACTGGCCGCACTTAACCGTTACACAGAAAGCAAAAAACATGATTCCCCCCCGCCCCCCCTCCCTTCCGCAAAGGTTGCTGCTTCTCCTCTGCCAAAGCCCCCGCTGCAGACCAGGGGTCTGGATTGCGGGCACGTACCGTGTCCCCCGACACCAGCAGGCAGCAAGGGCCAGGCACCTGCAGCTACAGACCCCCGAGAAACCCCCGACAGAGCCCACCCGCTCTCCAGCGCCGCACACGCGTTGGTCACCCGTCGCACCCTGACCCCGCTCCAGCCGGGGCGCTGAAGGAGACGGAGCCCGGCCGGCGCTCGGGGAGGAGCGGGGAGGCTTGGGGACACCGGGAAAGTGCTCCGGGGAGACAAAAGCCGACGGGAGATCGGCGCAACTCACCTGAGTGTCGATCATCATCATGCCCCGCGCATAACCTCCGCCGGCCGCCGCTCCGGGGTTCCGCGGGGCCGGGCTCAGCGCCCCTCCGCGCTGCCCGGCGGCCGCGGCCGCGCCGCGCCGGCCATGGGGCCCCGCCGCCCCCCGGGAGCCGCCAGCGCGGAGCGCGGCCGGGAGAGCCGAGAGCGGGGCGGCACCGAGCGCGGCGGGGGCGGGAGCGACGTTACCGGGAGGGCGGGGACAGCGCCCGGCCCGGCCCGGGGGCTGCGGGCGAGCGCCGGCAGGTGGGAAGGGGGGAGGCAGCGACCCCCGCACCCGTGGGCGCACACACGGGCACCCCTGGGCGGACACCAGAGGGGAACCCTCTGCCCGGTGCCCTGGGCACCCCGCTTCTTGCTGGGTGCCCCCCCCCTCTCCGGGGGAGGTGGGTGCTGTGGGGGGGAAAGCACCTTGCAGGCCTCGCCAGGGAGGGTTTTGGCACAGCGCTGCTGCGCGGGCTATAAATAGGAAGAGAAGAGCTTGAGGGCAGAGCAGGGGGTCACTCGCTGGGCGAGATCCCCTGGGCAGCGCGGCCAGACACCGCTAAGGAGGGGAGCGCGGCACCGCGCCGCCGCCGGACCCTGCTGCCAGCACACGGACATCCAGCCCCGGCCTCATCTCTGCGCAGCCCGACACCCCAAACGGGGGCACGGAGGGACCCGGGGAAAAAGCTGCCGGAGATCTGGGTGCTCAGTCGGTGTGCTGGAGCGTGAGCTGGTGAGACAGCGGGGGCTGAGCGAGCGGGGTTGCCCTGGAAACAGAGGCTGCATGTGAACGGCTCCGGTCCCCGTAATTTATATTTATGAGGCCGGTGACGTGCGTCATTGCAGAGTGATGTCAGGAGAAGCAGGAGCTGAGAGAAGCCTGCGTCACTCTCCGTGGCCGAGCGATGCTCCTGGAGTGGGGGTGCAGAGCTGGCCACCGCCCTCCCGGGGACCCCAGGACACACACCCGGCCCCCACCCGAGTGCCACCGCGACCAGCAGCCCCCTGCCCCAGGAGCCAGCCAGCGGGAAGAACCAACTTTGCCAGGGTCACAGTGGGAATTGGGGACCAGGCATGGCCCAGCACATCTGGCCGTCCCGCTCCTCGGTTGCTCCAGGCCAGCAGAAGCAGCAGTTCAGGGGAGGGGGGAGCGTCGCCAGGAAAGGAAAAGGTGCTGCCAGGCTGCTCGCTCTGGCACTAGATGCTGCTCCAGAACAACATAATTCTAATTATAGTAACGGTGTCAGTGCTGAACAGTGCAAAAAATACATACTTCACAAGGTCTAGAACCATGTAATTTGCTGCTGGCAAAACTCACTACAAAAAAACCCAGAATGAAGCACTTTTTTAAAGTAATTTGTACTCATCTGATGTGCTTTAAATTAGCTAAAGATTCAGCAGCGGGGGAAGAGGGCAGGGGGGATGAGATGGGCACACAAGCAGCAGAGATTTCTGGTTAAAACTGCCTTTCTATTCATACAACTTTATACCAGTTTTACACGAAACAGCGACATTTGGTGGATCTATGTTTAATCTAAATATAGCCCAAGAAAAGTCAAGTCAGTACAGCATTACTCTTACGCTTAGATAAAGGAGAGAGTCGGGTGGGTAGGCAGATATTTAAAAGTCACTTTGTCAATGTGTTTTGCTAACAACGCTTGCCGAAATTATTTGGCTGTGTGGAGCAGAACTGCAGGATTGGGGATTTAGCGTGAGTAAAGTGTGACCCACTCCTGTCAACTCCCTTCTCCGGTTCCTGAAAGCGCCCGTCGCTGTCACTGTCGCTCCACCCAGAAAGCAGCCGTTGCTCTCTGCATGTTTCTCTCCTGGGGATCCCACGGGGACTTGCTGAGGCACTGAGGTGAAGCGGAGCGGGGGGATTCAAGTGAGAAAATAGTAACCCTGGTGATTGGAGCAAATCCTCACTGAGAAACTCACTCTGTGTAGCTTATGTTCACTCGTGAGTGACTAAGACTAGTCCCTGCGCAGACACAGAACAAGAGACAGTCCCTTCCTTGAAAACCCACGGGCTAAACAGGTAAGACACAGGGTGGGAGAGTAAACCCAGCCCCTCTGGCAGGGAGCTCCCAGCCTTCCAGCTCCTTTCCACCATCCTGCTGCTTCAGCTGTGTTAAGCCAGCCAGATGCATGGGGCTATTCCCCAAGCTGGTTTTGTGCAGGGAATGTGTAACTGATGTTCTCATCCTTCCTCATCCACGGCTGCTCAAAGAGCATCTCACTGCCATGCCCCCCAGCCACAGATCTCACACAGAGAAGGTTTGACTAGGCCAGTCTTTTTATAACTATTGCAGCGTATCAAAGTGGTTCAAAATGGCATTTCTGGTCAATAATGTCAGGCGACACCACCTGTGGGAGGGTTAAGGGAAATCTGAATAGGAATAAAAAATAGTGCTAGTCTGGTTTAGTGGAAATGATTCCTGTCCTCTCCGTGGGGAGAACGAGAGGGTCCTGGTCTGGCCCCACCCAGGATCGTATTCAGTGCTGGCAGTTTCTGTTTCTTGCCGCCCAGAGAAGTTTTCCTTTTGGGGATGAATGCACCATGCAAGTCACCAGCCGAGACGAGGAAAGAAAAAGCTGGTCAGATGGGTTCTTAAATTAGATGGACAATGAATGATGAGTCTGTTCCAGCCGAGCAGAAAGGGACGGATGGAACAAGGGGCCCTTGGGAAGGCAACAAGCTGCTGATCTGAGGCTTGGTTAAGGACAAACAGGGCTTGAGTCAGAAACACCTTCAAAGAATGATCAGATCCTCAGGCACTGTAAATCGGCTGAAGATTTATTTACACGGGGTGATTCATTAAACATGCAGTACTGCGTGCGTGTTTTCAAGTCCAAATTCCCTTGGCACATGGACACTCGAGACAGCGTTATCCTCTGCGGCGAGTGGAGGGACACTTCCCATGCAGGAGCGCGTGTCTGCTGCCTTGCTCCCCGTGCCTCAGTTTCCCCACTGAACGATGGATGTTGGTGGGAAATTCAGGTCGGGAAGTAGGTCCTTGTGAAGGTCCCACGCTGCCCACAAGCCTCAGGGTGCACAGTCTAAATGAGAGAAGGAAAGCTCGCTGATGGTGTTGAGGGAAGGGGATTAATCAGCAGGAGATGACAGCAGAAGTCCAAACTTTCATTAATTAGAGGAGGGCACGAGCCGATTCAGGGAGCCTCTCCCACACTGCACTGGGGAGTGTGTTTCTGCAGTCCCATTCTTCCACTCCCTGGAGACAGGGAGTTTCTAGGTACTGTTTCAAATCACAGCCCTGTCATGCAGAACTGTGTCACATAAGACGTGACACAAGACCTTCCCCTGGGGAGAAGCTGCGGGCCTGCCAGGAAGATAAACATGTTTGGCACTGCACAAATCAGGCCATTGCCACGTCAGTGACAGGGCTCAGCCTGGATTCGGCCAAAAGGTGGCTAGGAAACAGAGCCTGAGACCAAGCCTCTCACAAGTTTTTCAGAACAGGTACCCCAGAAATACAGACAACCCTCTATCACACATCATTTGTGCCGGAGAACTTCCTCTCGTGGGGGATTTAGTATAGGCTATGAATTCTGCATAGGAATTCAAGTAGTTTAGTATGGCAGAATGAAGCCTAATGGCTGCAAATACAGGCTGCACACACAGACCAGTTTAGAGCTGAATTTAGAGCAGAATTAAGACATAAGGGGAATTAGCCATTGGCTTTGTGGCTGCTACATCACCTCATGTTTTTATTGGATCTGAATGCTTTTCTAAGAGATCTAGCACAGCCCAGATATGTCTTGTGAGCTTTGATACTGACATCGGGAGATAAAATTATCTGGCTTGTCCTGTGCAGATCAGACTAGACAGTTCCTTCTGGCTCGTAAAAGAATCCATATGCATATATATATAGGAACTGGCATAATGAGACGCCAGTTTCAGTCACGGCCTTCAGACACAACTATTTTACAAATAAGAAATACACAGTGTTAACCCTGGGTTTGGTGGGAATATACCTTTTTGGAAATATTTGGATAAGGATCTTTCTTCATCCTTTTGGCTTAGATGATGTGCCTGGTTAGCAAACACAGACATCTTCACAGGAGATTCAGTTCTGGTTTAGTCACGTAGCAGGGTGTCTTCCTCCAGCACCACAGCACTAAGAAGAGTCTGGAGAAAATACAATAGTATAGACCTTTTGCTGGATAAAGCCTGAATCAACAGACCCAGCTGCCACTACATGTTTTGGGCTGGAGGTATTTTGTGTAGCTTATCTGTATTATGGGTACAGTGAAAGCTTTTCTAATTAGTCTTCTGGAAGATGAAATGGCTACAATGACACTGGCAAGTGCCATTCTCAGCCTGCTCACACAGGACTGAAATGGCTCATTAAGTCATCTGCAATCACTGGTGGGGCCCTAAAGCCTGGAATACTTGATACACTGTCGTACAGCAATTTTCTCATGTGAAGAGAAGCACGAACAGTCAGGCACCTCTTCCCCCTTTCTGCCAAATGAGCTTTTTTTTTTTTTTTTTTTTTTTTTTTTAAACCGTTCCCTTAGAAACAGTCAGCTCGGCCCTTTCACCCCTGCTTCTCCTCTCCGTGCCATACAGCACTGCCATTCTCTGCTGCTCCCCACGGTCTCCCTCCCTGCTCACACTAAACGAGCACGGCCCAGGCTTGCAGAGCCCTTTGGTAGCGTGCCGCGGGAGGGAACGGAGGTGCTTATGGCAGACATGCTGCAGCAAGGGAGGTGGCACGTGAACCTCCACACCGTGACCTCAGTTGACAATTACACGGTTGTCACTGACAAGCCGTGGCTGTGCCCCTGTGTTTGGACCCCTCCCGCCTGCTCACCCGAGGGAGCTGTCAGGCTTCAGAGGCTTCAAAACGCCTGCCTGGTTCAGCTTCTCATCACATTCACGCAAAGAAAATGTTAACCCCAGCCTACTTCCAGCTCCAGACTGAACTCCCAGTTTCACGAGAGCATTTCATAAAATGAAATCACCCTGTTTGCTGGAAATGCATCAGCTCTTACTGTCAGTTCCAGCAGCTTCTAGCCAATTTATTTCCCAGAGCTTAGAAAAGTTGGAAAGGACTGAAGCAGTGGATAGGAACATGAACCTCTCCATACCAGATTTTCTGTGTTGGAAAAGATTACATGATCTACAGAGACATGTGAACCAGGGAAAAGGTTCAGAGCACATCTGTGATTGAAATAAACTCAAAGAAGTTCAGTCTGTGTCTGAGCTGTGCCAGTTCTGTCTAAACTCAGGTCCCCAAAACACAGATTGGGATTTGGAAGATAACTGCTACATGAATTCACACTATTTGTCCTGTCAGACCAGGGTTCTTACTGGCAATGGCTGGCACCAGCTCTCTGCTGAGAAGGTCCAAGAAACCCTCCTGCACACTAATCAGGGATAACTTGCTCCAAGCGCAAGCTTCCTCCTGATCCTGACAAAGGGTGTGAGTTTAAATTACATTTCATGAAAATGCATTGCCCTGCAAAGTGTTTTTTTTTTTTTTTTTAACGGAAAAGGTCTTTACTAAAACTCTAGGGTCTTCTCCTCCTCCACAAGAATGTCAAATACCATTCTGATCTTGCTAAGTTTCTGCTAGGCCTCAGGAAAAGACTCAGGCAAAGACATCTGCAGCCTTGCTCTAAGGACAGCCTTGCATTTGATAACTGGCCTTCTGGATGCCTTTTTGTGCCTCAAGCGGGATACTTGTATTTACAAAGATTAGGAACCTCGAAACCTTTTCATTCTCACCTCCACTTTGGCTGCTGCTTCTGTAATGCATTAAGCCTCCTGTTCTCTGGAGAAACTATCCATGGGTTCCTTTCTTTGTTCACACTGGGAACAAAAATTCGTGGTGGGGTACATCCTGTAGAGCTAATATTCAGTAGGTTTGGTTGTGTGGAGGACACCTCTGCAGGGATCAGATGGTCAATCCCGTATCTCTTTGTAGTCCTTATCCACTGTGGAAAAACGTACGAGGTGAATTTCAGGAGGCTTTGGCTTCCTGTCATCCCATAAATACTCTGGAGAAAGCACCTTGGAGGGTTTGTGGGAGAGGAAGTGCCTGTTGAGATGACTTTCTTCCTGCCAGGCTGCCATGATCCCATTGGCTTTGTCCGTCAGGATGGTCATGTGGCAAGTCTTGGTGAACTCATAGACTTTCTTGACCAGCCCTCCAAACACGGCTCCTCCATAGTAGAAGTCCCCTTCTCCATCAGGGATGTGGGCTGCTGAAGAGCTCCTCCTCTCATAAGGGAACTGGCTTCGAGGAACATTGAAATAGCCGGGGTGTAGGGCTGCTACTATGTCCCCCAGGGTCTCAGGCCCCCAGGCATTGTAGAACACCATGTCAATGTCCAGGCAGAAGAGGTAGTCCACCTCCCCATGGCTCGTCTCTGCTATGTGCTTGTTTATGGCCTCCATCCTGCGCATGGAGATCTCTTGCCAGCTGGGGTATTTCTTGATGGGGACAATGACAAGTCTTCGTCCAGGTTGCAGCTGGACAGTGGGAATTGTCTCAGGGTTGTCAGTGAAGATGTAATAGTTCACCCGATAGCCCTTCATGAAATGCTTCTCTGCTGACTCCAAGAAGCGGCCCACAAACCTCGTGTACCTGTGAGACAAGGGGATGCATGGTGGATTATCAAGGGTACTTGAACAAATGGAAGAAGACAACGGATGAAGAGTGTTGACTGGCTAGTGCTGCAAGGATCCATACTACACATGCAACAGGCAAAGCAGAGGGGAGGACAAGGAAGTGGATTCTCCTTGCTTTGACCAACCAACCACCTATCTACAGCTCTAATTCCCAAGGCACATGCTAGTTCTTCAAAAGCACTGACCATGCTTCAGGTACCAAGCCTGTTATCTTGTAGGCTTGTATGAGTGCGAGCACAACACACGGGCATAAAAGTTTACTACAGATTGGGACAGATTTCAGCTCTGCTGAGGACAAGGAAAGCCAAAGTGATCTTTCCACCAAGGAATTACACAGTACATCAGCCCAAGAACCGTGCCCGCCGAGTGGTTCACTCACTTTCCGATGGCAAAGGCCGTCACCCCTACGGTGAGGTTCAGTGGCCTGTAGGCGCTGTCTAGGATCTCAGCATTGAAGGTTCCTTCCCAGACGATGGGGGCCAGCCATGGCGTGACTGTCAGCACGTCCTGACGCCTGAAGGAAAAGAAAAAGAATGTTAATGAATTGTTTCTTTTGGTTTCAAGGCCAGTAAATGGGAAAGAAACACGAAAAAGGCAGCTAGAGGAAGAATGTGTGTATCAGCATTAACTCATTAGGGATGGTATTATCTTCAGATTTTTTTCCTTGCCCTCTTGTTTAAGGCTACTGAGCATGGACATTTCAGTTCCTGGGATGAAATTAAGCATTGTTTAACGAATTGGCAAAAACCCAAGGATCTACTAAAATCTCATTTAAGCTCACAGGACTTTTCTGCTGAGGAGAGTTTAATGGCCACTGAACTCACAGAATGAGAAGCTGTGCATATTTGCTATCAGTCTGATGCAGATTGCTACATACAGATTAAAACACAAGTAATAATATGAAAATTACTATAAAAATATACCCCATTGCTGTGTTATTAAAACACAGCTTGCGGCATGACAGTTTATTTTTCCAGTATTTATATATAGCTTTAACACATTCAGATATAATTTAGAATTCTGTATGTGAGCCAGCATTCAAATGTGTAACAAAGTTATAGAAAATCCTTAATCTCCTGTGTGGGTAGTGGAAATATTGCATATACATGCAGCAGAGTCTGATCATGCCCTATTACAGCTATGTGATGCTGTTTCAACTTTCTTCTTTGTTTTCAGGGTTTCTTTCTTACCTTCTTGATTTTAAAACAAGATGTCATTCATGACGTGTAATTTACCCTAGCCTGCTCACATCTGCCCCAGACCAGGATCTGTACCCTCTGCTAATGAGATCTGTCACACACGGCACATGGCCGCGCTCGCAGGCTGAAGCAGTCTCCCATCTGACAGGCTCCCAAGGCAGTAACAGCACAAGAACCAAACCAAGGGACCTGTGGGGAGCCGTTTGGTGGCGAGGCAGCAGTCCGCCTTCAATCCACATCTAATCCCTTCACTCTGAGTGGGTGTGAGAATAACAATTTCACTCCCTCCTATAGTAATGCATATGATTAAAAAATTAAATTATACAGGAAGAATTATTTGGTTTGTAGAAAATGTACTAACTGATCAGTTCTCTTTCTGGGTTAATTATCAGGTTTTGGATGAGGAGAGAGAAGAGGAAATCTGCAAGTTTGCTTGTTTGCTTCTCTAAGCAGGGCTCTTTCTCATTTCACTTTAAAGGGCTGTACTGGCTTTCCCAGTGACTCATTTCCATGGTATGCATCCTCTCGGGTAGTGAACTCCCTTCAGAAGACATAGAGCACTGAAGGCTACAAAATTCTCTCCTCATTTAGTCCACTCTGTACTAACTGATGTCGCACATTAATTTATTCCAATATGGAAGAGAGAAATATTCAGGTCTGTCACGTCCTGTTGAAACAACGGGGGGGGAAACCAGGTACGTACCAACGGGTGTGTTTATTAACATGCAAAAGAATGGTGGCTCTTGCAGGTGAACTGCTAGAGATAAGTCAGGTCACAGGACTGAAGGAGGCTGCTAACAAACACGAGCTGACAAGAAGTGTTCACTTTGCTGCTGCTGTGCCTGTTTAAACTCCCTGGTTTGACTGCTTCTCACAGAGCCTTGTCTGAGTGAGTGCCTGCAGCTTGTTCCAGCATAAGATCCAGCAGGTCAGCTGAAACCACTGCTGAAGGTCATACAAGACACCTGCTTGATTTTGCCCTGAAACAGATTCAAAGCTCTCCCACAGCTGATTACAGCTACAACACAGTTCCAGAAGCTATTTCTCTCTGTCTTCCAGCTATTATAGATCTCCCACCTCAAAAAGAGTTCCTGGCAGCAGCTGTGTAGGCCTGTTGTGCATGTGTGCTAATGTATTAAGTGGGAATTTACGGTAGGTATGTTACCAAGAACACAGTGACTAAACCCAACCTCATACAGCACAGGCAGCTGTAGACGTTCCCACACGGTTTGGCTTCTCGGGGAACGAGGCGCCGGTCAGTGTGTACCAGGACGTCAAAACTGTGAGTGCCACAGAGCACCCAACCCGAAGTCAGCAGAAACAAATGATGAAGTTCAAACAAAGCAACTTACTTTGGAGCCAGCACTCTTGGCTGCTGATAAAATAATCTGTAAAAAGGAAGAAATATCCACTGCATTATAGATACATGAATATTCCTGGAAGAGAGAAACAGCAGTTTAAAGGTCAGGAAATAAGAAGCCAGTACTTACCGGGGGAAAAGCTGGATTAGCTTCTCTTCTGTATATTGGAGTTTCATGGAGCTGTGGGATGGGGTGGGAAAAGAAAGGGATTGTAATGCTTTTCCTAAAATACAAACCAGGTTCAGCTTCAGGACCTGCTGCTGTACTGACAGCTGTCCAAGTCCTCGCCTCGGTTGCTGTGCACACTGTGCCTGGTACAGAGAGTTAGACACTGCACGTACATTCAGGGGCTGTCAGACGAGTAACAGCTTTGAAACAGAGCACACAACAGAACAGGGACAGAGAGATGGTGGCAGCTCTCCAAGTCTGTGGCTAAATCAGTTTAGGGGTCAAAATCTAGGGAAGCACATGCTTATTGGGGACTGACAGTTTTGGTCATTTACGTGCTCCATTCCCTGCATAACTGTTCCTGTTCACGGGGAGGGCTGAACTACCTGAAATATATCACGCTTTAAACAGCATTCAGAGGAATAACCATCTTACTAGACACAATGTTTTGCAGTAGCTTGAAATAATCAGAAATGCCTCTATAAGAGATCACCTTTTCTGTTTGCATGTTTTGTTTTTACAAGATCAGCAAGTCATGATAAAGGATGGGAAAAGCTGTAGCTTGTCATGTTACAGCTATGGCCCAACATGGCAGGGAAATCACTTAGGCCATGTACCCTCCCCTTCCACAGTCTAGCTTCTCTTTTATGCAGCTTCAAGACAGCTTTTGGGACCCACGCTGAGTCAGCTAACTGTACATTAGTTTACATCATGGAAGGAAGCTGACTCCTTAAACTGTAACGTTTCTAGAGAAGCAGATAGCCTTTCATTTGTTCAGAGCAGGCTTCTGGTCCACGACTCAGGCATTGCCGTAACACAAATGCAGTCATAAAGTGAGTGGAAAGCACCAATCACAGAGTGAATATGATGAACATGATGAGGAGACTGGGGGTCTATTTCTAACTCTGCCAGAACTCCTTATATGAGCGTTCATTGCACCTCTCTGACTTATGTTTCTCCATCTAGCAAGCTGGGATACTTAATCCACATCTCAAAGCACAGTGAGATCCTGTGTGTACATGTGCACGTGTGTGATAACACCCCGATGATAAAGCCAATGTTAACCTGTTAGTCACGGTCTCTGTGACCCACAACAAACAAGGCCCCACTCATGCTGTACAAATACAGAGCTGTCTTGAAGGGCAAGCAGACTACAGTTGCATTATTACCGTTTTAAGAGAGTGACTGATTATAGATTCTTAAAATAAAGGACCAGTGACTGACTACCTGTGGATAACTACTTCTACTGTCAGTGAAGTACAGCTCCTGTAACAATGATCTGTGTTATTCATTACATACAAAATGGGATACTTACAAGATTTCAGGGCAAGGAAGGTAATATGGGAGGTAGTGCACCTTTCCATTCCCAGCTGTAATCCTGTGATAGCAAAGAAACTTTTTAAGATAGGTAATGTTCAAAGATACCTTCCTAGGATTTTCCAAGATCTGGGAATCTGGCACAGATTTTGAGAAGTAACTCTAGCTAACTGCATGTCTACTTTACTAATTAGCGCAGGATCCAGTGTATTCACATTTTAACGTGATATACTGCTGCTAAGGCATAAGTGGGAAGCTCAGGACAAAACAAGTCCAGGAGCATCTAGCTTGTAACAGCAGTTCTAAGTATTATGATTATTATTTACATCAAGTGGTCTGCAAAAGGTAGGCCTACACATTTTTGAATATCGTACCCCAATGGAGACACATAAGGCAATGCCCACAATGGATGAATATGCAACATACACTGATGGGACATACCAACACTTCCTGGATCTTTAAACACTATCCGTGCATCTTTTAAATCTGCAGAGCAGACAAATAGGCTGCATAGGCTTTTTTCTCCCTTTTTTTGTTCTGATCACAATCTATATACATTTTTATATACAATCACTTAACTACCGGTGAAATGCAACTACTCACAATATGAAATAGGAGCAAATTGCAACATCAAATAATTAATAATTATTTAATAATAGAAATGCCTGATCTCAGATTCCTTTCAAACAACGTTTGAGTTTGCTCGAGAGAATCTGTAAGGCATACTCAGTAGTCAGTATACTCAAAGCCACAAACATTCTCAATGTCTGAAAGCCACAACGTTTCATAGCTACAAAGTCATCCCTAGTTACACTGGAGTGAGTTTGGACTGTTTGAAGAGACACATAATCATCTCTCCAGGCCTGAACTGAAATTAACTGGAATATTCTGTACTTGAACATTTGTTTGAGAGTCAGACACGGTGTTAGCAGCCTAATTTAGGCACAACTGCTCTTTCTTTCTCTCTCCCTTTGGAGGCTTCTCCCTCCACTAGTGTTACTTTATCTATTACATGAATTACTGTTCTTTTCTTACAGCTCTAACAGCGTCTTTCCATAAAATGCACTCCCTGTATTTTTCTGCTCATATGCTTTTTACCACAGCGTAGATATAGACAGGATGTTTTAAATATGACCAAGCTTGCCAGCAAATGCTTACCAGATAAATGCGGTAACAACAAAGAGACAGACAAGAGATCCCACCACCTTCCTGGAAATCATGGCTTCTAGAGTAGAAGAAGGGCAACTTCAACTTTCAATCTGCAGAAAACAAAAAAGCAAGAGAAATTGGCTATAAATATCTCACTATGACAGAAATTGATTATTTTATCATAAGAACATGAGGTTCTCCAAGCAGTTTCATTTTAATTCAGTCTTTCTGAAATCAGGAATACAGAAGGAACCAGACTGTAAGAGCCAGGCCACTTAGTCACTGTAAACCTTTTGAGAAACCTCTCCACTCCAGTGAAATCTAATCACAGTTATAAAGTGCACAGGGAGCCTTTCGTTTTGATTCTAGCTTCTGTAGATTCCATTTATTTATTTAAAGCACACACACTTTGCAATTTAATAAACTCACCAAAACCAATCATGTCAGGTGATATGTAGAGCTAATAGCTACCACTTTAGCTAATGAACTCAGGACCTGCTGCTGTACTGACAGCTGTCCAAGATTATTTTATCTTTTACAGAAAAGTAACTGCCAGAGACAGCTCCCTCCGAAGGTGCATGCAGGAGAAAGGTAAACTGAGCTCTGATGCAAGCAAAGAAACATTAGGCAACAATAATAATTCATATTGGATATTTCTCCGCAAGTCAAAGTAATTACTCCCTTTTCAAAAGCTGTAAAAATCAACTTCCCCTAGCCCAGCTGCCTACCTTAAAAGCTCAAATTAATCCCTTTTCTGTTCCCAGGAAAGTAAAGGTTCCCACAGTGTGAACCATGGGCCCTGTGACCAACACACAAAGCCTTTGCATGTGGCCTCCAGAGGGGCCTGTTAGAAGCACATTAACTGTTACAGGGTACATTCGTTATTACCTTTAGTGAAAACAGAACTACGGTACGGCAGATAAGTCTCGTGTGTGTGCAAGCTCACTCCCGCCTCCGCGGCATCCTCTGTGTCCATGTAAAGCGCTCTTCTGCAAAGCCAGCTTTGCAGGCTGCTGCTGCAGGGATTGTAATGCAGTCTCGAGTTAGAGCAGAGTGTTTCCTAGCATGTGACTGGAGCCTGGGGAAGGGAAAAAAAAAAAGGCTGTTTGTCAAACTCCTATTTATAGACAGGCAGTAGCACTGATGTTAGTGGGAGGAACCGGTACAGGGCACTTCTTTCAGGGTGGCTGAAGAATCACGGAGATCTTTCCTGTCTGGCCCTTGTTAAGGCATACAACAGTGCAAACGGATCTGAAAAGTCAGTGGCTATTTTCCCACTTTTAGTTTCTTTTGTTATGAAAAGACAGGTAGCAAAAAGTTCCTTAATTTGCTTCATTATGCCGTACTGAAATCTGCTCTGGTGCTTCTTCCTCACTCTCCTGTCAACCAATCTAATCAGCTTTCACCCAGAAGCATCACAAAATCCCACTTTAAAAGAAATGTTCTCTCTCTCTGTTGGCATTCCACCATTTAAAAGCTCCATGGATTCATGCTGAGCAGTTCTGGATTCTTGCCTAAAAATGCTGCAGATCCACAAATGTAGAAGGATTTGCAACCAGCCTTTCCCCTCTAGCTGTTACTCTATGTTTTGACCAGTTTTATCTAATTCCTGTGCCAATTCTGTAACAAGAGCTGCTACACCAACACCAGGATTTTTCAGTGACTTTGTGTTTGATGCCTCCGGCACATGCAACATGGACAAGTGTGCAGAGGGTTCAAACAGCTGCTTTTCAATCCTCCTTGGAGAGCTGGCTAGACATTGGGTGGGTGGGCAACCTGTGCCAGCGCTTCGCTGCCCTTCTCATCAGGAGGCTTCCTCATTCCAACCAGGATCTCACTCACTGCACTTCAGGTCCGTGCCTTTTTATGACAGTGACCACGCACCTGGAGACTCCCTTTACATACCTGAAGGCTACATTTCCTTCCCTCTTCTATTCTGTGAGCTCAACCATCACAACTCCTTCAAACTTCCTTTGTAATTATTAACTTCAAGCCCCGAGATTATTTCTGTCAATTCCACTTGAACTCTAACCAGTCCATTCTCATGAAAGGTGCTGCTAAACCAAACCAAATACTTCTGCTGAGCCCTCACCAGTATTGAGCAAAGCAGGATTACCCCACAAAACCGACGTGCTGTGACAGTTCATACATTCCTATATGATACTTACCTACTTTGCAAGAACACAGCACTGGTGATGATATTCAGCCCATGGCCAAACATAACCCACGCATCTTTTCTGCAGAACCTCTCCTAGCCAGGTCTAGGACGTATAGAACCTTGTATTTGACTTTATAGAATTATACTCCATTTTCAGGCTGTTTTTCTAAAACATCAAGCCTTGACTAAATTCTGTTTTCTGTGGTACTTGCAGACCCTCCCAGCTTGACACCGCTTTCCAACTTCATGAACATCCTCTCAGAAGTTTCCCCCAAAGCATAAGTGAAAACCCAAGTCAGTAGCACTTGGCAGAGTCTCCTGGGGATTCTCATTTCCTGCACCTGACCACCCTCACACACTTATCACCACAGCATACAGACTGATAGCACAGAACAGGAGTGATGGGGAAAGACAGAGGATAGTGAACAGATAGAAGAAAGGAGAATAAAAGTTACCCTCAAATTAAATAATAAAATTAACACAGAAAAAAAAAAAGACAGGGGCGTTCTGGTTATTTCAGTGCAGTTTCAGCTATTGTAACAGGCATAGCGTACTTCCATGTGCCTTTACAGAGTAAACAGCTAATCCCTCAAGAAAAGTAATACACATATTTTGAAATATTGCATCATTAGGAGCACAGCTGAGGCATTGCCCCTTTGCTTCAGTTTCTGTGTTACAAATCTGCAACAATACTGGAGCCAGAGGAGTTTGGAATGTCTCCCTGCCTCTACAACCATCTCACTGACATTTACCATATTTGTCCTCAACTGATTTAAAACTCTAGGGTTCACAATGAATGCAAACAAAAATGAAATAGATGTGGCTGCAGTTAAGGACAGAATCTCCTAATAAACACAAAAAATAGCTAAAGCATTTTTAAGAGTTACTCAGGTTCCTTGAACTTGTTCAGAGAGTTTTTATAGAAGTGATATGGTTGAAAGTAGCTGTATTACTCTGAAATGAACTTGCTTGACCTCCCAGAACAAAGCAGTATGTTATCTTCAAGCTCTGCCTTGGAAAGCATTCTGGATTGCAGATAAATACCTCACTTGCAGACCAGTCCATGGAAAATATTCTTTGCAGAACAACTATTTCAGATTTCTAAACCTGTATTTCAAATTTCTAAACCTGAAGTAGTGAGCTGTGAGTTCAGTGTCATTCAGAATGTGAAGAAAGAGAGGATATCCGAGGGAAGTGCTTCGTCTCTGCTGAAGATGAAGTTTCCTCGCTGGACTGCATTATTAAACAGGCTGCTTTGACTATTACAACCTCAGGCTGCGCCATGACACAAACATTCAATCATGCCTGAGTCTTGAACGTGAACTTCAGGCAAATCCACTGCTCGGGCTCCTAGCTTTCCAGATTCTCATACTGCAGTAGCACCACAAGGAGTTAACTTTCCTCTGGCTGAGATCCGACTAGGAAGTGCTGCACAGAGTCTACATTTCATTTACAGCACATTCATCAGATTTTGTATTTCAAGAGGCAAAAAATAGCTCCTTTCACCACCGCACTTGTTCAGTGCAACAGAAGTTAAAAAAATTAGAAAATTCTGTTGGACTAGGTCTGTAACATCACTGATATTAGTACAAACTTGTCAGCTTACATCAACGATGATCAGAAGGGCATCAGCAAGATTTGGCTGATCTCATGCATAGAGTCTCTTGATCTTTTGGACTGATCTTTTCCACCACTCTTCCCAGCCTTGAATTGCCAGCAGCTGAGCTGAGCTTTCTTCCCTCATCTGGGAAAACTGCTGCTCAAGTTGACATTTGTATTTCTGTATAAACAACAAAAACAATAATAAAGGATAAAATCGGTAGTGATGAAATATAATTTTACTTTGCCTAAATCCAGGTCCCGATCCACTGTGTCAGAAGATTGTGTACAGGCCACTTATTTTCTGCCTTTGACAACAGAACTATATGAACAATGAATTATTCACTGCTTTCCCCCACCCCCCCCCCGTGTTCCTTTTAAAGACTTCTGAAACTAAATTATCAGCAGTATTTAGATTTTGCTAGAAATGCAAGATCTTCATCTCACTTCCATTAGCTCCTAAGGTTAAAGAGCTGCCTCCTCCACAGAACAGAGAGCAAAGCGTGCATCTCAAACACAGAAGGCACTCTGGCTTTTGCCCGAACTTCCTAAGTCACAACTGTGAACTGAATTGTTACGAAGCTGCGAAAATGGTACTTCACCTAAACAGAAACTTGTAGACTACCATGGAAACCTCAAGGCACCTTTAGTAAAGGGTCCGTGCTACCAAATATAAAATAATGTATTTTTAAGGCATCATACATTCAGGAAAATATTTCTGTGGTGTGCATTTACTATATCACACCCTGTTGACAAACCATGGTCACTTTAAAACCACACTGTAACCAGGTGCTTTAAGGTGCTTTAAGCTGTGTGTACTGTAACCATAGAGCTTTAAGATCTCAAGACACTGTGTACATTTAAAAATTAGACATAGCTGTAATTTTCTTCCTAAAAAACCCAACCCACAAACAGTAGCAGCCCCACTCATAGTCCTTTCCCACAGACCAACCTTATACGCAGCATCTCTTGCTTCTACAGCTGCTACGTGGCCCAGCGTCGTCTTTGCTGTTGTGACTGACGCGGTTTCTCTGACCAGAATACTGTCTGAATTGTCTGGGAGAGTAGTCATGGGTATTCCGGGCCAAGTCCTTTAAAAAAACAAATCAACCAACCAAAAAAACACATGAGAAAGTTCAAAAAGAGAGCAGATCATACTAATTCATGTTACTTGAAGTGCAGAAGATCAATTTTTTTTAATCTCTACCTGAAAAAACTACCTTACTTAGTGCAACCACCTTTTCTTTTAAAGCTTCAGAATCTCTGCACAGTAAATAGAATTCATATCTTCTGAGTGAAAATACACAGTACAGTCATAGACCTGAAAGTGCTGAATTGATAAATAGTGGCTAGCAAAGTGGCACAGCAATAGTTTTGAAATTGTATTGCTATGCAATGCAACATGTAATTCACTTTTATTTGGATCCATTGCTATTCTTCCTTCAAAATCACTACCCACCCAAACCACCCCATAATTAGTTAAATTGCATCATTATGATGGGCACAGTATTTAGCAGTTTCAACAAGTGCAGCAAAAAACTATGAGGAGAGTGCCTGGCATCCGCTCAGAGAAGAGAAATTACATAGAACAGTGTTCAGGGTCTTCAGTTATTACCTGCTCCCACGTTCCATGCCACAGGTATCTAGAGGAAGGGCAGCTTGTCTCTGCAGAAGCAGAGTGGATGGCTTCTCCTTTGGTGCTTTGGTTTCTGGGAGATAACAGGAGATAGACTCAGTGGCAGTAATACCGTTGGTTTGAAGTAACTATATGCAGCTAGATGCTCTT
The DNA here is from genome assembly GCF_031877795.1 of Strix aluco. Taxonomy (NCBI): domain Eukaryota; kingdom Metazoa; phylum Chordata; class Aves; order Strigiformes; family Strigidae; genus Strix; species Strix aluco. The sequence goes on from NC_133950.1 coordinate 11,744,146, forward strand.
CACTTTCAAGAAACAGCTTTGCATGCTCGATTGTGCAAATCTTTCCATTTAAAGTACTAGAGCATATAAAAGTCTCCTCTTCTGAGGGAAAGTCTGCTGCAGTCTGAGACAGAAGCAGAGACCTGAACAAGCAATCTCTTCTTTACTTACTTGCTGCTTGTATGTCATCACTAGTGATGTTTTCATCTAAATCCAGCAGCAGCTTTTCGGTGAGTGCAGCCAGCGCAGAAACAAAGTTCCGGGCACACTCTGCCACACAGTCCTGTTGGGACACGGGAGACAAGTGAGAGGAATTCCTTTGACAATTTGATCTCCTCTCATTTTAGTTGAGCTCCAAAAGAACTACACAAGTAGCCAACCTTGACATTTTGCAGCAGCTGCAGGTAACAGACATAAGGCTCCAAAATTGCACATAAAAGGGTCTAAAAGTGCCTCTCTGCAGTATTCTCAACACTACCCTATTGCCTAAAGTACAAAAATGTGGAGTTCTGTGTATAGGTGCCCAGTAGCTGTTTATTTGGGTTAAGCATCCAATCCTGATAAAAACAGCTGTCTGTAAATGCATCCTTCTGCCCAAAGCAAAGGCCATTTTGGAATTTGGGTACTTTGGGTGGAAGTGCTTTGGCCAGGTGTTATTCTAAAACAGGGTATGTGTGTTTCTCTGTGTGTATGCAGAGCTAAGAGGAGGAGGAGATCTTACTTTGGAATTCAATCTACATATACTCTACAGACAGTACAGAATTTTGACTAAGTGGCCTGAGAGAAGTAAACAAATAGCTTTAATGCCGGGGAACTGACTTTCAGGAACCGCAGGGGATGGAGCAGGCAAAGTGTTTTGATTCCTGAAGCTCTCCTGTAAAATTCTGCTTATTCCAGTTCTTAATCTTGTGTAGAAAAATGCCAATTATTTGCACTAACGAAATGCACACAGAAGGAACCCTTCCAGCCATCTGTTGTCTGCAAGTAATATAACTAACCAGAGGATGTCACTGTTGCTCCCAATTTAGATTTACATCTAATCATTCTACCCTTAAGCTCTAAGTCATCCCTTCCTCAGTGTGTTCTATGAATGATAGGAAAGGTCAGTCAGTTCCACAACAAATCCATGCACGTGTACCTGTGCATATGCGTTTCTGTATATATTGATCTAATGCTGGCAGTACATAACTTAAAAGATACATGAACAGGATTGCCTAAAACTGAAAGAGTTTTCCAGTTTACTTTTGATGGGGAGGAAAAATGTATCCCAGCTGTGCTCTCCTTTCCAAACGCAACTTTTAAGTTCATATGAAGCAATGCCTTTACAATTACCTGAAGCACCTGTGTGTTGAGGTGAATGCCATCAACCTGATCTCTTTGTCTTTTTGCTTCGTCATGGCACAAAGCCTCCAGCTGAGGGAGGTTTTTGGGGTGTCCCAGAGAGGAACGTAACTGATTCTTGTGCACAACCTTTGAATAAATACATAAGAAATGCCTTCAGCAGAGAATGTGCAATTGAGTCACAGCAAGGAAGAAGTAAACCCCACACATTTTATACAAAAGTATTCAGAAAGACAAAGAATTTAGTGTATTTCTTGGCTGTCTAGAGATAAACTTTGCAGTGCAGTAAACACCAAATTGCGTAGCTGCTGGAGAACAGAGCCTCTGATCTCACCTTGGGTTTTGTTTTCAACAAATAATAATCTCTCCTAGCAAGTAGTAAACAAGATCTTTTTAGATCTTTATATTTGTGGTTTTTCCTGAATTTAACTTAATACTCAGAGAGACAAAATCTCAAGATACTACTCTGTAACATTTTCTGCACAATCTCCATTATGATTCTGTTATCAGTTCTGATATTACTGAACAAAATAGACTTCTTTTTTGAAAGAAAGTAAATACTATTATTTCATGACCCGTAAGTCACAGTACCTAACAGACGAGTGCACCACACCGTATGAGCTGTACAGCCATACCACAATGCCACAGCCCTTAAAGAGTTTACAGTCTAAGTGGAAGATGACAAGCAGAGCTCTACGAGATTATAAAGAGGCAGTCCAGTGCTGGAAGCAGGGAGGGCAGGGGCTGAGTTACTAGAAAGATAAAGCTTCCAGTAGAACTACACAGACTAACTGCAAACATGGAAAGCAAATCTGTGGCTAGCTCAGCAGTGAGCGATTAAGCAAACAGTGAGATTAATAAAAAGAAAATGTTATCATTCTAATGCATTTAGCATTGCTTACACTGGAAGCATTCCAATATCTCCATGATACATACCTTCACTTTCTCCCAGTCTTCCAGCTGTTTATCGAATTGTTGACGAATCTGATCAGTGGAGCATCTGAGCTTCTGCTCATGTTCTTTCAAGAGACCATCAACTGCCAGCTGGGAGACATAAGTGAGCTTCTTCTCAAACAGACACAGTTGATCTTGAAATTCTTTTTGGAAAAGAGAAGGTGTTTATGTGACACATTAGTTGCAAGGGAAAAAAACACTCGGCTGAGTTGAATGTACACTGCAAGGGTCAAACCACCTGGAATTTTCTCTCACAGAGATTCTGTCCCTGCCATTCCTTTTTCCGGGCCCAATGCTTTGAGAAACATACACTTGCTAAAAAATGTGACCTTGTACAGGCCTTTCCACTTAGTCAAGGGCCCTTCTGCCATGCTTTTTGCAGCTGACAATATATCAAAGAGAATATTGCCCCAATTTCCAGTAAAATCAACAGGAGTTTTTCCACTGTGTGATGGATTAAGAAAGCTACATAATTCTTGATCACTGCAATTTTCAGTTTACATAACTGAAAAATTACATCACAAGAAATTAAAAGTTTTAACTGAATGAATTTACCTATAAGACAGGTATTGTAGTAATCTTCTGTCTGTTGTTGGTATGACAACAGTGCCTGTTTGACCAGTTGTGCACAATCGTCAAATGTCTCTGGCAGATCTTCTGGCACTGTTATTTGAGGATTCCTTTCTTGGTAGAACTCCTTTGGCAGGTAAAGATAAAACAGAAAAGTTGTTGAGAACACATTCAGACAAGTCACATCCAGGCATATAACAGTAGGAGGGATACATAAAGGCTATCAACCACCCTCTTATCTGGGACCAGTTTTCTTCCTCTGATTCTGACATGCTTAATATTTATGAAGAAACCTGTGACTAAAAGTACCCATGTCGGTTATTATTTAAAAAATAGATGCACTGGTGAAGAAAGGAAAATTTCTGGGTGGCCATCCAAACATTGTAAAGAACCAAATTATTTAGTTGACACAGGAGTAGACCTATGAAAGCAAAAGTGACTGAAGAACACCACGTTTTCTTACCTCAGCAAGGCAGAGCAAGCTGTTATTGCATGTCCAGAGAAGATTCATAATGATCCCCTTAAATGTCCTGAAAGCAAACAAAATTAAAAAGAATAATTAAAAGGACAATCACACTGTAAAATGATCACATTGCCAATATTTACCACTTTTCAAATATTTTCAGGTTTATTTTAATACATTTTTCAGAGCATACGCAAACAAATATTCAGAATGCCTAAGAACCTTCACCCCCATTAGTACAGATGCTCTTCAGAAGCAGCAAAGACTCTGAGCTTTTGTAAAGGCTTGCTGGAGAACGCTCCCACCGCACTGTAACAAATTAGCCAACTGCCCCTGCTGAAAACTTACATTAAGAGCTTAAGGTAAACCAAAAATATTTGAAGGTGGTTTACTGGAAGTATTTTGAAACACAATGTGGGACAAAATTCCCAAGCACTTAAACCTCTTAGGCATTAATTTTGATAGTTTTGCATGGCACATATGAAATATCTCAATTCTATCTAGTACAACAACTGCACCTATCAAGAAAACATATGATAATTTTCTTAGAGGAGAATGGAACCATCTAAAAATCACCTCCTAAACAGTCTGTGCCTTCTTTATTCCTGTAAATGTAATATCGAGCACAAGAATGTATTGTATAAAATTTATTGATCTTCTTAGAGGTGAAAATGACATTTTTCCAGCCCATTTTTTGTCAATGTACAAAATGGGCTCCAATGAGGCCACCCATTTCAGACATTAAACAGCATAAAATGGGTGACTTTTATATTCACTATTATTATGCTGCAAAAGGGAACTGTTCTGTAAACACTCTGACCCATAAAGATCCAGGTTAAATACGTCAAAATTCAATTGTGAACTCTATAGTTCATGATTATAAGATACTGGTTTTTTGCAGATTAACTTCTATTTCTGCAAATATACATGACTTACTCAGTTTTTGGAGGCTTCTCTCCAAATATCTGGTATCTGTTGCCACTGAGAAGCCGTATCCTAAGGAGGAAAAAAACATTAATTTGAAACTCTCCACAAGTATTTTCCTTCTCTGGCTGATTATTTGAGCTAGTCAGTCATATGATGGACATGAAACTGAAGAAAAATTCTGAAAAATGTAACTCTTAAAATTAGTATGATATGAAAACAGTTTTTTGATGGAAAAAAATTCTGAGGATTCTCTTCTCAACAGCTCTTCAAAACTTTGCTGTTGATTTCACTATTACAGTAGCTCATTTCATCTATCTATGGACTAAGCTGAAGACATACTCTTTAGACACCAGACCTGAAAATTAAGCCGTATTGATTTAAGAGTGGGGTTAGTCTGTATTTCAACAACTTCACAATACAAAACAACAGCAGATGAAGGGGAAAGAGAAGAGTGTTTTTCCAGCCAAAATCTGAAAAAAAAAAAAAAAATGCAAAGCTGATCATGAGGACATAACCAGGGAAGAGATCCCAAATAATAAGCATGGATGGAAAGAAGGCCAATACAAATAAGCATTAAGAACTTTTCAGAGAACAGGCAGTGGACAACTTAGGTAAATTTCTGCATAGGAACACTGTAAGTGGAATTCCTCCTTCCAGGGGTCTTACTTTCTTGTTGGTGTCTTTTCCTTAGATGACAACTTCCTGGCATTCCGAGCCACGTGGTTGTCAGTAGCGGACTTCTCAGGGCCTTCCTCCGATACCTTCACCTGAGAATTCTTCTTTGATGTAGGAAGTGTCGCTTTATATTTAACAAGAAAAGATGAAGAACATCATGTAAATGCCAACTGAACTCTTTTTTATATGGTTATATAGTTTGTGTTCTCATTTCTATGTTTCCTTACACCATTAAAGGGACAACTGCAGGAACAATCACTTCTCACAGACAGAACTGAAGTAACCCAGCAGTGGCAACACCAAATCAAGGCTGTGCCCTGGGGCATGAGGAATGGGAATGTTCTAGAGAATACGTGGTAGATGGGAGGAGATGTAAAACATTCAGTCAGGGAATAAGAAGGAGAGTGAAGGGGCTACATTCATAGTCCTGGCTGGGATGGGGACTTGGGAATGTGGCTGGAGGAGTCAAGCTCCGGAGAGGAGAGACAGGGAAGTGGGTAGGGAACAGCTGGGGTTGCCTCTGCACTCACCTTTGAGTGAATGATAATACACTGAGAAGGATCCCTGATCCCCTACAGATTTTCATGACTTCCCTCCTCATTTTTTCCCCACCCCTTTTCTCTTTCACTATCACAAATATGGGTACTCTTTACAAAATTATCATCTTATTGCAAAGTAAAGATATCCAAGAAAAAAGTTGGGCTGCACAATTCTCTCAGAGCTAGCATGTAAGCCACTGGCGTGGAGTATGCTAGACCTGCTCAGTGCTATGTTAGGAACCACGATTTAGAAGAATGTAATATATTAAAAGAAATGCTGGCACACCTGGTCCTAGTGGATGTGAATGATCTCTCTCCTGCTTTGGGTCCGAAGATTTTCTCGATGGCTGAATGCTAAAACAGAAAAAGAGCTAAGTGGCTATTGAATACCTTATCATATTCTATTTTATACTATATTAGATGTTATATGGAGAATCAGCTAAGTTCTCTATCCCTACCCTGTGCTAATTTCAGTTCAATTTCTGAGATCACTTTTAACAGACAGGATTACTTTTACAACGGACAGTGTAAATATAAGTACTGGCATGGGAGTAACTAATTGTTTAACTGGAATTTCAGAATTTCTACAAGCAAAACTGTTCATTAAAATATGTATTTGCAAATCACACTCTTGTCATACTGTTCATTTCACACTTTGTATGTTCATTCAACTATGTAGCATGTAATCACTTTTTAACTAATACTATGGAAGACAAAAATTTAATAACTAAAATCTATCATAATGCTGTTAACTCGATGTCACTTATCACTCACAATGGGGTATTTATGGCTATTAGAAATTGTGCTTTTAAAAGAAAGTAGTCTCAGCTGTACTGATTTTTAAAGCTAGACTAATCAGAAAGTATGTAGTAGCATTACCTATGAAAAATATGTTCAATTGTTCTGTATATACAAAGCTAAACTACAAACTATGAATTCAGGAAAAGCTTGATAGGCTTCTGGAATGTCAATTTAAAAGATACTGTAGTGAAGCCCCTTGTAGTGTTATCATGAGCCTTATGAAGACAAGAGGTATAGATAGCAAAGAAAATATAAAGACAGTGATGGAAAAATACCTTTAGGCAAACAAGTACTTACTCAAGTAAGCTTTTGATAACGCTTATTGCTAAATCATTAAGCGCAGACTTTCCCATTCTGCTTGGATTTAACAAAGGATATTTCACATGATCCAGCCCCATCAGTGTCAGTCTGTTCTTATCTCTGAGACGCGCTGTTCGCATGGCAGCAGCAATTGGACCTTGTAACCTAACCTCGCTTGAAAGAGGGGTAAAGTCCTCCTGAAACGGGAAGAAAAATGAAACCCTGTTGACTGTGGCAGGCAGTTAGTAAAAGCATTACATGTAGTTACTGAATACTAAAAGCAGATCTTCCAAACATGCACTATTTTGCTTCACAAGCTGAAAGATTTTTATAATTCTAGCAGTAATGTTGTTACAGTTATACAACTCTGAGACACTTAGAAGTAGTTATGAGTAGATTCTCATAATTATCATAAGCAGTATTTAAGTATGTACCCTTAAAACAATGATCCACTGTAGATTACAAAATAAAGACAGACTTTCCAGACAAGGAAGTTAAAAAAAAACACAACAAAAACAAACCACAGCTTGATAAAAAAAATAATCTTCAGGATCTTCAGGACACATTTGATTATTATTATTTTAACTATTTAAAGAAACCCATGAAATATGCGTCTGTGAATAGTGCTACATCTTGAAAATAAACTCTCACGAAGCTGCGCATCTTTAACATTTAGTAAACTCAGTTTACTGAGTTTACTAAAAAAGCTGACCTAATGTTACAATGTCTTGGGTAGTTGGCATAATGCAGCACCTTTCTTAATTTGAAAATTCAAAGCACAGATTCTGAAAAACCTTTAACATACACACATAAAAATTCACTCAATATTAAATAAAATATAGAGAACTTCAATGCTCTTTTACCTTATCATGAGGTCTCACTGCTTTTACCAGTACACAGTCAAGATACTGGCTCCTCTTTTTCAGTTCTTTCATCACCCCTTTGGTGAAATCGTACAGCTCTTCAGAGGTCAAAGCCTGAAAGATACGATAACACAGATGGCACTTACTAAACTGGCTCTGTCAGACTTCTCAGATGTGCTGACTGTTGCGTACTACATCATTTGATTATGTCCTGTCACCATTTCATTGGCACATACCTGGGAGCAATGAGATTGTAGAGAGGCTGAGGTTTTTGCTGGCAAACAGGGAAACAGGTACAGGACCTTCCCGAGCAAAAATTCTGTGGTCAAGTACTCTTTCCACCCACCCCCCCAAATGTGTATAAACGTAAGTCTGCCTCAAAAATATTACTTTATACATTATACAAACGTGCACAGTGAATCAAATTAGATATCATTTTGTGCTGATTAGAACTTACTTCTTTATCTGCCGCAGGATGAGCACAAGCATCTATATTCTGATGGAGCTTCTCCAGAGAAGAGTTCAGCGTTGCTGCTTGTGAACGGGAATTTGCTACCTAAAGCAGAAGCAGATAAGGGTGAAGTGAAATCTCATTCAAGAGATTTTTCAGAGGCTCCACTTTGAAACCACTAGACTTGCTGGTAAAAGCACTCAATCACTGGTACGCAGAGGAGAGGCTGAAAGCAATAATTCACAAAAGCAATATATCATGTCCTTTACTGCAACACACAAAAATGATGGTCTATTCAGATGTACGTACTCAACTTGCTGCAAGACTACAGTGTTCCAGAATAGCTGCAGCAGCAGCAAAGGCATAGTTTTAAGCTTATAATGACAGAAAACAGGTTTTGAACGAATATGAAAAGTCCCTTAATGTTTGTCCACTCTGAATTCAGCCAAAAATGTCTTCAATGGAATAAAGGAGAAATTATTATAATTCATTTCAACAAAGTTCTGATGTTTCTACCTGTACCTCTGATTTGATTTGCACTCGTAACTTTCCCAGGAATCGCTGGATCTTCTCCATAAATTCTCGATTCATAAAGACATAATGGAACTTTTTTTCAGCCTGGTTAATAAGTTCCGTAGCCTTTAAGAATGCCAGAAACAAGAGACAGAATGAATTAATTTTCACTTTTTAAAACTTAAATAATAGAGCTCATCATTTCTACTTATTTTTTCCATCACGCAATTAATTCCATCTGCCACACAGAACAGTCTTACAGTCCCAATCTGGGAGCAGGCCGATTATAAATCACATCAAATATGCCAATATAATACATAATTTGAAAGAAGGAAACTCCACACACCTGTTCCAAGCAGCTTGATTCCACTTTGTCCATGTCTGCCTTGATTAAATTTTCAAAAACGTCAATACGCTTATTTTCCTTCTGAAGATGCTTGCTGACAGATTTTACCTCCTGAGGAGAGAGGTTACCTGCCTCCAAAGATAATCTGAAAGCAACCAGCAAAGTAAAAGCAATCGATTATGAGTCTTCCTTTTCTCAAAGACTAAAACATAGATATCAACACAGATGTGATGAACACAGTATAATAATTGTGGCTTAACAAAATAAATTGGGTTTTTTTAAAATAGAAAACTAGATGAATACCAAAATAAACTTTAATTTTACCGTTCTGCCTATGCAGCAAACACTTACGCCCAGAAATAGGGAACTATTTATAAACAACACTCCAATAAAACCTCTGTACCTGCAAGCTTTGAGAAATTCAGCGTTTGAATCCTTTAATTTTCCTACAGCTTCCTCCAGATTCTTCCGGTAGCTCCTCATGGAAACGTGGATCGCTTCCAGATGACCCCGGAGCTCCGAGTGCATGCTGTTGCTGAATGAAGCTAACCTAACAGCAAATAATAGAAGACAGGGAAAACACGTAGAAAGAGGAGCAGACATTACGATCCAGAGACTGCTGGCTGTAAAGACACAAACCAAATCTGAGAACTCAAGAGTGGTTTAGCATTCTGAAAGCAACTTGCTGAACTGTGATTGTTTTGATAAACATTCAGAAGATATCAGCAAACAGTTGATGCTACTGAAGAGCGTCCTTCAAAACCAATTAGTCAATTGCTATTATCACGCATGTTCAGTGAACTGGATGGAACCTCAACACATGAAACATCTTTTCTACTTTAAGGCTGCCAGCCAGTTTGAAAATAGATGAAAATTGTCATCCACTCAGTACTGATTTTAACTTCCTCAGGGAGAGATAAAGGAAACAAAAATTCTTTACAACTCTTTAAAGTTTCACGAAGCAGTCTTCGTTAAAGAGGAACGTAGATTCAGAATGCAAACCACAAACATCTCAGCAATCAGGAGTAGTCAACTATGGAACGTCACAGCCAGCAATACCTGTGGCACACTTACTTCTCAGTCTGAGGAGTACTGAGGAAGACAGACTCCATCTCATGGATTTGTGACTGTAAGTTTTTGATGAGGTTATTCTGGCGTTCAGAGAATTTGACAAATTCAGCTTTCTCCTTTTTCAGAGCTTCCACCACCCCTGCACAGTGGTGCTCCAGATGCTCTTTGTGAAGCGCCAGTTCCGCTGATAAGAAAAGAAATTTTACAATGGAGTGGCTAAAACATACAAATAAAATACATCTGATTCTTTTTCTTTGACTTTTCTCCTGTGTTTGACATATATATCCCTGGCAGCTCCTAATCCATTCAAATCACAAATGTCTTTTGTTTGCTCTAAGCCCTCTTTTTCCTTTATTTTTCGGTCACTGCTGACATTATCTCTCTGTTCTCAAATATTGACAAGAGAAATGGAATATTCTACATCTTTTACAATCATTGATCAAGGCACTGCTGGACATTTTCCAAACATAACATAGCACAAACCAGTAAGAGCTATAGAAAAGAAACATCTTTTTTTAAAATAGATGAGTAACATATTATACTAGGAATTAGTAGACACTCAATTGCTTCCTATTGCCATCTACTACTGAGTCAGCTGACGCTGAAACAGATTTTGGTCACTTATGATTGTCTCTAAACAAAAGCATGTAATGCTCAGAGTGAAGGAAGTCGGTACCAGCTCTAGCATTGCAGATATTTGTCTCTATATTCTCGTGCCTTTGTTGATGCGAGTGAAGACGCAGCTGCAGTTCCGAATTCAGCTCCTCTTTCTTGGCAGCCACAAAGTCATGTGATCTGGACACAGACTCTGCAAACCATTTCTCCAAGTGTTCAAAAAAGCAAAGGCGAATCCTATGATTGAAAAAGAAATATTCCAGTGAGGAACAGTAAGTAATAAACAAGAACTTATTCAATATATCAATTCTAAGAATTTAACTTGACTACAGGAAGGTACAGTTTCATTACCACTTGCACCCTACTGGCAGAGTTTCTGAGCTGGCTGCCTACTACTGAGTACCAGGCATGTTACCTTCATGGCTCTGCAGGGAATTTGGGCAAATTACTTGCCTTTCTGTAATATGTATTCTCACTAAACGATTTTCTGTAAAACATGAATGTTCTGTAAGAGGTGAATGCTTGTGTGGTATTTTGAGAGCCAAGGATGAAAAGCAATATAAAAATTTTCTCTTATTTTTATCGATTTAAAAAGTGGAATAACATCAAAATAATTAGATACTTTTTGCATCTCTAGACTAATGTTTCTTCCAAACAGATGAAATTTGTCTATTACCTAAAGGGAAAGAAAGAACATAAACTGTTTTCTACTAACCTTTTCTTCAGCTCTACAGTTTCTTTGTCAGACTTTTCCACCTCTTCAACTCCAAGAACGGTGTAAGAATTTCCACTAGAAGTGGAAAAGGTCTCAATGGCAATTTCAGAGCTTTCTGCCTCGCTGCTCTTGAACACATCCTGGGAAACAAATGGAAATCATCATCTGTTACCTTTCAAGATAGAAGCATAGAATCCACAGTGCACAAGCTAATGTAGGAATCCTAAGTTGTTCTTCTCAGTTTGGACAACATTCACACAGAGAATAAGTTTGCAAGTCTCAACAGGCAGAGTCACAATGTTTTAAAAGGTTTTTGTTATGGGACTAAATTCAGGTAACTAAAGACCTGAAAAACTAATACTTTAGTACAAATACAGCTTAAATCATTCACCATGGGCTAAGAATACTACGGTGAAAAAAAGATATTTCAAAAAAAATCCTATGCAAAAGGTTTCTACAAGGATAAAAGCAGCGCAAAAGGAATGGTTGTAGACTGTTTCATACACTCCCTTTGCCCATAAAAAGGATCTAAAGCCCTAATAGTCCAGAAATAAATGAAAACAGTACAGACTCTTGCGTGCTTTGTGTAAAAACTAAATCTAATCTGCTTTAAGGACTTTAGACTTACCTCAGCAAAAAGACTTCCTATTCATCATTATTTTGTGCAAGACTCCCTCCACCTTCAAATTTATTCTCTTGTTCACTTACCTGTGTAAAGCTTACCCCTTGTTCTGCATGCTCAGCTAATGTAAATTTTCCCCAAAGTGAAAAATGAATACACCAGTAAGATTTTAAAGCAGAAGTTTGTTTTCTTTATACCTGTTTGAAGATTTCCTTTACATTAAAATATTTGCTGATGGATTCGCTATAGGAAATCAATTCCTGCAGAACAGCTTCTGGGTAAGCTGAGACTTGATTCATTAGAACTTGGCTGAATGTCCTGTACCTGTCAAATTTAAGGCCACCGTTTAAGAGACTCAAGTATGTTTAGAAATAAAATGAAATATGATTACAATGTCTTTAAATCCAAATCTAACTTTTCAACCAACCTCATAAAACCTTTAGGCTAAACATTGTACTGTATCTGTTTAGCCTGACTACAATCACATCCTGGCTTATTAGTAGAGATTAGTTCATTACAAATATATAAATACATAAAAGTTAAGCACTATTCATAATAAAGTATTTTAGATCTTCCATTTTGGATGGGAAACCATCCAAGACCTGTGCTTACATAAGCAATATTAGAAGTGAGAGGTCAAATTACTGTCTTTCATGTTAATTCTGTACCATGCTCAGCTGTGACCGAAGCTTTTCTGTTTCATTTTCATTTTACTTGGAAATGAAAACTAATGGTTCAAGCTGAGTCTTGATTCAAGAAAAATCAATGGTCACACCTGTTTTCATTTACATTTGCTTTGTCTCCTATACAAAGATAATTATGGGGAATTTATACAAGCATTCAAATGTTCAGACAGATTACATTCCATCTCTGCAACCTCTCGCTGTGTTCTCCACTCACCTAAAAAGGTACATTACTTTTGGATAATTTAAAATTGTCCGAATGAATATAAAGACTACTAAACCAACACAAATTACACAAATTGTGTATGTACAAATTAAGGAATTCATGTTGGTTCTAGACACAATTACAGTGTGAGGTGTGTGCGTGTGCGTATCTGCCTCTCAGGTCCACATGGCTCTTCTAATATGTCTCTGATCTGACAGACAGAAAAGACCACCCAGGTGTGAAAATACAACTGCTTCCCCTCTGGCTATTTAATCCTCCAACCTTGGTATGTGCCAATTTTGATGTGATTTTTAAAGACGCAAATCCCTGATCATGAGAAATGTAACAGAAAGATTACCAAAATATATACTTTGGCTGTCTGAAAGTTTTTAGTAACTTCTAGCCCTTGCGACTTTGGAAGAGATCAAATCGGTGAGCCCAGAGCACAGGTGGCAGCACAGATCTACTTTCTGATCCTAGTGATTCAAGAATCTGAACTACTACTGTGGGTATTATTTGCCGTAACCTTGTTCAAGATGGAAATTATTTCCTTTTACATTCTTACGTGAAGTAGCAAGCAGTGTTTTCCCACACCTTCACGCTTCAGCATAAACAAGAGCTAAGTATTACAACCAACATTCAAACGTGCTTTACTTGTTAAGTTTGCGCTACAAAATTCATACCTAGCTCTAATGCGATCTAAAGAAGAAAGGGCATTCTTGAAATAGGCCTTCAGCTTTTCCTCAGAGCTCGCTGTTTTCATTTTTTTCAAAATTATACCCAGATCAGCATCCATCCTCTAAGGCCACATAAAAAAAAAAAAACAGTAAAAATGATTTAGTAATTACTAAGATGCCTCATAACTATTTAGGATTCAAATAATTTAATTATGTACATATATTCTACACCGAGAAGGGAAGCTACCTTACCAAAATTCATCTGTTATGAAGATCTTTCATAGATAATGAACATCTTTGACATTGCCACCCCCAGTTGCATGATATACCCATAATATGAGAACGTGACATACAAACAAGACTCTGTATATACCTGCACAAGATCTTACGAGCCATAGAAACTTGCAGCCACTTAATACAGAAAATATAACCTTTATCACCATTGTCATATCACGAATAAGATACAAACACTCATTCAGTGTGAATCAAGCTGTTAGCAAAATATGTACCTGATAGAACGAAACTACCCTGTAGAAATTGCAGTATAAATGTCAAAGATTACATTTTAAATTTTATACCAAGTATTCTGGATTCCAGAGGGTTCTCTGCATGAGGAAGTCCTTTCTTTACATCATACCACACTCTTGGTTTTAGGTTTATACCTGTATTATGTTATCCTCTTTCCGTCTGTATTCATCTAACTTCTTTTGAAGGTCACTTTCCTGCTGGGACAGTTTCTGTTGATGGATGTCCCAGAGACCCATGGCCTCCTGAAAATAGCTGTACAACTCTCCACAGCTCTGCTCATTCTGTGTAGCCAGCTCCTTGAAGTCTCTCTAAAGACATACACGTAAGTGAAACGGTTAGTATTAAACTGTTTGCTGGAAGGTGAAATAAATGAGTAAGGGGACATACAACATGCTAAAAGGCTGTCTAGAAGTATGCTATGCTGTCAGTGTTCAACGTGGTCTCTTCTACTTGGAGAGGAAAAAATAGTCCAAGTAAACTGGATAAGAATGCACATTTTTGTTCTAGAAGCTGAACTATCAAAACTCCATCTATTCTTCTAGTTCTGCAAAGCACTAAATCCTGCACATGCCCTGAAGTCTCTGGCCATCTATCATTTCAGGAACAACTGCCCAGCCATTTTCACATATGGAATTATAAGAGATAGGACTGAAAGAAATTTGGGAGATCATTTAAATCTATTCCTCTGCCTCCAGGCCGAATGAGCTATACCTAATTCATCCCTGACAACCCATCGTAAATATAAACCAAACAATTATGAACTGTTCTCCTTGAGGCACCCCAAACATTTTTTAATTGTGGGTCAGGTGTTCAGTCACACTGTGAACCTCTTTCTAAGATGAAATCAATAGCCTAAGATGCAGACGGCATTTCAGGCAGCAGCACAGGAAGAACAGACTAGTCCTAGAGAGTAATAAAAATAGATGTAAGAAACGTACGTCCATGTGTTCCAGTTCTTCTTCAAACCGACTTCGCAGTTGCTCAGTCAAATGAAATAATTCAGAAGTCACAATTTCTTCAACCTCTTCTTTTGTGCAAATATCCAGATTCAATAGGTTATTCTAAATTAAAAGAACGCTAAGTTACTGACATGAACATAATATAACATCAAATACTGTGTGGCTTTTAGAGACTATAGCTAAACATAGTGTTTCTTCTTTTCTTGTGAATGTGTAGAGAGAGATTCAACCTCCCAGATCCCACATTCTGGTAGTAAGCAGTACAATTCTATTTGGACACAAAGGGAGAAACTGAAGCAGAGAGGTGGAATTTCTTTCCCAAAATACAGCAGCCTCAGCACAAAGGCTGAGGGTTCTGACCCTGAATCCTCTACCTAAACGCAAGACAGTACTCCTTTCATTACTGGCATTTGTTACTAGTACAAATACCACATGCTACTGTGAAACAAAACGGACAGTAAGTTTTCTAACAGAATAAGACAGAGGTTAAAAAGTAATTTCACTTGTTATCTCCATGTTTGGTGGATCCTCAAACAACACATTGTATACCATTACGAACAATCCTTCCAAGAATCTGCAAAGCTGCGATACTAACCTTGCATAACTGCAATTCCGCCAAACATTTCTGCTCGACCATCTCATACTGGAGGCGAATTTTCATCATAGACTGCTCATGGTGGGTATCTGGAGGATATGGAAGAACAAGCCATTGTAAAGATTTCTGTATTTCACAGTGGAGCGTGAAATGGAAACATGCAGAGGACCTGTGCTGAGTCCCAGCACAAGTAATATATCCCAGTAGTGTCTTCACACTTGTATGACACTATCAACCAATAAAATAAGATGTTTTAATACAAATCTTTTTCTCATTACGTTTCAAAGTAGTGAGTTATTTACAATTGCAATCAACTTCTTTGTTACTGTACAGGCTACAAACATTAAGACAGGATGAACTCTGGAGAAAGAGAAGGTAGACACACGGAGGGAAGGCACACTACGGGACCTGGAGACAGGAAGCATCTCAAATTCTTCCCCTCTCATTCTCTAAGAGGTAAAAAGGAGTATTTTTGATGACTGAGAACTGATCTGCATTAAAATTAACCTTCTGCTTTCCCCAGGTTAATTCTAACCAAGTCAGTTCCTGCTGGATCTCATCATGCAAAAATGCTTGTGCTGCCAAAGGGCAGGTGGGGCAGTAGCCAGCTTGTTTCGGTTGTGTTGCCAGCTCTGAGCGGCTTAGAAGGGACATGGCAACAGATGAAACAAAGAATATAGCAAACATGTACTTTCAAAGCAACCGTCTGATTCATTACTGCCTGGAAAAAAGAAAGGAAAAATTCCTTGTATTCCAGACTGCTTTTATCATTTCCCAACTTACCCATACTTTTGTTTACATCCACCAAAGATCTGTACCATTCCTCCACATCAGCTTTCGTGTGTGTTGGAGGCAACAAATCACTATCGAAACAGGAAAAAAGAGTTAGATATGTTCAAGTATAATCCAGTCAGTGCTTAAAGGATAAAATTATGAATCAGAGTAACCATACTACTGTGCTTTATTTTATTTATAGCCATCTCAGCAATGAAAATAAAATAAGATGGCTGCTGTTTTGCAATGCCACTGTTTACTGACAAGGAACTAACTGTGATCTATCTTGTTGCTACATACATTGTAAAAGAAAAACTGTAAATACTGTAATGCATTGCATCCAAATCATCATCATCTTGTTAGGATAGAAATCTAACGCTGCTATGTTTGGATGTCCATCAAGACTCCTTTCTTAATTTATTATACGAATTAAACTCACACACACAAATAATGCCTTGACAAGATCACCAGTTTTTATCTCTCTACCCATCCTTATCTGCCCCTTTCTACTACATTTCAAATGTTAGTAAGATTTACTTTTGTGTTTCTGCATTTCGAGCCCTTGACCACCCCTATTCAGTGTAACTAGTGCACTGAAAACCAAGAATGTATTTTTTTCATTAAAAAGAGCTTTACTAAAGAAGTTTAGGCTCTGCCTTACTGCTGCAGTGTACAGTCACACACTGAAAGGGAGCAAAGTGCATTTTGTAGTCAACTCCCTCATTAACTCTAGAAAGAATTCTATTTTCCCTTGTTCCTGTTCTCTCTTTTGTCATACCCAAGTTGCTGCAAAAGCTCCAGTCTCCTTTGACTAAGTAAAATCTGGTTTGTTTTCATATTTTCCATCTCTGTTCTCACAGTTGGGGGATTCTGTATTTCTTCACTTGCCATAAATTCTCTGTAGGATGGAAGAACACGTTGAAGTAAATAGCTGTTTGGGAAAACTTCATGTTTGAAACACAAATACAAAGGATGTCTTATACATACCAGGTAAAAAAAGAAGGCCAAGTTCTTTTAGCTTTTTAGTTTTATAATGGAAAAATGATCAAATACTACTGCTTATAGAAAACACAAGTGAACAGTAGTCACTTTGTGTTATTCATAGTCCAAAATTGTAATATTTCTGACCTGAAACTGGGAACTACAGAGTTCTTTTGGATGATCTCCCAGTCTTTGACTCTGTCTTGCCATTTCAACCGATGTGAAAACTCCTTCATCATCTCTGATTTCATGAGACTGAAGAACAGCTTGGCAATTTCCCTCTGATTAGTCAACAGGTCTTTCTTAATCCTCTGCATATTAAAAAATAAAAACAGGAATAAAAGCAGCATAATACATGCAAAAAACTCCGTAAATTGCCTGATCTATGTAAAATGAGGGAAAAAGAATACAGAAGATAAAGAATAGCATGCAAAATAGAAATCTCTCGTGTATTGCAGGTAGAAATAATGAATTTCAGTTGGAAAAAAAGACATTCTGGGAATATTCAGATTGCTATCTTCTCACAGGTAAAAAGAGACTCTCAATATGAAAGACTTACCATGGCCTCATCATTCATGAACCTGTGAACATCATCTGACAAGAAGGTACCAATGTCCTCCAGTATCAGGGTATACTTCCTCAGTACATTTGCTATCTGTGTAATAAAAGAATTAAAAAAAAAATAAATCTGTATAGCTCAAATGTAAATTCCCTAAGTTAAGCACTGATATGAACAAGGCAAATTTTCCATTGAAATAAATTCAATTGGCTGATAGACAGATTGAGAAGTGAATCTTAAAACACCTATCT
Source organism: Strix aluco (assembly GCF_031877795.1). Lineage (NCBI taxonomy): Eukaryota > Metazoa > Chordata > Aves > Strigiformes > Strigidae > Strix > Strix aluco. Next base: position 11,762,103 of record NC_133950.1, read on the forward strand.
TAAATACTGATTTTTTAAATCATTCATAAAAATAGTAACTAAAACATTTCACTTTGTTACTACTCAACTGATTTCTCTTTAGTATCTGTGATAAGTGAGTGCTCTGCAGACAGCCTGCAATCTGAATTTAAAAATCAAACCAACTGTCTGTCAGATATCTGTAGTGAATCTGCCAGTGGTTGTTTTAAGCAGACATGAAATTTAAGCAGATGCGGTCATCTCTGGTATTTTTCATAACTACTCAAACAGAAAAGTTACTGGTGATACGGTTGGGCCTATTCATCATGTCTACGGTAAAAAGAGAGGACAAACTGACACAGGTATAACAGACAGATTTTTTTTGCCTACAAGGACAAAGCAGCAATCTCTTATTTTTTTTATCTGAACGTTTACTGCGATGTCCAATGACTTTCCACTCCTGTGGAAACAAGCTACTCTCTGCCCCCAGAATTATGAGAAAATAATCATTTTATGCTTAAGTAACAGCTATTAAGACTACAGCTCACTTTATCGGCTCGACTCTTTTCAACCTTCACTAGGGATTCATCCATTTCTCTAACCCACTTCCTTCTGGTCAAGCATTCCTGACGGATGATATTCCACAGTTCTTCCAAACCCTGCAAGAAGGATTTACTCTCAATCTCATTGAAAAGTAAATGTCAAAAAAAAAAAAAAAGTTAGAAGCAGGAAAAAAAAAAAGCATTTATATCTTAAAAGCACAGCAAGACATAAGAAGCGATGTTGTGCAGACCAGGTACAAATAACTGAAGATGAGACAATGGCAGGAGCTGCCTTACTTCAATCGAGAAACCTCCCAGAGCAGTGTCCGACTCAATCTCTTTAAACAGAAGTTCAATTTTTCTATCAGAATCCATCAGTTTTTTCCGAAGGAAGTGTCCAGGCTCCAAAACTAAGGGTTCCATCTCCTGAAAAGGAAAGGAAGTCAGTCTGAGCTTCTGAATATTAGGCCCTGACCTCAGTATAGAACTCCAGACTATCTGGAGCACAACATCCAGCCTCACCCTGGCAATGCAGTCAAGCTCATGACGCAGTGAGGTCACGGCTTCCTTGTGACGGCCTTGCCGGCGTTCTGACAGATGTTCCAAGATCTTGCTCCTCCTTTCCTCAGGAACTGCCGAGAAAGAAAAGAGGATGATGTAGCGTGGGACTGTTGCTGCAGAATACAGAGTGCATGCACAACGAATCACTAAACCCACACTCTGAGCTCTGTAGTTTGTGCAGCTATTACAGTGCGTGACAGCTTTCTGCAGGAAGGGAAATCTATGCAAATGCAGGTTAAAAATAGCAAGCATATTTTAAAATTTCCTTTGATTTGATTAATCTGTGATTTTCAGAAGGATAAAAGCATGGAAGCTAGGAACTAAGTTCAGGTATGATGCAAAAAACTGCAGCTTCCAAGAATGAGATCTAATTACATTATAACTGGAGTGTACCATCTAAACACAAACTGTGACCTATCGACAGTTTTACAGCCATTTTTCCTTTGAGTAGATTCTTCATCTTCAAAATTACCTACAAATCATCACGTATGTGTCAGGTCATTTCTGAGCTTGATTTCATATCTTGTCCAGCTAAAACCATTATAGGTATGGTGGCTCCTAAGAACGCAAATTAAAATATCTGACATTAAGGGAAATAAATTTTACCAATAAAATCCGGTAGGCCTCTGACTTCCTCAGCTGCGGTTAGCTCTGGACTTCTGCAAGCTATCTGAAATGTTGTAGCCTCTCTGAAACAGAAGAAGAATAAAGCTTTGATTTGTACTAAATACACAGGAGAAGGGACTTGCAATGGGTATAATATTCAATTTAACCAGCAAAATGTAACATTTAAGTGAACTTAAGCATCATTCTAACTTCAAGGCATATGATTCAAAGAATCAGTGTTGCTTCTTCTGAGCCAAATTGAACTGAGTAATTATCTAGCCTGGGTTGATCACAACCTCCAATCTGCTATGATGGCATAAAAGCAATAAATGCTAGATTTAATACATGTAAACTGCAAAGGCATACATACTATCTCTAATAGGTACAAAAATCTATGAACTGTTAAGTAAGAACTAGCAAAAAATGTGGAAATAGCCTTTATCTGCCCACTGCTCTTCCCATCAGCTGGGGCACTGTGTTTCTCCTTGGGGGAAGTGAGAACAAGGGTGTCGTTATTCAGCAGAATGGTTAGGGTGAAAAGGATGGATGGACTCATTTCTTTTCTTGCTCATCACATAATTGTTACTGCATCATCATGTAAACCATTAACAGTCTAAAATATAGTTCAAAAATATATATCTTTATATATATAAATCTTTAGACTGCTTTGAACAAAAGAGACAATTTCTTTGTAAAAGAAAAGCCATGCTATATGCACGCCATTGCAAATATTAGCCTGTTAAGGCAGCAGCTCATTATACTCAATTTACTCCTAGCAAGGAGACAGTCTACTATAGGTCGTTAGTACTGTGACCAGTAATTTAGGAGTGTCTAGCTCCCAGTGCCAATCTTACGACTTTATACCTATAGTCATGAACACTGAATTGGGTTTTTATGCTTCTGTTTGCTACCTGTACACTTCTGTGGAGTCCTTGCAGGGTGTTCTTTCAACACACTTCTGCTGGTAACATGGTAGAAGCCTGGCATCAGTAGAAATTTTGGAATCCCTAACCAACGCGAGCCTTTCACTCCTTTTGGAAACCCTGGTCTTGTTCCGTACTTCATTCAAAGACCGTACTAAGAGAACCTTCAAAGAACCACAATTGAAATGGTTAGAATTCTTTCCAACCTAATGGACACAGAATAGTAACAAAATAATTGATAAAAACAGTGGGGGAAAGGCGGCAGGAGAGAAAGGTAAACTAACAAACACTACTTGGCACCAGCATAACAACCTTCATCCAAGGCTGTTTTAAAAATGAGAAAAAAAAAAAAAAAAAGATATCCGTTTCCTCAGATGAAAACTGAAGCAAACTGGACTGTGTGCCTTGCTTATGGTTACAAGGAAAGTCAAGAGCAGAGTGAGAAATGTCTGAATCTGGCTTACTATGCTTCTTATTTATCTTTTACTGCTGTGTTATAAAGATTCTGCCTTCATTTAATATATCCTTATACACAGGCAAGACACAGGAACGCCCATAGATGCATTAGAAAACATATCCTGAACTCACTCAATTATTTCTTACCAAAACAAACAAAAACCAGAAAGGTTGAAACTGTCCTCTGGTTTGAGGTCCCCACTTTCACAGCTAGCAAACAACCGACCAATATCATTAACTCATTTAGCTTTTACCCGATTTTTTTTTTTTTTTTACCTCAGCCTCAGCGATCCGTTTATAGGCTTCCCTGCCGGGAACCTGGCGCACTGTCCCCACACGCTGCATGTCGCCCAGCACAGGTGACTTCGAGACCTGTTTCCAGAAGAATTAGGATTTACAAACCAGGGGCCAAGGGGAGAGTTTGAGGTGGCCTTCCTAAGAGGGAAGCTACGTGCCTGCCGCAGGGTCTTCACCAGTATTGGTGCAGGCAGAGCCTGCGGAGGATTTAATAACGTTTGTGGGATTATTAACCCGCGTTTGAGGGTGCCGGAGCACAGGGGGAAGAGCCCTCCTGCTCCCTTGGCCGCCGTGTCCCCTCTGGGCTCCCGCTGCCCTCAGCCGCGTTCCTGCCACCTGCCCGGACTGTGGTGTTACAGGCGGCCATAGCAACGGCAGCGGGCAGCCCTGCGCGTTACCATGGCAGCGGGGGGGGGGGGCGCCTCGGGATAGCCCCGCCCCCACCAGCGACGCCCCGCCCCCGCCTCAGGACACCTCAGGACCCCTGCCCTGGGCAGCCCATTCCAACACCCAACAACCCCTTCTGCAAAGAAATCCTTCGTAAGAGCCAGTCTGACCCTGCCCTGGCGCAGCTTGAGGCCATTCCCTCTCGTCCTGGCGCTGGTTCCTTGGGTCAAGAGACTCATCCCCCCTCTCTGCACCCTCCTTTCAGGGAGTTGTAGAGGGTCATGAGGTCTCCCCTCAGCCTCCTCTTCTCCACACTAAACCCCCCCAGTTCCCTCAGCCGCTCCCCATCAGACCTGTGCTCCAGACCCTGCACCAGCTCCGTTGCCCTTCTCTGGACACGCTCGAGTCATTCAATGGCCTTTTTGTAGTGAGGGGCCCAAAACTGAACCCACTCATCGAGGGGCGGCCTCACCAGTGCCGAGCACAGGGGTCAGATCCCTTCCCTGTCCCTGCTGGCCACGCTATGGCTGATACAAGCCAGGATGCCATTGACCTTCTTGGCCACCTGGGCACACTGCTGGCTCCTGTTCAGCCGGCAATTGATCACCCCCCCAGGTCCCTCTCTGACTGGCAGCTCTCCAGCCACTCCTCCCCAAGCCTGGAGCGCTGCTGGGGGTTGTTGTGGCCCAAGGGCAGCACCCGGCATTTGGCCTTAGTGAAACTCCTCCAGTTGGCCTCAGCCCATCGCTCCAGCCTGTCCAGGTCTCTCTGCAGAGCCTCCCTACCCTCGAGCAGATCAACACTCCCACCCCACTCGGTGTCATCTGCAAGCTGACTGAGGGTGCACTCGATCCCCTCGTCCAGACCATCAATAAAGATGTTAAACAGGAGTGGCCCCAAAACCCAGCCCTGGGGGACACCACTCATGACCGGCCACCAACCAGATTTAACTCCATTAACCACCACTCTTTGGGCCTGGTCACCACTGGCACAGCTAGCAAACAACCGACCAATATCATTAACTCATTTAGCTTTTACCCGATTTTTTTTTTTTTTTTTACCTCAGCGATGCGTTTGTAGAATTCCCTGCTGGGAACCTGGTGCGCCGTCCTCGCCTGTCGCACGTGACTCAGCACAGGCGACTTTGAGACCTGTTTCCAGAAGAATTAGGATTTACAAACTAGGGGCCAAGGGGAGAGTTTGAGGTGGCCTTCCTAAGGGGGAAACTACGTGCCTGCCGCAGGGTCTTCACCAGTATTGGTGCAGGCAGAGCCTGCGGAGGATTTAATAACGACTGTGGGATTAACCCGCGTTTGAGGGCGCCGGAGCACAGGGGGAAGAGCCCTCCTGCTCCCTTGGCCGCCGCGTCCCCTCTGGGCTCCCGCTGCCCTCAGCCGCGTTCCTGCCACCTGCCCGGACTGTGGTGTTACAGGCGGCCATAGCAAAGGCAGCGGGCAGCCCTGCGCGTTACCATGGCAGCGTGGGGAGGTGGGGCCTCGGGATAGCCCCGCCCCTCGGGACCCCGCCCCCGCCAGCGACACCCCCAGCGGGAGACTGATTGTGGGGGGGAGCAACAGCAAAGGACACCGTCCCCGCAGGAAAATGAACAGTAATTACAGTCAAGCAATCACCAGGTGTCTCTTTGGGACAGGAAATTGAATTAACAAACAACACAACAGGCTTTTTTCTTTCATTACAAAGCTGGGGAGTCATGGCAGTGCTGCCGCCCAGGCTGGGTTCCCGGGGCGGGGGCTCCTCCCAGGCAGCGCTTCCACGCGGGCCCCCGCCTGCACAATTTCCATCCCCAGGCTGCAAGAACCAGCTGCCTCTCTCTCACTTTAAGCCAGCTTTTTTCAAGTCCTCTGGGAGAACCCGGCCTTTCTTCCGGGCCCTGGCTTTCTTCTTCTCTATCCTGTCCTTCTTCTTCTTCTGAATGTTCTTGCGACGCTTTTCCTGCCGCTGTTGCATCTTTTCCACCACTCTTTCTGTCCGCTTCTCCCACTGCTTTTGGCGTTGTGCTTTAAGCTTCTCCTTACGCTTCAGGGCTTCTTTCAGACGCTCCTCATTGTCACGAATCTTGACACCTTCCGCCTTATAGAGAACATTTGTCCATTTCATCTTGTTCTCCAGCTCCTGAGCTTTCTTCTGGTCCTTATCCTGGAGTTCCTCCAGCTTATTCTTCCTGCTCTCCAGCCTGCTCAGCAGCTGCTTGTAGTTTTTGCCCGTCAGAGGAGTGATGTTGCCTTTCACTGCTTTCCTCTTCTCTTTCTTCTTCTGGATCTTGCTCAACTCATTCTCTCCATGAACTTCAACTTTGTTAAAGACAATCTCAGTTGTACTCTCCTCCTTTTTGCTTTCTGGCTCTACCGGTACTTCCTCAGTTTCTTTCTTCTCCATTTTTGCCTTCATCTTCAACTCCTTTCTTCGGCGCTTCTTCCTCTCCCTCTCGTACTTCCTTCTCTGCCTCTTCTCCAGGACTGCAGGGGACAATTCTTTGGCATCAACCTAAAAAGAAGGATGGACGTGAATCAGGAGCCTTAAAGGGATGAAGCAGAATATTAAAAGTGGGATGTCCTCCAGTTCCTGATTTCAAACTTCTCCTAAGAAATGCACTACTCGTGACAAGAAGTTGTGGGCTCAGCTTTTAAACACAGTAAAGGCATTTCAAACTCTTTACTCTCTCTCAACACCCTGTAGCTATGCTCCCTTTCAGGCTCTTAGTGTTTTTCTTTTTCCTAAAAATCACCAGAGGCATGCTCTCCTGCAAGCCAGCCAGGCCCTACCTCTTCTCACATGTTTTTCCAGACCACAGAATACCCACAGGTCTCCCACCAATATCTGCAGACACTTCCTTAGGAGATTAAATTAGCTCAAACCTTGAGCCTTCTAAGATCGTAGTCCTGTCCCCACATCTCCTGAGAGGCTAGGGAGAATTTACATTGCATGAACGCACATATGGATACGAGAATTCCCATACCTGTCCAGAAGCTTGTTTTATCTTCTCGTGTAGTCTCTGACGCAAGAGATTGATTGCAGAAAAGGAAGGGGAACCCAGTTCACTTTTGTTCCCTGAAAATGAGAGGAAGAAAATAAAAATACTTAATAGACAGCACTAGCTAAACACAAGAACTTTCTATGTCTACAGGAAATGCTCCGAGAACTCTTTAGATACTGTGAAGAGAACAGAAAATCTACACAAACCAAGAGTTTCTATTTCATTGGTTTCTTTAGAATTCCCCCTTTTCTATCCCTATGATCATTCAACACTGCCAGCCAGAGCGGCCTGGCCTGCCCTGCAGCTGCTTAACAAGCCAGAAGACAAGTACCAAGCTAGTGCAAACAAAGACATGAAGGACATCGCTTCTGTGTGATCATAATGGAAAGCTGGGCTAGCACGACAGTGATTGCACCCACACAATAATTCCCAGAAATTACCCAAATACATAAGAAGTCTGCAATTCAGTTTAAACACTATTTCCAGAGAGCCACCTAGTGGTGACATTACAAATTTCTGTACGTATGCAATAGCTTTTAGGGCACATAGAATAAACAAAGATATTTTCAATTCAGCTGAACTTCTGAAAGGCTTTCTAAACTATACACATGTGAAGCAACTGAAAAGAAGCCCCCTTGCCTCAGGTAACTTTAACCAGGCCATGACAACACTGGTATTCTTACCTGTAACCAAACCCTCATTTCTGCTCTGTGTAACACCCTCTGGAGATAATTTGCTGGCTTGAGGGGCTGCTTTCTGTCCTGGAGGAGTTTTACTGGTGTTAGAGACCACCTGCTTGACCAAAGGACCATTTGTCTTCTCAGCTTGCTTCCTGGGTTTCTTTCTTTTCTTTTTCTTGAGCTGTCTGTCAGCATCCTCGGGCTGGCCCGGCTTTGACACTAGAACGCAAAATCAAATTACACAAAGCAGGACGACACTACATTCTAGTTCATAACATGATTACTGAAGACTAAAGTTCAAGTTGCATCTCTCATTCTTCAAAAATCAGATATTTTAGGATTTACATAGACCAAACATGCTTGCATACTTCAGTAAAATCCCAGCTCTCCCACATCCAATCGCCTCGTGTATAAAACCGAATGGAGACACACACACACCCCACCCCCCCCCAGGGCTAACAGTGCAACGTGCATAACGTTGCTCAGGAGCCCCCCGTGTTTCAGCACAGACAGGTTTTTCATAAAAAACAGCACAACGCCGCTCCCCCGGGCCAAGCCCCCCGCGGAGCGGAGGCAAGTCTGTCACAAGTCCAGACGCGCCCGAACAGGCCAGGAGGGGCAGAAACCGAAGCGTTACAGCTCCGTTACCAAATTTCCTCTTGCGCGGCTCCGGGGCGAGCTGCGGGCAGACCTTCCTCGCCAAGCCCTGCAGGTAGGAGTCCTGGGCGGCCAGGCTGGCCATTATCGCCGCGGGCGGGCCCGGCTCCCTCAGCGCGGACGGCCCGCAGAGCCCGGCCGGGTCCAGCCGCGCTGCTCCCGCCTCAGGGCGCCGTGAGGACCGCGGCGTCCGCCTCGTGCGGCGCTTCGGCAGGAAGTGACGTCAGCGCGACGGGCAGGAAGTAGCGCCACGCGGCGACTGGGGCGCCTGGTCCCAGCCGCCGGCCCAGCGGAGCCCAGGCTCGGCCCCGACATCGAGACGCCCGCGGTGCTCCGGCCAGGCGGGGGGAAGTGGGGTTCTGTGCGCTCGGACCTCCCCTGGAGCGGCTGCGGGTCGCCCCGCTCCGCCCGTTTCCTCCGGCCGCCACCCCCATCCCCAGAGTCCCCCCCGGTCCGGCCCTGCCCAGTTGGGCTCCGCTCTGGAGGGCCTAAGCCTTTGTTGGCCACGACGGGGTCGGAGGAGACAGACCCGGGCCGCTTCCGTCTGCAGCGGCCCAACTTCTGCCTGCCCGGGGGGAGGTTCCCGGTTTCAGGGCAATGCCGGTTCCTGGGGCCGGGCAGGACGGCAGCCCCCGCACAGCAACCGCTGCAAGGAGCCGGCTTTTATCCAAACCCTGGGGGCCGGTCCCGGTGCCAGCGCCTGCTTAACACCGTCCTGTTTGCACAAAGCCTTGTGCCTGAAAACACACGCTTTAACAATGATACAAAGAGTTAGTTTTATTAAACCACCTAGTTACAAAAAGAAATGGAAAAAAAAATAAATCAAAACATAGACCAAAATTCACATCCTAAGAAACGAGAGGTTGGAGCAGAGCACTGGGGCAGCTGGGCTCAGCTGCTGGGCAGCGCCCGCGGCTCTGGGGCCGTGACCGTGTCCCAGTTCCCCCACAGCCCCCTTCCAGCTGGGCAGTTTGTCAGGGCAGAACAGCTGCAGACAAAGCCCCAAACCTGCCGCTTTGGGAGGAAACGGCGAGAGTAACTGAGTATCCCTCACTGCTCCCTACACCCCAGCCATCTCAAGAGCTTTTTATTAGACAAAACTATTAGCCAGCATAAACACTGGCTTCATGTTAGCTCAGGATATGTTAATAGAAAGTTTCTGTGTAAACAGTGAGAAAGGAATCGGACTAACTAAAGCACGTCACTGCTTTGAGCAAGAGGCATCATCAATACCTCGGCCTGATTCCTCAGTTGGCCTTTTCCTCTTCAAAAGGGAGAGTGCTGCTCTTCGATGAGGGTGTCCCAAGAGCCTCCTCCCAGTTGTGAGCAGGGAGTTCAAGTTTGTGAAGCACTCTGACAGTGAAGACTGCTGTGTAAAAATACTACAAGAGTCTTACTCTAGTTAAGTAGAATGGAGGTTGTCAGATGCCATCCTGAGAGCTTTAAAGCAGCCAGAATGTAACCTTGGGAATAACCTTGGGAAGCAGGGCAAAACCCCCCAAACAACACTCAGTGCCCCACATTTGGCTCAAGTTTATCCCAAACAAAGTCAACTCCCCACACTCCAGTGTGTACTTACTGAGATTCACATGGAAACAAACTGGATTTCTAATGAACTCTACACATAACTGTCACATAAAAGCAAACCTAATTCTAATTTGTTAGAACAATCAGCTTCGTATTTACTTATCACATTCTCTTAAGGGAGAGGAACACTCGTGGCAATGTCCCAGGGGTGGAGAAAGCACCGTGGTGATCCAGCGAGCAGAAACCTGCACACACAGCTCCAGCGCCTTCTCCTGACAGCGGGAGACGCTTCCTCAGTGCAGCAGGTGGAAGACGACCAGCAGCGCAGTGCTGCCGGGAGCAACGGGTTCCGCAGCAGAGGATCCTCTTCAGGAGTGCTCCGCGGGGCCTGCCCCGTGCCCGTTCACGTGAGGGTGCGATGGGGTTGAGCTCTGGGAGGTAGCAACGCTCTGCTCTGCCGTGGCAGCTGTCAGAGGCATGGAGAGGCTTTCGGGGGACAGCGTGGCAAAGTCTTGTCTCCAGTAGGCTTCGCACAGTGGAAGATCATTGCTGTCACACAGACTGTAGCTTTCCAGAACAAACAACCCCAGTAAGGAGAGACAGCGGGTGCAGTAAGACAGGAGGGGAGGGAGGGAAAGGGTGGGAGGAGCAAGACAGAAGCAAAGCGTTAAGAAAATGGCAAAAAAACGGTCATGGATGCAAGGTCTGCGTTCACAAATTCACCGCAAGTCTTGTGACATTGGCCCTCCCTAAGACACCCTTAAGGGCTGGTCTTGAACCTCAGGGGCCTGGTGAGGATCAGGGACGTTTCAGAGACAGAACTGCTGCTACAAACTGCAACAGAGGCTCAGTTCTAATCTAGATGCTCTAAGTCCCTGAAGAGATCTGGGCTGAAGTCCTGGCACCCCAAAGACGGGAGTTCTGCTACTGGTTTGAGCAAGGCAAGGACCTCATCCATTAATTCTTTTACTTGGAATTAGATCACAACCTACGTGAGGGAAAAAAAGAGAAATCCTGCTCTAAATTTCAGTTCAGCAGAAAAGCTAGCACGACTGTTTTAGGGCCTGCCCCTGTCATGATCAAGAACAAACCTATCTGCTCCTTTCTCTAAAGCGCTCCCCAGAAGGTCTGGGTCTTGTATCAACGCTCTGCAGCCTGATCATAAAGTACTGACGGCTCCTACCACCTTCAGCAGAACCTGAGCTGCTCTAAAAGCAGCTTGTTGGATTTGATCGCTGTAGACTATAGAGCAGGATCAACCAGCAGTGTGGGAAAGTAACGTTTTAAAACAACTGGCTAATTCTTGCCTGTGCTCTGAGGAAAACAGAATGTGGAAGGGCCAAAATTAAAAAGGAAAATGATGGAAGAAACTGGAACAAAACCAAAACAAATTCCAAAGAGAGGAAGGAGCTGCACACACAAGAGACACCCAAGACAAAGTGAGTGCTGGAGCAGAAAGCAGCTTGTGTTCAGAGTAAAAGAAACCCAGTGGGTCAAGTGATTTTGTTGTTGCAGCTTTATTTACATTTTTAATGTATGGACTTGAATAGATGCTTTGGGAGATATTTTAAGTGTAGAAATATGAGACACTTCAAACTGCACAAACATGAAACATGTCGAGATCTAACCCCACACTCAAGACAGCTCCTGTGATATAAGAGCAGGGAGCAACGAAACATAAATGCAAGTCTGGGGTTTCGGATGAGAGCAGGCAAGCTGGACTCGGAGTTACCGCTTTGGGGAATAAGCACACGAAGCACTAGTTGCAAGCATCTACTTCTGAGCTCTTTTCTGGCAGCATCACCCAGCTGGTTTTGCAGCAGAAGTGAGATGGCAGTGGATGCAGGTTTTATATCCAGGGCCTTTGTAAAATCCCTTGGAAGATCACCCTTCCCTGCAGCCCCCAACACACAGTGAAGCCGAGTACAATTAGCAAAGACTTTCAGGACTGAACCAGAACTACAACTCCTTTTCTGTCACTCTTAGACCTCAGGCCATGGTTTCCAAGGAGAACCTGGCCACAGCATCCACCACATCTCAGCAGGTGAGTTACTAAGAAACTTTCAGCTGCGTCAGAAGCCTAACTGCTTCTCCTGCTGCTCCACTTAGAACAGTTCCAAGAGTCTAAGATTCGCCTCTCACGTAACACTCCTCAAAAGTCAGGGTGAATGAGCAGCTACTGCACAGCCCACAACAGCACTGCCCAACCTGCTACTGTCCTTTGACTGAGGGTATGCACAGAGGAACAGCTTGAGGAAACTACTGGCACACAGGGACTGAAAGCAAAGATTCCTTCAGAACAATCTACTCCGCTTTAGTTTCAAGGACCTGCTTTCGGGTCTCCTCATCAAAAACCCCCATGTACACATAAGAAGCCCAGCAATGGAACCTGACCCTACAGCTGAGACGTATCCTGTCAGTAACTTGCTATGGGCAAGGGGCTGCCTCCTAAGCCCCGTCAGCACAATGGCAGTGACAAATGGTGGGCGGGAGACGCTCCTTTCTGCGGGGTTGTCACAGCTGACAGGAGCAGTGCACGGGGACCAAACAAGCTACAGAGAGCACGGGGCAGCTCTGGGCTCTGCAGCACCTGGAGGTGTGCTGCTGCAGGGAGCTCACTTTTCTGCAACCTTCCCTGGAGGGACGACCTAAAATAAACTAACTGGTCACCTTCAGGGAAACGGGAGCATGGGGGAGCAGTTTGGCAGGATGGCTGCAGGGAACCCATGTCCTGGCCTCACGGGACTGCACCCCTCTTTATAAATCCCGTGGGATCAAGCCCCACGAGAAAGTTACAGATGGTGCAGAGGCAACCCCAGCTGGGCTCCCAGGGCAGCACAGAATGCCCGTTTGTGGGCAAAGCAGCTATGGCATTTACAGCCTTTTAAACATCACTCTATGTGACATAACAGAACTCTTTTTCCCCACATTAGACAATGAATTTTCATTAAAAATATCTTAGTACTCTAAATATAAAAGGAGTTTGAATAAATCATCGCTTCTATATTTACACACACACAATTTCTTTGGTGCAGAAAGAGACAGGAAAGATCACAGGAAGGGAAGAAGTGCTAAAAGCAAACAAGTGCTACACGGTACCAGGTTTCAGTGGAGGGATCACAGCTCTGTAGAGCTGCCAAGTTTCCTCACCTCATGACCACTCTTACAAGAAACAGCACAAAGGCAAATCCGTTTGGTGTAGGCCAACACCTGTGCTTAGATGTTAATTCTGTCACAAAAGGTTGCTTTACATGGCACCTGGTGCCAGGCAGGTGAACAGACCATGCCAGCATGGTCAGAACCCCTTAGTCCAGTGAAGTGCTAGGGCTTGGACAACAGGCCCAAGCCAGAGTTGACCTATAGATGAATCCTGTATATTTTATAACCGATAACCATTGTGCTAGTAGGTATTGTACTAAGTTATAACAAACCACCTATTCTGATGTTAAAAGTGCTAAAGGGTTGAAGTATCGAAGCCTGAACAGGCCCCAAGCCGAAGCTGCTTAGTATGTAGTCATTAGTGAAATATGTATGCTCATTAATGAAAGATGTAGTTTAGATATCAAATACTCATTACTGATGATGAATGTAATGAAAAAATGTCTATCCTGCATGTACCCTTCTTCTTTGTGTAGGGCCAAGTCAACAAGGCCATGGAGCCAGCTGTCTGGCCATGGGACCAGACGTGTGGCCTTGTTCTAAAAAGAACATAAATAAAGTAGATAAGCAGGGAAACTCCCTTAGCTTCTCCCTTGAGCCCTGGCCAGGCTCTGGGGGAATCTAATGTGAGACTGAAACCAGATGTTCCGCTTAAAATAAAGGTGTCAGTTATTCTGGCTTGCCGATTTTTGGGTATATAAGGCTGGACCCACTTGCAGTGACTTTGGATGCCTCACCTACGGGTGGACGCACCATGTAGGATTTCCCACTTGCCGGGAGAGGCTCTCCAAATCATCGCTGCAACCAGGGTTCCCCAGTGCCTGCGGATCTGGATGATGGTAACGTATGCAAGTGGTGATGGATCTTTCTTAATCACTATTCTCTCTCTCCGGTGGTAATGATTTGATGCATTACCCTGTATTTTCCTATTTGTTTACTTTAAGTGCACTATTCTGTCTTTTCTTACTCTGTATGTTTTCCGTACAACTCTGTTCCATTATTTCGTTATCCCCAGTAAAATACGCCTACTCTTTTCACTCTGGTGTCCGAGTTTAATTGGTTTCCTTAATCAGCAAAACATCCAGAAGCTAAAGCTACTGACAACACAGTGATGGCAGTCTGGTGACAGTGTGAGAGACGCACGTCTGGCACACATGAGGCACTATCATCCCACACCGCACTGCTCTGGATACAGCTCCCTGCTGTGCTCTACGCAGCCTGTGTAGTGGATGCACCCCTGACCTGTCAGGGCCTGGACTGGTGCTTGGGTTTGTGACCATCACTCTTCATTTCTGAGATATTTCGAGGATCCCTTGCCACCACCCCAGAAAAACTAAGTAAAGTTTGAAAAACAACTCTAAACTTTCATCTAGTTTTCTTTCAATGTTGTAGCAGTTCCTAAGCTATGTCATATCAATATCTTTTTACTGTTAAAATACGTATATTACCCATAAATAATGGCCTAACAATATCCAAAGATATCGAGCAACCAGGGTTTTAGTTGACTTATCTGGGGTTATAGGCATTCAGCATTTTTAGAAAGGGAAAGGCAAAAATAGAAAACCTGATCATTAAAATTCTAAGTAAGATTTCCAAACGTTAAGTTTCTGTTTAGAAGTCATAGCATTACTGCACTGACTTCACTTAACTTGGACAGTGCAGCCAAAATAATCAGGTTCTTATTTGTTTTCTTGTGCTTTCACTTACTGCATCATCCACTAGAAGTGGATGGAAGTGCTGGAGTGCATGACAGAAAATAAAATTAAAAAATAAAGTGTCTGAATTCTCTAAAGCCTGTTTTCTACATAAGAGTATTTTTAAAATATTAAAAATCCCACCAACAAATCAGTAATAAGTCAATATTCCGTAAAAAATCCTATCACAATACTTCGTAATTCAATAAAACTGAGCAAGTCCTTTTTGCTCATTTCAAATGTCCACCCCGACAGGCCTGCAGGCAGCTGGGGGCAGTGGACTGCAAGGGAAAAGGCACTGTGCAACCAGGTCACCTGTGAAAGAACTCACCACGAAGACGCGGTGATCTCATCTAACATCAGGACCCAGGTCAGCAAGCTACTCTCTCTAGGGAGAGAGACAGAGGCTCTTCCAGAGGGATACTCAGACAGAAGCCTACACCCCCAAGGAAATTCATCTCCTTTCACAGTGATTACAAAGGGAGCAAATCACCTGTCAAAAGCAGCCGACTAAAGCAGGCACCTAGAGTTGGATGCTGTGAATACCTCCTGCACCATGACATCTATACCCTGGAGGGTATCTACAAGGAAAAGGCAGTTGCTTTAGTTGCAGAAAAAGTTCAGCCTAATTAAAAACAGCAGTGAAATTTTGTTGGGAACATTCTCAAGACCTATACTCTAAGGACTACTTGTTTGCTGGACTAACTACCCCAAAAGGGCTGGAGTCGTAAGGTGGAAGTCCACTACCCTATTTGTACCTGGAAGAGTAATATTCTTCTTCTAGCTCGTACAGGTCAATGGAGATCTCATCCCGTAGCGCAATCAACTTTTTGTCACATTCCTCCTGCAAGCTTCTCAGCTGCTGGTTGCGCTGGTTGATAGCTTCATTCACAGAGGGGAAATCATTGAGGATCAAGAACTGCTTCAGGTCAGACACAAGTTTCATCAGGGACTCACCAGCTCGGACCTTGTAGCAGGGAGAAAAATCACACAGCACATAGTGCATCAAAACAGTGCTTTGCTCCAGTTCTGAAACAAGATCTCCCAAGCTGCTCCTTCAGCCCACGTTTTCAATAAAGTAAAACCTCCCATGCTACGTGAGGATTCTGACAGCAGTCTGTAGCTGACAAGCCAGGCTACCCAGCTTTCCCCAGCCACCCCAAATATCAGGTTACTCTCTTAGCAGCAGTGCTCCTGAGTGTTATTATAAAGGCTGCCCGAGATGCAATAATGAACCGAACAGGACCTCAAAGATGTGCCGCCCGCTGATTTGAACAGCAGAGTGCTACTCACAATGTTTGCAGCTCTGACATGCATCTCATAGTTATCTTGTTCACCCTGGGTTGCTCGTGAGACTTGAGTTTCATCCTCAATCTAAAGAAAAAAGTACACATATCCACCTTTACATATGAAAATCCTGAGAGATGATTACTACATCTCAAGGCATCTCATTACAGCTCAGTCCACACCTGGAATCCCTGGGGCGGCCTCTGGACTCTCTCTACAGCACCCACGGATCACCTCTGCTACCCTCCCCGCTTGCTTCTGCGGTTCTCCCCCGTTCAGCAACACACCTCGGCAGCCGCAGGGCGGGGGCAGCGGGGCCAGCAGCAGACGGGGAGAACTGACCACCGCCCGCTCTAGGGAAACAACCCGCTTCCCTCACGGCCGCCCTCGGGGGAACCGGGAGAAAGGTCCCGCCGCCCTCCCCGAGGGGCTCGCTCTCCCCTCACGGCCACCCCCGGCTGCAGGGCCGCCTCTTCTCCCCTCAAGGGCCCTGCTCTCCCCTCAGAGCTGCCCCCGGGGAAAACCCGCCCTTCTCCCCTCAGCAGCCCGGGTGCTCCCGCGGGCGCGGCCCCCCTGCCCTCAGGACCTTGGCCGTCTTAATGATTTCGGTGAAGTTGTCCATGATAGACTTGACGTCATCCTTGAGGCGCTTGTTGTAGGACTGCAGCAGAGTCTCCTTGCTCTGCGGCAGCACCCTCTGCTGCGCCATGGCGGCCGCCGCCTTCCCGCCCCTCCCGGGCCCGGCTCCGCCCCGCCGCGCGCGACGCCACCGTCCTCTCGCGAGAGGTGGAGGCCCGTCAATATTTCCCAGCATGCACCGCGGCGCCTCCCTCTTCGCCGGTCCAAGATGGTGAGTGGTGGCGGGGCCGCGGGATCCGCCGCCATCGCCGCCATCGCTGGGCCGCGGCCCGGCAGGAAGGGCCCTGCGGGTGCTCGGTAGCCCGGGGCGGGGTGCGGCGGAGGGGTATTTCGTGCTCGGTTTGCGGTGCGTGTGGCCGGTCCGTGGGAGGCCGGGTCTGGGCCTACCCGCCCGCAGCGGCGCGGCTCGGGCTGCAGGGAGCGGGGCGGCCCGGCCAGGCCGCGGCGGTTTTCCCGGTGCAGGGCGGGTCCGGGCCGGGCTCGGTGGCCGGTAACGCGCGGTCAGGGTGTCTCGGCTGCTCGCGGTGGCGGGGGGCGCCTTGGGCAGTTGCTGCCCGGCCGAGGAGAGCAACAGGCGGTTTGAAACGGCGCCCCTCGGGGAGGTTCCTAAACCTTCTAAAGTCGAAGCGAAGGGTTTGCTCTCTGGAAGAGCGAGGCCAGGCTGGGAGGCTGCCGGGTGGTGAAATGCCTGGGAAAGGGCATTTCCAGGGTGGACTAAAAGCTGTTAAATACACGAGTATTTGAGGCAAAAGAAGGAAGAGCGTATTTCTTATTTGCAGCCGAAAGGAAAGAAAGCCAAGGGCAAGAAGGTGGCACCGGCCCCTGCTGTAGTCAAGAAGCAGGAGGCCAAGAAGGTTGTCAATCCTCTCTTTGAGAAGAGGCCCAAGAATTTTGGCATTGGTGAGTGACTGGGCTAATTGCTCGAAGGTTTTGTTTGTTTTATAGATAAATGTCTAAATCATAAAGAGAAGTGTATTGTAATAAAGCTGCAGAGTGGAGAGAGCGATGGAGGCAGTTGCCGTGCCTGCAGTTAAGGGCCGTCCTTCATTAGGTATATGAAGGTGGCTATGGACAATTCCTTAAATTTCCTGTATTAAAAGATCCATCATACAATTCTGTTGGGACAGATCTTGCCCTTGTGCACGTGGTGTGGTAAATCTGTTCCCATTTCTGTTGCACGGTGTGCAGATGATGCAAAAGAATATTTGCTATCTGAGTGACAGTGCTGACACATTGCCACCAAGATCACTGATGCACTCGTGCCCGTTCCGTGCTGTTGCTCCGTGGGTTCGAAACAACTTTGAGTTCACAGTCTGTATTTTTAGGACAGGATATCCAGCCGAAGCGTGATCTCACACGTTTTGTGAAATGGCCACGCTACATCAGACTGCAGCGCCAGAGATCCATCCTGTACAAACGCTTGAAGGTGCCTCCTGCCATTAACCAGTTCACGCAGGCTTTGGACCGCCAGACAGGTAAGGATGTGCCCCGCGGCGTTCTCTTGCCTTGGGTCGTTAATGGGATATGCCACGGAGAAGAGGAGAGAAACCAAAATAAGATTTAACAAGGTAAACTGGAGAGTATCTTTGGAAGCATTTTAGGGAGGCTTTAGTAGTGATGGGGTGATGTCAACAGCAAGCTGCTGTCTGAATTTGCTGGCTTAACTCTTGGTAGCTGCTGTGCGCTTTGGAAAGGGAATAGAAAATACCAAGCTCTTACTTAATGACCCAAACCCAGAGTTGTCTTAACTGTATGCTTCCATTGGAGTCATTCTTCCAGCTTAATGTAGAACATGCTGGATTCTTCTAAGTCTGTAAACAGATAGTTTGACAAATCCGTGTGAGTGCAGGCTCTGGGGGAAAGCCAGCATCTCGCAGGCTGATGTGGAAACAGGGACTTCAGGGTCTTCTGTGAACGAGTAAATAGTCTTTTCCAGGTGACAGCGTCTATGCAGGAAACTCAGCCTTTGTAGAGTAACTCCCTCATAGATGTTGCCAGACAAGTTGTGTGTTTTAAAGGAGAAAGCACAGCACTTTGAACGGTAATTGCTGTGGGGGTCCAGAGGCATTTCCTTATCCAAAGAGTGAAGGAGCTCCCATTGCCACAGAGGTGCCTGTAGAGGTAAATATGGGCCCTCAAGACGCTCTGCTGGCTCTGCTCCTGCGCTGTGCAGATGATGATAACGTGCTGTCTAAATACACGTGAGGACAACCACCAAGATCGCTGATGCACTTCAGTATTTTAAAAAGTAATGCTTAGACTTTTCAGGTCATACAACTAACTAGTAGATGTTCTCTTCCAGCTACACAGCTTCTGAAGCTGGCGCACAAGTACAGGCCGGAAAATAAGCAGGAGAAGAAGCAAAGGCTGCTGGCTCGTGCTGAGCAGAAAGCTGCAGGAAAGGGAGATGCACCGACGAAGCGGCCACCGGTCCTCCGAGCAGGTAATTCTGCACGTGGACGTGGGGGTGTGGTGCTTTGCTAGAGAGAGAACTGATGATTTGGTGCTCTGCTCCCACCAGCCGGGACTGGACAAGCTATTGCAATGATGTATGAATTTCTTCACCTGAGCTCAAAGTGAAGAGCAAAACAGACGAGCTTTTTAACCCTGAGCTTTAGCAGATTGTCCAGGGAGTATCTTTTCTGTGCTACTGAATGGATTAGAAAAGTTTTTACAAATTCTGTAAGGAAGCTGCGCTATGGATCTGAGCTGCTTGTATGAGGCTTCTATGAAAGCTCTGGAAATAGACTGAGCAGGATCAAAGCTTACCTATAACTTGTTTTTCAGGTATTAACAGTGTCACAACTCTGGTAGAGAACAAGAAAGCGCAGCTTGTAGTTATTGCCCACGATGTAGACCCCATTGAGGTAAGCATACTTGCTGGTACATGTTACAGGCTACCTGTGTAACTTAAGCTGGGTCAGAACTGGGTTTGGGGTGAAAATGCATTATAGACAAATTTATTGCATGAGAAGAGAATGCATAAAAAGACATATTTACCAGAACTGGAATGTTTATGCACATAGTTGTCCTGGTATTACCATGAGGCTTGGCCCTTGCAATGATGTATGAATTTCTTCACCTGAATCAACAGTGAAGAGCAAAACGAGCTTTTTAACACTGAGCAATTGCCACAGCCCAGTCCGAGTCAAAGACTAAAAAGGTGTTCTCCACCAGTTACACAGACCCTCCCTTCCTTTTCAGCTGGTGGTCTTCCTGCCCGCTCTGTGCCGCAAGATGGGAGTGCCGTACTGCATCATCAAGGGCAAAGCCAGGCTGGGGCGACTGGTCCACAGGAAAACTTGTACCTCTGTGGCGTTCACCCAAGTTAACCCGTGAGTATTCTGTGTGCTGGCTTGGTTCGCTGTCGTGGAGAAAGCAAACTGCCTGTAAGCGCAGACTGTAGGGCAGGTGGGTAGCAAACGTGGGGGTGTCTCTAGTCTAATGTTGTAAAACTAAAATACTGCCTCTATAATGTCTAATATAGAGGTTGTTTTGTGTGAAGAGCTCTATTGGATCCTGAGAAAATAAGGATTTTGGTTTACCAAAGTGGATGATTACTCTAAAATATGGAGATGGAACTACTACCCTTAATCTGAGCGTTCAAGCATTGATGGAGTGGTTAACCCTTTGCAAATGATGTTTATGCTTAATCTGAAAAATCACCTTGCAACTATGAGCTCTTAAATCTGAGGCAAAAGATTTATCAAAAATGTTAAATTGAGGCTCTAAAGGAACTGAAACTATCACCAACAGGGAGGATAAGGGAGCCCTTGCAAAGCTGGTGGAGGCTGTCAAGACCAACTACAATGACAGATACGATGAGGTAAGCTGCTCTGCTGCTAGCCTTGTCTTAGTTTCTACTGTTAACATCCCCCAAAACTTCCCAGTGAAATGCAAATTATCTCAGACATAGTTTCATTAGCTTAAAGCCTGTTGGGTGTGTTGTACCCAGATTTGCTTATGGTGTATCCAGATTCTTTACCTGAGGGTGGAGTAAAATGTGAATGCTGTCACCAAGTTCCAGGTAAAGGGAGCTGTCGCAGGGATAGGATGTAGAGAGGGCAACAGCTGCTGCTGGGCTCAGCTCTGTCCCCCAAGTCCAGAAGTTACATGATGGTTGAATCCAGAACCATTTCACGGGGAAGGATTTTAAACTCTTGTATCTCTGCACCGCCCCAAATGTAGTTCACTGCTTGAAAGGGGTAGGACTTCCTAGTTGAGGGAGCTCTTGCCCTTGTGCAGAAAGGAGGGGGATTGAACAAACTGACTGAATGACGTAGTAAGAGACTGTATGAGGCATCTAACCTGTTCTCACTTCTTTGCAGATCCGTCGTCACTGGGGTGGCAACGTCTTGGGTCCAAAATCGGTGGCTCGCATTGCTAAGCTTGAAAAAGCAAAGGCTAAAGAACTGGCTACAAAGCTGGGCTAAAGATGTACTGGATTGCTACTGTGTTTTCTGTACATAAAAAGAATAAACCCCCAGATGAAGTTTCGGTGGTCTCTATTGATGGCAGTGCTCCAGGCAGTGAGTAGCACATCAGCGTTGCCTTCCAGCAAACGAATAGTGCTGCACAGAGCAGGTTACTACTTTACTTGGAGCAACTGCCCTTAACTACTCAGCCTGTGTAGTAATTGCTCTCCTTTTGAACACGCAGCCCATCCACAGCAGCTCAGCTGCACACTGTGATCATAAAGTTGAGTGGGCTAGGCTAGTTCTGGCTTTAAGCCTAGCTTGCTTATGCAAGCATCTCAATTGGAAATGGCTCTAGATCATCTCCAGTGGTTACAGGGTGGGTTACCAGGCTGAAGTGGTGGGAGAAGAATCTGGATGTTCTTGTCCTTCTGTTCCTTCCTGACATGGTCTTCTGGCATTGTGGGAGGCCACCAAGCTTGACAAGGCTCCAGCTGAGGTACCTGCTGCTTGGTTTTGCGAGCCCTCCTCAGGCTCTTGCAGAGCCCCAGGCTGCCCTACCAGCTGGACTTGAGCAGCCACAGTAACCTTTGATGTGGGTTTGTCACTGTTAAGATGTAAGGTGCATGATGCAAGGCACAAGGCAAGCACCTCCCTGCCCTCTTTATTTATTCTGATGCAACTGCTGTGAACCACTCCTGACTTCAGGAGTGACTACTTGGTGTAAAGAAACTTTGATTCAGAAAATCCCATGCTGTTTTGGGGAAAATACAGCCGTGGAGAGGTTAGAACTTTGTAGCTTACAACTAACCCGATAGAAAAATGCATCCTTGAGATTTCTAGTGAAGCTGATTTATGCAATAGTCTTAACAGCCACTTATAATTTTGAAGTTCAGTGCTTCCAAGTTGCAGCCTGACAGGAGCTTGGAGTCAAGTCTGCAGCTCAATAGCTGCTCAGGCTCACGGAGAGCATGTTGCCTTGAAACTCGGTCCTTCAGTTAGTGTGGGCTGATCAGATTGCTGTTTTCTATCAAAGTCTGCTCCTGGCTGTAGTACAGAAGAGATGAGCCCTTCCCCTCACAGATGTAGTTTCTGTATAAATTTTCTGTACCACAAAAATGAAGTTGCAGCACATAAGCCATACCTATGAAAAAACAAAACCACACATTTATACCTTTTTGGGTAGACTGGACCTCTCTAAGT
This sequence comes from Strix aluco, assembly GCF_031877795.1. Classification (NCBI taxonomy): domain Eukaryota; kingdom Metazoa; phylum Chordata; class Aves; order Strigiformes; family Strigidae; genus Strix; species Strix aluco. Next base: position 11,784,089 of record NC_133950.1, read on the forward strand.
CAGCTGCAGTGCAATAAAACAATTATTTCATCACTGTGCAAATGTTACTTAGGTTAAAGCTTTTGTAGCTTTTTTAAGCTTTTGCTCATCCAGTCTCTGATGCAGGAGCAAGAATGCCAGGCAAAGCTTTACATTCAAGAGACACATGGCAGGTCAAACGCCAGCTGGGTAACGTACCAAGTGATGATGTACTGCATGTGCTCATTCCTCAGGCTCACCCTCGTCTGGCCTCCGATGGGCCCCCCTGGGACTGTGCTTCCTGTAGGTACAACACAGCGCACAGGTTACATCCCGTCTGCACCGCGTAGAGCTGCCCTTGCTGGGGGAAACGGGCTGAGGGCAGTCAGCCGAGTGGATACCCTGCTCCTCTTCCTCGGGCAAGCGTGTTCCCAAGGCAGAGCCGTGGGGCAAGTGGCCGGTTGTGTTTGAGGCATAGAACACCACCTGCAGCTCCTCTGAGCACACTACTGTTCCCCCGGGCTGGCTGCCTACTGCCTTCCAAAGAGTAGACCTAGCAGAACACACGAAGAGAAGGATGCAATACCTCGTTGGACCTGATCTTCAAGGTCTTTTCCAACCTCAATTCTATGATTCTACCCTTGCAAGTGCCCAGGGGAAATAATGAACTGAACAGAAAGGGGGGGGGGAGACTGATGTAAATTGGGTGTGGGGTTGGGTTCCTCTGACTTACTGAAATCTGCGTCGATAAAGATGGGCTCAGCGCCGGTCACCTTTGCCATAGCCTCCAGGTCACGGTAGTGCCAGCGGTTTTTCTCAATGTTATTTTCAGGCACAAAAGGTCTCCGGGTTTCTGATAACCTCACCACCCCAGTGAGATCAATTTCATCTTCAATCTGAAAAGAAATGCAGAGGAGAAAAAAGGAATCTTTCAAGGCTCATTTCATATTCCAGCATACCAGGTCCTGATAGAAAAACAGCACTTGCGGGATCTGGTTATAAAACCAAGTGGTTGTTGCCTGCAGTGGGGCAGTGCTGTAACACAGCACGGAGAAAAGCAGATCAAGAACAGCTCCTTGTTTGTAAAAAGACATTTACTTAACAAAAAGGTGGGAAGAAAAGGTTTGTCTTCTTTGAAAAGTGCAATGGCTCTCTAAGTAACCTCCCATGACGCTGAACTCCTCCCGTGAGGCTCCTGCCTTTGGGTGTGTCAGCAGCGCCTCTGGGCAATGGAAGGGCAGAGGGTAACACGCGACATTCCCTGTGTCCCCCTTACCTGTCCCTTCAGCCTGGTCTCCGGTTTCAATTTCTTTTTGGGCACAAATCCTCGGTTGACTAAAATCGTGACCCTAAAGTTACATAAAGAAGTATGGCTCGTGAGTGAAAGGAAATTTATTCCTGCTGCTACCTAGAACTAAGTACCAAAGAAAGAAGCAATCCATAGGTTTTGTGTCACTTTTTTTGTCATCTGAGTGCATGTTATAGGGGAATTTAAATACAATTTCAAATCAAGCCTCGGTGACCTAACAGACTGTGAGAGATGCCTTTTAAGCGAGAGGGAGCGATTTATATAAACCCAACCACCGTGATTCAGCTTTTCAAAACAGAAGTGAGTTGCTCAGATGAACCATGACTTCCGTTAACTTACCCTAGTTCTGTGCAGTAGAAAGGAGTGATGACATTTGCTCCATTTTCCGGGTGCGATGTCAGCCGCCCGGCGTCTCTGGCTTCTCGCTCAGGGTCCACAAGTGACCGTGGCAAAATATAGAGCTCCTTGGAGTGGTCAAAATGCCCTCGGACCTTTACAGGTCTGTACTCCAATTCCTTCAATTCCATGGGGCTGCATGGAACAAGATGAAAACAAAATCATGGCTGCAACAGGCAAATCAAATCAGGGGATTTTATTGTGGGGATTCTCCTTTTCCCTAATGGTTCACTCTAGAGCCAGTTGGCAAACAGAAGGCAAACGCCTCATGGAATAAGCAGCTGGCTTAGTATTTTATTACTATCACAGTGAATCAAATCGAGATGATCGTGCATATCCAGTGAGCAGTTCTTTTCCCTGATACCTGTAACCCGGTCCCCCTTCAGTGGCACACACAGCTGATCAGCAGGTGGATCCAGCCATCAGGGAGCGTTTCTTTTCCATCCCAGACTACAAAATCAAACAACTGCACTGTTTTGACAGTTGTGCCATGTGGCCAAGAGACCTTAAAAATCTCTCTCATATCCAACACAACTGCTCCACACTTGGGACAGGGCCTGCTATTGATCCAAGACTCCCAGTTGCAGGAATAATCCCTTTGGGACATCACAGACACCAGCTACCAAGTCCTCCTTCTCCAGGAGGATTACATATGGTATGAACTACCTACCCCATTCTCCTGAACAAAGAGTCATTTTTTTAACGTGCATTTCGAGTATCCCACAGGGAAGCATTCACTTACTCTCTTACTAAAAATGAGAAAATTAACAGGATGTCTATCTTTCTAATTGCTTGCACGTCCTGATTCCCACTGCATTCCTTAATTTTCATGCAGTTTAGTATAAGCTCATTAGTGCAGGGACCATGTCTAATATCCCCAGCACGCTGTCAGCGCTCTGCAGACAATAAACTATCTCAGTTTCCTTACTCTAACGTCAGAGGGATGGGCTCTGATGTAATTCTTGATGCCAGTTGTGCAATCAAATCTAATTTCCACTTCCGTCGCTGAACCTAGAAGTACACAAACACAAATGTAATTCCCCATGTAATTCCCCGAATGTAATTCCCTAAAATAGAACAGAACAAAGTAATAACCGCAAGAAGCCTTAAACTCTTTGTCATAAGTTTCTCCTCAGGCCTGGCCTAAAACAGAGTAACTGGAGATATGAAAATGGAGGCTACTGACCTTAATTTGAGGAAATATTTATACTGAAATAAAAGTGTAAAAAATAAGAATCTCTCCCTTAAAGACTTACAAATGGACACCGGGAAAACAGAAATGTAAAGTAACAGCAAATCTTTACCCTGCATGCGATTTGAGCTAGATTAAACTGCCAGAGATGGAAAAACCTGACAGCCCTCAACCACTCATCTCTTGAAAAAATGTAATATTTATTTGTACCTGCCATGTGCCGAGACAGAACGTGGTCAGAGGGACCAGGAAAAGGCCCCATTTCAGTAAGGTGTCCTCTCCAGATGCGTCAGCAGCTGTTGTAGAACTTTGTGGTCTGCAGAACCTTAAACAAACATCTAGAGAAAAACAAAATGAGGAATAGTATTTGTACAGGAGAGGAGACATCAAATTCCTGCAGGACATGTCACCTCTTGGTATAAGGCTGAAACAGGGAAGAAGCCCAAACAAATCTTTTCTTACCTTTAGACTTCTGGACCAGACTAGAACCTGCTTTAGTTAGGGGATATCCAAAAAATGTTCTTCTGATCAAGCAATGAGATACCTACATAAAATAAGAAAGATCCTTTGTAGTGTCTCTGCTTTGTAAAATTTGTATCTAGATGACATCATTTGCCTCAGTGATTGCGTGAAATTTTGTTTACCCATTGATTTAAGTCTCATCTGAGCAACTGCCTGTGAAACACTATGGATTAGGCTATAATTTTGAAAAAATAAAATCAAATTCCAGTTACAGAGCTGACTATAGCACAGCAAATGATCTTTCCCTTTCTATCCACGCTATCAGCAAGCGTTCACACCATCTTAATTTGTTCTGGAAATGAACCCCTGTCCTCCCGCTTCCTCCCCTTCCCGCCACACTGAAGCGGCACAAGGACAGATTTACAGCCTTTTTGCTACCGATTCCGCTCACTTTTAACACCACTTCGCCCCGCGCAGCGAAACCGGTGCCCACACCCCGACGCGGGTGAGGGGAGGACAGCCCACCGCAGCCAAAGCCCGGGCCCCGGCCACGGAAGGGCGGCAGCGGGGGGAGCCCGGCCGGGCGCACGTACAGCGCCGAGCACCGCGGGGACTCGGACTCCGGACAGGACCGGGGCGTCACCCGGCCGGGTCCCGCGCCCCTCAGCCCTAACCCCTTCCTGCTCCCCTCAGCCCGGGTCCGGCCTGGCCCCGCTCCCCCCACACGCTCCCCTCAGCCCTTCCCGCTCCCCTCAGCCCCTTCCCGCTCCCCCCACACGCTCCCCGCAGCCCTCACCCGGCCCCGGCGCTCCCGCAGCAGCCGCGGCCCCGCGCGCAGCAGCAGTCTCCCCATCGCCATGGCAACGCCGCCCCCGTTTCCCCTCGCCGCCACCGGCCTCCGCGCCTAGAGAGTCCCCGGCGCGGGGCGGCACGCCGGGCCCTCTCTAGCCGCCCCTCTCTATGGTGCCGGCTGCTCCCCGGCGGGGCCGGCACCGGAAGTGGAGGCGGGTCCAGTCTGGCGGCGCCGCTCTATGGCGGGGCCGGGGCCTGTCGGCGGCGTGGCCACGGCTGAGGCGCCCGAGGAGGAGCGGCTCTTTCTGCGGCAGCACCCGCTCCTCAGCCTCGCGGAGCCGGGCAAGGTGGGGCTGGAGCCGGGCCGTGCGGGACTGAGGGGCGCCTTGAGGGCCGGGGCCGCCCGCGGAGGGGGGCCGTGAGGGGGACGGGGGCCGCCTCCCTGAGGGGTTCGTGAGGGGATGCCGGGGCCGCGTTCCCTGAGGGGCCGTGTGGGGGGGCGAGGCCGGTGGGTAGCAGGCCGGGGAGGGTACCCCAGCAGATGGACTGGGCCCCAGCGAGCTCCCTGTCCCGGAGGGGTTTCTCCCGCCGAGTAAGTGGGAGGAGGGCCGGGGAGGAGGACGCTGGTGGGAGCTTGAGGTCTCTCCTGCCCTCCCCAGCTCTGGGGAGATGCCCTGAGGTTCCCTGACCAGACATCGTTTTTCTTCAGGTGAGATGCAGGCTGACAGGCCACGAGATGCCATGTCGGCTGTCGGTGCTGCAGGCTTATACTAATGGCAAGAAGTATCAGCGGCTGATAAAGACAGCCAGAGAGTTCGACTATGGCAAGTTTGAGCCCCATATAGTGCCCAGCACAAAGAACCTGTATGTATTCTTCCTCTTGTGTGTTACGCTTCACACTTTGTTCAGTCTCAGACATAAAGCAGTAAAGCTTTACAGAGTTCTTGAGTGTTTATGGGGTTTGGGAGACTGGGAAAGTCTTTATAAAGTATTTTTCAGCTTTAAGCACAGTGCTTATAAGTGAAAAGTTGCTAAGTAATAGCATACTTAAACTCTGTTGCTGGCTCTTTCTTTCTGTGTCTGTCAGACATCAGCTGTTCTGCAAGCTGACTCTCAGACACATCAACAAGTTTCCAGAGCACGTGCTGCGTCATGTCCAAGGGAAGCGCTATCAGAAGGCCCTAAAAACATGTAAGTAGCTTTTCTGAAGATATATCCAGACAACTTTTTTTCCCTGAGCTGTTGAGATTCCCATAGATCTACATGAAGGGAGTGGGTCAGTTTTCTTTAGACTGACAGTAATGTACTGCTGTTGCTGTGCGTGCTCCTCAGCTGGGAAGGAAGATCCCAGGTATAGGCAACAATTGGCCCCTAGTGAATGAATACCTTAGAACATCCTTACTTGAGAGGAGCCATTCTGAAACTTGTAAAAATTTCTAAAACCACCCCAGAGAGGGTGGTTCACACGTCCAGCACAGTCTCTGTGTTAACATCTTACCCGTCTGTACTATCACTGTAGATTACATGGATGTATATTAGAGTTGGAGCTTGACATACTGCTGAGTTGCATTTAATATAAGCTAGAGCTTGGAATGAAAAGGACTGGGGTGACTGGGTAGCCTTGCTAAGCGCTGCCTGATGCCTCGCACTGCTAGATGAGGAGTGTCAGAAGGAAGGAGTGGAGTATGTCCCTGCCTGCTTGCGACAGAAGAAGCAGCGGACGCAGCACCCCGATGACCAGATGAACGGGAGCAGGCAGCCTTACAGAAAAGAGGAATTCTGGGAGCCAAAGTCCAGTGATGAGGATGGAGAGGAGACAGATGACAGCATGAGTGACCTGTACCCACGTGAGTAAGAACGTTGGTATTGTGTCCTGAAGGGAGTTTGCCAGCTAATTTTGTCCCGGCTTCTTCATCCTGCTCCATGCTGCTCGTGACTTCATCCAGCTGGGGATTCGTGGGTTTTGGAAAAGCTTACCACCACCAAATAAGAAATAGCAGTTATCACTAAGTAAAAACCAGAGTTGGATCACATAAGGTGTGAGGGGAGGGATACAAGATCCACCGGGATTTGCTGCGTTAGGTATCCCTACTTTCCTTGTTTCTCAGCAAGTCCGTGAGTCTGACAGCAGTTGGCCCGGCCACTTACCTCTGGAGGCGCTGCCTTGCTGTAGGAGAGCAGAGGTGTAACACCACAGCGCTGCCTGTGCTGAGCTGTTCCCAGAACGGGGCTAGTGAGAGCACCAGGCACGATTCTAGTAAAACACCAGTGTGTTTATTTCCCAAGTACTTCAGCAGTGAGGTGTATGTGCTCAGAGAGTGGAAGCAGGTTGGCAAATCACCTTTACGATGCCCTCAAAGTAAAGTTAAGGGGAGGCAGAACCTGCGTGTGCAGGGAACTGATCCTGAACGAAATCTTTCTATTTTAGCTGCGCTCTTCCCAGAAAAGAGCCCAGCAGCTCCACAAACCACAAAGGGCAGCGATGACTTCGCAACAGACAGCGAGGATGACGGGGCCAAGCAGAACGGTGCCATGAATGGGGAGGACGGTGGAAGAACGGGTGTCAGCAGAGCAGTTGGCAACAAAAGGGGAAAGGTGGGAGTCACACCGCGGCGTGCGGCAGCAGGGGAGCATGGAACTGGGATCCCATCCTGTAGGTGTTTGTCTCATCTATTCCTGGCTGAGAACCAGCAGAAGGTGCAAAGCTGTTCAGGAGAATACACTTTCCCCGTGGGCCAGCCCCTGACTCGCATCCCGAGGTGTGAATTACTACCAGGAAATGTTTATCCTGCCTGCTGTAACTAGGGCTGTCTGCCTGTATAAATATCTCCTCTTTGGTGGGATCCTGCTGCATGCTCGCTTTAACAGGGAGACTGAAGTGTCTTGGGGGTTCCATAATCTTCCTCCCCATGCACACAAACACTACTTAAACCCTTTTGAGGTCACGGGGTCTTTCTAGACCCTTTTTCTGCCTCTTTGGAGGAGCTGCCCAGGTCCTGCCTTACAGGACATATACCCTGATCACTTGCAGTTTGGGAAGCAGGCAGACATTACGTACATAAAGATGGATAAACCTTTAACTTTCTAAGGCAGCCCTGAGGGGCTGGATCCTTTATGGAAGGGAAGGCTGGCTGAAGTTCAGGTTCATGTCTATGAGGAGACAGTCATTGTTTGTATCTAATGGAACCCTGTGCCTGTCAGAGAAGGGCTGGGCAAGGAAAGCTGCTGGCTGGGAAAGCAGACCACACTCCCTTTCTCCTCTTTAAGTGACCTTGGGCAGGGCTGGATTTGGGTTTTGGAAACCAGCTGATTCACTTTTTTCTCTACAGAAACAGTCAGGCCCTTTAAAGAAGAAATTCAAGGGTCATCATCGAAAACCCAAGAACTTCAAGAAAGCAGCCAACAGCAAATAAATTTTATGGTAACTACATGGCCTAAAGGCTGCTCTGTAACAACTCTAGAGAGTGCAGGAGGCTGGCTGAAGTGTTTACCCATTCCAGTTAACCATTACAGCTGGGGAGGAGAATGGTGGGGTGGAATTAAGTTGTATTCCAACAAGTCACCCCCCACCACCAAGGGCTGACAACAGCAGTCAAGTACAGGCAGCCCTGTGCTCAGACCTCTGTGGAAAGATGGTTTTCAGGAGGTGAGAAGAAGCACCAAGAGCACTAACCAGCATTTCCAGGCAGCCTGGCTGCAGAGGGTCACCAGTCACACACGCCAAGTGGATACAAAGATGCCATTGTTTTATTTTGATTGTTTCCAAAAATCAAAACATTTTCAAACACAACTAAGGTACAAAATACAGCATAAAATGAGAATTTATACTTATTTCTTTTTCCACATAGAAAGCAAAAAATATATTCAGGATGAATTCCAGAACACTTTGCAGACCCAATTGATAGCTGACATCCTGCTTGTGAGAGCTTCTCAGCCACGGGGAGAGGTCACTGTATTTCTGGGAGATGCACGAGTACAGCAGTGTATGTAGGAAACCAGAATCTTCTGCATCAGGACTCACAGTTAGTAAGTCTGCATATCATGCTGCCTAGAAATATCTTATAATGCCCTCCACTTAATTGTGCCCCTTTAATACCAAAATATTTCTGCTGCAAGGGACGGTTATCAGTTCCTTTTCTGGGGTCTTGTTGGAAAGGGGACTTGACTTTCACAGAGGAGATGGTCATCATCCAGCTCCTTAAGTCACAAAGAAGTTGAGAAAGCCAACTTAAGGGCTATGTATAGGAGTTGTTTCTATTATTCCATTTATAAATACTATGAACATCAACAGCAGTTAAGATATCTGAGAATGGCTGCCTTGATGTAATCAAACCGTTCTAGGACCTGCAGTGAAACTGAACAAAAACATCCTGCGCTGCACATCCATCACTGAAAGGACCAGTTTGGTTTGCTATGAAGAGACAGGCACAGTGAACACTTGAGGTGAAAACTTGCAAAACCTATTTAAAAAGAGAGCCTTCTATGTGACCTGACCTTAAATGCTGGCTTCCCTTCCCATCCACCCACACATACTGACTCGTTTCCTTCAGCAGCAGCACATCTTGCTATTACACAGGCTATTTTCCCGCTTAAGATAATGAAATCACCAGTTTAACATCCAACAGTGCTCTTCTATTTGTGATCAGTTCTTTCAGCCTAGTTTTCTCTCCTAAAAAGCAACCGTTAAGCCGAACTGTCCAGGTTAGTGTCCTTACCAGGAGACCCTGGTAAATAGCTCCTGCTGGAGGTGTTCAGCTGAATTACTCCTTGAACAAACAGTTGAGCAGCTTTCTCAAGGGAGACAGTGCAAGGAATCAATGTAATGTTAGCAAGTTGGTAGGGCTCATGCTTTCTAGAATTCTTTCATTATCTAGTGAAACAGGTTCACCTAGTTGACTAGCAGAGGACAAAATGCCTCCTCTGAGCAGCACTAAGCATGTTCATGGCACAGAGGTCGTGGCACTGAGAGGTGAAAATGGCCTTCCTCTCTCCTCACCGTTAGCTGAGGAGTTCCTCCTGAACACACGAGTTACATCCCTGGCTGCTTATTCACCGCACGGGCTTTGTGCTTGCGTTCTCCAGCTATAACTGTTGGTGTACAGAGTTGAGACCTGGGGCTATGGCAGCACAGGGCTGACTTCGGTTCCTCCCTACGGATCTCGGGTGTGGGCCGAGATGGCCGAGAGAAGGGGCTGTACTCGAGCTCAGCACCCCAGTGCTTCCACTGTGCGGTCAGCTGGGGCTCCTACAGCCGAGAGACGGGCAGAAGTGAATCTAAGAAGCAAAGACTATAGAGTAGAAGACTGACCGCTCTCATCTTGCATGTACTGAGTGCGGGGAGGAAGGGGAGTTTAATTCTGAAGACGCTTTCACCAATAACCTGCAATTCAGGTATGAATTTGGGGCATATATGGATGGAAGCTGGTTAATAGCAGAAAGGAGCTTTTATTATGGAACCTGCAGCACAACTAGGCTCCCTTCGTGGGAATTCAGGAGGGGCAGCTTTGGGGAAAGAATGCTGAATGAAGAGTTCTTTTGGCACAGAATTTTCACAGAATCTAACACTCTGTCTCTTCAGGGATATCTCCCCCACCCCTTCCTTCTTGAAATCTGATTAGCCATACATGATTCCTGATTAGCAATACAGGATTCTCCCTCGTTCCCCTCAAGAGCAGAACAGGGCTGTTTGTTAGAAAAATCCTCTCCCTTTTCTTACCTAGAGGGGGTAATACTACTTTCAGGGTTTTGTCTTTTATTTGGGGGCAGGGAAGACCTCCCCTCTTGTTAAACAGAATGGGATTACAGGCCTCTGAGCAGCAAAATAACAGTGATTCTTTTTTTTTTGATGCTACTTTCCACCTTGATAAGCAATGCTATAACCAGCAATGGAACTCCTTATGCACAAGACAGTTTTGATGAGGGTGAGAAAGGGGATCCACTTTTTTAGTTATAGCTAGAACCCAACAGCACACTGAATGATACAGCTGTATCTGCTCACAGTACTTCAAATTTTAAAACACTGCTGACATTAAAGACAGCAACTGTTCTACTGCAACTCACTGAAGCATCAGCAAAATGCAGGTTCCTTGGGTTAGTTCCAAATCTAGGAAGTTAGAATAAGCCTAGGCAACATTCCTTGAAGAAATAGGATTTTAACTATTATATTACTGGTGCCACTGTAAATCAAATTCAAAACATCTGTGCCTTTAATAGGAAGGGGGCATGTACGTGTAAAATGCTGGCAGTTTTTGTTGAATCCATAGAGAATCAGTTCTGGACTTAATATGTTATGTCCCAAGAAGTGTTGCTATTCCTGTTACCACTCTTTCTTCTTCTCATCCATGGAGACTCCACCAGGACCCAGTGCAACCACAAGCAGGAGCCCTCCAATTACAGACATGGTCTGGAAGAAATCGTATTTGAGGAAGTCGTGCATGGGCTTGTAGGCTGGGACGGTCCAGAAGGCATTGAAGTAGATGTTGATGCCAAACAGCCAGATGACTAGAGTCAAGGCAGCCAGCTTAGTCTTGAAGCCAATTGCCACCAAGATAATCAAGGCTGTGCCCACTATGTTCTGCAGAATCTGCAAGGGAAAAAAATCAGAAGCTTACATATGGGTCTTAAATAGATACACAAACATCAGAACAGAGCATGGCTAAGTTCAGCAGAACAGCTTGTCATGGTATAGATGACCCAATAACTTTTTCTAAATATTAATTCTACTAAAAAATAGACTTTAAGTGATAAGTATTGATCAGGTCTTGCAGCCAATCTGGAAGTTGGTGCTATATTCCAGTTCATTAACTCATACTTTTATACTCAGATACTTACAGAAAAGAAGTTCATATCAAAATGTAGCAGTGTCATGAACATGAGGACCAGCAGCACACGGCCCCCCAGCTGCATGTACTGCTTAGGAGAGCTTTCCCGCATGGTGGGGACACCAGCAAACATGCTCTTCCCCTCTGAGCGTGACTCCGCCAAAAGCAGCAGCAAGCCGCCCCCAAGGGCAAGGTTCCTACAGAGAGACAGAAATGGGGCGGGGGGGAAGGCAGTTTACTACAGTTTGCACTCATCTATAGATTTTAAAGTCTTATGTAAGAATTTCAACTGTGGAAGAACCTGCATGCTAGGAGTGACATACTCTGCACCTTACGATATGTGTCCACGTTGAGTTCACAGCTGAAATGGCAGCATTGTACACAACAATAATTTACATAAGCCTGTGCAGACACGTACAGCCTGCCAGGGAAGTCTAGCACCCACAGCTCAGGCACAGCTGCTTAGCATCTGTTACAGCATGATTTTAGTTGTGTTGGAGTTATCCTGTACCTCAGGTTTAGCCATATCTGCCAAAGTAGTTCAGAGGTTGCTTTGCAAAAACAGCAGCAGTACTGCTAAAAGAAGTTACACATTTACAGGGTTGTAGTAAGCCCATAGTTCTTGTGCTGCCCCCTGCCCTCCTCTCAGAGGAGAGAGGTGAAGAGGTAACAGCCAGCCATCACTCAGGATTTGATAAGAAAGCTCATGCTCAAGAACCCTGTCTTCTACTTAGAGAAGGTGTTACAAGATTTAAAATCCCAGAAACACTCTGGTATCTACATGCTTTAGTTTTCTCAGAAAATGGCTTCAGTCAAGCCTAAGCACAGTTGCTATTTTAGCCATTTAGGAAATAGCAGCTCACTGATCCAGTCTAGACAGTTGTTTGCAAGCTCTCAACAAGGTTAGCAGCAGAAGTACTCGGATCCTAGTGGGTTAGGATTAGTCTTTCCCTTCTACAGTACCGAGCCTGCTGTCTAGGGCTTAACACAGACTCTACAGATTTCTTAAAGTGTTGTAATTTCTTGTTTAATGTAAATGCATCACTCGTAAAATCCTTCTAGTAAATACTACGTACAACAATCACTTCCTCTCAGCATGTGGCAGTGACAGACAACAGTTTCTATTCTGTTTTGATAAAAACTTTAAGAAGTAGGCATACCTCATCAAGAATTTCAGGTCCCATAGAATGCTGTATGCAATAGTCTAGGCAAAGAATAAAACAGGTTAAAACACCATATAAATTACACTGACATTCTGAATTTATGTTATAATCTCAAGCCCATACTATCCATTGTGGAAGTCAATTACATTATACTGAAGGAAACACGGCAGGTTACATCAGCGTGGTCCAGTGAGTCAGTGTGAAACAGGGAACAGAAGCCAGAATTTGACTTGTGCTCTAGCCCCCACAAAAATTCATCAGTTTTGAACAGGAAGGATGCTACTAGCTAGGAGCCTTTGTGATGGGGAGTCTTTTACAAAAGCTGTACTGAAGGCCAAAGCAACTGCAAGTTCCACATTTGGCACACCACTGACATACAGGTAAATTGCAAGTTACTTCTAAATTGGTCAAGGTCAAGTATTGAATCAATGTCTCCAGCTGATTAATTGCTATTACAGCCAAGGATCTATTGGGCACATCAGAAGAACAGAAGCAGCAAAATAGTTCAATGCCACTGAGGCCTGGCATTAGGCCAGGGTGGAGAAAAATGTATTTAAATATGTTGGTAGTACTGGGGCTAGGAGAGAAGATTTGAAAGATACGGTTTAGAAGGGCTGAAGACTTAAGCCTCCTACCTGTAATGCTATAATTCCAAACAGTCCAAAGCAGGCATATTGCACAAAGTTCCTACTCAGCACCAGGATACAGCCGCCTGAGTTGGGGAAATTGAACACAGTTACACTTCTGGCTTGCACAGGAAAAGATGCTGCAGGAACACTAACTTGTTTTGAACAGAGCAGACTCATTTATTTTCAACTGTGCCACAAAGAACATCAGGCAGGAAATTTTAATGGCACATGGGCACAGATCAGTTTGAGAACCGAGAAGTTTTAGTGTATTTTAAAATATTTTATAATTCCAGAGGTATCTTTTATTTTACAGTGCTGAATGCAGTCCCCAACACAGCACTGTACAGCAGCTATCAGTGTTAAAGCATTAGAAGAAATTAAAAAGAAAACTCATCATGGATATTCTTTTTTTTTTAATGAGGTAACTGTTAGGGCAAACATGCTGCACTCCTTTTTCCTTGAAAGCTTTTGTTTTATATCCTTCCTTAAGTCTTTTGTCAAAGCACTAACAGCCTTTGCCACTTTAACATGAGGACTGGTAACTACATTAAGCTGACTACACAAAAATACAAGGTAAAAACACCCAGACACAAGACAAAAAATAAGCAGAGCAATTAAGAACAGTGGATCAGGGACATAATATAAACAAAGGAATTTTACTTCTCTCCATTTCTGATACCCTAAGTCCACCTAACACACATACAGAAGCTCTGTTTCTGGGATTATTTTGATTCCTGGGCTTTGAAAATCTGACACAAGTACCTCTCTCAGGCTTAAGTGTACCAACTGCAGGATAAGACTTTGCCATTGAGATTAATACTCATAAGCACAGGAGGCTGAGAAAGTCTTAACACTGCCCTGTTTAAGAAAAACATGAGTAATTCATTTAAAGAATTCAGGGGGTGTGGTATGTGTTTATAGATACATGTACAGAATTGAAAACAGATTGTCCTAATGGATTCTTGGCATCTGACTCAGAGGTAGAGTCTCACGAGAAATTCTGTAAGACTACTTCCAGAAAAGGCTGAAGCAGGTTAATTAAGAGTTCGTTTCATTCAGCCCATGTAGTACTATCAGTTCTAAGCTGCCAATGTCTATTAAGAAATCAGTGAAGCATCCCGTGCTTACATGATTCACAGTGCTTACATGAGCCAGGGTGGCAGACGCACTGGAGTGCTCTGGCATCCACCTTAACAGCCTTAGAGCCACTTACTCAGCTGTCCGAAGAGATTTATGAACACAAAGATGGAGGCCAGGAAATAGCCACAGTTCCACGTGCCATCAATGTAATCCCTCTGTTCGCTCCACTGGAACCACATGCGGATGCCGTCCTCCAGGAAGGTGCTGATCAGGCAGAGGCGAGCCACGTGGGGAAGGTACTGCTTCGTCACCCGCAGGAACTGCAGGGGAGAGAGCCAGCACCATTAGCAGGGAAGGAAGGCAAGGTGATACAAGGCATAACAGATCCATGCACAGCAGATGCTGAGGTCAGCCCTTCTCCTGCACGCAGCGTCATCAACATCTAGGAACAAACACACACTTGGGACTTGGATTTAATGAAGTTCTTCTCCACTTGGGAGCAGCGGGGGGAAACCTGCTGTCGTGCTCTGCCCAAAGAGCATTTTGGACACAGACTTGGAGACAAGCAGAATCTACCAGCACGTCCCTATACAACAGGAACCGTGTTTTGATGGAGCTCTTACTAGATGAAGGCTGACCTTGGTTTTAAGTTTGCTAATCTCAGGGTTTCATGTTACAGCTCAACTATCAGATAGCCAGGAGCCGAAAGGGCAATCCTACTCCCACCCCCACGCTCAGGCACTCAACACCCTGTAACAAACTGATTCAGGGAGTCAGGCTGACAGAAGACTGATTCTGTACAAATTAAAAAACAATGAGCTTTCTGCCAAGCTGGTTCCCTCTAACGGCTCAGAAAAGCAACAGTGCAGAGCATGTGTACTTGTGTAGCAGCAGCAGCTATCAGAGCAGCGTAGCCGTTGTGTGAAATTGCACCTGCTCCCCTCTATGCAAGTATACACAGTTTCTATTTCCATTAAAAACAGCATCCTCTGCAGAAAGAAAATAAGCATGTATATATACAATTCAGTGTAGTAGTTAAAAAGAAATTATACCATGTAACAGATGCTGAGCCTTAGTTCTTGGGAATTCAAGATGTATCTGGTCCCACATACCCTTTCATCCTGCAAGCTCCCTGGTTAGTTTGCTCTATAATTACAATAATTATAAAGGAACAAATACAGAATTGCCAAACAGGGCCTAGACTAGCATGTTCTATAGGACTGCGAGGTGCACAAAAAAGCTTACTGCCTCTGGATGACAACAAGTGCTTAACCATCACCCAGTTTTCTAACCAGCACTGCTTATTACTTAATGGAGACTTCCACTAGGATTTGCATGGTCACTGAACTCAACCTGTGCTGAACACACCTGGCTGGCCCTTGTCATGCACAGGTTCAGCTCAGCCAGCTCACTAGGACACTTTTAGAGTCAGTGTATGCTACTGTTTAAGTACAATCTGTGCGAAACAAACATCAATATAATCTAAAACTAACTACAAGAGTATCCAGCAGATGACAGGAGCAGTTTGGGCAGGTTGACACTTGTGAAAGTAAATGCCCATTCCCTGAGCCTTCATGTGGAACCACCAGACTCCGCAGAGATCTCCGTGTTAGAACTAGGAGGAGGAGCCAGTTAACAAATCCCATTATCCCACGCAGGGTTCAATGTGTCGTAAGGCACATTGATTCATACAGTTTATGCAATATTGGAATACTTCAAGCATGAAAAGGGGTGGGGGAACCCACATGTGTATAGCTGTCTTCCAGACAATATTGAGCTATATTATAAAAAACAGACAGAAAAGGCACACAAACATTTTCCTTCATAATTCAGTGTTTACATTGACTTCAAGTTAGACAACAATATAGCTGATTGGTTTCTTTCTGGGCAGGATTTTTTTTTTTTTTTTAAAAGTTCTACCAGCACTGCATGCTTTCAGTATATATGGGCATGTGCAGAAAGGAGACTAAAGCCATTCCTGACAGTTTATTCTTGCCCCAAGTAATTAGTAAACACTAAAAGCTGTTCCAAATCCTATGCAAATGACAAGCCTTGCTTACTGTGTAACTGAAGATTATCACAAGAAAAAAATAATCCAGCAAACACTTAATAGTTAATTAAACACTTAATATTGGAACAAACTACACTAGTTGTACTGCACACATCCAGAGTCTAAGGGTCAAGATTCAAGTTAATCAAGTGCATTTTAAGTGCAGCTGTACTCTGACTCAGGGCTGCCACTTCAGGCTTTAAGCCATGTCAACCGTTGGATGAATGAGTCAGAAGAAAATCTGTGATCTTTGTCACTGAATGAGACACACATCTTGGTTTACAGCTTTCTTCTCTCCTGGATTTCACTGTGCATTTGGGCAAACTTGCTGAGGAATACTAAGGATAAAGTTGTTTTGGAAATAGTACAAAACCAAAAGTGGTTTGTAAAGTAAGTCTGCTTTGTCAAGACACAGAACAGACAGCTTTGGTCTAGAATGAAATGAAAGAGGATAAGTGCTGGCCATCTGTAGGAAAAGGGAAAAACACCCCACTGCCGTGGAAAGGCTGAAAAAAGCAGCAAACATTAGAGAAGGTATCTGCCTCCAGGCCTCATCTTTGTTGTTTCTGAAGTCGGTCACGTGAGCTGATCTCATCTTCTCTTGCCTGAAACCAACAACTGCCAACAGCCCGAGTGAAGGAGCCAAGGTGGCATTTAACATTTACCTGTTCTCGTGGCACATAGAGGGAATTTAATGCCATCTATTAAACACAAGTGTGCGCATCCAATCAGCTTAAGACAAGTCAGAAAGACTGAAGCCTAAGGCAGCTGCAGTGCTAAGCAACCTTATCATGGCGCACATCATCTTCGGACATCCATAACTCAACTGAATTTACTGAGCTGCACACAAGTTGAAACTTCTGTACACAGCAAGTTTTAAGTAAATAAGGCTCAGAAACAGACTCCAGGAACAAAACTCCAAGCCAAAAGAACAACTAGCCACAAAGATCCAGAGAGAAAGGAAGAACACAATTATGCAATAACAAGAGAGCGTAACAGACATCAAGTAATTTTACAATTAAAGGATTCAGGTATAAATCACCCAAGTAATTTAACTAAGGACAGAGTAACTTATGTGAAACAGAAGATCTCTAGAAGCGGGACTGAACTAATAGTACCAGACACTCTGGTTTTGTCCCTGCACATCACTAGCAACATGTGGTTCAAACACTGCACTGAGACCACTTCCTATTTCCTTTATGATTCACACAGAAAAAAAGCAGTGCATATGGGAAACTTGATAACTGCAGTTAAACATACCCAGCTACAACAGGGGACTTGAAACACACACACCACTAAGCACAATACATGCAAGGCAAAACAAAACTGCTGAGATTCATGGAGGTGGCAGCGTTAAACTCATGACACCAAGTAACTGGATGGTTTATTCTGCTATGGGCTTTGCATCAACTGTTCTTAGCACATCCTGCCTCTTTGCAAGAGGCAAAACATCTTGAGAAAAGACAACAAAATGCTAAAGTAAAACTACTTTAAAGAAGAACAGCTGGTTCTGTGTTGGCAGCCAAATCACTAACATACACCAGAAGGGCTTTGTGTTGCCACTTCCCCCTCTAACAGGATTAGAAAAGCAAAGACAGATTTAAATGCTCCTCTTAGTTTAACAAGCAAAGATGCACAAGAGGATCCAGGGATTCCTAAATCAAATCTCTGCTCAAAACGCATTTTTCAAAAGGAGGCTTGAAATATTCAAACCCATAAAGAGGCCTGCCCAAAGAGAGGCAGTAAAGTGATTCTGTTTGACTCTTACCACACTTTCTAAACTATATCCCACCTCCAGCAGTCTCAAATTTGTTAAAAATCCAGTCCATTTAGTTAAAAGTGTGTATGCCATGGCATAATTACAGGTTTTTAAAGACCAATACACAGCCAGGAGTTGGGAATTTTTGCTGTCACCTAGGTACATTCTGTGCAAACACAAAAACCTGTGTGTGTGTACATGTGTGTGTTCTTGGATCAGAGAAGTTATGGTCATGGTGAACAGCTGTCTGCTAATTGATGCAGAAAGCCCTTGTGTGGGCTGCACAGCATTATTAATCTAGAGCTTCTGATAAAGGCACATTCCAAATATTTAGCTTATATTCATTTAAGGGATTGCTTTGTTCTGGGAGGACAGAGACCTCCAGCAGCCTGGGACACCAGTGATCTTTCCTGGAATAGGATGCTCAATCCTCAGGCAGAGGGGGTGGGGGGGAAATCACTTCCTTTCACCAACCTGTATATATTCACTTAAGGAGATCCCACCTTATAATCACAAGGACATTAACACCCACCACATTGGGCTAATCAGCGTCTACAAGTTATTTGTAAGAACTGGGAACTGAAGCTTCCCCACTTATTTCGAAAGACAAGAGAGCTCTGACCCACCAGAACACTGCCAGCGGTCTTAATCAGGTTTTTAATTGCAGGAAAATTTCTCATGACAATGCTTTTCGCTCCTAAGGTGTGCTTAATACCAATTCCCTTTTCCAAAAGGCTATTTATTAAGCAAATCTTTAAAATGGGATTTATTAGTCATGCATTCCATTTTGCTATCTCTTCACAGGAAGATTCTTTCCCAGCCTAATCAGATTAGGCTATGTGGCTTATAACTATAAAGAATCAGTGCACTGACATGACCATGTTACCAAGAGAGTTTCCAAATTCTGTTCTTTGATTTAAAAGACAAAAATGTTCAGATTAACAATTAAGTGTTTTCTCCTCCCTTCTGTTTTCTGCAAAATAGGATACAGAGATGTTAGAATTAGCTGGACAATGTGTATCAGCATTTATGTTGGAAAATTAAATAAAACCCCCAGAGTCTGGTTCTCCCTTAGAGTCCTTTCACTGCAGTACAATGACTCAATAGTCTTGAATTTTTGTCCATAATTTTTTTTTCAGAACAGCAGAAATACCAGGCACCCACATTCCTAGAGATTATTATAGACACCAGAAAAGTTGCTTGAGATCTGCTCCCTCTTATGGGGATTACAGAGGAGAGACAACCAGTTCTGTAACCCTAAACAATCGGTACAGACCCCAGATACAGCTATTTTCAGTACAATAATGTCAGCAGTACGTGGTGACTGCAGTGAAGGGCTTAGCACATAATATTTTAACAAGAATCACTAAAAAAGGGCTTAACTTCTGAGTATGAAAATTATTTAATTATTAGCATTGGGCTGGTGTTATGGAGCTTAAAAACAAACCAACCCATAAAGCCTGTAGCTGGGCATCATTCTGAACCAAGATCCTGATTTCCTTGCACTGCATATCACCTAGATTTTAAGAACCCTTAATAGCTTCTCCCACCCTCCCCAGTATCTAATAAGTTGCCTTCTCTGAAATCAGCAGGACCACCCCCCAACACCC
Source organism: Strix aluco (assembly GCF_031877795.1). Lineage (NCBI taxonomy): Eukaryota > Metazoa > Chordata > Aves > Strigiformes > Strigidae > Strix > Strix aluco. The sequence goes on from NC_133950.1 coordinate 11,803,310, forward strand.
ACCACGTAGCTGTCTCCTCACTGCAGCCCTTGGAAACTGCCAACAGCGCACATCAGAACAGCTCACCAGCCACACTGTGCACCTGCAGGCTACAAACCCCTGCTACAGCCAAGCCAAAGCAACGGCGAGTTCTCGTCGCGAGTGATCCCACCACCAGCACTGGTGCTCACTTGACCTTAACTGGGAGATAACTGAACTAACAGGAAAAAAAAACAACTCAATTTTGTTTCCTGCCAGTTCAGCTCTCCAGTCCAGTGACACAGGAGAGCTAGTGTGAGAGAAAAGGGGAACGTAGCCTTGGGAGAAGTAGGACAACCCCTCTCCTTGATAGCTAGCTGTCAGGCAAGCTTAGCTGCCTGGTAGGACCATGGCTTCAGCACGCTAGCTCACCTCTGGATTAAGAGCGACTTGCTACTCCTGAGTATCTTGGCGTCTAAGGCCCAATTCGTTAATTGAAAGTGATGTTACAGTATTTGAGAAAAGTTAAGCTTTAGCACTTGAACTTAAGGAACAGATTATTCTTGCTTTTGTAAGAAACATTCAGGATTTACTGGTAAACCATGGAAGTACCTGTAATTCCCACAGGGCTTTATGTCACAGAAATTAAGACCCATTAGGTCTTGAGCACACTAGTACAGGGAATGGAGAAAGCAAGGGTATCACTGAGGAGGCATTCAGCTCCCAGAACAGCTTCACTACCGCTGCCTCCATCAAGGCGAGTTTCAACATAACCTCAGTCCAAATGTTCCAAGTATTTTTTTAATCCAAGATGAACTAACAGTTTCCATAGTGCCAAGTGTTAACTTTGCAATATATACCAAAGGTTATTGTTTAGTACATCTCTCCACTCCTACACTGGTGTGATACTGAGTTTTAGCAACACACACAGTACTGAAAATATCTGATTGAGCTACAATGCAGCTCAATCAAGATGGAATTATCCAAGTAGTTAGTTACTTAGAAAGCCGTAAAAATTGTTTTGCAATCTGATGGGTAAGGGTATGCAAATGCTCCAATCCTGCAGCTAAAGGAAAGACTCATCTTTAAATAGAATGTGGCCAAGCACAAATAAAGTTGTGCCATTTAAAACTCATTTCATGAGGAAGCAAACAGCATTTTAGCTGGACAAAAGAGCTTTCAGTCATATGAAAAAAGGGGTGTTAAAGACATCTAGAAATAGTCACACAGGAATAAATAGAGGTGTTATAAAAAGGTCAGGACAAGTGTTGTAAATTTTGGCAAGTAATTTGAACACTATAGTGATAGTTTACTTTCTCCTCTAAAAGGAGTGAAAGGAGAAGGTAAACAGAGGATGACGAAGATGATCCAGACACCCCTTAAAGTGAATACTCCACACACAGTAAGAAGCTGTCTCTTAAACGAGTCTTCCATCTGGGGGTGGGGAGGAAGTGCAGAACAGGTTTTCCCAGTGAAACGCAGTTAAAGACACAGAGGGAGCACAGCCCCCTCAGAGCTGCGACGTGTTACGTGCAGCACACAACTCACATTGTCAGTAGTCAGAGTTGTAGAACCAGGCAGAATCAGATTTTCCAGAGAACTTGCATTATGATTAGATGCTGCCTCTTATTTTCGATTTGATGAATCACCATGACAGTGAAGATCTAACACAGTCACCAGCAGATCAACTATTTTCACTCAAAATATTCCTGCTCTCACATATAAGAGATCACAAACTTCTATTTAACAGAGAAATCTGTAAGGGCCTCCACTGAAATAAATGTAAAAAGGATTACAAAAAGATCAGCTTGCCTGCTTTCCTTTTGCCCCAATTCTAAGCACAGTACGGTGGTGCTGGCAAGCCTCTTCTAGATATGGATTTCCAGATATCGGTCAGAGTTTAGATTTTTGCTTTTCTGTCACCACCACCTCGCCCCGGTTTCCCACACCCCTTTATGCCCTACTTGCCAGCCTGGACGGCTTGCAAGAAGACGAGAGCAGCTCAGCCTCCTGCTCTCCTTCCATTTACTCCCAGGGAGAAGCCCGGCTCCCAAGGAGAACTCTGCTTCGCTGTACAAGCGGCTCGAGAGCAGCCGCAGAGCTCGCATGAAGGCAGGGGGCAGCCGCTCCCACAAGGACCCGGCCGCTGGGCCTGCGCCAGCCGCCCCCACTCCGGCGGGGAGCCGGGCCCCCGGCCGCCCCTCAGAGGCAACGCGGCCGAGGAAACCCACAGCCCCACCGGAGGGACAGGCCCCGAGGCGGCGACCCCGCAGCAGGCCGCCACCATCCCGGCCTACCTTAGCGCGGCCCAACCAGGGCGGCGGCCTAACGCCCCCCACCCCTCCCTCCCTCAGCGCGGGGCCCACCGGGGCGCCCCCTCACCGCCGACCCCAGCGAGCAGCCGGGCGCACAAAGGCCCCACGGCCAGAGGAGGGAAGGCGGGCGGGCACCCACCTGGTCCGCGAAGTCCTCAGCGGTGCTCATGATGTCGTTCTGACCCATGGCGGCGGGAGCGGGGCGGGCAGGGGGGTGCTGCCGGCTGCTACGCGCCTGGGGCCCGGCCTCGCTCTCTGGGAAGGGCGGGAGGGCGGGAGCGCCGGGCCGGGCCGCGCCGCCGCTCGGCTGCTGCTGCCACGTAGGCCAGCCCTTAAAGGCGCCGCGCGGGCGGCAGCGCCGGCGCACGCGGGGCGGGGCGGTGACCCCGGGTGGGCGTGGCGGGCCCGCCCCTCCGCCCCGCCCCTTAAAGGGACCGCTCCGCCCCCTGAGGAAACGGGGCTGAGGGGCTGCGCGCGGCTGGGACTGGCCCTTCGCCGGTGGTTTTTTGGTTTTGGTTTTTTTTTTTTTTTTTTTTTTTAGCTAAAAGCGCTTGAGGGAAAAGAGAAGTGCTCCTGTGCCTCCCTACCCTACTGGGTACCCACTACCGACGGTTGAGGGGCCGCCCTGGGCCTGGGGGTCCTTCCGCACCCACCGCCCGTCCTGCCTCAGCGGGAGGCCGGGCCCTGTCCCGCCATGGAGAAATATGAGGTGCTGCGCCAAGAGCCAGACCCTGCTAGGCGGGAAGGGGGCAGCCGCATCTTTGTGGAGGGTGCTGGGGTGTAAGGGTCCTGGGGAGGGGGTGTAGGCACCCCTGGGGCTAGTACATGGCTATGGGGAGGGGGTGGCCCTGAGGAAGGGGCGTATGTGGTCCCAGTAAGGGAAGCATTAGGGTGTGGGTGGCCCTGGGGAGATGGGGGTGTTCTGCTCAGCAGGGGGGAGGTGAGGTGAAGGGGAACGTCCTGGAGGAGAGGGAAAGGCCTGTCGCCTCTTGGGAGTTGGGGTGTGGATGGGGGGCCCTGTGGCCCTGCCTCGGGGAACTGGAGGTGTGCGCTGTGCAGAGGGTGCCTCAGGGCAAGTGGTTTGAAGGGGCTCTCTGCCTTGGTTGTGGCTGAGTAAGTGTATTTGCATCTCTCCTCTGCCCCGTAGGTGCTGGAACAGCTCGAGCCTGGGGCCCTGGGCACCATGCTGGTAGCTGAATTGAAAACAGAAAAGGGTGTGGAGAAGAAATATGTAATAAAGCAGGTGAGAAGGTGGTTGCTAGGAAAACAAGAGTTCGTTGGCATGTTTGCCATCTCCATGGGCCCTTTTGGCACTAACAGAGACAAGTGTGTTAGGCAGCTTGACCACTGGGTAACAGTAGGCTTACATCTTACTGTGCTGTGGTTTTGGAAATCTGAAGATTCAGATCAGTTTACTGGAATATTAAGAATAAAAGTGGAGAAAGGGGAGCAGCCTGTTTAGGTCCATCCAGTGTGTTTTCACCTTAGCTTACTGCTACATTGACAGTGCAGGGAAAGGACTGGCTACCTGTTGTGGACTCATTTAAAGCTCTGTTTCTGGCCATCTCCCAACAACAAGACTGCTCCAAATGTTGGAGATTGGAGCTATCATTGAAAATTTATGCCAATTCATACACAATTTGCAGTTCCAGTCATCTTGGCAAGATTGTTCCAGCTCAAAGTCTGTCTGTCTCTGTATTACAATCTCATTCTTGTCTTCTGTTTGATGCAGGTTGAATGCATTGAAGAAAAGAAAGCAAATGAGGCCTTGAAGGAGGTATCAGTGCAGTTTCTCTTTACTAGTTCACTTACAAAGACCAAAGTCTTAACAGAACAAAGTCTTTTCTCTACAAGGATTAACTAAGTAAATAGTCAAGATGTAAATCAGGACAATCTGAGGGGTGTTCTCCCTGCCCTCTGCTTGAGCTCAGGCCAGGATTTAGTATTAATTGTTCTTATATTTGAATATGTAGATTCAAATGGACAGCTGTTCTCAGCAGATAGTTCTTTTTCAGAGTTTATATTTGTTTTGTGCCAAAGAGCAAAGCTCATCCTTTTGGCCTTTAAGCTGAAGGAGACTCTTGGTCTGTTTACTGCTTATTATTAATAACTCAATTTCTAGTTAACTTATTTCATTATATGTTCATTTCTCAATTGGACATTTTTTATGTGAGTGGTTTGACAGGTTTTCTTCCTTTGTGGTACTTTTTTTGTGCAAACTTGTTTCAATCCCTTGAGTAAGAAGCAACATCAGAAATGCTATTAAAATACCAAAATTTGTTTCAACAAAATATGTGAAGTAGCACATGATGGATTAGTCTCCCAGTGTCCAGTATACGTGATGTCTGCAGTTGTAAATGAGTGAGAACACGTCTCTGTACAGATGCTTCATTCCACTGAAGAGAGGTGACCTCTTTATGTACCAAGACTGGCTTTACTGATAAAGTTTGATCCAGTTTTTCTGCTGATGTACGTTTCTATTGAAATAAATGTGATTGTGCCAGCTGGGAGCGTGGCTCTTCTTAGTTTTTCTGTTGTGTCTGCACAGTCACAAACACAACTATAGAAGAGTAAGTTGAATTCTTTTTATCTTTCACATCATCAGCAAATTGCTGAAGTAACTGGTAATTGTTAGAGCCCTACATGGAAACCAGCTTCAAGGAGATAAGCATCTCACTAGTGTCATCATATTTTCTGAGGTTGAAGCTTGCATTAAGGTTTACTGGAGATAATGGCTATGCTAGAAAAATCGTCTTTCGTATTCTAAAATGTGTTTTCAGGTTTGGATGCTAGGAACTGAATGGTGTTGTTTACATATCTCCCTAAGGATCAGTTTCTTTCCTTGAATCTCACAAGGCTGTTACAGCATTACATTGATTACAGTCTTAGTGAAATATCTTCCTTAACTTGACACTTTTGCACACAAATATGTAACAGAGCTTGCACATTGAAAGAATTTGATCAGACACAATGTGAACAAGTCAGGAACTGGTTTAGGATATTATGTAAGGTCGGTTAATGGGAAGGACTGTGTAGCTTTAGAAAGTACTCTCAGTATTTTTTTTTATTCTATGCAGGCAATGGATTTGCTAAAACTTCATCATTCCAACGTCTGTGCTTACAAGGAATTTTTTGTGACTTGGGATAATGAGGTGAGAATGAAGTAGGATTGGTTAAACTGGAACACATGGTTAACGTAGGCATGTAAGCATTTTTGCAGTTTAAATTTGGGGTCATTGGTGTGAGATGCTAAAAAAAGGTTACTTGATTTGAAACAAGCCTGCTTTTTTTAACTTCTGAGTAAACATGCTGAAAAGCTGTGAAGATACATGGATTGGAGTCCATAACATAGCAGTAGTGCATGCTGACTCACAGATTCTGATGTGGATCAGTGTGCAATACTGATTTTTCCTGCCTGCATTTGTAGGAGACTATAGGAAGCTGAAAGCTCTGACTTATTTATAGATCTTATTCAGTGCTCAGCCAAAATTTGTGTTGGTTTTATGGATGTATATTTGACTTGAATTGTCCCATATGGCTTCAGATAAGATGCTTGATAATATTTAAAAAAAAAAAAACCAACAAACATTCCATATTTTTAATAAAAGACAGTAAATATTGTCTCCTCTGAGAGTTTAATCATCTCAGAACACCTTGGTATTGGTGAACATGATACCCACCAGTTTGGCAAAGTACTCGGTTTTATTTTTCTTGCTGGATATGCTATTACCTGCAAACAATTAGACAATTTTGGTGTAATGTTTTATTACAGATATCATCTCTGTTCGTTTGTCTGGTAATGCAGCACTCAGGCCAAAGAGATCTTTCATCTGTAATCAAGGAAAAAAGGCAGAAGTCAGAAAAAATAACAGATATGGTAAAAAGTACAGAGGAGGCATCTGGTTGAACTGTCAGAGTCTCAGTGTTTTTATATTTCTCCCTCTGTACTCCCTCTTTCTCAAAGTCCTCCCTAAAATCTTGAAAGCGCAGTGTTTTGCTGAAGGGTGGATTTGGAAGCTGTCTTCCAAAAGAGGTTTGGAAGTTATTCTGCTTATGTTACACTTTCGTGTATATTCCCCTCAATAGGTAGTTCTGAAGTTCCTGGGACAGATGGTGGATGCTTTGTTGTATATACACAAACAAAATATTTTCCACAGGTGAGTAGAAATCTTGTTCTGTTTGATAGGTCATTGCTCTTTGCAGTGACTGTTGGTTCAGCACGGCTGCTCAGAGACAGTGAATTTTACTGTTCCAAAAGGGGGAGTAGGAGGTAGAAATTCTGGACTTCTTCATATATAGATTAGTTTTCTGTGACTTCTGAAGTCATCTATTTCTTGAGTTTTGTCTAGAATTATCCATCTGAGCAAAGTGTTCACTCTGTTTGTTTTCTGAAGGTGCTAAAATTCTATTATTAATTTTAATATTAGAATATTGATGATCTGTTAATTCTTATATTTTGGAGGCTGTGATGGACAAGGTATACTTTATGTATCTAAAGTAAGAGACAACTGTTGCATTCCATGTTCAGATATATTTGTGTCACAGTCACAATTCACAGTAAAAGAAGAAAATCATTGTATTTCAGTTGATTATCACTTGTATATTTAAATACCCAAAAAAACCAAAACAAAAAACACAAAAATCCCCCAAACTTCTCACCACCACCCCACCTTCCCTCCCCCAAAAAACCCCAAACCTTCTGATGTGTAAAGATGCCAGGAACCTGTATTTATATATCATTAGACTCCAATTTCACAAGCTGACAGAAAATATTTATGTTGCAGAAATCTCAAGCCATCAAACATACTTGTGACTGGTGAAGCATCCTTCATGCTTAGCGACTTCAGTACAGAAACACTTATGACAGATGAGATGAAATGGAAAATAAGAGTGGAAGAAAGTAGATATTTGTTTTACTTTTTTTAAATATCTTTTTTTCAAGATTCAGTTATGGTAGATATTTTTAGTCTTCAGAGAAAAATCAGCCAAAGAGAAAAAAATTTATCTTCCCTCCTCCTTCTCCGCATTATACTATTTGTCTTCTAAAGTATGACTAGGATATTCATAGGCGGTTGCCTGCAGCATTAATTGGGTTCATAATTGAAAACTATAGATATGTCTGAGTCTTGTAACCCTGCAACAGATACAGTTGGAATCCTTTTTAGCTTGATACATACGCAGTAACATCTTAGAAAATTGTTCATTAGTTATAGTGTGTTTCTTAGTCTTTTGTGGCATATCAACAGTAAAAAATGTCTAATCTCTGCAGAATATCTCTAAATTATTTTTAGACATAAAACAATTGCCTGCAGTTCATGCATGTGCAAGCAAACCTCTGTATAGTACAATGTCAGCACCACTACCATATGATTCTTATTTCAACAGACAGCAAGTCTTGGATGGCTCCAGAAACAGTGGACTTTTCTTTTACTGACAAGTCTGACATCTGGTCTCTAGGTTGTATTCTACTTGACATGATGACCTGCTTTGTTCTCAATGTATGTAATAATGCCTCATTATAGATTTAGAACGTCACGGGCCCACCAGGATATCTGTAAACGAGTGTGTGAAAGCTCTTCTGATACTGTACTCTTTACAGGCCGAGGAGATAACTTCATTACTGCAGGATATTAGACAGGATACCAGCTGTCTTGAGGGAGTTCTGACACTAATGCAAAATGGAGATAACAGCTCTTTGCCTTTATTTCCAATTTTATTTGTGATGCTACAGATTCAGCCCAGCATGAGGCCCACAGCAAAGTGAGTTCTGGATGCTTTCCCTTTATTATTTTTTGTCCTAAGCCCCACCTGCCTTCACAAAGATGGGAATGTTAGCTACTGTTTGAAAGAGATTGAGTCAAGGTTACTGATCTTACTGCCTCGACAAATTGAGTTATTAAAATGTCAAAGACGGTGTTCATTCAGAAGTGGGCATTCTGATGTGTGTAGGTGTCCTTTTTTGAAGAGTTATATTATAAAATCATGTTATACACAATTTTACAAGCCATTAACTTTGAGCAAGCCATGCTTAGGCTTCATGTGAGCTCTTTCATCAGCTGTTTGAAGTAAATTGTGTAAGTTCTGTCAAAAATAATCCAGTCTTCAAAGTAGTATCATTAGCTTTTTGATATCAAAATGAATCAAAGCCTGTAGAATTCTTTTGTAATTTACCCATTCTGACTTATTGTACTGCTTTTGTTTCTCGTAATTCTAGGGATCTGACTGATGTTCCATTTATTAGGGAATGCCTGAGTATTGCTGGTGTCTCTTTAGTAAATCTGAAAAAGTCTTTGCCTCCCAAAATAACAGATGTGCTCCTTGAAGGAGGAATCGAAAGTGTTCTAGGTAATAAGGAAAATAAGATTAATGTAATAGTGATTTTCATAGGAAATAAACCCATGTGTTTTCCAGACAGCATATATTCTACTTGAAAATGAAATATTGGACATTCATTTTACTTGAAATAAAATGGGATGCTATTTGGAGAAAGGATCACTCTACAGCCTTTCCTCCAACCTCCTGAGATTACCAGCCATACCTACCACACAAGTTAAATGGGTCATTCTTCAGAAAATTGGCAACCCCTGCTTATTTTGTCTGTATTCTAACATGTTTGCCAATTTATGCCAACAAAGGATCTGCTCCATTATTTTCCTTCTAAGTAAGGAAGATATTAATCTGAAAAGGCTGTTGGAATAATGCATGTAAAGCCCCTAACCTTGTTCTGATTTAATACTCCAGCAAGTCCCCAAAATATGTAATGCTGAATACGAAGATTATGGCAGTGAATCATAACACTTTAATATTTAAATGTTTGATGCATTAGGGGAAAAGTTTTTCTCTTTTCAACAATCACAAATTACATTAATTTATATGAATTCACATCTTGCACAAAATAGAGAAAATGTGAGTGTTTTTTATAAGTGTTTGTATCAGATGGTTAGGAGAATTTTCTTGTTTTATGTAGAATACATGCGGGCTTTCTGGGATGTAGAAGAAGTACAGGCTGAAGCCATTCAGCACCTTGCCAGCTTTGTAAGAGATAAAAGTGGTATGTCACTATTTTGTTTATTTATTCTGCTCTTCCCTTACATTTTGAAATAATAGGAAGAGGAAGAAATTTCTTATGACAATAAATGAGCATGAAATTGCTCTCTTCCTATTTCTGTTTTTTGGCATGTACTGGAATAGGCCACTACTTGATGTGATTGTGTTGGTACTTGTTTTGGAAATGCTCTTGTTGAACAGCAGAGGTGTTTTACAGGATAAGAAAAATGGGCACAGGAAAAAAAACAACTTAGTGATATTTTAATTGTCAACTAAGGTGAATTGGCAAATTGACATTTGAGGAAGGTAATTCATATCCGTGTTGGTGCAACTTGGGGCTAATGCCTAGGGCTATAAGACTGACAGAGCAAAAGGAAGCTACACATGTCTAGTTTCTGTGTGTCTAGTAAAGCTGTGTGAGTGAAGACTCTATGTTTTCTCCCAGCATCTGCACATTTTTCAGATTAATCTTTCAGATCAAGATTAATATTTTTCAAAGCACCATGTTAACTCACTTATAAAATGCACTGTCATTTGACAGTGATAGCATTTTTATGCTGGCATTGGCTTATGATGTTAAAACACAGGGGTGTTGATATCTAATTGATAAGGAGAAAGAATAATTTCTTTTTTTTTCCTGAGTTACCTATATCTTCAACTCTTAGTGAAGAAATCTTTATTTAGTCATACAACAGGCTTTGGTTATAAATAACAAAATGAGTGGATCTTTGTGATTCTCATTCAATCCTACTGACAGCAACACAAGGCTGTGCAGACATCTGACTGACTTGTTTGGCACTTCTGTACCATGGCTTACCATCACTGATGCTCACATCTTTGAAGGTGCTCAAAATGGATCCCTAAAAACCATCCCGTTTTTCCTCAACATTTTATCATATATTTGTGGATACACTGAATAGCTGTATTAACTATTCCAAAAGCTCAGAGTCTTCCTAGAACTAGGAGACCCAGTGAAGTACTGTCCTCCACAGGTTCTGAAAACCATGGGTTTGGGCTCATGCACAATGTTTTACCCTGCAACTTGCTGCATGACCAGTGAACAATGCCAGTGTGACTTAATGAGGAGCATACTGGCTACACTTAGCTTGCATAGCCTTGCAGCTGTCTTTAATAAGAGACATTTCCCATAGGGACTACAAAATTCGCTCTTTATTGTTCCATCTATACTTGCATTTTGTTTTCTTTGATTCAAGAATGTTGTTCTGCTGTATCACATTGTCCATAGGGACTCAAATTTATTTGAAACTAGAACTCTTGTGTTTTGGAGTATAGATACCCACTGAGCGTTCTCAGCTGTGTAACTGAATGTTGTTTCAAATAATTCCTTTTCCCCACAGCCTTGCCCTATCTGCTAACGTTCACAGAATCGATCACTTTTGCCATGAAGACTCACGTAGATTCTCTCAAGTTACAAGTAGATGGTTGCAGTTTATTGCTTGAAATTCTTAGTCAAGGTACAGTTACGAGACTTCCAATTTACGCTGGGTAATACAGCCTATCTCTTGTAAAGTTAGATGTAGCAGATAAGGTTTGAAAAGGCTTCAGTAATGATTTTAGGGGATAAATTTAAAGTAATAGAGGAATTTAACCAGCTTTAGGAAGATTCTCATGGACTTTCTTCAGGACTGGCATGCATGAGTTCTGTGTTAGTTTTAAATACAGGCTACTGGTCTTAGGCTACCAAGTTTGTTTTCGCGTTATGTAGAGAGTTACTAGAGTACACAGAGACCCTCAGTGTTCAGATATTTGAATTTCAAACCATAAAAGTGTTTTTTGGTCTCATGTGTGGCCCCTGCTGTCACTTTCTCAGCAGTTTACCCTAATAACACCTGATAATGATACAAGCTTGAAAATAGTAAGAATTGTGTTTCAGAAAAAGAAAATTTAAAGTAACTCTTGGATATGTTATGTGAAGAAATGCTGTTAATTGAATGTTCTGCTTATGCTGACAGCAGGGGGTTCAGGCTTCATTCAAAGCCACTGAAATCTTTGTTCTGTTCAAATGTTTACTTCTGACAGCTCTAGAACAGGATGTGGTGATGGCCCTGGATGAGAATGTGGCCAGCTCTCTGTTAGACACAGTGAGAAAACACTCAGAAAATGAAGAGTTACTTTCATTGGTCTGCACGTTATTGATGATGATTTCAGCCAGTGGTGGGTCACCTTGTTCATTTTTGGGGAATATTCTTATTTTTCTACTTCTGTAACCTAATCCAAGGTATAATGCAGAACTCATGACTTCACTGAGAGATGTGGATGTCTGTAGGTATTAGTTTATTAGTGGTAATAGTGTTAAGATTGACTAGATGTTGGCAAGATAACACTTCTGAAAGTATAAGATCCACTGCTGAGGCTTCAGGTACTTACAGAATTGTATCTATTAGAGTGGTCCTGTATTTCATCTTGTTTTGGAAACAAGTACAAACTGTGCAAATAGTAGTGCTTGGGAAAATGAGGGCACAGAACCTGAATTCTATTTTTGGCTGTGCCTTGCTGAATTGAAACCATTCTACCTCATTTCTCTACTTTGGTTTTTCTCCAGAGATTGTAATTGCTAAATATTTATAGTATTTTTCACTTGTTTTCAGTGTCACTTCAGCATCATCAAAAGACTGTTCTTATAAATGGTTACAGAAGGATTTAGCAGCAAGGGGACAGTTAAAAAAAAAAAAATGTACAAAGTGTCATGTACAAATAAACTTACCATCTAAGACCAAACTATTTTTATACAGCGTTTCCTAATTCTGAAGCTGAGGTAGCTTCAACTGCTAAATTGCAAACATTTGAAAAATAGTAATTTATACCCTCTCAGTTCCTTTTCTGCTCTGTAAATTTCAGATGTGTAGGGGAAAAGGATGGCCAGACAGCTATTTGAAAGGGTCACTTGTGCTAAACTCTGTTTAAATGCATCTTGTTGAAGAATTCGATCTGTTCTCTTGCTTTCTTTTGTCCAGCTGATGGTATCATGTTACTGGTTTATCACTGCGTGGTTAGTAGTGCTGTCTGTTGTGAGGACAGTGAGTGGGACAAAAATACCAGATTTCATAGAATTTCTTTTTCTGTGTTTTTCAGAAGTTGCTGCGGAGAATCTAAGGAAAGTTGGAGTAATTCCAGACCTTCTGTCAGTTTTAAGAAATTTTCTTCATAATGAACGGATCTGCTTCTCTTGCTGTGGAATTCTCTGGAGCTTGGCTGTGAGTGGTAAGTAGAACACAGCAGGTATTGTGCCTAGACTCATGTGACTGAAAGGCAGCAGGTATTGTGCCTAATTGAGTTCAGACATTTCTGTTGCTGAGACTGGGTTTTTCTTCTTTCTCCCATTCTGGAGAGGTGGCTCCACAGCACTACTAGAATAACTTTAAGTGATCCAAAGTTAAATGAGAGAAAACTAAAAACTAATGCAGACTTTTTAGCAACCCTTTTTGTGATAAGTTTTCAAAGTCAAATTTTTACTCTTTAGGGCCAAGATATGGCTTATGAACAGACTGTCAGAAATGAGAGGGTACATGCAGTTTCTGGTTTGTCAGTCATATGGTTTTGTTCTGCTCTTAGCAGAGGGAGTGCTGTGCAAACAGCATATTAGATTAAGTATCAGAATAGCATTTGCAATTAATAGCATCTTATTTTTTGCATCACACTTCTCTTGGCAGCACTGGGCTAAATCTTGAGTTGGACATCTCCTAGAGACTTGCCTTTCCAAAATAAATGTGATTGGCAAGGTGGCAACTGTACTCTTCCCATTACCTTAGAACTAAACCAGCATCATCCCGCAGTGTTGGAGAGCCATGGGCGATTGCTTGAGCTGACCCCTTCTTACGACACCATGCTGGGATTTTTTTTAGGGGATTTGTTTCTGTGACATGTTCTTGTATAGGTGTGTGGTGTTCTAATCATCAAGGAAGGCTGAAAGCACAGAATGTGCACTTGGTGTGTTTTATTCCCCCTGTGCAACAAACCACCCATTTGATTTATGTGACCAGCTAAATATCCATCCTGCAGACCGTATTCTGTCAAAAAGATGGTTATTTTTGGAAGTTTCTTGCTGTGATCCCCATGTATAATTTAAATGGCAAAGAAACCTAGTTCCTGGAGAATTTTAGCTTTCTGCAATAAACATTGCCATTTATTAGTCTTGTAAAATTTGATTTGGTTTTGTACATTTTAGATTCCTTCCCTCTGCTGTTGTTCATACTAAAATAATGTTGCATTGCTCCAATGTCATCCCCCAGTAAGGTTTTACTGATATAATTTTACATACAATGTGCTGATGATATTAATACTTGTTTAAATAATTCTGATGCGTTTTCTTTTTGTTATGGTAATTCAGAGAAAAACGTAGACCGAGCGTTGCTGAAAAGTGCTGTCCCTGTTACCTCTGCAGTCCTGCAAGAGCACCTCCAGAATGGAACAGTCACAGAGTCTGCTTGCTCGGCTCTATGGGCATTGTCACTCCAAGGTGTGTTTTCCCAGTCTCCTTGTCCCCTGTGCACGGAAAGGCCAGTATGCCAAACGAGTCTGTCTGTCTGTCCGTGGTGATCCTTGAAACACAGGCTGCTTGGCCTTAGCAGGCTCTGCAGATGGCAGCAGAGTTGGGAACTTGCATCCTCTCTTAACCAGTCTTCATGCACTTGCTCTCTATCACTCTCTAATGAAGCTATTTTTGATGAGCTGTAGCAATTACATAACTAGATACTGCTGATGGGTGCTGTAACGGGGGGCGGCTACAAGAGCCTTGTTGTGCTGAGCACTCTGGCTTATCTCTTAAAACCAAGAATCCCATTTGTGTTACTCCTTTGAACACAGCATTAGTGTTGTGCAGCAGGGGCTGGGAGGTTTGTTTTTATGCCATTTGCTTTGTAAATTGGGAACAATATTTCAGATGAGAGATATGTATTTTATTTTTTAATTATGATGTGCATTTTTAATTATGGAAACACATCCTTGCAGTGCTACCTACTCTGTCTTATTTCTTCCTCGTGCAAGAATATTGCTGTATGTTTACCTACTGCCCTGCGCTTATGCCGTCGTTCCCCTAGGAAGAGCTGAGTAAAACACCCGAAGCAATCTTGGTTTTAGAACCCACCAGCAGAATAGGTCGAGTATTCAGGACTTGCCATTCCTTTTGGTTTGGAAAATGAAAGAGAATCTTGACATAGAAGATGTATCAGAAATTTCTCCTAGACCCCTGGATCAACTCATGATTTAGGCCTTTTGTTACTGCAATACAGGTTTTCACACATGCTTTCTTTGTAACTTTTATCGTGTAATTAAAGTCATTTCAGAAACAGGAGGCACAATTTGAAATGCTGATGAGTGTTTTAAAGGCTTTTGAGTATATATTGAAGTTTTGGGGTTTGTGTGTGTGTTTTAAAGGTTGCTTAACTGAAAATGAGTATGAGCCCACAACAGCGCTTCTGCTGGACGCGCTCAGGATGAACCTGGGAAGACCAGTGCTGGTGAAGAATGCCTGCCTGGCATTAGCAAGCCTTCTAAGGCTATCTGGTAACATTTAGCAATTCTTATTTTTATTAATTGTAAATCTACCCAGAAGTGGATGTTTCTGTATAGTTCAAGAGTTCATAGTGGGATTGGGATTGATATCTGCTCTCCTCAGTTAATCTTTTCTTGCAGGGCTGGAAGAGGAAATAGTGAAACTGGAGGTGCAATTTTTTTTTTTCTTCCCACCGACCCAGCATGCATGTATGAGAAGTATTAGATCAGCACAATCTGATCTGTTAGTAACTTGGGTGTTTTGTTATTTATTTTACAATGAAGTTGTTTCAACTGTGTAAAAGGGTAGAGCTCAATTAATGTGAAAACAATAAACATTAAAATACCACTTCTGCCAGGCACGACAGTACCAGCTGCATATATAATTGTCGTCTTGTTGCCCAAATATGCTTCAGAATAGCTTTTAGGAAGACTGAAAATAATGGGCACAACTTCCTAGGAAAATATTACACGTGTGCTGCTAGCTGGAGCAGGGGATTGGAAAGCAGTCTGCAGCTACCAATTAGCCCAGCAGTGTTTGTCTCCCTTTCAGAAATAGCAGCTTTGAGATTTATAATGGATTCCAAAGGCAGTGGAATAAACCTGATCAAAGATGCCTACCACCTTCACTTTGATGATCCAGAAGTGGTGAAAACTATCTGTATGCTGGTGAACGAGATGGTTCAGTATGGTGAGATGGTGGTGCTATTTGTTGAGTCTCTTCCTCTCCCCCACCCCAAAAGATAGTAAAGAAAACTGTAACAGCAGCTGCTCGGGGATGTGTTGGTTGCTCTCAGGGAAGACTTACTATGTATCTGAGAAAGGATGAATTGGAACTGAGTTCATCCCACTTGTTCTTGAATAATTTTAAATGCCACTCTGATGTTAGAACATTATAACTTCATCTTATTTTGCCTTCTCTTTGTGTAGCTCTGTCCTCTCTCTGCTCTCCTTTAGCTCCTGCTGAAACTATTGGCAGTTGTAACCATAAATTACCCTGTTCATTTGCATTACAGATGACGTTGTGCTGGATATGCTGTGCCAGAAAATGGAAGATCTGCTGTCTGAAATAAAATGCTGTTTTCAGTCTAGCATGGTATGTAGAAGTCACTGTGATAATAAAGGGTGGATGCTTCGTATATTATTTCTGGTTATGGATTTTATCTTTCTCAAATAGCTGGAATTACATAGTGCAGAAATTTACAGAATTGTGTATATGGGGTGAAGAGTGAATGTAAAAATATTTCTAACTACTGGAAACAAGTAGTTGGAAGTTTTTTTTCTTTATGCTGCAATTTTTTAAAACTATGTTCTGGTCTCTTGCAACATTGCACTGCATTAATTTACTACATTCTTCATACTAAACCAGGCTAAAGCTTACAGGAATAAAGCATACTACATCCCATTATTTTTGCTTTGTAAGTGACATCTTTAAAAAATACCCGGAACAACAAAACAAACCCTTGTGACAGTTTGCCTGAAGACTTAACTTATATTAAATTCCAGCAAGTAGTCATACTGAAGAAACGTAACTGTTGAAACACCAGAAACAGCAAAGTTATTCAAGCTATTTAATGTGTTACACTAGTATTTCCTTTTCAATGGCTTGCTGTCAAAAAAAACAGTAATTACAAGTTTTTTCATCAAGCCAGTAGAACTGGTTAGTCTTATAACTTTGCTCTTTTTAGTTATGCATTTAGCCTGCTTACATAATTTGTCTCAAAGACAGTAACATGCAAACTTGTTCTCCAGTGTCTCCTGCAGGCACTGCCTGCACCAATCCAGTGGACACTGCAGCTATAAGGTAGTGAGTGCAGAAAGAAGAATTGCAAAAGAGAAGCAAGCTCCCTCTTCTGTTGTAAATGTGATTTGTTATTCCCTGTGTCCCCTGTTGACACAGACAAGACCAGAACACTCCCGTTCTGGCACTACAGTGCGTGACGTGCAGCTGCTACATCTCTGAAACCCACTCCCTGCTACTTTCCAGTATCCATTTAGATTATCACAGCATTAGTATTCAGTCTGGTAATTACAGTTGCTTTGGATTTTGAAGAATCAGACCCCCCATATGTTGAAAACACTCACTTTAAAGGCCTATGTTAGACACAGTGTTTTTATTAATAAAGGAATATAAAAATAAGTGAAGCAACAAGGTAATCTTGTATTTGATAATTCTCACATTTCTCTCCAGGAGATAATGACTCTTGTGGATGCAACGCTTTTGAAACTGCAGAAGAAAAACTTTTTGTAGAAGAACAAGACTTGTACACTTCTGGTTCACATATAAAAGCCTGGATCCTCCAGAAATATTTTAAAGGATTTTTCTCACCAGAGAGATTAATACCAGGTCACTAATAATATATAAACAGTTATATGTTCTGTGAATTTAGGTACCACAACTGTGAGACTAACAGCAGCAATTAAGAATTTGCTTTCTTTGTAGACTTTAAAATATTTGAAATAAAGATTTTAGTCTTGGGAGTTTCAGCAAAGCAATATCAGTTTCTTCCTTCATCTATCATAATTTAAACCCACTTTTTTTTTTAAACTTATTCAGTGTATATTTCCTTTGCAGAAACTGAACTGATGAAGTACTTCACAAATGCAGACACTTGTTACAAGTATTGTTTAAATACAGTAGAGGCTTTAGGCATAGATACCACCCAGCAGTGTTCTTGTACGGCAGCGTTCACCTACCAGGTTAGGAACTACTGTCTTTATGAAGTAGCTGCTGTCAGTTCTGAGTTAGCTCTAAATTTGCCCTGGAATGTCACATGAAACCATCAAATGCTGCAGATAAAAACCACTCAAGTTTTACAATTTTTGTTGTTAGATTTGTTCTTAACAGCAGCTTCCCATTTCTTTTTCTCTAAGGTGTACAGTCTCATAGCTGCTTGTGCATCCTGAATCTAAAAGAGAACAGAACAGGAGGCTTACTGAAACATAGCTGACGTAGTTTAAGAACATTATTGTTAATAAGTAGCTAAATCTTCCATCATTTTAATACATCCTTTCAAGTAACGTTTCATAATTTCTTTCTAGATTTAGGTTCTGTGACTAGTGGAAGGGGGTGATGTATTCAGAATGCATGGCCCACCACAAGGCTACGCACTTCTCCTTCTCATCATGACTGGGAAAGCCATAATGAAACAATATTCTCAATGCAGCATCTTTGAGATACCCTCACAACTTGTCCTGCTTTTTCAGTTCATTCCTCTATTACATCCTCCTGCCACTGAGAGAAGGGAACTGCTGAGATTCAGTTGTAGGCTCTCACACTTATTTTATCCAGCCTGCCATAGTACAAGGTTGCAGAATGCTGCTTTAAGGTAAGCAGTCGATACTTGAGAATTACTTTTTTCCTCGCGGATCTTAAAATAACAAGAATTAATATTTCAACAAAATACAGTTGACTTGTGCAAAGTAAGTTTATAAAAATAAGGAATTAATCCAAGTGGTATGAGACACATAACAGTAAGCAAGCTTGGATGGCAATCTTACTGCATGCTGGTGTCCGAGCAGAGCTTGCTCACTTTCACGAGAGGCTAGAACGAAGCCACAGCATTCTGGATTGAACCCAGATCCTAGAGCTAATGTGTAGTACCTTGTTCTCTACCCAAGAATGTATGTTCTAATGAGGTACATACCGAGCAGTGCTCTGATGTCTGCACTTGAACATTTAGCAGTCTCTCACAGAGCAGTTTCAATGATGGCCGTGCATTCTGGAAACAGAAAAGATAGAATCATGCTGTCTCACACTCATTGAAATATATATATGTGTATACATATAAAAATACTAGTTGAAGTGTATTCCTCAATGAAATATAGCACATCTCAGCTTCTGCTGGTGAACTGTCAAGAATAATTCATGGATTATGAGAATTATGCATGCACTACTGAGAGGATTTTATGTGTATTACCATAACCCTAAGATTTATATTTGGGGTGATTTGTTGTGGAAAAGAAAACCTGAGTATGTAGTTATGAAACTTAAAATATCTCCCTATAATCTGAACCTCTACTCCTGCAGTCTAAGCAGAAACATGAAGCCATCTATTTTTTTTTTATATCCCTATGGAAATGATACCATTAAGAAGATCAGCCTTACTGTAAGTAGAATTCTACCATCTTATTTTCCTATCCAGAAAAGCATTATGAAGACCATGCAAGTGCTAAAGAATGGGAGAGCCACTGAAGCTTGTGCATAGGTATTACTGGTAATGCTTGTACTGAACTAAGTAACTTATTGATGTATTTCAAACACTAAGTAAGCATTCAACTAGACTAGTATTTTCAACTGACAAAAAGCAGGCAGCCCTGTTTCAGGCAGGCAGGAAGGAGCTGGGTCAGGCAGGGGCAAGTGTAGGAGCGAGCTGGCAGCTGGGAGTCAGCAGCTCAGGAGTTGGGTACCTGAGGTGCACCTCTCCATCCCTTTCTTACCTTGACTCTCTGCCTGAAAGGCTTGTATCTTTGTGTGTCGCGTATCTTCTTCTGAGGATGATCGAGAAATAGGACCTAGAAGAAATTACATTTCCAGTCCAAAGTGTGCTGTTGCATGGAAATTTATATAGCTGAATGTACAAGTTCCTGCTCTTTCCTTCCATCCGTTATAAGAGCTAGTTCAAAACCATGGATGGAGAAGACCAAGATCATCCAGACAGTGGCTGGATTCAAGAACCACAGTTCTACTCAGTGTGAGAAACAGAACTGAAGCTGGAGGCACCACCTGCAGTGCTGGTACAGCACGACATAGGATACCTGTCTCTGGTACCGATGACCAGACTGCTGAGCTCTGGCGGCTAAGCCAAGCACGCAAACAGTTTTTTCATCATTCTGTTTCTTTCCTGGCTCTTTAATAAGCAGATCAGTGCTATTAGCAACAGAGTTTGGAAGCTGAAGAACTTCAGTGGGCAAGTGACTAGGGCTATACTTGGTACAGCATGAAATAGCAAGAAACGGGAGATAAGAGTGATAAAGCTGTAGTTTCTAAGAGTTTAGGTGTGTTCATCTGATCCAGAAAGATGTATTAGAAATTTAATCAATCTTAAAATTTTTAGAGCCTTGTCTTCAAAGTAACAAATCTGCAGCCACGTACCTTTAGATCGTTGCGTAAAGCATGTCCAACTAAAATCCTTCCGTTCAAGATGTCAGCGACCTCCTTCTGAACTGTTTTAAAATCTTCACCTAAAAATACCACACCATGAAACACTTTCTGTTAGATGCATAAGCAAGCTACAGTTAAAACACCACATTTTTGTGGAGGCCATTGTATCCTTGGGATTGTAATTATAGAGGTTTGTACAGTACACTGAATTCTCCGCTTGTTAGAAGAGCATAGAGAATTCCATAAGGAGCACAGCACTAAAAGGAAATAAACTTACTATTATTCCCATACCATAATCCATGAGTTAATTTTTCTAGGGCATTAGTGACCATTCTGTAAAAAGTACTTCTTCCCACAATTTTTCCAAGCATTCAGACTACATTTTGTTTTCCATTTCCCACAATTGGTCTAAAACTTATCCAGGCTCAGCCAACGAGGCTGCTGTGATGATCTGTTAAATTCTCTCCCCTTAAAGAACACCGTGGGGAAAAAACCCTCCTACCTGTATTTATATTCTCAGGGCGTATACCACTAACAGCTGTTCTGTAGTCAGTCACCTCTTCTGTAGGTTTGACATACTTGTCATAAATGCACTTTCCAAACTGGTTCACGATGGACACACGAGCCACAATACTGTCTTCACCCTTGGGTCCCACTCCCACCATCTCGCAGTCCATGGCTACAGCTCGGGTCAGCCTAAAACACAAAGGACAGCTTGGTGACACCTCTTACAGGGACCGCATAGTGGAGTTCACAAGGTTCGTGTGTGGATACGAACAGGAAGAACTTGGCAGTTTTTCTGTCAGCAGACTCGGGGAGATGTCAGCTTACGCTGTGCACCTGCAAATCACAGTTATTAGAAGATAATCTCAATGCTTCTGCTGCCATCCTTCCCGCTGGAATGCCACTCACCCTTCAGAAGCTTTTTCTTTAACCAGCACCTGCTCCACAGACTGTTTGGATTGGCCTGTTTCAAGTCCCAGATTTCTTCTAGCAATTTTTGCTGCTTCAGGTCCTATTGCTGCTTCAATATCTTTTGGATCCACGTCATCAAACCAGATTTCAGCCCTGGTAAGAATAGATTTAATTACATTTAACAGTCTTAAAGCAGTCTTGCATCTTTATGGTGTAGAAAAAGCATGTTTATTTTTTAACTCACAAGAAATTAGCTCCAGAATTAGTCTAGTACTGTCACCTATGCAGGTGTGTTGCTACATCTGAGGAGTAGGGGCAGTACGGGTCTTACTTCTCCCCAAATTTAGTTTGGAAGAGTGCAGCTGTTTTGACCGTACTGCTCTGTGCTCCCTATGTACACCTCGCAGAATAAACATTCACATACATGTACGATGCCTGAAGTACTCACTCTTTGGGTTGCTGCTCCGCATGTTCCTCAGCTTTCCTTCTCTTATGTTTTATGTCATCTTTCTCCTTTAAAATATTGCCATTTTTCTTTTTTTCTTTGCAGCTTTTTCCATCGCTTTTGGTGCCATTTACATTCTTATCCATTGCAACCTTCTTGGATTTTGGCTTAGCTGAAGGAGGACTGTCTTTAGCAGAACCACTGTCCATTTTATTTGTGGATTTGGCCTTTACCACATTCCCGTTCCCATTGATAGCTGGAACTTCTTGGCTCTTTCCCGCTTTGAGTGGATGCTTCTTTTTGGTGTATGTTTGACATGTAGAGGGGCACTCCTTGGAACTATTTGCCTTTTGTTTCAGTAGCTAAAACGACAAAAAAAAAAAAAAAAAGGAAAAAAGGACTACCTCCCCCATTTCTGACCCCGCCATCCTTCCGGAGAGCTCCTGCCGTTCTGCCTCGGTGCCAAGTGGCCCTGCACTCTCTAGCTGGCTCGAGGGGAATTACCAGCCTGCCGCACTTTATTTATTGACACGAAGATTTATTTGTTTTTTAATTACTACATACAACGTGGGGCTGCCTTCATCGAACGACAGCACGGCCCCTGCCCGCCTCCCCGTCCCACAGCCCCGGGGGCTGGCTCCGGCTGCGCATCCCCCCGGTCCCCCCTCACCTCCTGCAGCGCCTTCCAGTTGGAGGAGAACTGCCCGGGGCTGCGGGGGGGGGCTGCCGCCGCCATCTCGGGGCCTTCCGCCGCTTCCCCGCGGCCGTGCCCGACTTTCCTCTTCCTCCTCCTCCTCCTCCTCCTCCCGCCCTCGCTGCGGGCCGCGGCGCTCGGCCCCGGCGCCTCGGGCTTGGCGGGGCTCTGCTTCGCCATGCGGGACCGAAGCGAGACCCAACGGGGCCGGGGGTACCGCTCCCCGCCACGCCGGGCCCGGGCCCGCGCAGCGCAGCGCCGCACCGGCCCGGCGGGGAACGCCGCCCCGCGCCTTGGTTCCGGGCGGCGGGGCCTGCCGGGCCTGCGAGGCCGCGGCCTGCCCTGGGGAGGGCCCCGCAGCCGGGGGGGGGGGGGGTTTCCCGTGCTGCCGCGGCGGGGCCGCGGGGCCTGTCAGGGCACGGGCTGAGCAGCACAGAGCCCCCTTCTCCCCCCCGCGAATCGCCCCTCGGGTGTTTGGCTGCGAAGAGCGGCTCAGAGCTCGTGATCGCCGCGCTCTTGGGCTGCAGTCAAGTTGCAAACATTGCGCAAAACCTCCCTCCCTCCAGCTGTCCCTGCAAAGCCTCCGGCTGCAGGCCGTTCCCCCCGCTGCCCCTCTCTGCAGAGGCTCAGCTCCCCTGTTTGTTTGAACCCTGCACTCTTCCCTTCCGCTCCACGTGATGCCTTGGGCCAAACTTCGTCTTAATCACCCCTGGGCCGGCGCGGACTCCGCCACGCTGGTTGCGACTCCTCCAGCATGATCGTCAGCTTGACGATCCGGGCGCTCGTGACGCTCCCCTTGGGGTTCTGCTGGCCGTCGGCTTTCCAAGAGGTGAGTTTGACCTCCAGAAAATGCAGTTTCCAGGAAGGCTTTTTTTATTTCTAGGAAAAAAAAAAAAAAGAAGAGACAACACAACGTGTTCTAAGCCAAAATCCATCAAAACTCGCTAATCAAGAAGATAAAGCTGTTTCCTCTGGGTGGCTGTTGTGCAGCCCCATGCTTAGTGCAAAATAAAGCCATGAGAACTTGGCATCAGTACTCGTTGAGTTGTTCGCTGGCGTTCCTTCCAGGTTAGGTTCAGTTAAGTGATAGTCTTGAATCCATTTGTTTTTCTTAAAAATATATAAAGCTATTCTTCTTCTTGCAGAAATTTCTCGGCGCTTTGGATACGGAAGATGTTTTCTCTTATTTTGGAACCAGCTCAGTGTCTGATGGTATGCAGGGCTCCTTCCTTGGTTTTGGAACACGTCTGTCAGTTTATTTCTAATCCTGTACGTTTGATAACGCTAAGAACACTTATTAACAAACCCTGATCTGACAAGCATTTAGCATTTCTGAGTCGCATTACTCAGCGAGGCAATCCATGTTTCAGTGTGAAAGCGGTTGAAGAACTGGGTCAGCATTTGAAATCTGCTGAAGGAGATATGATAAATCTTTTTGCACATTTCTCCTGGGGTCCTCGTTCTCTCTATTGGTATTCTTCTATGAGATTAACAGATCTAGGTCTTCTGAGTGGGAAGCTTTAGACTGAGAATGGCTTTAAATGCACTTGATAATTTTTTTAAAATAAACACGTGAAGGGACTAGTATTCTGGGTCTGGATTGATGGTAGTTCAGAATAAAGATACGTTTTAAATTCTCAAATCCTTAAAGCAAGGATATTGTCTGCTTGTGAGTTCACCTAGTGTTCATCGCAGCGTCTCTGTCTGGATTATGATAATTCTCACTCAGTAATACTTAACATCTGAGGAAGTAAAACTCTCTCAGCCTTTGTTAAATGAACCGTTCTCTTTATCGAGAGAGCAAAAGTGCTGATAAATCAGGAGCCAGTTTCAGAGCTGTTGTCTGCTCACAATCAGATTATCCTCACTTCGGAATACATGAAAGCATAGAAGTTCTTTGACTGTTGACACAACGACTCTGAAAGGCCACAGTTGTAATTTGGAGAGTATTTTTTCCTAGGGAGATAGATCATTACATTTGTTTTCTGTGTGTCATCGTTTCTCAGAACTGTTCCCCTTGTCCTGGTCTTGCTTAATTTCTTTCAGTACCTGAGTTTGTTGTTGCTGAGCCGAGTTGCCCTTGTAAAGAAGAACAGATCGGGCTGACGTCCTGTCGTATTCAACATTGCTCCATTGAGGCCTGGGGAGAACTCTATGCCTTTGAATTTCTAGAGGACCATGCCCTCCTTTCCTCTTCCTTTGTGAGCAAGCAAGTGGTGAACTCTTCCTTTAGCTTACTGAAGCGATTCTCAGGCAACTGCTTTGCAGGTGGAAATCCACTGCAACCTCCTGGGGCTAAGTGTAGAGTCACTTACTGTGAAGGGCAGCTGGTGAGTATGCACTGAACTTATTCTTAGAAGCTTTTACAGCCTTTGTAGGTTTGCAGCTTGATGCACCAAACATGTGTGAACCATCTATTCAATAAATCTGAGCATTGCAAAGGAGAAACAGGAAGGATATGGCACACAGTTCTCCATTAATAACAAATGTATTTGGAATAACTCAGAGATGGAATTTCATCTCCTTTAGCAAGGAGTCGTCACTGCAGATGAGGAAAAGATTCATATCAGGCCCGTCAGAAGCAAAGATGTGGCCTTGCTGAAGGACCTTGGCTTCTCCAGACCCCACATTCTCTTCAGAAGTGCTGCAAGAGAGGCAAATACAGCAAGAGGTAATGTACATGGAGAGGAAACCCTGCTTGTTCTGCTTGGAAAAGCTGTCTCCTGGTAGTGGGGTTGCTTGCATGAGCTCAGAGGAAAAATTTGTATCTACAAATATATGAGTATACTCAAGTATGTTTCTCACCTCGCTGAGGTGTAGCTCGTGTCCTTTCATTCAGGTATTTGTTATTCTGGTAGCATAGATGTGTTTTTAAGGATGCTGGTGGGTGAAAGAAACCAACAGAAGTGGGAAACTTGAGCAAGCAACTGGAGAAGTGGTCTTCCAGCTGTATTACTCTAGTCTTTCAAGAAAAGAGAGTGGATCTGTAGGACCGTTCATATTGTCTTGCATTTTAAACTCCCTGTGCTGTTCAGCAGGGCGGTTTCCTTCTCGCCTGCAGAAGAGGGCTGAGGGAGCTGTCAAACATCTGGAGCTGATGGTTGTAGCAGGTCCAGATGTTTACTTGTACCACAAAGAGGACACGGAGCGATATATTCTTGCCAACCTGAACATTGTGAGTAGCTTTCTGTTCGCATTGCTGTCCCAGTGCGAGAGCTCAGTGTCACAGGCTGTGTCACAAGCAG
This sequence comes from Strix aluco, assembly GCF_031877795.1. NCBI lineage: Eukaryota > Metazoa > Chordata > Aves > Strigiformes > Strigidae > Strix > Strix aluco. Next base: position 11,828,544 of record NC_133950.1, read on the forward strand.
ACCGACCTCTGTGAGTGCACTTTCAGAGGTGTTTGTGGTTACCTGCTCCTAGTGCAGAGCACTGCTTATGTGTTGGATATTCCTCTCTGCTTCCCCTGGCACTGCATGGGAAGCTTTCCCTTGTACAAGGAGCTGCACAAAGAAAACTGGATGTTAGAAGCTTTGGGGGTGTAGCCTTAAAGCCCCTGTAGAAAATGTAGCTCTTATTTTCATTACTAACATTGTTGTATGTCAGATACAGTAGCAAGAGTTTTATCACCAGAGCCTTGATCCAGTCCCTGTTGCTTTCAGTGAGATTGAACAAGATCCACTGAATTAATCTTACATTTTAGATTTCAGTGTTTTACTTCTATTACAGGATTTCTCTAAACGTCTTCTTTTGCTATTATTAAGAATTTGTTTACGCATTTCCTGTGTGTATATTGCAAAAAAGTCTTTAGCATGCACTCTCCTACCCTATGAAACTGTTTTCCATGCAGATTCTCCTCTCTGCTGCAGAGTATCTGACAAGTCTAACAACGGTTCTCATGTGTTGACAGATTTATTTACATTTGTAGTGCATACTTTAATGTTGTGCTTCCTGGTGATTTTATAGTTGCCCCTTATGGTTACCAGGTGTGTTACCTTTGTAGTGAATGCAGCCCTGTTATTGGGAACAGCTAGTGGGAGTCACCCAGGTGCCTACTTTATTGAATCCTTTCTATCTTTTAACAGGGGGCAGAGCTGCTGAGAGATGCCTCGCTGGGGGCTCATTTCAGGGTTCATCTGATGCAAATACTTGTTTTGAGAGAACCAGAGGTAAGTAGGGAGTGCTCTTATTCAAGTGTTGTCCAAGAGGCTGCTAAAAGCTGTATGAAATGTGCAAACATGTGCCTTCACTCTAGGCAGAGGTAAACATCACAACAAATATCACCTCCTCGCTGATCAGCGTTTGTGAGTGGAGCAAGAAGGTCAACCCCCAGAATGACTCTGACCCCCAACATGCTGATATTGTCCTGTACATCACCAGGTACTGGAGCTCCCCTGGCCTGGGAGGGAATTGGAAACAGGGCTGATGGTGTCCAGTTGTTAGCACAGTGACAGTGATTTGCACTGGGTCTTCTAGCAGCTGGGCATCACAGAGTCTTTAGAAATGGGCTGATTCTCCTGCCCTTAGTGTAATGCAGTTAGTCAGGTGCTGTTTCTTCAGTTTCTGGAGGAACTAGAATATTCCCCAAGCTCTGACCAGCCAGACTTGAGCAGACATTGTGTGCTTCCAGAGCAGCACAGCCAAACCCACTGCAGCTTTTTGTGGGCAGAAAAGCCAAACAGTAACTGGAAGTGAAAACCCACTGGTGTTTTCTATGGAAGATTTCTGACTTTCAGGCTCCTTGCTCTAAATTGCCCTGGCTAAATTTGTCAAAGACAAAAACTTTTCTTGAGTGTAATGGCTTTGTTTTGGTGCTCTTTCTTCAAAGAGGTGATGATACTGCTCTGTCTTCTGCAAATAGGATTAGGTCATTTAGTCTGTTCTGCTTGTCTGGGGACAGTGAGATCACCACAGATTTTGAACAGTGGGGACTCATGGAACCTTACTGCTACCATCTTGCCCCAGATAGTTCCATGTGTCAAAAGAAATGTTAGGTAGCTGGCAAAGTCAGATCAGGAAAGTGCCAATAAATTCAGTTGAATGTATGGACCTGACTTTATTGGCTGCAATGGTTCTTTGCTTTCTTCTGTGTCTGTCTCCCTTACTTTTTAGGTTTGACCTGGAATTACCTGATGGGAACAAGGAGCTACGTGGAGTGACTCAGTTAGGTGGAGTCTGTTCCTCCTTCTGGAGCTGTGTTATTACCCAGGACACTGGCTTTGACCTGGGAGTCACCATAGCCCATGAAATTGGGCACAGGTCAGTAGGAAAGCCCCAGGGCAGCCCAGTGTGTTTTATTCAGGTAGAAACTGAATAAACACAGTTCAAAGGATTCAGAAGAAAGAAAAGGATTTTTTGTCATAACAGCGGATTTCCCATAGATTATTCAAAACTTTTGGAAGGAGTTCCTTGCATTTCTTGTATTCCTGCATGCTGTGTGACAATTAGAAGCTGCAAAGAGGAGAGAAAACCTTTGTGACAGCAGTAGAAGGAAAAGCTGCAGAGGGAGCTCAGCCCTTTCTTAGAGAAAAGGGACTCTGAGGTAACCCAGCCTCTGGGTTTCTTCTCAGGGCACTGTGCTTCTTCTGTTACAGTCTTGGAATCCCCCATGATGGTGAGGGGAATCGGTGCAGCAGCAGCGGTTACATCATGGGTTCGGCAGGAAACCACAACAGCGTCGACCTCGCCTGGTCGCAGTGCAGCCGAGAAGAGTTCCTGGCCTTTGTCAGGTAAGGGAATGGTTGAGCTCTGTGTGCCCGTGTGGAAGTGTTACCATGTGCTGGGAGCTTAGGAGAGGGCAGGGAAAGACAAGGAATAAAATAGGACATTCTCGGAAAATGAGGAACTGTGAAAGCTTGGGGTTTGTTTATTTCTTATCACTTGTGTCTGTTGCTGAGGTTAAACCCAGTTTTTGGTTCAAGTAGCTGGAAATTACTTTGGTTAGTGACTAACATGCCTGGGCTGTGTTGGACTTCTCAGACACTAGCTCAGCCTGGAATTTTTATTTAAAATGTCAGAGCATCTAGGTTTAAACAAGTATTGCGGGCTGTGAGCTGGCTGGGTGAAGAACAGGAATGGGTTTCTGTTGTAACTTCAGCAGCGGGGAACTGTGAGCATCTCCAGGCAGCTGCTGCAGCTAAATCCATCACAGCCCACAGTAAGCATGTGTTGTCTGGGAAAGCAACAGCCAACTCCCAAAATGAAACTCAGCAGAAGTTTGCAAACATGTCATTGTCCTTACTGCCCACAGCTGGGAAAGTGATATTTCTTATGTCTCTATCAGCACAGGCCAAACAAACTGCTTAAATGACCTGCCGGACATGGACGGCAGCATCCCTGGATGGAAGCCTGGCTTGTACTATGGAGCAGATGAACAATGTAAAATAGCCTTTGGGAGTGTTGCCACAGCATGCACCTTTGCTGACAGCAACGTTGTAGGTAGAAAGTTTGTCTGTCTTGCTAGGGGCAACAGGGAAATGTTCTGGAGCCAAGATTCAGGAAGAGGGAGCTGGACACATTTTTATTATAAAGGGAGGGAAGGTGCGTTCCTGCCACAGATTTCTTGGCAAAGAACAAACCTTTAAAGGCTTTTAAAGTCCTTCTCTTCTCTCCATGACCCCGTTCATCCACATAAGTCTCCTTTAAGGTTTGCACAGTACCCAGAGCCTCTGTCCAAACAGGGGCCTGGCAGTGCTAGTGCTGGGTACACCTACTCAGGGTCCAGTCTTGGGGAGCTCTTGTTCATTGGATTCCTTCAGCTTCCCACCTTTGCTCAACTCCCCATGTCTGAGAAATGCAGCATGGCTAATAGCTGCTGGACGTGTTTTGTTAATGAGGAAGCACTAAGGTGGGTGAAACTTTAATTGCTTCAGTTGATCATCTTCTAGCATTACAGCTGGCAGTGATAGTCTTCTGACATGCCCACAACTTTTGCCCAGTAGCAGGAGAAATGAAGGGACTTGTCTGCACTGTTGAATAGCTGTGGGGAAACCAGACATCTGGGACATGCACCATTTAAATGGAGCAGCTTTTGGGACAGCTGTGTTGATGAGCCTAAGTGACTCCCTGAACTCCCTGATTTTCTTGTCACACCAGGACATATGTGAAGTTCTCTCATGCCACGTACAACCAGGAGACAAATCCAGCTGTACTCGGCTTCTTGTTCCCCTCTTGGATGGTACTGAGTGTGGAATCAATAAGGTAAGGAGGCTGATGATCAGAAGTGGGTGTGGGTTCCATGGAGCTCGTTAGACAGCAAGACATTGTTGGTGGCTGGAAGGTACGTGGCACTCAGGGCCCCTCGGCCAGGGAGCTAAGGCCAGACACTCCAGTCACAAACTGGTACCAGCTGATCTTGGTGTTTCCCTCTCATCTGTATCTCTGGAGTTGCTTTGCAGTTCTATAGCCTGATATCTGAGCTCTCCTCAAAGGCTTTGCTTTCTACTTGAGATGACCTATCAGCTATTGTTTTAATCCCAACCTCATGTTAGACCATAATTAGGAACGGGACCCTTCTAGGCTCTTGTAAGAAGGTGCCTCATTCATCTTGGGATCCTCCGTTACGCTCTGGCCTGCAAAGAGATGGAGACTTAAGCCACCCTTGTAGATCCCAGCCCTCCTGGGTTCACTGTGGCACTGCTGCCAATTTTCTATATTCTTGGTCTTAGTGGTGCTCCAAGGGCCAGTGCAGCTCTCTGGAAGAACTGAACCCCATGGCTGTGGTCCATGGGCAGTGGTCTGTCTGGAGCCCCTTCTCCTCCTGCTCCCGCAGCTGCGGAGGTGGAGTTATGACAAGGCAGCGGTTCTGTAACAACCCCAGGTAAGAGGTGGGAGCTGGGGAGTTTACAGGGTCTCTTGGCTGAGTCAGGGCCACGGGGTCTGAGTCTTGCACTTTGCTTGGGGCAAACCTTCTTCTGCTGAGGAGTTCTTCTGTTATTTCCAGGCCTGCTTTTGGGGGGCAGGAATGCCATGGTGCCAGCATCCAAGTGGAGATGTGCAATACTCAGGTAGTGGAGCTCATCTTCTGCCCTTTTTTCTAAATGCCGTTTAACTCTTGGAGAGCTGTATGGTTTGGGACTGTACTTCTCACAGCTGACTGCTCTGGGAAGAAGAACTAAAGATCTGGCATACGGCCTCCATCTGTCTGACAACAGAAGAGGTATTTGTTCCACTGTGTCTGAAGACAGCAGTATTATTTAATAGCACTGTTCACGTGCAATGAAGCATTTTCCCTATGCCTTCATAGCAGGACAGATGCTGAGAAAACAGTGACTCACTTAATGATAGTTTTCTTCAGAGAGACATTCTTATGTTGTTCCTATTTTCCTTATCCATTTATTTTGTATAAATAGCAAAGATACCAGCTTCCAAACACAATTCTCTGCATATCCCGCAGCCTCTCTTTAAAGTGGTTTTCTTCATTTGCAGTTGTTTTGGTGTTTTACTTACCAGCCACTGCTTTCTGCCTCTAGCTAGTGGGTAAAATGCTGCTTGGGATTCCGTGCTCAATAACCTCCTTTCATTACCCATACAATTCTCTCTGGGATGTAGGCCTGTTTGATGACCCAGCAGGACTTTATGGCTGAACAATGTGCAGCTACAAATTTAAAGCCACTCTATCTCACTGTAGAAGCACCATCCTTTTATACCTGGACTTCTGCTGTTGGCTTTGCCAAAGGTAAGGAAAGACTGAGAAACTGTGGTTTCTTTGTGAAGGGGAGTGCTCGTGGACCGATCTGTAGTCAAAAGGCTGTTTCACTGATTTAGTTTTCACACGAAACCTGGATACTCTTTCTGTCGGATCCTTTTGACTCCTTCCTGTTGCTTGATGGTCAGCCACGTGCCTTTCTGAAAGAGTAACTCCTTTCTTGTGTCTGCCTCCTCCAGGGGACATGCTCTGCAAGCACATGTGCAGGGCCGTTGAAAGCAAATTCATGGTGAGCCGCGAAGACAGTTTCATAGATGGAACCAGATGTGAGCAGGATGACTCTGAGCACCATGGGGCTTTCAATCTGTGTGTAATGGGAAGCTGCAGAGTAAGTGACTGGGGAATCCAGGTGAACCTCTGATGTATGCTGCACCAAAGGAGTCTCCCAGGAGCAGGGAAAAAAGCCACAGTGTCCCAAACAACGGAGCGAGCTCTTCTCAAAAGAAGAGAGTTTTGTTCTTGGCTTGTTGGCTGGAGTCCAACAAATCTACTGTTCTGTCTGTGCGTCCAATGCCCTCTAGATAAGACATGCTGCTAATTATGCAGTAAGTACATAAGGCTATTCATCCCTAATCCAAGAAGCAATTGGTTTATGAGTTGGTTGAGGAGACATCATTAGCTGTTCAGTTTGCGTGGTATAAATAGCCCTAGAAAATGCTGACTCTGTGGAGAAAAGGCACATGATTTGAACATACCGGGTCAGTGGCAAAATAAGGAGTAAAACCTGGGAATCGTAACTCGACAAATTGATTGTTGCAGTATCACTAATCAAAACGGATGTATAACTTTCTCTTTTTTTCCTGGATTGGACATGAGAAAAGCATTCCTTCATGATGAACTTGAATATAACTCCCCCGCACTGTCTGCATTTTACTAACTGCTCAGTGCTGACCCAGTTGTATGTTTTCTGTTGTTTCTTTACATTCCCAGAATACACTTTCAACATTTTATGTTTTTCTCATTATCCTCGTGTTCACAATGTTTTGTAATGCATTTCCACCGAGTGAACAGCAGAGGGTGTAGGCATAATCTATTCTGATTTCTGCTGTTCTATTGGCAACAGTGATAAATGTGCATGTCCCAAAACCTGGGATCAGTGCCTCTAGCATAAATTCAGCAGTTGCACATGTTTTGCTGCTAAGCCTGCTGAGATCCTGCTGTAGCTTTGTGTAAATTAGTCTTGTTCATGGGAACGAGGATAGAATCTCTTTTCTGACCTCCGTGGGATTGAAGGCCAGGCCGAAAGACGTGAGCTGGGTTTGGGGAGCTAAAGATTCCTTTAGAAGCTGCCATTCATGTTTACTGTTCTCCTGGGTGGGTTTGTTGGGTTTCCCCCCCGCCCCACCCTCCAGAAGGAGTTTGTAAAAGAGAGGGAGTGCAGAGCCTTTGGTTTAGGTCACAGGAGAAATCTTTCTGGGCTGCTTCTTATGGGAAAGAAAATGTCACAGTTAATGAAACTTGTACTCTCAGCTAAGGCTTTCCAATCTCTGGCTTTGCATACTCTGTGCAGTAGTACAGCTAGGCACAAATGCATCTTTGTCTACGTTGTCATCTTAAATTTGAATTACAAATGAAAAGGGCAGTTTCAAGAATTCAGGCAATGTTGCCTTCATTTGCTTGTTTTCTTCTCAGAATAGACAAGTCTTGACAGACTCTCCCCTTTGCTCAGGCATTCGGATGTGATGGCCAGATGGACTCCAAGAAGATAATGGACTCTTGCAAGGTCTGTGGGGGTGATAATACAACTTGCACCAGAGTGAGTGGATCTTACACAGAAGGAAAAGCTAAAGGTGTGTGGTCCTCAGGCTCAACATTATGGTACTGCTTGTGTGCTGCATATTTGTGTGCATATTCAGTGTTGATAATCTTCTGTATGTGACTTATTGTTTCTGCTTCTGCTGGATTTTATTTTTATGGAGGATATGGCAATAGAGTTTGGGTAGTCAACAGAGAAGACGGCTAAGATCTGTAGCAGGGAGTAGCTGTTGTGTAGGCAGAGTGACTTTTTGGGTCATAATTCTTCTCTGGACATGGGTCAGAAATGTAGCCATTTGGGAAGTCAAGCAAATTACTGGAAGCTGGGGGCTGTTTCAGATGCTTCCTGAGATGTTAAACATCCATTTTGGAACTGATCTGGCTCTTGCAGTATCACATATAGATATTAGCAGAGAACATAAAAAGAACAAAAGGAAGATGAGAACTGGACACAGAATTCAGTTCGGTTTTGTTTGCTGTATTCACCATCACTGTGTTCAAGCCAAGCTGATAGAGCTAAGGTCAGTGTGAATTTAGTCTGCTGGTGATCACTGTTGTATCTTTAATTTTTTTTGTATTAGCTATATAATGCCTGTCTGCAATTAAGCCTTGTTGCTGCCCGTAAGGCTTGTCCTCCAACGGGTGGGTGCTAGTAAGGTGACGAGGGGTTGATCTGTAATCCTCAGTCTTTTTAACAGAGGTACAGCAATGGAAGGTGACCATATCTTCTTTCTTTCCATCCTGCCAGTGTACGTTACATTTCTGACCCTGCCTTATAACACCACCTTGGCCCATGTTATCAATCGGAGACCACTCTTCACACATTTGGGTGAGTTGAATGAAAAGGAGAGGAGGGACTACAGGCAGGGCTAAAATAAGCTTGTAAAAACAAAACTGTGGAATTTGGAAGGAAAGTTCTTGATGATGCAATTTGTTTGTGGGATGCTCTCCAGTGGGAAGTGGTAGAAGACACACCCTTTGGGATGCCTGACTTAGATCAAACTGGTTTCTAGCACATGGGCAGTCTGTAGCTGCCAGCACCGGGGGATCCTGGTGACCACAACGTATCTCTTAACCTCACTGCTACTTTTGCTCCTCTAGCTGTGAAGGTTAAAGGAGAGTATGTGGTTGCTGGAAAAGGAAAAATCTCACTGAATGTCACATATCCGTCAGTTCTGGAGGACAGCCAGATCAAATACAAAGTGTTTCTCACCAAGGACAACCTGCCAAGACTGGAGGAAGTCCATGTGGATGGGCCAACACAAGAAGAAATTGAAATACAGGTAAATTAAAATAGCAGAGTTGGAAAGGGGCCAGTCAGAACTGGCCAGGCTGAGTTTGTGTAGCTCTGCTGCAGTGCAGAGTCCAGGTGTAGTACGCTTTGTGTCCAAGGGCAGTGGAGATGGTGTTCACTAAGAGTGATGGTGGTGTTCTTCTTGGCAGAGATTGAGGGTTGGCTGCCTACAGGCTTTCCGCAGGCCTGGGGGATGGTTGTGTGGGGAAAGGCATACTGAGTTAAACCTTTTGCTTGGCTTAATCTTTTTTCAGTGCCCTGCGCACAGGGTGAGTACTCTGCATCTGGCAAGAACTGGGGGTCATAGCATTGAGGCTCAGGATTGGATGGAAAAAAGGGGGACTAGCTTCTCTTATCTCCATCCTAAGAAAGTAGTCTGAGTTGATTTGTGCATTGACCACAACTTTTTCCTTCACCAGGTCTATCGAAGGTATGCAAAAGAATATGGCAATGCCACCAACCCAGACATCACCTTCAGCTACTTTGTCCCCAGAGAGAATCTGACATATATGTGGATTCCTCAGCAGGGGCCATGTTCAGTGACCTGTGGGGAAGGTGAGGCAGCAGTACTCAATATTTACTTTTTACGGAGATCTGGGCAGAATTCTAGTTTGGCTGACTCGTAATCTCCCCGATCTTTACTCCACAGGCTCTCTTGGGCTGACTGAAAGAAATATGACGTCAGTGATAGATACTTGATTAGAACTTACTAAACAACTGAACTGAATTTAAAAGCAAATTGCTGAAAGTGAGCGGCAGTTGCCAGTGTTGAACTGAGCCAAAGCAGAGTGATACAGCTCTTGAATTAAATTAGCAAATCAGCAAATATCTGAATCCTTAGAGTAATAGTGAAAATGTTTGATTGTGAGGAGGATTTTTAAATAGGTTTTAACTGAACTTTTGGTTTTAAGACTAAGTAATTTTCTCAGAGTCTTCAAAGTTATTGAAGACTGTAATTTGAAGCTGGCTAAACATCGAAAGTCTGACACCAAAGTGGTATCTAGTGTCTAACTAAAGCCTCAGAGCTAATTATGAAACTTCCTTCTTAGAATTCTATTCCTGTGCCATGGCTAATCCTTTCTGTCTCCCTGAAGAAATCATAATGCAGATTGTAACAGATCACTCTGGTAGACAGTCTGACATCTCGTTTACCAGATAATACAGATGACACTGGCAAGCCTCTAGACTTTTACGACAAAGATTTAGAAAATACATTAATGAATACTTGTATAAGTCAATCTATAGGACTTGTTGGAGAGGACTGTGTCTGGAGAGCTTTTCTCCAGCAGATTGCCCAGGTGAACTGATTGCTGAAATCCTGAATTAAAGAACTCAAAAAGCTCTAGGGCCTCCCAGCTAATGCAGTCACAAACAAAAAAAATGAGAAATCTGGCACTTAAAATAACAGAAAGTTGAGAATCCAAGCTGAAATTGTATCTTGACTGCTGAAAGTCGTGCTTAGGCCCTCCTTACCGATAGCCGTTATTTGAAAACAAGGAAGGCAGTGAAAAGATAACACTGCTGATTGAGCCTTGACATTTGCTTCTCAGGGTCATGCTCTTTGAGATTCAGGAATGCCAGTTGCTCTTTGTGGGTGCCTCATTCACTGCAAAACAGACTCTTTACAGCTTTGCTTGTAACTGTTTTAAGTTTGGATTTTCACCTGCTTTTACCTGTTAGGTTCAGTATTGTTAAAGATCTTGTTTATAGCTGTAGTTTATGAATATTTCATTTCTTGCATGCCACAGGCACTGCAAGTCTGCAGTTTCTCTTCCAGTACCTCTAGTCTAGTTTTGGATATTGATGACCACTTTGAGGACATTGGCACGGTGCTGTCTGGGTACAAAGGCTGCGTGATGATATTACATTATTAGTTCTACAGAACGTCATTTAAAAATGGTTGACTGCTAGAGCTTATTTTCAGCAACTTGTCCCTCATCAGTCAGACATCATTAGAAGTAATTTGGACCAAATTGTGATTGATGTCCTTGTTCTTGCAAACAGCCAATTTAGAGTAATCTTTCCATTTTGGCAGTGGATTGTCCATCAAACTTCTTATCTTCTGGGGTATTCATGTTGGAAAGTCACTTCAAAACTCTTGAGGAAAAATTATATCAGCAAGAAGGGGTTTGTGTGTTTGTAGAAAGTCTGTGTTCCCAAATATGCCATTCTCCTACAGAGATTATTTGAGTAAAGTGAAATTACTGCATCTTCCTAGCATAATAGAGGTGAACTGTTCACTTTCTTTATAACTTCCTTTGCTTTTCCTTTTGTATCCCAGGGATGCGGCCAGTGGATCATGTGTGCTTTGACCAGACAAAGAATGAAATAACAGAGGATCGGTGGTGTCTGGAGCTCCCACAGCCCCTTTCAGAGCCCAAGCCCTGTGCCCTGGAGCCATGCCTGTACAGGTTGGTGTTCCTGGAAGCTCAGCTGAATTCTTGCTTTGCTTGTCCTTTCTCTGACAGCTAATCCAGTCTCTGCAGTCTCATTTGCATAGTGCAAGGTGAAAAAAAGGAGAGGTATGAAGTCGTTTCTTCCTAATTATAATGGCGTAGTGGATCCCAGACCATGTTCTGTATTTCCTGGTCCCATGAGGTAACTGAGATGTCAGCTGAATGAATGGGAGATAGTCCTTCCAATATTTTATGGTAGTCTGCTAAATTAAAATACTTTGAGGGCATGGCCAGAAGATGTCTGCTCACATCCTTTCCAAGACTGTGCCAACAAAGATTTGATCTTACTCTGGAGGGAGACCCTTGTGTTAATCAGCCTGGAAAGAGGACCAAAAGCCAAGCCTGCCCAGATCTTGTAGACATTGTGGTTTTTAATAAAAAGTGATTACACTGTGAACTATAGCTCTTTAGCTTAGACAGTTTTAGTCCTAGAGAGCTGTCAGTGCAAAGACTTAAATTTCCAGCAGTTGTCCTCTCAATCACATCCAGACAAGGCTTTTGAAATATAGAAGCTGAATACTCTGTATGACCCCTTTCTGTAATCAGTGGCATGATCCAGATGAGAAATAGGGTGATGCATCTACTTCCCGTTTAGGTGGAAGATGTCTCACATAGGTGAGTGCTCTGCTGTCTGTGGAACTGGAGTTGCCCAGCAGAATCTGACCTGTGTACAGTTTCACGATGGATTGGAGACTGTTGTGGATGACAGCTTGTGCCCAGCAGAAGAAAAACCCCTCTCAGTTGTGCCGTGTGTGGTTAATGTCTGCCCTTTAGGCTGGGACAAAGTGAGTTTACTGGCTTGGCTTATTTCAGGAGTTTCACTGGGAGATTTGCATTTGTGATCTGCAGGAGGCTTACCAGTTAAGAACCACCACCTTACTACTGGAGTCTGGGAGGGTGGTTTACACCAAGGATGTCTGCCCAGTTAAAGGTTCATCCTACTACTTTAGACAGCTCTGTCCCTCTTAATTTATGTGCTGGATTCATCAATTCATAGTCTTGGTTGGTTTAGGACAGCTGTTGACTGTGTTCCTTCTTCATTTCTCCTCGCAGAGTCCAACAAAACTAAAACCAGAAATAACCCCTGGTCCTCTAGGAAAAATCTCACTGGTAAACAGAGAGGTTCTGACATGGTGGGGAGGATTGCTAGCAGGGAAGAGGGCTTCTCAGCACAGGATCACTGGTCCAAATCCACTGCCAGGCTTACATTTACAGATGGGGAAGATACTGCTTTAGGCATCTCCAGTCTCAGGTATCTCTCTTCAGGTAGTTTGAATTAGGAGGGGTCTTGGCTGTTGGATGTCCTTAGCTATTCCTGATACTTATATGTTCTGCAAAAATGGAATAAGTGCTTAAATGTGCCTCTTTCTTCAGTGACAGCAAATATGTTGTAGGCTTGATCTGGAGGTATCCCCCAGCTTCATTAGACTGGGACCACTGTGGAAAGCAGGTGCCAACGTCAGTCTGTGTCTTTTTGCTCTGTTCTGAGGAGGAAGATGCACCCTTACTTCAGACTTTGGAGTCACTTGGGCATATCCAACTGGAAAATCGGACTGTGTACGTCTGGAGCCCTCTAGCTGGAGAGTGTTCCGTCTCCTGTGGGAGAGGTGAGATCTTTCAGTGCTGCAGGGAAATGTTACTTGGCTGTAGGTGTGAGCTCAGTGCCTAGGAACCTCAGGGACCTGGTCTTTTCCCCTCTACAGTTCTAAGTGCATGTGTAGCTGTGGTCACAATTTTTTGAGTCTGGAAGAGGCAAGGGGACCTGACTCGGGGAATAGTTTAGAGGGCTGGCTGGCTGGCTGCTGTGCTTCAGAGTTGCGGGGCATGAGTGCAATAAGTGTGCCTGGAGCTTGGTCAGAGTTTGCTGCTTTTGTACACACAGATGTGACTGACACTGCTTGGCTTATTTTCAACCCTCGCGTGTATGCCATGCACTGAGATTGGTTCCCTTTCTAGGTAAGACTCAGCTACAGTATGTATGTGTGGCTTTTGACACTAGAGAAGAAACCCAGGAAGAAAATTGTCACCCAGTGCCGAAGCCAGAGAGCAGGATGGAAGTCTGCGATCTCAGACCCTGCCCACCAAGGTAAAGCAGTTACCAGGAAACAACGAGCCAGTGAGAGGGTCTTTCCTTCCTCTCTCTATCTCCAGGGACACGGTAAAGTAAGGGTCAAGCTACTCCGAGGATGTTATCTTCCTCTCCCCTTCTTTGAAAGCCCAGCCAGCTGCAAAAACAGTAGCGCTGATCCCCACTGAGCAAACTGAGTCTTTCCTGGGCTGGTATATTCTCAGGCAGAACTTATTGAAGTCTTTGAGTCAAGGGAAAAGCTGAAAACCTCTTGATCCCTTATTGCCCTGGGGAAGTAGGAACAAATCCATAACTGCAAAAGGTGGTGACACATTTGCCAGCTGTACAGTTTCCACATAGCATCAGGGAAAGTAGCTAGAATTAGATGCTCAAAGAATCTGGAATAGCCGCTCTGAGAACTGAAGGAAATTGATTGCACTTTCCTTAGGATTTATGGTATTGCAGACTGTACTCAGTGGGGTGGCTGCTGATCCCTCAAACATGAGCCAGTGTATGTGTGTGCATTAACAGAATTCCAGTTGTACTTCCATAGGCTGGTTGGATTTAACATCCAGTGAAGACGGGTGACAGCTGGCGGTACTCACTGATGACTGTGTTATTCCCAGGTGGCATTACAAAATGGGCTCATGCAGTGTAAGCTGTGGAGGAGGTGTGATGCACAAAGTCCCCTACTGTGCAAGGGAGACCGGGGAGAAGGCAGAAGAGATTGTGGCAGACACCGAGTGTGATGGTTTGCCTCGCCCAGAGGAGCAGGAGCCGTGTAATTTGGAGTCATGCCCTCCAAGGTCAAAATGGCCACACGGGCCACAAGAACATGCACTGGGAAAGAGCAGTTGTCCATGAACACTTATGGTGTGATCTAAGATATGGCTCAGGGTTGACAAATGGAGCAGAGCTTGCCCTGCCCTATTTGCTGTGGGACTGCAAAGCCACTGGCATCTGAACTTTTTTCTAAGTACTACAGGATGACGCTCCCAGGATGAAATACCCTGCGTCAGTTCCTGATCTGACTGTTCAGAGTGGTGTGTGTTTTGGAGGGAGATAAGATTGTTTTTGAAGTTAAGCCTGTGTATGTCACCCTGGGGAAGACTGTAATGGATGCAGACTAAGACTCAACGTATGTTTGGAGTCTCTGGGCTTCTAGCAAAATGTGAATGCCCTCTGTTTGGGTCCAAGGCCAAACCTGCTCCAGACTGCCCAGCCTTGTTTCAAAGACTGCCTTCTAAGTACCATAGGCAGCAGAGTGTGTGAGGTGGAGGGGTGAAGAAAGCTGCTGAGAAGCAGAAGGGGGAAGCATGAGGGAGCTGCAGTGCATTTTCTACAGCAAGAGATAGTAGAGGGTGGGGATTCATCACTAACTTAATTTTTCTCCTCCGTGTCCTCTGTCAGGTGGAAGGTAACCCCAGCTGGCTCCTGTTCCTCCAGCTGTGGGCTTGGCTTAGCTGTTCAGCTGATCACCTGTGTACAGATTCGCCAAGGCAAGGAGATTTTGCTGGAGGAGCGTTTGTGTCCTGCGGCAGAGAAGCCCCTTACCAGTGTCCCTTGTGTCATCCGGATGTGCTCTTATGAATGGAGCTTCAGCGAGTGGACGGAGGTATTTGCTCCCATTCAGATGCAGAATTTGGTGTCTAGTGCAGCTGTTTTATAGCCATTCACTTCCCTAAAGCATCCAGGGGAGAAGTACCACTTCTGCCTTGTATATTTACCTCCCACAGAACTGGTGAACTGTTTCTAGGGATGTTTTCTCTCCTTTCCACTGCCCTGTGTTTAGCTTCCCACCTTTCTCAGCTGAGGTTTTGGCTGCAGTTTAAAAGTGGTCCTTGACATGTTTTCTTCTGGAATGCAGATCTTTTGGGATTTTTTTTTAGGAAGTGGTTCTGCAATTCAAAAATATAGTTTGGAAGATTCCCTGGGAGGTGGGCCATCTTATAGCTGATGAAACTAGAGCACTGAAAGGGCAAGTGACAGAACAGCATCAGTGAACAAAAATCAGCCCTCCAGATCATGCCTGAACCAATAAATGTGTTTATTTCTAAATACCGACTGAAACACATGTATAAAGGCCTGTGGGTTTCTTCCTCCGCAGTGTTCAACTTCATGTGGGAATGGCATTCAGACACGGCAGGATTTCTGCCTCAACCCGCTAACCCGTAAGCACGTGAACCCCATCTTCTGCAGGCGCTTCCCCAAGGCCATTGTGGTACGTGGCTGCTCCGCAGGGCCCTGCCCTGAGCAGGTGGTGGGGACCGGGTCCCGTGGAGCAGGACTGCAGACAGTGACACAAGCCACGCTGACAATGGCCACAGCTGCCAAAGAGGCGAGGTACAAGGACCTGGATCTTCCTCTATCTGCTGTGCCTCGGGAGCAGACAAAGACCAGTGGAGGTGAGGAGGACACTGCCAAAAGGTAGATAGGGGGGCTTACTGTCTGCAGCTGGGTTGTGGTGACCCTCCTGCCGTACAGGGACAGGAGCAGGGAAGGGAGTACTCCTGGTTAGGAGGGACAACATGCTGTTCCTGCCAGCGTGCCATGAGCTGTCCATGTTGTCTGAGCTAGGAGCAATGACTCCCTTCCCTGGGCTTCCCAAAGCTCTTCTGACCTGGGACTCCTTGGGGCAGCAGCTGACTCTTCCTGTGCTCCACCCAGAAGGTGGGCACCCTGTTGGCCCTTGTCTGTTCATCATGCCACAAAGGGAATGGGGGCTGTTTTTCAGCAGCTGTAGTTCCTTCTGGATGTGTTTCTCATCTGTCTCTGCTGTACAGGTGTCTGTGGAAAGCTCTTTCTTAATGCCACCAGCGTCATCAACATGACGGGTGGAGGGAGCGGCGACTGCACTGTGGCCATCGGACGTCCTCTCGGGGAGGAGATAACAGTCAGCGTCCTGGAGAGCTCCCTCAACTGCAGTGCAGGTACGGCCCAGGGTGTGCTGGGGACTAGCCTGGCCCTTTGGGGGTGCCCTCTGCACCTCATTTGCCCGTGTGCTTTTGGTACCCTGAATGGTTCTTGCTACCTTGGAGCCTGTGTAATCTGAAACGATTCTGCAAGTTTTTCTGTCCCACCAAGTCTTTGCCAGGTGGGACTAAAGGAAGATGATGCCTTTCCTCCCCCTACATAATGGTTTCTTACCTGTTTTGTTGATAGACATGAGATGAAAGGAGTTTTGTGGGGTTAAAGAAGCTGCTGTCTTTGGCCTGTTGTAAACTCTGTCTGTAATATACCCTCTTGCTGGAATCAGTACAGTTAGATTAGTTAACTGGACTGTTTTCATGACATATTTTGATAAGATGCAGAAATTACTTGATTCCAGACCTATATAAAGTATGTTGCGGCCTTTTACTTAATGTCAAAGTGTTTCTAGTCCCTGTGCTCATCCATTCCAGGTGAGATAGTGCTGTTTTCTGGGCGAATGATGTGGCGGACAGGCTGCAGGAAGCTCCCTTTGTCACTGATAAATTCCAGAACGAATACGCTGATTGTGAAACAGCGTGTTTTGCTGCCAGGAAATGGGGTCATTCTTCAGTACAACAGCAGAACTGCAACTAAAAAATATTACCAAGGTACCTTACTGAAAGCTTTGCTTTTGCTTTAGATTAAGGCACCCATGACAAGGCCCGCAGAGTTCCACAGGTCACGGTTGCTTATGGACGTTTATGGAAGCCTCGCTTCATTTTTAGCAGCTAATAAGCCCCTCCTTGAGGAGTGTTGGAATTAATATTACTTGTGGACTACGCCTCTGTTTTAAAGACAAGCCCCCTGCAGGTGTTTGCTGATGCTTGGAGGTTCCCAGATGAAAATCCTTAGAGAAACTTTTCTGCCTGTGTTTAAGTTAAATGATTTCTTTCTTGGAGAGGCTGGACGCTTCTCTCAGTCATTTTCTTTTCTGCTCCCTTTCCTCTTCTCAGACTGTGACAAGCAGCTGTTTGGTCCCCAAGGTGAAATAGTGAATCCTGTGCAACTGCCTGATCAAAGGCAAGAAGTAGTGTGTCGGACCTTCATCAATGTGGCTCCTCGACATCGCATAGCTATCCGCGCCCTATATGTTGACCTGGGCAATGACAGCAACCAAACACATTTTAATTACATCCTGGTGAGTCAGAAACTTAAAGGGGATGATTTGGATGGGAATGGACCCATCTCCTCATTAGACATTTCCATCCAGATGCAAAGTTCAGTCACGAATCCTAGAGGGTCAGACTCTGATCCTCTGTTATGTAAATGTAGATGTGAAGGAGCACTACTGATGTCTACTGTATTTCTTCTAACCTTTGTGTAGGGCAGCTTTTCCCCCTGAGTGATCAATTTGCAAGTCCCCACTATTTTGTGGGTACTTCACTTGTAGGCTGCTATGATATAATGGTTTGGTCTTTCTTTATGCAGGTCCGTGATGTAAGCACCATGAAGACAATGGTGTTCCACGGGAAACAACAATTCTTCTGGCAATCAACAGGAAGCCAAGCTGAAATTGAATTTCATGAAAATATTAAGGATCACCGAACCAGTTTCTGGGCTGAATATCATGCTATTTAGCCCAAATAAAAGGGGCCAGGGACACTGCACTGAGAAAGGCCGTGGTCCAGTTAGTCCCTGCTGTTCACTGCTCAAGGTCACATAAGTCATTTAATCTTTTTGCAACTGCTTCCACATCTATTGAGTAAGAACAACAATACCTACTGACTCCTTTGGGATCTCAGTTAATATTTATAGAGGTTATGCAAAAGACATGTAACTACCAAATATTTAGCAAATAGTCCTCATACAGATTTTCTGTTTGTGCTGATTGGTATTAATGCAGTTTACATGTCTGCAGTAGTGACTTGGGCACTGAAGTCTCAGGGTCCTGCTTCTGTAGTATGCTGTGACCTTTTAGGATAGTGATTTCTCAGTGGCTCAGTGTCCCATTACAAACCTCTGTATATCACAAGTAGCTACGGTTATGGTTTAGCCATTAAGTTCACTCTCCTGCGGTGTAAACACCCCTTAAAACCGAGGCCCATTGAAATTCTGGAATGTTAT
Source organism: Strix aluco (assembly GCF_031877795.1). Taxonomy (NCBI): domain Eukaryota; kingdom Metazoa; phylum Chordata; class Aves; order Strigiformes; family Strigidae; genus Strix; species Strix aluco. The sequence goes on from NC_133950.1 coordinate 11,846,487, forward strand.
AAAGAAGGCAAAGATATGTAGGAGGATGAATGGCTAGCACAAGAAGACTAGAGATGTGTGAGGGCAAGACAGTTTCTTTGCCCAGGACGGCAGTGCAACACTAGGAGAGGTCACTCGGAAAGCTTGAATGTTTTGAGGAGTTGGCTAAACTGAGGCACTGCTGACCTGGTCAAGCCCTGGTGACAGCTGGCTTTATCTGGGAGGACTAAATGACATCCAGAGGTCCCTCCTGAGCCACCCCTTCTGTGGTTCTACTATTATATATCTGACAGTGATAGCAGTATACTTCTTTTCTATGGGAAAATAAAATAATTCTGTCTCTTAATGATGGGTTTGGTGCCAAGACATATTTACACAGATAAGAACAGTGGCTGTGCTATTAATCTGCTTGTATCTCCATCTCACAGGAACTGTGCAGTGAGAGATTGTTGAGACTGCACGACACTAGTTGTAACAGGAAGAAGTATTTTAGAGCAGTGACAAATACTGGAGTTTGATTTAAATACATTTTTTAGGTTGTTTTTACTTAATATCTTGAACATTGGACCATGCTTTGGTCCAAATCTGTCATCCTCCTCAAAATCACAATATACTGTTTAAGGGGTCTTTTCTGCACCTGGAGCCTGGCTGGACACATCTCCCCTTGCTCTTCACGCTGGATGCAATAAATGGTTCTGCCTGGGCAGTTTTAACCCTGCTTCTGCTTTCTTTCAGTTGAATTCTCTGACATTTTTTTAACAACTGCAAAATCTTATTTTCTTCTGCCTTCTTAATAGCTGTTTTTTGCTGGTTAAGCCTGGAGTTTTTTGCTTGCCAGCCTCCAGATTTACGTTCCATTCCTGGAAGAGCTAGAAACTAGATTCTTGAAGCAAGATCCTTGAGGAGCTGGATGTATCAGCTATCCCACTGCAGTGCGTGGGTGATGCAGGCATGGACCTTCATTTCCTGTCTAACAGGAGATGTTAATGAAAAGTCATCCTTTTCTTAATCCTTTTTTGTAACCTTTTAGCAGATGGGATCTGTCTTCCCACTCTGCTCTGGATCCCAAGTCTCACTGCTATTTATTGTTGCCGATCAGCTATGCAGAGTGCCTGGTCTGCAGAGATGGGCTCTGGTTACTGACCGTGTGCTCGAGGTTCATTTGCAAAAAATGCAGCTGTTGTCTTTATAATTTAAGAAAATTAAGGCTGTTTCCCTGTACCATTTGCCTGGATACCAACAGCTTGCCAAACAGGACATCTCTGACTTGCAAAGTCCTACTTGTACTCCCATTTTCTAGGGAGAGAACCTGATTCCTTTCAGATTTAGAGGAGTGTTGCCCTCTCATCTCGAGGGCAGGATTTCGTAACGGCCGTTAAATGCATCTTCATGCAAAAATTCTTATTTCCCTTTCCTCTGAGCACACGCTGGCCACCTGGATAACGGCATCTTGTTGTTAGCCAGGGGAAACGGGCCCCGGAGCTCCTGCGCACCCCTGGCCTGGAGTCCACGTCTGCGGCTGCTTATGAATATGTACAGCGCGGGCTCTGCCCACCCGCCTTTTAATGCGAGTGACATCAAAGCCCTGCCTGCTGGAGGGGGGGACCCACAATGCAATCCGCAGGCAGACGTGGAGGCAGCTCCCACGGCCGCTGGCATCGCTGCTGCAGGCAGAGACCCTCCATTGTCAGCCCTGGGGGGGCTGCCGGTGGGCCAGGCCCTGCATGGGGGTGCGAGGAGAGGCCCAGCGGCGTCAAGGCTGGGTTTAGGGGCTGTCTGCTGGGCTGGCTTGCAGGCGGGGGGGGACAGGGGGAGAGTGTCACCTGGGGCGAGGGGGGCATCCTGCGCTGCTGGGGCTCAGGTGGGGAGCGGGGTGCTGCCCCCTGACCCCCCGGGAGCAGGGGTGCAATGAGCTCTCAGGACGAGCAGTTGCAAGCAGCAGCCCCTGAGCCAGCGGCTTCCTCCGCCGAGGATGGCATGACCTGGTGGTACAGGTGGCTCTGCAGGATTGCCGGGGTCCTCGGGGGCTTGTGTAAGTATCCCCTTCCCTTGCTGCCAGAGGTTGCCCCTCGGCACCGCTCGTGCATGCGAAAGCGCGTCAGGGGTGCTGCCTGCCTGGCGTTAGGGTCACGTTGGTGTAGGGGAGGGCGCGCCAGGAAGCGGTCGTTTGGGGTCGAGGGTTTGTGTCTGCTCTAGATATTAGTTTGCTGCGTTTCGGGCAGAAGGAAGAGTGGTGGACGTGCCTGAAGTGGGGGTGGCTTAGCTGGCACACGAGGGATGTGCTCCGCGCTCGCTGAACCTGCTGAACTTTGGCACCTGGGAGAAGGGGCGTCACGGGGGGATCTGCAAATCCTCGAGTTTCTTCTTGGATACGGCGCTCGCTAGAAGTGGCGGGAGCAGCAGCCAAGCCCCCGGTCCTGTGGGAGGGCTGTGGGCAGATAAACCAGACGATGACTTTACTGTGAGCACCAAGCTCAGGGTGCTCAGCAGCGTCAGGTTCAGGGTGTAAAGAGGGGCCGTGGGATTTGGTTCATCCTATTTGACTGTTGGGTGTTTGTATGTTCCTGCAACTTATTTTCTTTCCTTGTTCTGAACGTCGGAGCGTGCTTGCTGTTACTCCTGTTGTTGATTGCAGAGGGCCTGCCTGTGGTTTTTTTTTTAAGGTGAATAATGGACTTGGTTCGTGTTGTGTGTTTTTAAGGGGTTTAGTCTCGGACACAGAGAAGAAGGGAGCCGGCGTACAGCAAAGTGAGTTGGCTGCGCTCTGAATTACCTGCTGCTGAAAAAAATTTTCCCAGGGAGAGTCTTTGCAACTTTGCCAGAAATCAGCTTGTCCTGTAGTGCTGTTTTGCTACATTCTGTGGAGAGATTAATAGCTCTTAAAAGCAGGAGGGACTGTTATGACCGCTTAGTCTGATCTCCTGCAGAGCACAGGATGGAGAATTTCTTCTGCTTCAGGTCCACGACTTCTAGTAAAACAAGAGTGTTTCTCAGCCAGTGCAGTCAGCCCTGATTTATTCCCTCGGCTGTAGCATTTTGTCTGATCCCCCCTCTCTCCCTGCCCCCTTCCCACGCCTGTCTCTTGCCTCAGGACTTGACTGCCCAAGCCCACGGTGGTTTTGAGCCAACCTTGTAGACCGTGGTATCGTGGGGCAGGCTTGTTACAGCCCTTTTTGGCTAGGCTGGTAAAACATATGCTGCTCTCACCGTTTTATGTCTTAGGTGCTGAAATTCTAGAGGTGTGAAAAGATTTGGTGGGACTGCTCTTATGGGGCAAAACATACTGGCCTCGCCATGCTCTGCCTGAGGCCCCCGCGCTTCTGGTCCCGGCAGACGGCCAGGAGACCAGCTGGGATGTGTCTTCGGTGCAGGTCCCAGGTGGGGGTTTAGTGTAGCAGCGTCTTTCCCACGGGCTGGGGCTGTAGCCGGAGACTCGGCGCTTTTTTATGTGGCTTTGGCCCATGCAGAGCTCAGGGGGAGGCGGATGGAGGGTGAAGGCTGTTGGGTCGCATTGGTGGCATTGCCCACCTCGTGCTAGAGCAGCTCATGAGTGGCTTAAAAGTGCAAGTCTTTGAAGACAGATTTTTTTTCTCTTTCTTCATGTTTCAAAGCAGCTGAATTACACTTGGATTATTTTCCCAACCTTTTGTTCACAGCTCTGAGAGCTCATGACTTGTTTTTAAAGGAAGCTGGGAGTTTTAAGTATTTGGGTGAGTCTGTGAGAAGAAGCTTCTGGAAGAAGAGCCAGGCTCTTAACAGGAGTGCTGATGATTTGGGGAGTCAGACAGCTTGCTCTGTAGTCCTGACAGTCTTCCTCCATGAGGTTCGTCAGGCAGAGAACGAGGCAGCGTGAGACACAAACTCCTCTTACTAGCAGGGAAATAGGGGACTGTGGAAAGTGGCAACTCTGCAATGCCCCGTGCTAGTCACGGTTGACTTCAGAATGCTCCTTGTTCAGCATCACCTTGCTGAAGGTGGACAGTTTGGAAAAGGGGTGACTAATAATACAGCAAGGCTGGAGTTTGTGGCTATTTTCAGAGCTTGCTATGAAAGAGCAGAAATCTTTTATAAGGATTTTGAGCAACTGGACTGTGGTCCCGCTACAGGGCTGGATTATTTCTTACAGGAGGAAAAATTCCCTGCAGAAAGGATGAGAAACTTTGTTAGTGGAGGTGAGACTGGCAGACAATGTCTGCTGTGTGCAGACACCTGCAGCTGACAACTTGCTTAAGCCAGAAAGGTCCAGGGGCCAGTGCAAGAACAAGACAAACAAGGTTTGGGATCTGTTTCTGGCTCTTGCACAGGCTGGCTTGGTGACCTTGGCCAAGGCCCTTCTCTCCCTTGTGTTACTGTTTGTAAAAGGACGAGGAGAGTCTGTGGCTTTTGTAAAATGCTTTAGGAGCAAAAATAGGCTTGTGTTGAGGACAGTGACCAGCTGCTTGAAATGAATAGAGCCTTTGTAGGGGCTGGTGTTCTTCCCCCCCATTTCAGCTCCCAGTTATTTGTGCTTCCTCAGGGATTCAGGATGGGACAACAGTTAAACAAATGGCAGAACTGTCTGTCTTCCACAGCTTATGTGCCATTGAGCATTATCTGCATTTTAAACCTATTACAAGGCTTCTGTTTTGCAAAAAGAAGTCTCTGGCTTGTCAGCTCCATACCCTTTTGGCTACTGAGGCAGGAGCTGATCCCATCCCATGGGGCAAGGATGTACTGGGCTGCTGTGGGATGTGCTGCTCTGCAAAGGAGACCGAAGGTCACCAAATCGTTATCTCTGTGGCTGTTGGCAGCCGCTGCTGAGTGCAGTGCTCTTGTGATTATAAACCTTTGACTCCTTTCCTGCTGGCTGGTGCTCGTGCTGACGTAGGGGCTTGCTCAGCTCAGGCTTGCTGGGTCATTAGTCCATTGGTAACCGGGGTGGTTGCTTAGCTGAGACTACTGCAGGAACACTGACTGCTCAAGGATTGTTTTGAGGTGTTTGAGGTCAAAACCAAACCAGAACCCTGACAAAACTACCCCTGGTTGGCTAGATTAAAAAAAGAGTAAGGCAAAAAACCTGCTTGAAAAAATAACGTTCTGCCTCCCCAGGTTTGTTCTGTGGTTGAGCTCAGTTTGGTGGCCTGTGAACTGCTTGGACCGCTCTGCTGCGCCGTGCTGCCCCAGCCCTGGCTGCGTTTTGGGGATAGTTGAGATGTAGCTGGTTTTTGCTGCTCTGCTAATTATAAAGTACCTGAAAGTTACTTAACATTATTTTCAGACGTGTGCTTTCCTGGGGGAGAGCAAGTGTCGCAAGCCTGCGGTGCTTCCCCTGAGCTCCCCTTCCATCAGCATCCAAGGGTCTGTTGGTCACAAAGGAGAATTAGAAACCTCCATGTTGTGCCCTGCTCTCCGACCTGCCCGCTGCTCCCAGCAGTCCAGCTTGCCGTTGCTTTTCCAGTTCTCCAGCTGTTTGCATACGTGACTGTGAGCAGATCATCCCACCCCAGTGCCTCAGTTTCCCCTTCAGCGTGGGGACACCCACACTGGTTCCTTTGCGATGGGAGGATGAGAAGTGCCCTTGGAGCATGGATATTAACATGTCCCCTGGCATTTCTCCTATCCTGGCTGATCTTGTTCTCGCAGGATTCTTCAAAAGATTTTGGGTCTTATGGAATAGTGCTGGGAAGCCTTTAAAAATGACCTTGTTTAGTTGTTTCCTAAAACCAGGAGGTCACTTGCTTGTGGCATGACCTTAGATTAGTCCTGTCATAGGCCTGCAGCTCCGTTTCCCAGTCTGGTAAATAAGGATAACTATTTTTAAGGGAACTTTGAGGATTCAGCAGTGACTTCTTTAAAGAAACCTGAACCCAGGCTGGTCTCATCCTCAGAGACAGACTCTGCTGCTCTTCATTGTGCCAATAATCATCCCCAAGACAGCTTTTAGGGGCTATATAATTTTAGCTGGAGTTTTTCAGGGTGGTGTTGTTTACTGTGGACTCTGCCATGTCTTGCTGCCCTCCCTGCCTGGGCTCGGGTTCCCAGGTGAGCAGCAGCAGCCTTTTGGTATTGGTGGAGGAAAAGGGCCGTATCGAGTGCCGGGAACGCTCTGCAAATTTAATGAGGCAGGAAGGAGGCACATGCAGCCTCGGCTTGGACGCTGCTGCCTGGTTTCTCTCCTTGCGTTACAGAATTGGGAGTGCTGGGGCTATTTTGGGCTCTGCTTTTATCTAGCATCCACTTCCATTTGTATTAGCAGAGACCCAAACTTGGCTCTTTTCTGCCCATCTCTAGTGCAGAACCAGCACTGTGTGGCTGAGACCGGGTTCACCTCTGGTTTATTTGTTTGTCCGTGTGCCTTGGTGCTGCAAGTCATCTTTTTGCTGAACTTTCCCTGTGTTGTTCAGAGATGGGTGCCTGCTGGGACCTCTTTGTTCATCCCGGGACAAAGCAGTAATTCCTTAGCAAATAAAACCCAGGGTGCCACAGGGTGCCATGTATGTGATTCCACGTAAAAGCAAGTGCTCTGTTGTTCCATGCAAGTGAAATAGTTGTGCAAGTATCACGCTGAGACACCAAGTGCTTGGAGCAAAAGGAGACCTGGCTGGAGGAGCTGGGAACAAACCCTCTCCTCTGCATCCTGGGCTCCTCTTTGGGCTGTCAGACCTCTCCACCCACCCTCCTGTGCTGGTCTGTGCAGGCTGCTCTGCAGTGCCTAGAGGTGCTGGCCAAGGCAAGGGCTCTTCTGGGCAGCCTCTGCTCTGCAAAACAGCCCAAAATACAGGAGAGCAAAATCACGCTGGTGTGGCTTCAAGGTCCCGTTGCAGGGCAGAGCTGGGAGGAGCAGTCAGCCCTGCCTGCTGGGCTCCGGCCCCCCTGCCCCGTGGGTGCACTGGGTTGGTCTTCATGGTCACCAAAAGCCTCTTTGCTTTCCAGCCTGTGCCTTCGCTGGTCTCTGGAACTGTGTCACCATCAACCCCCTGAACATTGCGGCCGGTGTGTGGATGATGTGAGCTGAGTTTCTTTTCTTTTTTCTGTTGGGTAGGAGGTTTGGTTAATTAAATGCCACTGGGCAAGGGGCAGAGCTGTCCTGCTTGGGCAGTGGACATGAGGGAAACGTCCATCGGGCACTGCGAGTTACCAGATCTTGCTCCATCGGGCGAGTTGAGATGCTGGGTTTATTCTGTTTGTATTCTTTCTTTACCCCTTTTCGAGTAAATACTGAGATACCCTTATCCAAAATAACTCTGGGGCACCAGCGTTTGGGAATTATCAAGAAGTGGGGAGGGAGCACAGTGGGGTCCAGCCCTGCCATTCCTTCTGCCTGCGTTTGGGCATGGGAGTGGCTGGTGTCCGGGGGGCATTGCTGACCCTCGCTTGGGGCCACGCGGGCAGGATTAACTCTGATTTGCTCTATCTGGAGGCTCAACGCCTTCGTCCTGTTCCTGTGTGAAGCCCCCTTCTGCTGCCAGTTTATCGAGTTTGCGAACGCCGTCTCTGCGAAGGCGGACAAGCTGCGGCCCTGGCAGAAAGCTGCTTTCTACTGCGGGTGAGGATGCTCCTGGGGTGTGTCGTGGTGGTGAAGCCATCCCAGAAACCGTGTTGGGATGCACGTGGGCATCCCTGCATCCTGTGCGGAGCAGAGCCTGGCTCTGAGGGCTGCCTCTCTCTTCCAGGATGGCTGTGTTCCCGGTCGTGCTCAGCCTGACGTTGACCACGCTCTTTGGAAATGCCATTGCATTTGCCACCGGCGTGCTTTATGGCCTGTCAGCGCTCGGCAAAAAGTAAGAGAGATGTCTGCTTGTGGAGGGGAGGGGAAGGTGGGCCTCCAGCCCTCACCCCCATCTGCTTCCCTAAGGCTGTGCCATGCTTTTTTTACTAACCATGCTTTTCAGGTGTAGGTGCTGCTGGAGAACATCTCCCTGCCATCATCTCAAAGCCCTGGGAGGGAAGGTCTTAGGGTTTGCTGAAGCTCTGAGCTTTTCCTTGGGAGCTCCATCTAGGTTGCCTGGTGGGTCCCAGCCCTCTTTCTGCAGCCGTTGGATGGATGGGCCCCGCTCTGGGGGCGGTGAGAAGCTTTGGCAGGGTTAGAGAGGGCGAGCAAGTTTCATTTCACTCCTGGCATCCTTCGGCACGGAAAGGCCAGGGCCCTGCTTGGGAGACCTCTCTGCTGGGGGCTGTACCTGCCATGGTGTGCACCCCGAGCTCACATCCCCACGCTGTCCCTTCTCTCTGCAGGGGAGATGCCATTTCCTACGCTCGGATCCACCAGCAGCAGAAGCAAATGGATGAAGAGAAGCTCACGGGGACCCTGGAGGGGCAGCCTCTCTGAAGCACGTGAGCTCAGGGTAACCTCTCCTGGACACTGAGATGGTGAAGATTCAGAAATCCACTCTGCCCTTTCCCCTCTCTGTTACACCACAATTTCCCTGGACACTGCAGCAACTGGAAATCTCAGGGGCTGGGCCAGGCTGTGCCCTCTTCTCACACCAGCAGCCAGACCTCAGTGCATTGGCCCCTTTCTCCTTCTTGACCCTCAACCAAATATCTCACAGTCCTTCTACTTTTTAATTTTTTTTTTTTTTTGCTGCAGAGGTGCTGGCTCTTTGAGTGCTGCTTTACGAGCCTGACTAGGTAGCCTTTCTTTGGAGTGATGCCTGATAACGAGCCGAGGATGCAGTGCTCATTTGGGAACTGCTCTCCAGATGGGGTGAGGAGGGACAGAGCTGACGTGCCAGCTCCTTGCCTGCACTGGTCTCCTTGGAGTCAGGGAGCTGCTGGCCTTGTGCCTGGGGGTAACCTGCCATTGCACGTTACACCTTTTGAGTAACACTCTCAGGTGTGGCCCTTCCCAGCTATGATACGCTAATCCAAGGTTTAGCAATACGTGGTGATACTTAAGCTTGATCTTCTTCCATTGAGTGTATTTTAATACGGGTCCAGCTAGGCCAGGCATCAGAGGCATCGCTGCATGGGAAAGGACTGCCAGCAAAAAAACCATCTAAAGACAGTAACCATCTCTGAAGGGGAGCTGCCAGAGGTGCTGGCGCAGATCCTGGTACCTACAGAGCACAGTCCCCACTTCCTCTGGACACAGCTGCAGGCAGTTACTGCAATTTACTTGAATTATAAGAATTAACTACTTTGTCTTAATAAGGGTACTTTTCTTAAACTTCACTCTTTTACTGGGGAAGAAGGGCAATAGGGCTTGCTTTACCTCAGCGAAAAAGGGTACTATTGCTTGAGCCAAGTGGGATTTTTTGCTGGTGTAAAGGTCACTGTTGTGCAAGAGCATCCTTCTCTGGTGAGCCTGGGACTCTGCTCTGGTATCTCACTCCCTGCATCTGCTGCTGCTCCCGTGACCCATCCCTCCGTGCAAGGGACCTGCTCTCTGCTTCTGTCTGGTGCAGCCTTTCTGTTTGGGCTCATGTTCTTTTTGCATCAGTCCTGGGCTGGTTTTGTATGGGAAGGTGGCATATCCTTCCTTTGCAAACATACAGAAATCTGCACCATTTCAGCACGGACAGCTGGGATGTCGTGCTTCTTTATTCCAGGCTCCATCAGTGGTTTTTGCATCGTATTTTCTGTTTGCTTTGTATCATGCAGAACAAAACCGTTCCCTAAGTCCAGACCCCCCTCTTCTTGTCATGGTTTCTTCTGAGCATTTTAATTTATTTGACTTTACATGATTGCTTTTGATTAGTAAAAAGGAGAATAATTTATTTCTAGTTATTTAAGTATTTTGATGGGACTCATTTTTTCTGGACATAGGAGAAAGCAGTGCTCTGTTTCCTGTCCTTCAAAGGACTGCCTCATTTCATTGGGGGGGTCTCTCTGAAGCCAGGGAGAGCCCTGGCTGCTGTAACTGGGTTACTGTAACTGGGATACTGTAAAATCCTATTTCAGCCTTCAGAGTGTTTCTCATACTTTTGGAAAGTGGGTTGTCTTTTCACCCCTTTGTCTTCTTCTGGGCCACTGGCTTGACAAAGTTTGTTTTCCCTCTCTCCTGGGAGAGAGAAGGAAGGAAAACTGGGCTGTAACTGCTGGGCTGGAGGTTTGTACTCATTCAGCAGCCCTGGGAGCTGAGCTCCTGCTGCCACCAACGCTCTGTGGTCCCATTTGAATCACTGGGGTACCAGAGGGGTCACGCTGCGGTCTGAGAAATGCTGCTGGAGGCTGGGTGCTGCCTGTCAGCCGCTGGAAACTATCTGTATAACCTGTCCTTCCTCTGGGTACGATGTGTGTATTCACATTAGCTGGACCACAGACACCCGTACGTCCCTGGCAGAGCCTGGGACGGAGCCGCTGCTGGAGGGGTGGCTGGGTACGGATGCAGAGTGGTCCCTGGAGATCGGGGGGTTAAGCTGCCAGCTAACCTTAGCTGTTCTTTCTTCCTCGGAGTTCAGGGAGGTGTGAGGATTTACACCAGACAGGAACACAGCTTGGGTTTATTTACACACAGGGGCCCTTGCAGCTGGATGCTGGGTGGCCACTTTGTGCTAAGCCCTGTCCCCTCAGGCCTCTGAACCGTGACTGCTCTGACACCAGCTTGTCTGGGATGCAGAATAGGCACCGCCAGCCCAGATGCAGTTTGTTTTAATAAAGGCTGTGCCGTTTCGGAGCTCCCAGCTCTGGGCTGATCTCTGTTGCCACATGCAATACCTGGGGCATCGGCCTTCCCTGTGCCTGTGTGTGGGGACCGCAGCCCCCTGCGTGGGTCACGCTGCCGGCCGTGATGGGGTGCTGCAGGAGGAACACGCCGCGGGATAGTTCAGGGTAATAACCTCTCTGCTCTTCGAGCCAGCGGTGCCCCTATGCCGTACCTCTACCGGGTGGTTGAAGTGCAGAGTCCTGCCTAGCAAACAGGACATCTGCTTTGATTTCAGGGGGGTTTGGGGTGTTAAGTAGTGTTTAGTAGAGGAATTGTTGCAGACTGGTGCACGTAGCTACGAGCATGTCTTTGGTAGTGACTGCTTTACTCTGTGAGTAGTTCCACAGTAGCTTTAGTGACAGGAGGCGGAAGGCAAAGCAGAGGCGATAGAGTAACGCTTGCTGGTGGATCTACAGAACTGGTAGGACCCTCACTGGCTTCATCTGATTGTCCTAATGCCACAGACCAGCAGCAGTCCCTGGGGCTGTTGCAGGCAGGTGCTGCTCCAGGTCACCTGGAGGGATCATCAGCACGGACGGGTCCGCTCTGCTCCCTCAGCACGACCAGCAGAAGTCCCTTAGATGCCAGCAATACTGTCCTGCTGCGTTTTGTGGCAGTTGGGTGTGACACTGGGGCCAAGGCAAGTGAACAATCTGCATCTGCTCTGTTAGCAGGCTGCGCAGCTCAGCTCTGAGCTCAACGCTTTTGTTGAAAATGGGCCTCAGGGACTCTTCTGTAAGAGCTGAACTGGAGCCTTTGGCCACAATGCTTGAAGACACCGGGTCTGTTCAGTGTCTGATCCGTGCTCCAAGAGTGCTGACTCCTACAGATGCATGTCTGGAGTGGGAGCTCTTGGGAATTTCAGCCGTCTGTGATGCAGCTGAAACCAAGCCAGATGCTGCCATCGAGGCTTGGTGACAGCACCCATGGCTTTTAAGAGTAGTAGGGACAGTTAGTGGGTGGTGTCACCTCCGTGTGAGCAAGAGACTGTTTTTGTGGAGATAGAAAGGACCTTTAGAGTAGTAGCATCACAGTAGTTAATCACAGTGCATGGCAGTTATTAATTGTGTTTAGAGGCACCATCAGGGTGCTTGGAGTTGTGTAAGGATAAATTAAGTTAAAACTCCTGCTCTAGAGGTTTTACAGGCTCAACCCAATCCCCACTGATGGCGTCCAGGCTGGATGGCTAATCCGTGGGGTCTCTATGGAAGAGGTTCTGCTTGCCAGGTCTTGAGAAGGCCTCTTGGGAGACAATGGGACAGAAGTTTTGTTATGTGAGAACTCAAGAGCGGGTGATGCATTGACTACAGTGAGCTGTTGACATCAAGTGTGGAAAGACACCTGGGTACTGGCAGGACATGTGCACTTAGCAATGGACTGTTACACTGTTCACCACGTGAGCTGTGTGCTTCTTACCCACGTGTATTTATACAGCGTGAGACTCTTCCATGTCCCATTCAGTCATGAAGTTGATGGCAGTTGGGCATATTAGCTCCACTGTTCCCTGGGGCTGTCCACTGGGTGCGAAGAGAAGAGCAGAAGCTCGCTTTCTGCTGCGTACCCAGACCTCGCTGCTCTGGGCAGGAGCTGATTTTGTAACACCAATTGATTCTGTGTGTGCAGTGAATAAAAAGACCATTCTACCTCTGGAAAGAGCCACTGTGATTTCTCAGACTCTAAATGTAGGAAAACCCCTCAGACTTTCTATATTGAAGAAAGGAGGTCACTCAAAATACTTCTCCAGTGAGGTTCTCACAGGACCTGAAGAGTCCAACCTCATTTCATATTCGGGCATTTCCTCCTGAGGCCAAGCCCTGGGAAGCTCAATTCATCTGTGTCATTTTTTCCTCAGGAAAAAACATCCACTGTCTTCAGGGAAGGGTTTCACTGAAGTGAAGATATCAAGACCTGGTCCATAGCCATGTGAGAAAAAGAACGCTCTAGCACAGGGCTGCCAGAGATCCTGATCTTCAGAAGGTCAGTGGAAACCAGAGGCTCTTGAGACCTCCCATAATCAGGCCATGCTTAGAAACAGTCATATTCCAGCCAGGGCTGAACATCTTTCTGGAAATGGGTCTCAGCTGCAAAGGTTAGGTCTAATACTGAATTTTCTCTGTGGTTTTGATTTTGGCCCATCTCTCTTCCTCTGTCCCAGGCTGCTTTACATTAATCCTCTGATAAAACACATCTCTTAAGTGATTTCTCTCATCTCCTGCTGCAGGAGATCTAAATAGTAGCTAGGACATCTTGAGATCTGGGTCAAATATGCTATGTTACCCCATGTTTCCTTGTCACAGCATTATGAATGTTCCAGGAATGGGAGGACACAAGCATCTCCACCAGCTCTCAGGGTGCCAAGTGCATTTCTGGAGGTTGGACAAATGCTTGGGCAAATCATCTCCCAGCTCAGCCTTTGTTGTTCTGCCCTTTTGGGAGAAGTTAGGTTGGATGTGATATGCAGCAAGGACATTTGTTCCTCACAGCCATAACCACCTTCTGCACCTAGGGTTAGGCTCTAAAAAAAATATTTTAAAAAAGTCCTTAATCTTGCAGGACACACAGGAAAGAGGTAAGAGCAATTTACTACTAACTATGCAGTTGAAATCTCAGAGTGATGGAGGTGGAGGCTCTATACACAGACGTGATGGGGTGCATCCACCTTCCTCTTTGTGAGTAAAACCCTGCGGTGGGACGGACCCACCCCAGTACAAAGTATTGTCAGTACCCACCGTGTCTTTCCTCCAGTGAATCACTTGCACTACAGCTGAATGTTTGTCTGTTCCCGTTCTTTGTCCTGGATTTTCTTTGTGAACTGTATTTGGTCTTGTTCATTAGGCTTCTAGTGTAATGTGTGTTTTTAGAGCAATAAAATGTGGCAGCTTTTTATACAAAATATCTGGCTCTGCCTCTTTCACAGTCTTTAAGTACATGAGACTCATCTGGGAAGCTGGAGGCTGTTGTGGTCCCCTTGTCACAGTCCTGGTCTGCCTCTCCCCTCCCACGTGCCTGCAGCTCCCTTCTCTGCAAATCAAGGCAACACCTTGCAGTTGAAGGCAAAACTGTTTTATTATTGCAACTACACAGTGAACTTTTGCCAAAACAGCTACAATTGTTAATGCTGTTCCAGCCAAACCCTGGGGCTCTCGGGCTGCTTTGGTGGCTGCTGAGTGAAGGTTGTGCATGGTCTCTTGTCCACAGCCACACCTTTTATTTTCCAGGACATCTTTATCTCCAGCCTGGTGCTGGTTTCCTGGTCAACCTTGGGTTGACATGCCCAGAGAGCAACAGGTAGTGTTGAATGACGGGAAAAGAAGGTAAAGTTCCAGTTGGCAACTTCTACATCTAAAGCGAGATGAATATTGCCACCCATTCCTCTCCCGTTGCCTTCTCAAAGAGCTCCAGCCTCCACTTCCAGCAGCACAACAGTTTTCTTTGTTGCCCTTGAGTATATGGACTGGTAGTCTGGCATGGTGGGCAGATGGCAGCTCCTACCTCATGAATGACCTCCGGCCAGTCCTGAAGAAGGCCTCAATCTGCTCCAGGGACCTGCCTTTGGTTTCTGGAACACAGAAGCCTGTGAATAAGATGTTCCCAGCGCAGATGACAGTGAAGAATAGGAAGGGCACCTCGAGGCCGAAGGCATGCTGGAAAGTGGGACAGAAAGCAGACATGAGCTGGTGCAGAGGGGGTCTGAGGAGGGGCTGCTGGACACCCTCCCTGGCCAATACCCACCACGACCCAGAGGAAGAAGTAGGTGAGAGTGAAGGCTGTCAGCCAGCTCACAACGACGCAGAGGCCTGAGGCCACCCCACGGGCTTTCAGAGGGAGGATCTCTGACATCAGCAGCCAGGTGATGGGGCCCCAGCCCATGGCATAACCTGCAGGGAAGGAGGGGTAAGGTGAGGCTGTTGAGGCTGTGAAGCCCACTGAGGAGTGCAGAAGAGCCCTGTGCAATCCTGCCCTGCTCCCCCATCAGTCATTATTCCCCCCCCATTCATGCTCTGTCAGTCCTCAAAATGACGTCAGATGCCATGTTTCTTGGTCTACCAGGAACATCTGCCTGCCTTCCAACTCCAAGCCCAACCTCCTTGCTCTGTATCACCCCACCTCGGATGAGAAATGCCCTCCCCAACTGGTACCCAGCCCCGTGCTGTGGGTCCTGGGCGCTCTCTCACTCTCTGCACCTACCCATTATGAAGAACATGGTTGCCAGGAGGGGGATGAGTGTGATGTAGTTTATTGGCTCAGCAGGAAGGTTGGCAGAGCTCACCAGGGTCTTGTTGGCAACGGTGCCATTCTGAGAAGCTGGCACGAAGTGGATATAGAGCCCCATGGTCAGGTTGGAGACCAACATGACACCAGCTGTGGAGAGATGCAACAGCACAGTGGGACCGATGGGTGAGTGATCCCCTCCATGCCAAGGACTGAGCTCCCAGGAGTGCCTCTGCTCAGGACCTGAGCCACCACCAAAGGAGGGAGACCTGCCCCACTCCCTGCCTGAGTCCTGTATGGCTGAAGTTTCCACTCCTGAGTGTTTTTAGAGCTCTTGGAGATCCTTAAATAAGAGCTTCCCTTGCACAACACTGGGAGAGAGACATACCTGATACAAAAAGAAGAATCTTCCTCCCAGCTTTATCCATCGACACAGCAGCAATCATCACTGAGAACAGACGTACCAAGCCAACGAGAGCTGCATCGTACTCTGGTTTCTGCAACAGCAAAAGCAGAGGGGAAGCTGAGATGGGAGAGCAAGGGAAAGGGCAGGTTTCTACATGTGTTGCCTTGACTCAAGCTGATGACTTTATCAAAGCTATCCTCCTATAGTAAGAGACCAGAGAAGAAGAATGGGGAGACAGGGGAGCCAGTCCTGCTCCCCATCCTCAGGCAGCCTTTCACAGGGCAGGTGCTTCGCAATTGCTGCCAACCAGGCGCTTTAAAAAAGGCTTCAGATTTGGGGTCTTAGAGCCGCAGGGGACTTGGAGTACTGGGCGGCTATCACTGAAGATGAGGCAGTCCGAGCACAGGCTGAACCCCAGGGCTCACCAGGATGACAGATGTTTTCTTGAATATTGATTGCAGATACACGAGGATGCAGGTGACACCTGAAAGCTGCTGCAGGAACCTCATCCCCACCGCGATCAGGATGGGCTTGTAAATGAAGGGGTCCTTGATCTCAGCACAGGAAACCCGCTGGCTCTGGAGGGGACAAAGCCAGAAAGCCATTACCACCTCTGGGCACCACTGTGACACCCAGAAGATGACTCTGGAGTTGCCCAAGGGAGGCTGAATTTTGCAGTTTTCACATTACATCTCTACTGGGCTGGAGGTCAGACTCCTCACCTGCTTCCTCACACTGTCCTTGATCTGCTCATACTCCCGGGTGTAGTCTGTGTCCTTGCCCCGCAGCCAGCACAGCGATGCCAGGGCCTTGTCATCCTTCCCCTGGGAGAGCAGGAACCGGGGCGAGTTGGGCATGAAGCAGAGCAGGATGATCATCACCAGCACGGGCACCTCCCCTGCGACGGCCAGCCAGCGCCAGTCCAGGACCAGCCCTGCTGGGGCAGCATGGTTAGGAGCCGAAAGCACGCAGGGAAGGGTGTCCTGGCCTTGCCCCCACATAAGGACCCCAATAATTTAATTTAATAAATCCAGTGATGGAAAAAAAAATATTTTGCACATGTTTTTCTCCTAGAAAAGAAGCATTTTTAGCTATATGATATGGGGAAATTCCAGCAAGCTCCCCCAAATCTCCAGCAAAATCCTGCAGCAACCAGGGCATGTGCTGGCAAGAAATGCACATGCAGTTCATCGTGTGCTGCCCTTCAGCCCTGACAAAACCTCAGCAGGACCCAGATCTGCAGGCACGGTAACAACCACGGGTCCGTGGGTTTATGGGTTCATTCCTCTGAGCACACACAGAGTGTGGGTTATGCATGGGCGATCCTATCCAGACCCCCTTTGCGCACCCGTGGTGGTGGTTGTGAGCTGGCTGTGAGGGGAAAGAATCCATCAACTTGGTGAGAAAGTTGTTTAAAATAAACTCCCCTTTGCTAAGGTTTTGCTGAGGGTTTCCTGCCCTCCGAACACCAAGATACTTGCCCAGTGCGTACAGGACGAGGGAGCCCAGCACTGCCATCATCTGAGGACAAGCGCCCAGCGTGCCTCTGACGCCGGGGTGGGAGATCTCCGAGATGTAGACCTGGAGCGGGACAACACATGCTTAACGGAGCTGCAACGTACAGCTGTCACCACCAAAACCTGTCCTCTGTCACCTTGCAGTCATCCACTTCAACCAGGGGAAACCCAAACTGCTGGGAAGCTGCCTGCTCACGGTGGGAACCTGCCCGGTCCGGCAGCACGAGCTGGTCCTGGCAGGCAGAGAGGAAAAGCCTTGCAGGCACCACCACTTCCCTCCCTCACCCCGGTGTGGGGTAAGTGCTCCAGCAGCACGCTCAGACTCCCGTTACTGGAAGGATGTGCCCCAGCGTTACTCAATTCTTGCCTTCCCCTCTGCGTGCAACACGAGGTTGGCATTCAGTAAACACGGGAGGAAATAACTGCCGGGAGGGATCGAGGACTTGCCTTCTTTTTTCCGCAGGCCCCAGCACCGTGGGGGCAGCTTGGGCTGGCCGCACCAGTGCCGCTAACCCAGGGCGTCCTCCCCATCCCAAATCGCCCACCCGCAGCCCTGAAGCTCTGCTGATGCCTCCAAAAAGCAGTAGGATGCCCCTACGGCACCACCCCGAGGTTTCTCGTCGTGCAAATCCCCATCAAACTCCCTCCTGTGGCACGTTACCGGGATGGAGGCGGATGTCACGCCGCCGGCGTAGCCCGTCAGCACACGGCCCAGCAGCAGCATCCCGATCCCCTGGGCACTGGCCATCAGCAGGTATCCCACGGCGGAGGGCAGCGCCGAGAACATGATGCTCAGTTTGCGGCCCAGGCGGTCATTGAGGAGCATGGCGCTGAGCCCCCCCGCCGCCGCTCCCAGCATGAACACCGACTGCGGGGACACACGGAGCGGGGCCTCGGTGGGTCTGGGCTCCCCCTGCACACCCACTGGCTCTGCCCCCCACCACCCCTGGCAGGGACAACCCCGCTCCTTACCCCGAACCAGGATGCTGTGTATCGGTCCAGCCGCAGCGCAGGGCTGGGGTAAGCCTCCAGGGCAGGGATGACGGGCGAGGGGTAAACCAGGGCGAAGCCGAAACTGAAGTTCCCCAGGACAGCGGCAAACACAGCCAGATAGAGCCGCTTGTTCTGGAGGCTCCTGTGGGAGGGACGGAGTGAGAAGGGTGTGTTGGGTGCCCTTATCGCACCCGGCGGAAACTTTAACTCTGTCTTGCAGCTTCCCCCAGCCTTTGCTGAGGCTCTCGTGACACCCACGGAGGGATTTTCCCAGGGAATGGCCATACACAGGTGGGATTTCTCTGAGTGGAGCTGCTCCTGCCCTGTGGTGGGGGGCGAGAGCCTGTCCCTCTGTGCACCCCTGATGTTTTCCTCTCCACCGGGTGGTTTTCAACAAACCAAGAAAAGCAGAAGCTGCAGCCGGGCGGCACCTCAGACCCAACCGGCAGCCGGCTCGTCCTCGCAGAGCGGGGAGGGGGCCCTGGTGCCCCCCAGCAGGACTTTATGCCCCCACGATAGTTGGATGCCCAAAAGCACACACACCCACAGCTCTCCAGGTGGGCTCATCCAGCACCGCACACCCTGGGCAGGATGAGACCCTATCTCAAGGCAACTCAGGAATGACAGCGGCATGAAGCAGCTCTTCCACCACCTCCCCTCAGCCCAGTGCTCTGGGGACGGGGGGCACAGCCCACCCCGCAGCCAACCCCATGGCCCCAGCCCTTACTGCAGGTACGCCTTGTCGAGCCTCTTGCCAGTGCTCTCGGGGAAGGTCCGATACGAGGAGCTCGTCTTCCTCACGAGGGGCTCCCGTGCGCTCGGCTCCATGGCAGTGCCGTGGCTGGTGCCCGTCGCCGTGCGGGTGCTGCTGTGCTCGGGGCTGTCTCCGGAGACGGGGAGGAAGAAGCAGTTGAAAGCGAAAGGGGAGAGACTGCCTGGCCTTGCCTAATCAGAGAAATCTGTGCTTCGTGGGCTTGCCCTGGCCAGCCTCTGGGGAGGAAACTGGGGGGGGCAGAAAACCAGCAGACAAAGAGCCATGGGGAAATGACGGTCCTCTGCAAGCCTTCACTCCGCACCCACCCAGCCCTTGTCCCTCCCAGACCCCATCAGCACCAAAATCCCTCACTGCAGCGGCTCTTACAGGGACGATCCTTGCAGAACCGTTTCCACCAGCAGAAACATCCTTTTGCTAAGGCCACGTCTCTCCCTTGAGGAACCGGTATCAGTTTAGACTGGCCAAACACCGCTTCTTTGTGCAAGGGTAAATAGCACGACGTGAGCCTCCACAGCCTTGGGAAGGGTTTTCAGCAGAGACCAGAGGTGAGGAAGGAGAAGAAATGAGAGGTGAACATGGAGGGGACACAGAGAGCAGGTGAAGGGGATGAAGAGCGCTGATGAGGATGGAAAAGGGGAGGGCAGCATCTCTGCTGCATTGGGTGCAGCTGCTGGGGGTCCCAGGCTGCCCATGGGTGCCTTTTCCCCCTCGCCCTGTTTGCCCTGGCCCTGTAGGGCTCAGTGGGCAGCATTGTGCTGGGACATCTGCAGGTCCTGGGGGGCTGCAGGGTCCAAACTCACCCTGTAGGAAAGGCAGGGACACACCTACTGTTGTTGCACTTGGATTTAATTAGCAAAAGATGTCTTTCCCTAAACTACTGTAGTGCTCCTCTTGTTACCATCATTCACCTTAGTCCCTGGTGCTTTTGGGACCACCCGGATGGTTTCTGCACCCCCCAAGCCTGCGTGGGAGCCCCAGTGACGCTTCAATGTCAGCCAGGACCTGCTATGCTCTTCCCTCTGTGCAATCTGGTTCCTCTTCTGCAACCACCAAGTGCCGCATTTAGTCTCTGATCAATGCTGGGAATTTACAGCTGACTCAGGCACTCGGGGCTGTGATTTCCCTGCAGGAAGAAAGGTCATGGAGCAAGGGGACATCAGGGTGGCAGGCCAGCTCATCCAAAAACTTTCCAGTGCTGTGTTGGTCTGAGCAGGGATGTCACAACAGTCTCCACCTGAGCTGGAGCTGGTCCCTGTGCCCTGGGCTTCCCCTCCATCAGCAAACGCCATTGGTCACCTCTCTTGCTTGTGCTTTGCTCCGTACATCTGGGCTAGCAAAGCCCGTTTGCTCCCACAGTGGCCATGATCTGTGCAAGGTCATGACCCTGCATGTGACAGCAGGGCTGGGACAGGCTGCTGGTTGCATCTTGCAGACCAAGGAAAATCTGCAAATGAGTGGCCTTAGGGAATTTGAAGAGGAAGGCTGCTGCAAATTCCCTAAGGCCACTCACTGAGAAAGTTATTCTTTATCCCCTCTGCCCCTCCCAGGCCTCAGCTTTTTCCCCAAATCAGGTATACCGAGTCTCTGCCACGCAATATTTGCCATGTTCCACCCCAAAGCAGCTGCCTTTCAGCCCTACCAGGAGTTAAAAAAAGGCCCCCCAAAGCAAAGTGCTGTAGCAGAGGGGATGTGGAGGGCTGCAGGAGGGTGCTGCTGGGGCGGGTCTGGGTGAAAAAAGGCTGCAGGTGCTGAGCATGATGGAGCTCACTGGGGAATGTGCCTGCAAGGTTTCTGGGGGCTGAGGCTGCTGCAAGGTAAGGGCTTTTCTTTTTTTCCTCCCTGATCCTTGTTTTTCCTATAAATATTTCTAGCGTGGAGGAAGCTGTGGGCTTGCTGGTTAGTTATCTCTGGCTCTTTCCACCATGGAGCTGCTTGGCTGCTGGTTTTTGGGACCGTGGTGGGGCTGAGCGTGCTGCCCCATGCAGGGTCATGCCAGCTCTCTGCTTGTGCTTCCTGGTGAGGTTTGTGTGCTGGGTTGTGGGTCCTCACTGGGAGTGATATTGCTTGGAGCAAAGGTGTGAAACTCGCATTGCTGGTCTGTGGTGGGCTTGGGGGGAGCGGAAGAAAGGCTTCTGGGTGTGTTGATGGGTGTGTTGCTCTGTTGTCTGTGTATTTCTGGATGTTCATGTCTCAAAGACAGGGGCTCAGAGCTGCTTGTTTTCAGAGGTAAAAACTGAAGTAGGGAGTGATGATGTGCCCTGGTGGGGGGTGAGGAACTGGTGGCAGAGCTGGGTGCTGACTCAGCTGTGCAGGCTGGTGGCTCAGACGAAAAGACAGCTCGGAGCAGACTGAAATGACCATCTGCATGCAACAACATCTCTTCTTAATTCATGTCCCTCCCTTCAGTCGTTTTTGGAGATAGATGTGGCCTGTAGCAAGGGACTTCAGAAAGCAAGATCTGCATCTCCATTCTGCCCAGGGATTCATGCTCTCTCTGCTCCCAGGAGCAGGGGTGCTGAGCCCCAGGCCCTGGCAGCTCCTTGGGGTTGGGTTGTGCTTGGGTGCAGAGGATGGGTGCTGGGTGGCTGGGGACAGCCTGCTGCAGCCCTGGGACCTGGCAAAACAAGCCTGGGATGTGGGACCTGCTCTGCTGCTGCAGTGGGGTGAGCCTGGCTGTGCTGGTGTGACCCCGACACATGGGTGCACAGGGCTGGAGCCCTGAGTGCCACCTCCTGCCTCAAATTGGCTATTGCCTGCATCTGATTTAATTCCCCTGCTTCTGGCTACAAAGCAACTATTAACTGAAGTCAAGCCCATAAATGTGCATTAGCTGGTTTGGCTGTATTTATGTGAATATTTAATTACCAAAGTTTTTCCCTAAATAGCCCTGTTTGTGGGAGGCTTTTGGGAGGGAGCAGGGTGATGCATTGAAGGCTGGCAGTGGCTGTTACGTTTCCTGGGCTGGGAGCGGTGTCGGGATGGGGCTGGCACCCTGCTCTGGGCTGGGGCCCCTCCTTGCTGTGGCCGCTGCACGCATTTGTCATAGACCTCATGGAAGGACACAGTGTCTGTCCTAAACCTGAAGCCGCTGGGACGTGGGACAGAGAGGAGTGCTCAACCCAACCTCCCCCTGCTTACAATGGGGGGGGGGGTGGGAAATATATTGGAGAAGAGCCCTGAGCCGGAGCAGTCGGATCTCCCTGAAACGCAAAGGGTTATCCAGTTTCTGTGCAGATTTGTCAACTGCTTCAAACAGGAAATTACTTCGTGTCTTGAAAAACCTCCAAGCACCTGTAACGCCGGGAAGCACGGGGGAGCCAGCGCCTGCGCGGGGCTAGGCTTGGGGAGCCAGGGCTGAGCCCCTGGGCAGGTCTGTCCCTCGGTGAGAAGGGGGGTCCCTCGGGCGTGGTGTAACGGGTCCCCACACTCGCTTTCGGTGAGCACCACATCCTTGCTCTGCCTTCCGTGGTTTCCTTCTCAAAGTGCAGTCTTGGTAAGGAATAAAGCATCCACCACTCTGTCCCCGCTCCATATCTCCCTGAGGACTCTCCTGACTTGCTGTAGGTCCTACCAAAACGCATGAAGGGCGGGTAAGGAGGAAGAAGCCTCCACATCAGCGGTGTCTCTGGTGGGCTGTGCTTAGCCATCAGCACGGGGAAGGGGCTCCTGCCCTGCTCCCCACCTCTGTGGCAAGTAACAGGGCTCCAGGCCCTCGAGGGTGAACTGGGGAGGAATGAGGCGCCCACTTTGGGAAAGCAGCAAACCAGCCCGTGGCTGATTAAAGGGCAATCTGGTTTTGCTGAGAGCTGTTGGCTGCCTCGGCCGGAGTGATGCATTGCTCCAGCTCAATAGGACCTTCCTCCCCCTCTGACAGCTGTGCAATAGATCATGAACATATGCAAAAAAATAAACTGCATCAAAGCCACTTGGCAACTTAACTAACCCAATTCATAAATTAATTTCTATTCCTCTTGTAAGGGAGAAATCAGTCACTCCTCAAGGCTATTCGTCTCTATCGCTCATCTGGCCACATCCTTTCATAAATCTTCCCTGTAAGTCTGAACTGGTGATTGCTGGGTCAAGATGCAATAACGCTCAGTGCCTGCGCGGGCTCGGGGCAGCCTCGGGGTCGTTTGCCCTGGGCTGGGGCAGGGTGGTTTCTCTCTTCATCACCCACATCCCGTAAGGCCGTAGCAGAGCTGGTGTTTTGCAGAGTGGTGCTGCTCTGTGGGTGCAGGTGGGTGATTTTGGGGAGCGTGTGGTCCCCGCCGGGGCAGTGCGGAGGTGTGATGGTGAACCAGCTCCCTGCAAAATGCAGGTGAAGAGCACGTGTCAAGTTTCTGGAGCTGTGAGGGAGGGCGGCTGGTGACTGCAGGGTGCTGGGGGCACGTGGAGGGAGGGTGGGTGATTGGTGGGGGCCAGCACCCGTCTGGGTGCACCCCTGTGGTACGGTGCTTGTGGAGCTGGAGGAGTTTGAGCCCAGGAGGCAGCTATGGCTGCTCCCCCCCGCAGCTTTCCAAGACCTTATGGCTTTGCAAAACGGTGCCTTGCACCCCCGGCATCGGTGCCTGGAGACCAGGTCAGCTTTTCCAGCCAGGCAGACAGAAGTCAGCTCTTCCCCGCTGTATCCTTCACCCCGCTCCCCCCCTCACAGAAAAAAATCACCACCTTTTCAGGCTGCCATCTGTTTATTTTGTTGGACTCGGAACTTGCTGAAATGTCTTTCGATGGATGAAGGAACGCAGAGTAGAAGAACAGAGCCTGGCAGGCTGCATGGTGAGTGGAAAATAGTTTTTTGGGACTTTCTGGAGTTTGAAGGCCCGATGATGGATGTGCATGCGAGGGATGGTAATGGCTTTGTAAGTATCAAAACACAGAGCAAAAGAATAACTCTGCCTAATAGACTGAGAAATGTATGTCGGACAGGATCCGCTCCGCTCCGACACGGGCGGCGCTGAATGATGAAGTGCTGCGGGGCTGGGGAGCAGAGGCTTGTATTGGTTTAATGTATTGGAAAAAAAGGTACGACTAGTGTTGAAAAAATACTAGATACTTGCTATGAATGTGTTGGAAAAGTCTGCATCTTGCCTCAAAATGCATCTCGAGGAGATCCATTGTGATCTGTTTGAGGGGCCAGGGCTGCCTGTCCCTGTGCCTCCTGGCTCCCCTCTTGCTGCCTCCCCCCCCTGCTTCTGTGTCCAGACCTACTGACAAAAGTGATGGGTTTATGTGGAAATTTTGTGGGGATAAATATTTGCCTGTCAGCAATGCTAGGTCAGAGCATGATTTCTCATGTGCCATTTGGAAATGACATTTCCAAACAAAATTAGAATTCCCTATTGAAGGTTTTTTTGTTGGTTTTAAGCTGGAAAAGGGTTGAATTTAGGGGGTTTCCTGGTCGCCGTGCAAATGGAAGACTTGTTCATCCCCCTATGCTTAGAGCGAGGGGTTTTGGTGTCCTGTTTCTGACCTGGCTAACCCACAAGCTGGGATGAGCTGGAGGATGTATGTGATCTTCACCTGGGTGTGGGATTTACCAAAAGTGAGATGTTTTTTCCTGCTTGCAGGGCTTTTTTTCAGATCAGGTGACCCATAACATCTAGCGCCCACAGGTACGAGTAAAACTGAGATGGTGGATAGAAAGGGGACGTGGGGACAGATCGCAGGTTTTTTTCCAGCCCTTCGCATGCGATGTGGTGGCTTCATCACTCGCTGCATCTCCTGCTGCAGCTTTTGGGTGGCCACTGGCCTGGGCCGGTGTGTGTGAGCAGTGTCAAGGCAGCACGGGGGAGCCTGAATTTCCAGGCTCTTCTGGAGCCTGAATTTCCCCAGGGCTGTGGTGGCTCCCAAGAGAGGGAGGGTTGCAGCCAGCGCCGCTCGGAGCAGGTCCCCCGTGGTCCTTGCACCCCATAGATCTGTGTCTTGCCTTGCTCGGATGATGGGGTGGATCTTCCTGCAGGGACATCTGTGCAGCGATCCTGCATGAAAGTAGGGGCTGAGCATCCCCGGGGATGCTGTGCTTTTGGACGGACCAACCCTGGGAATCAGCTCAGGTTTTCCACAAAATCCACCGCTGGGCAGGACAATCTGGGACAAGCTCCGGGGGCTCTCGGTGCCCCAGTGCTGAGTCAGGAGGGGGCTTGACTGCTGTGAAGCAGTGGCACTGGTTGCTCGTGGGGATGGGTGAAAACTCGGTGAGTTTTCACATGGCAGCATGTGTGGAAATACAGCTGAGCCCTGCTAGGCTGCGGGGGTGTCTCTGGGGCAGGCTTTAGGGTCTGGATGTTATCCCTCCCGAGACCTGATGGCTTAGGTGACCCGCAGCCTTGAGAGGATGGTTCTGCCATCACCCGGCTCAGCTTACATCCAGGATGTAGCCACAGGGGCTAAAAATAGAATTTAAAGAACAAGCACAAGAAAGTTTCCTTTCTGAAATACCCTGTATATCCAGAGCCACGTTAATGCACCAACAAGGTTTTTGACACCCTGTGTTGGTTGAGAGGTGGTGAGATAAATAAAACAGCTTTTCAGAAGAATTTTTTTTTAAGAAATCTTTTTATTTTAGTGTGCCCAGTTCAACTCCAAGAGCTGCTGGGACAGGCTTTAAAGTGGTGCCTGTTGCAGTGTCACAACCACGGTTTTTTTGGATCCCCTTTCCCTTCCCCATGGGGATTTCTGCTGGGTATTTTGAAGTGGAGCTGCTTTTTCTTTGATGGCAAGGATGGGATTTCTTTATGCTTGGGACACAATTCTCCCCCCAAATTCCTGAGAGCTGCTGCCTGCTCCTTCCTTGGCTCTGTGTGGTTTTTTCCTGTTTAATATGAATTTTTTTTCTTTAAAAAAGGGCAAAACAAAACATATCATTTCCTTGATTTAATGTGAGCCAATTACGGCTCACAGGCTGTTAACTTCATCACCACTTCTTCCAAGAAAGACCTTGGTAAAATAAACCACTGCGCCGGTGGAGCGGAGCAGAGCTGGCAGCTGTGCTGGTGCACCGGGACCTGCTGTCGGGCTCCGCGTGTGACCGGCAAAGCCTCGGCTCGAGCCACAGCATTTTATCCCCTGCCCCGGCTGGAAAAAAAGCTAACGGCTCTGTCACACACATGCCCGCTAAAATATCCAACCACTTGTTGTACATCTGCTGACGGATACCAACTGGAAAGGAGATTAGGGCTCAGACTCCCGCGCTGGGCTGTCTGCCCCTTCTAATGAGGAACAGATTGGAGCCCTCGCCGGTGCTCGAGCGCGGCATGCTGCCTCCAGCGCCCGGCAAATGGCAAAATCAGGAGGGCTGGGGCGGCCGGCGGATACCAGGGTGCAGGCCAGCATTATTAAACTGCACTGGCAGCCAGGCATAGCCTGAACTCAGGCTTGGGCGGGTGCTGTGTGGGGTCCTGGGGGGTCTGCAGTGGGGTGTGGGGGTCTGCAATGAGCCAGTGGGACCCCGGGAGTTGGGGGGCACCTGGGCTGATGCATGTTTGCAGTAGAGCTGGCACGGGGTACTGGGGATGCTCTGTGGGATGCTGTGCTCCCCCCAAGGTGGAACTTCCCCCTGCGCTGCCTGCCCATCGCCCCCAAATCACAGTGACTCTCCCATCGGGAGGCAGGATCTGACCCCTCCAACCTGGGCACCGCTGGTTTGGGGACCTGGAGCCGGGTGGTGTCCAGCCGCGCAGAAATCCCACATATGTGTCACCTTTGCGTGGCGTTTCCCAGCTGCTTTGCCTGGGGAAGAAAAACGCTTGTGGCATTGAAAAGCACCTTGGGGCTGTCCCCGGGAGCAGGGTGTGGGGCCCGTGCTCTTCCCCACCCTCAGCCACAGCTGTTCCCCTGGGGTTTTCCACGCCGGCTGTGGCACCGGGACCCGCAGACCATGCGCGTGTTTGCCAGTGACTGCATCTCCGTCTCCTGAATTGCTCCGTCCCCTGGCCGGGGGCCAGCACAGGAATGTTAACGTTTTTCTGTGGCTAATTCGGGACCATGGGCAGACCCGGCGCTGCCTTCTCCCTCCCTCCCCACCACTGGCGCTTGTTTTATTTTATGTTTCTTTTCAGCAGCGGTTGAATCGAAAATTAAGATGTGCTGGGACCTAATTCCAAATAAAAATGGCAATGCATTCCCTGCGGGGCCCTTGGTTTAATCTCTGAGACGGGCAGCCCCATGTGCAGCTTGGCCTTGGAGGCACCGTCCCTGTCCCCATCCCAGGGCTGGGAGCGAGGGCAGAGGGAAACCCGGCTTCTTCCCTTTGCAAAGCATTTTCCACTGCTGGTGGGGTGGGGGTTGCTCATAAATGATTTGCCTCACCGGGCGTTTGGGGATTGCAGCCTACAGGGTGCCCTCGCTGAGGAGGATGATGCTCTCTCAGGTCCTGTGGCACTTTCATCCTCTGCACCCCGCGGGATAAGGGATGGGGACAAGGCTGTGTCCTGCCTGGGGCTGTGACACCGCAGTGGGCAGGCTGGTGTCCGGCTGCCATCGATCCCCAGCCGCTGGCAGAGGAGAGTGGGGAAGGAGCAGGATTGCTGCAGTGGCCTATAAAAAGGCAAATTTGAGCTGGGATTCCCATACAAGGGGGAATGGGAGGCAGCAGCATCCTTGAAGCAGTAGAATAAGGATCTTTGTATAAGCCCATTTTTGAAGGCACCTTTTACCCTGTTTATCCTGCTGACAGAAAATCTCGTGGATGAAATTTGGAGTGAAAGCAGAGACCTGAAAGCACATTTCTGCTCTGCTGGCGATCTGTTAATGGGATAATCTTGTTACAGCCACCTGTTAGTCCTGGAGTGAATCTTGAGTATTCCTGGGCAGATATTAATTTATTTTATTGGCATAACAGCACTGTGATCCTGGCGTGTCCCCCAACTCCCCAGCCCTCAGTTGCTTTCCCATTCAAGGTCGTTGAAAGCAGCACTAAATGCTTTCAATTGCTCTTAAACGAAAATTGCTTTGAGGTTTTTGAAGATCAGGATGCAGCAGATGGACCAGGATTTTATTCAGGGACTTTTGGGCCAAGACCTATGTGTATTAAAAAAAAATCTTTACACATCTCCATGGCCTTGAGTTTCTCTGAGTTTTGTGAAAATTGGTGGCTGGATAGAGGAGAAAAAACCCAAATACATGTCCCTGCTACAGGGGGAAACTGTTACTGCCAGGCTGTGCCCATGCTGGGAACCGTCTGGCCATAGCCTCAACTCCTTTCCCTTCCCACCAGCTTTGCTGCAGCTCCTCTGGGATTTTTTCATTGCACTTTTAAACCCCACGTGGCTTGTGTCCCCCCCAGCCCCTGAACTCTCCCTCACCCGCCCGCAGCCACTGTGGCAGGTAGGGGCAGCCCCAACCCCTCGCTCCCGAAATTCATTTCCCCTGGGAAAGCCTCCTAAGCTGGTTATACATCCCCCTGCCCCCCGGGTACCTAACGGGTGAGCCAGATCTTGCGGGAGGATGAGACGGGAAAATTGGGGAACAGGATGGAGCAGGGTTTATACAGGAGAGCAACGGGAGGTGTTTCTCCTGCTCGGTCCCCATCTCCTCCCGGGGCGCCTCCCTGGGTTTTGGGGAGCACTTGCCCGGGTGTCCTGAGCCCCTGGGGCTCTGCCTGTGTCTGGAGGAGCTCATGTGAAACCCATTAAAAGCGTAAGGAAAGGGAGCACGACGGTTGGGAATCATTTTGTTTGGGTTTCTAAAACGTGCGCATGAAAACACTGTGTGGTTTTCTGACAAATTTGAAACAGCGCTGCTCAATTCGCTCCAGCGCTGCTACTGTTGATCTAGCAGACTGTAAAGCATTTATTGGAGTTGCTTGAGGCGAACTTAAGCATCTGTGGAATAACAAGTCCAGGAAGTAATTGCATCCACAAGGAAAATATTTTTATGTATAATTCAGTGACCCATTTTATAAACATTGCGGTTCCACCTTGGACTTTTTTCTTTTCCTTTTTTTCCTCCCTTTTTTTAAAATCCGCAGCCTTCCCTATCCAAGTGTCTGAGGTTAGTGAAATATGCAGGGTTGTGTTTGGTGGCTCCGTGTTTGGTAAGGCATGGTGCTGGGCGGGAGGTGGGGAGGAAAACCCCGGCACTGTGGGGGAGCTGGGGGTCCGACTCCAATGGGGCTCCAGAGGTGGCACCACAGTGGGGGGACGCTGGCGCTGGGCGCTCCGGAGAAGCAGAGAGACAGTGCGGATTGCTCCCGCCGAGCTTGGCAAGCGCAGAGGAATTGTTTCGGGGCAAGGGCTTTTCTTTCTTCCTTAGCAAACCAGCTTTACGAGAAGATGAGTCATTTACAGCCTGGGTGGCATCGCGCTGGGTGCAGGGCTGTGGAGCCCGGGGCACTCTGTGTCCAGTTTTGGGGTTTTTTTGGGGGGTTTTATTTCCATGCAGTATAAATGCACGCCCCCGTCCCACCCTTCTGGACCCAGGAGCTCCGTTTGCTCTCACAGCACAGCACAGGTGGGAACTGGAAGGAGCCGTTGCACAAAGAGCTTTTTGAGGGGACTGGGCCATCCTGAGTGTGACAGCCTGGGCACGGCCGCTTTGGGGACCGGCGTTAAATACAGGCGTTTAAATAGGCAATAACTTAAAAAGCATAGATATGCTGTGACAGAACAAAGTTATGAAAAGATAAAGCTGCAAAACACTGTATTAAAATTGCACTTAATTTTTGTGGGGTTGATACTGTGGGGGTTTTGTAGGTGCGCTGGGTCCTTAGCCGGGGTAGAGCTGCCCATCCTGGGGCGGGGGGTGGGACTGATGGCCTGGGATTTCACTCCCTCTCCTGCTTTGCCTGCCACAGATTTATTGGCATCTTTATCCCTTGGGGGCAATAAAAGCCTGACCCATTCTGAATGGCAAAAGGCACGTGGGTGCTGTGCTGTGAGACCAGCGGGCACCTCGTGGGTGCCCAACCTCCCTGCGGGGAAGCGACTGATCCCCCCAGCGCCTGTGCTGCTGGGATGGACCCCTCTCCTCCCACCAGGCAGCAAACCCCCAACTCCTGCCCTGCTGTGCACAAGGCACGGCTCAAAGCCAGGCAGAGCTGAAAACTGGAGGGCAAACCTTAAATCAGAGGTGCCAGGCTGAGCCTCCCCTGCTTTTCCCATTGCTTCCATCATCCCCCAACTGCTGTGCCCTGGTGCAGTCTCCCCCCTGCCCGCAGAGCGGTGATGCCAAGGGCAGCTGCAGCCCCAGGGCTGGGCCCCCCTCCAGGAGGCAGAAGAAAACAAAACAAAACAGGCCTGGGAGTAAATATTATCTGAATATAAAGGAACGCGATGTTTCTTCATATGGGTCTAGAATTTCTGCCTTTTAACAGCTAACCTTGACTCAGCCAATATCCACAACATGCAGCCCTGGCCAAAATATGCTGGGCCTTAAAGTACCACAACAGCTGTTTTTCTTGCTAAAATATGACATTAAATTTTTTGGACGGCTGGATGCTTCCTTGATGAAAGTGGAATAAGGGGCTATTTTTCCTCTCTCTCTCTTCCCCCCCTCCGCCTCCTGTCTTTCCTCCTCCTTCCGTGCAAGGCGATAAAGCCCGAGCCTTTGCAGACATCCCATACGGGCAGCTGGCCGATGTGCCCGCGGGGCTGGAGCCCCGGCTGCAACCCGAGAGAGGGGGCCACTGCTCGCTGAACCCCCCCTTGTTATTCCTGGATCCCTCCCACGCCCCGGCAGAATCGACGCCAGCAGCAGTTACAGCCCTGACATCTTGTTTTGCCGATGGTTTGTAGTATGTCAAAAATGTTCCGCCCTTAAAATGAGGGCACCGGTGGGGGGGCTGGGGGTGATGGGGCGGGCGGGTCCCCCGGTGGGTTTTGCACTTCAGACCCCCTGTCCTCACCAGCGAGGCAGTTTGGGGCTTTTCAAAAGCTCCAGCTGCAGCCAGTGGTGCAGGGTGAGACTCCAGCAGCTGCATCCAGACCAGGAGCTGGTGCTGGTCCGTGTCTCCAAACTGATCCATATTTGGAGAAATCACCAGTGGCGTGAGCTGGCTGTGGCTGGGATTTGCCCCTTTTCACCCCATGATGGCAGCGAGGTCTTGTGCAGGGTTTGCAGCCGGCCTCGCGCTGGGGTGGTGCACACAACGCTGCGGGGGCTTTTGCTTTGGTGGTGCCACCCGGTGTCACCCTCCATGACGGGTGCCTTTCCGGACAGCACGCTTGTCCATGGATGCTTTTGCTGGACGAGCTGCATTTCCCAGGCTGTGGACAGCACTGGGATGGGGATTTGCAGCAGAGTTACCACCCTGCGTCTTAAAACATGGGAATGGAGGTGACAGGAGCAGGGATGTGCGGCGGGATGTGCCCTGGCTGCTGCTGGCGAGGTGGCTCGGTCAGTCAGCACTGTGGCTACCAGCAACAGCATCGCCCAGTGGCACCTGGGTGTGGGTCCGGGGCAGCCTGGGACACGCTGATGTGCTTGAAACCCACGCACGGGTGATGTGGGCAGCATCAGGATGGGGTGGCCGCTCCCCTCATCCCCACCTCTGGAAGCACAGTGGTTCCTCGCCTGGCTCCATGCGAGCTGTCAAGGACAAAGTCTCTCCCCTTCACGCCTCATCCTCCCTTTCTTTTTCCTTTTTTTAATGATCACCCTGATTTTTAATGGGAGGCAGAAGATTTTTTAAAAGGGGGGAGGTGGAAACTGAACCAGGATGAGGGTTTCATTGCCCACAGCTCATCAATTTTAACTGGGGCCTGACATCTTACAGGCTGATGAACAGGGAGCACCAGCAAGGTGCTGCACAGGCAGCGTGGGGGCTCCAGCCCTGCCTCGAGGTTACTCATTGCTCCTCTTATTTATTAACAATTTTGCTGCAGTCCTTTATTTATGCCTAACGACTGCATCGGCCAAGCCGTCACGCTTGCTTCACATGTATTTATTTATGGAGCCCCATGAGCACTCCTGGTGATGGGGATGTGGCCGGGGGGTGCTCGAGGTGCCGGACTGGATCCCCGGCAGTACCCGTGTGTGTGTGTGTGTGTGTGTGTGTGTGTGTGTGTGTGTGTAAGGTACGTGTTCCCTTTCCCCGGCCGGCGAGCATGTGGTTGGAATTAGCGGCGCGGCTGCAGGGGGAGCGGGCAGCTGGGTTTCTCCGGAGCGTTTCAGTGCTTAATCTCTGAAGAATGCAGAATGTCTGTCTGGACGCCCCGGCCAAGATCAACTCTGCAGCACGGGGAGGCCAATATAAACGTTCATGTTTTGTGTCACCAAGATTTCATTAGATGTTTTTTATGTAATTGCATAAGTCGAACTACCGTGATGAAAATGCCACAGCGAACAAATGAGATGAATTGTGAAACTTCTCCTTCAAGGAGACTCTGGCCTCCTCCGGACTGCAGGGATCCAGCTCCAGCCTCTTCCAAGGCGCTTGTGACCTTTTGGGATAAATAAGAGGCTGTTTGCCCATGTTCCCCCCTTCCACCTCTCACCCTGACGTCAGGGCAAGCTCAAACCTCAGCTGGGCAGCAGGTCTGCCTGTGGCCAGTGCTGGGAGGCAGAGGGACTGGCTGGTTCCGCACTCTGACGGGCTCCCATCCCTCCTCTGAAACCAGGGGGGAAGCAGCGGGGTGGGGGGAGAGGACAAAAAATCTCTCCTGTCTCTTGGCCACCTGACATCCAAGTGCTCTGCGACATATGAATGATATCACTGCCCTCTTGGTTTCTTGCTTTAAACCCCCGATAGAGGCAGGGAGGGCGAGCCACAGGGCTTGGCTAGCATTTGCAGCGATGCTGCGCCCCATCCCTATCCTCTGACCCTCTCTGCTAATGATAACAACTTTGTTAATCTGTCCCTTAAAGGCTTGGCGTGTTTCCCTGATGATACAGATTAATGCCAATTTAATTAGGCCTTAGTCAGTGCCTGCTTGGTTCAAACCCAGACACACTCCCCGATACCAGGCAGCTTCATGGGCTGCTGAGCACCAGGACAGGATGATGCCGCTCCTCCCTGGGATGCAAGGGCTCGGTCGGGCGGCATCCCGGCACCTGCACACCCATCCCGGTTCTCCGTGGTGGCTCAGCAGCACCGACACCTACACAGGGCAAGAGGCCGGACCCAGCGGGATGGCAGCCCAACGCAAAGCCCCTGGGTTTTGCTCCCAGGGGAGGTTTTCCCGCAGATGCAGAGCAGGGACGGGGAAGGCGGCTGGTGGCGCAGGAGCCCCGGGTGCTGCATCCCTGCGGCGACTTCTGCGAGACGGGCTGGAACGGTCGCCCTCGCCGCAGACACATCTGCTGGGCGGGAGGGCCTGGAATTTGGGATATTGTTTTTCTGGCGGGGAGCGGTGGGTGCCAAAAGCCTGATAAATTAATCACCTCTGACATGGGTCAGTCCAGCTTCTGGCGTGTGCAGGCTGGGCCCCCCGAGCCGCCGAGCGGAGACGGTGCTGCTGCAACGCGAAAGTTCATTATGCAGCGAGGCTGCCCGGGGAGAGGAGCGGGTTTTGGCCGGGCTGGGAGGGGGTAGCTGCTGCCGGAGGGGGGCTCGACCACCATGTGCTCCCCCGGGGCAGCCGGCTGCAGGAGATGTGGTGGCATGACTCTTGCCAGCTGCCTGTGCCTGGTGATGCCGCAACCTGACAGTCCTCATCATCTGTTTTGGAGCAGAGCCTGGCTGGGCTGCTGCACGCTGCTGGCCCTAGGGAGATGGGAATGTATTTAGGATTTGTGCAGCTCCTGGCACAGCAAGGTCCTTGGTCAAGGACTGCTGGAGTGCTAATGGGCATGTAGAGCCCAGGGGAGGCTGCGTGGGATGGGGATGTGCAGGAGGTGTGAAGGACGCAGCAGGGCTACAGCTGCTGGAGGTAGTAGGCAGCTTATTGTAGTCACTCACCCCAGTCCCTGCAGGCAGGTGTTTGCTACTGGGGACTTGGGGCTGGATGTCCCACCCTCTGCATACTGGTGAGCCTGGAGCTGGGCCGGTGGGGTGATGCTGGTGCAGCCCAGCGTATGGTCCGAGGTGGGACCACGCTTCCCCTCTCCCATGATGAGCAGCACCACGGACCCGCCACCTCTGGGCTTTGCTTTGTGGAGATCCGATCGATTCAGTCTCTTTGCTGGCTGCTCAAGCCCAAGGCAAGGCAGGCTGAGCCCGCACCTCGCCAGGCTCCTCTTGCCCTTGGGGAGGGGATGGGGGGCCATGGGTCTGTGCTGGTGTAGGGTGCCCCATCCCTGGGGGGTGGCAGTCCCTGACTCTGGAAGAGTCCCCGCTGCTCACAGAGCTGTCCAGAGAGGAGATGGTGACCACTGCTGGGGTTTCTGCACTGCTGGGATGAAGGGGATTTTTCTGTTTTTAATGACTCTGCTTACCATCTACCTCCTCCCCATTTTATTTACTATCCCTTCTCGTTTGCTGCTTCCCTTCCTGATAACTGCCAGCATCTCTTCCTCTGCCAACAGCAGCATTTTCTTTACCTTCCCCAGTCTTTCTTGGGACCATTTCTGCTCAGAAAAGGAGAAAGAAGGAAGTGGAGCAGGGAGCAAAGCTTGGAGAAAAGGGTCCCACTGGGGTCTTTGAGAGCGTTACAGGCTGTGTTTGTGCCTGGCGTTCACCAAGGTGTTTAAAGCACCACGCAGGACAGGGCGGTGCAGCTCTGGGTGACAGAAGCTGTTCAGGGCAGAAGGTGTTAAGACACACGGCATGTGCTGCAATCTACATTTGGGATCTGAGCAGATCTCATCAGGATGATGCAGAAGCCTCCCTCCATCCCTCCTGTCTTCTCGGCTTGCTTGCTCTCCTTCTCTCCCCCCCCCCTTTTTTTTTTTTTTTTGTCCAGACATAATTAATGTAAACCAAATGCTTTGTGCACAGCTGCTGGCATCCTGAAACCGTTTTGTGTGTGGTCTTTCCTTTAGCCCGGACAGAGATGGAGCAAAATTCTGAGCACTATCCCAGACCTGCTTGGGTAAAGAGCAGCATCTATTGCACAAGAGGCACCTTGAGTTTCTACGTTCCCCTCGTGGGATGAGGTTATGCGATGGCTGGTTGAACTGGTTTAAATAAAACCCTGGAGCTGCCCAAAAACTTCATCTCCCCAATCCAGCCAAACCCAGGCTGAACTTTGCTTGCTGGTTGAAGGAAATTTGCTTAACTGAAACCCCAAATGTCTGTCTCATTTTCGTGGCTGCCTCTGCATGTCATGGTTCCCCAGGGGCTGGATGCTAATGTACCAAATCTGCTGTGGCAAGGATGTCCTTGTGCTGCGCCTGGCACCTTTGGACCCAGGGAGCAGTGAGATCTTGTGATTTATTTTTTTCCAGTCAAAGGGATAATTTCTGATCGTTGCTATCGCTCGGTATTGCCACTGGATCTTTAGGGCATGAAGTGTGAGGGAAAGAAAGTACCCGGCCCTGCCTGTTATGCTCCCAAAAGCCCAAGCAGAGGCAGAGCCTCTTGCATCCCGAGCGGCTCTCAACCGACTGCAACCCCTGGGCTCCCCGTAACACTGGTGCCAGGGCCGAGGGGCTCTGCACCTTCTACAGCCCCACGCTTCGCTGCCCCTGCGGCTGCCCCTTCCCAGTCCCTCTCAGATGGTGCTTTTCTCCTCCATTGCTCCAATCACCCCCTTAAAACCCCAGCGTGGCATCTGGGATCATCAGAGAAAAAATGGCAACTTCCATGTCCCACGTCCTGCTGGCTTGCCAGTAGCACCCTGGGTATGCTGGGAGAGATGTACCAAGAGATGCTCCGCTTCAAAAAACCCCTCTTTTTTTTTGCCAGAAACCCCACCGAGGAGGTGGACACGATGCTGCCGTGGTGCAGCGAGGGCAGCTGAGCACCGCGGACGTGCCAGCTCGCCCCCGGCCCTGCAGTGAGTCAGTGGCTGAGCATTTTGCAAACGTTTAAGCTAAATGGGAAGCATCTGACGGGCCTGCCGTGGACGTGCTTTGGATTCCAGGGCGATTAGGATGCTGCAGATGCCTGGGCGAGAAGGTGGGCTGGGTGGTGTTTCTGGGAGTGACCGTTCTCATGTTTCTGCTCAAAAACTGTCTCCCTGTTGTGGCTGGGAGCTGGGGAACCTGAGGGTGACACCTCTTGAATCCATCCCCCCAGACACTGAGCAACTGGGGCACGTCTTGAGGTGGCTCCTTCTGGGGTGGCTCTGAGCAAAGAACTGAGGAGAAAACCTATGTACAATGGAAAAGTCACAGTTTGGGGGCAATAGTTGCAGTTTACTTTTCCTTTCCTCAAACAAAGGCACCGGTCTGGAGAGCACACACCTGCATCCACACAATATTTTAGTTACCAAAAAAAAAAAATCTGACTTTCTGTGGAAGTTTCCGTGGAAAACTTACAACCAGCCTGTGGTGGGGTGCTTGGAGAGGCTCATGTATCCCGATTTCTGGGGCAATTTCTGCTCTCACCCTCAGCTGGGTGATGCTCACAGGAGAGGGGAAGGGTCCTAACTTGCAGGGAAATGTCCCTTGTCCCCCGGCCCCACATCCTTGCACCCAGCCCCAGACCTGCTCCAGGATGCTCTGGGGTCACGGGGCTGGTGAGCACCAGAAAAAGAATTGTCTGCACCGAGTGCCCCACAGCTCATGGGTGATGACAATTTTAAATGAGTGAGAGGTTGAAAAATAGTGAGTGAGATTTTTTTAAAAGGTCACCTTGGCCAAGGAGGCAAAAATTCTTCCTTGCACAAGTGAGATGCTTTAGGAACTGCTTTAAAATTAATCCAAAACATGAGCCTAGCTCCAAACGAGTGGGACTTGGCAAGACAGCTGGACACATTATCTTTAAATATAGGCAGGCATCCCGGAGGGTTTCTGGTTGTTTTCCTGGTCACTTATTCCTCCGTCTCCCCCTCTGCTCCCCCCTCCTTGCATAATTCTCTCTATTTTAATGCCTCTTTCCACATTTTGGGTAGTCATTTATTTAATGGTATGAAGTCTCCCCAAACCAGGCAGGGTTGCAACACCGCAAGAGCTTTTGTGTCGGGATGTTTTGCTTGCCGTGGCACTTCTCCTCGGGAGGCCATTGTCCGGGTGGCCATCGGCCTCTGCCCTGCGGAGGCTGTGGCTCTTAAGGGATGGCAAAGTTTTTTCAAAGGTGGAAACACCTCTGGCTTTTAGGTTGGGGCTCTGATGGACCCCAATCTGTGCAAAAGATCTGTGTGTTTCAGACCCTCACTGCAGCAACTTGAGTGGGTCCTCACCGGCCAGTGCAGCCCCCAACACTCCTGTGTCGGGAGCCAGCGTGCCCGGTGTGACAGCAAGTTTGCAGGGACGGGCTCTGTGGTGCTTCCCTGAGCTTTTCAGCTCCCTTTATCCTCTTCCCACCTTAAACACGAGGTTGGGGGGGCATACAAAAAATGAAGGGGACTTGTTTTAGACTGGGAAGGAGAAGCAAGCCCTTTATCACCAAAGCAGAGAGGCTCAGGACCTTCTCAGGCGTTGAAGCAGGCTGTTGGACATGTCTGGACAAAGACACATCTGTCTTTAATCCTTCCCTCTGTAACTGAGACCAGGACCAGGCAGAGCCATGGCAAACCCTCACTGTGTGCTGCAGGTACGTGTGCGTATGCATTTGAAGGGCTTTGGCAATGCAGCGGTGCTAGACTGGTTAGAGCCACATGTTCTTGCAAATGCAGCTTCCTATTGACTTGTTAAACATTTGCTATTTATCAGATTTTGCTTTTAAACTGTCTGTAACAGTCTGGGAGAACTTGTGTCAAAATCCCTTCCAGATGTGAAGGTGCTACCTGATACTTTGGTTATAACCTGGACCTGTGCTCCTGCCCCATTCAGATTAGCTCAACTACTGTGAAAATGAAAATGCAAATAAAGACATAGAAAGAGAGGAGAGACACATGCAAAACTTCCCCCAAACCTTCCCTTTTACAGGCAAAACATATTCTGCCTTTATAAGGAGATTGTGAGTTTTTTCAGTGAACATTTGCTCTGCTGGAAAACCACAGGTAAGCAGGGGAGAGCAGCCACCGTCCCTGTCTGTCCACGCGGGTGTTTCTTAAAGCATTATTGACTTCTTTGCCCATTGACATAATGTTTCTTTGGGTCTGGGGCTTCCCAGACACATCAGCTTGTTTTATGAGCATCAGATGATGTGTGCAGTTGGAAACCCGAGCAGTTCCCCTGCATTTGGAGCACATGGATCAGATAACAATGGTTCGTTAAATGCTCATTGAAAGGCTGTTGTAAGGTTGGGAACTTTTCTTAGCAGCACCCGCTCTGCAGACACGCTGCCCTGTCCGTCTCCAGAAGAAGCTTTGGGGCCACAAGATATTCCCAGATTAAAACAACTTCTCTCGCTCCATGGTATCTGTCAGATCGTATACGGCCCGAGCCAGCTCCCATCGTAGCGAGGGAGGGTTTTTCCACTGACTTTAAGAGGCGCTGGACCGGGGCCATCCTCTGTGTAATGCGGATCCGGGAGTGTGCGTGATGCACTGCATGATGACAGAATTTCTGGGAGATTGGCCTAAACCAAAAACCTTGGACCGCCGCTCCCTGGGACCGCTCCACCGGAGGAGTGGGGAGGCTGGAGACTCCGAACCTGGACCTGGAGTGGGTTTTTGCAGCTGTGAAAGCATCCCCGCAAGAGCCGAGTGAGCCCGGCTGCTTTGCATCTGCCCTTCCCTGGGTCAGGGACTCGGTGCTGGAGTTTGGTGGCTTGGGTCAAGTCCACCACCCGCGTCCGTCTCCGGTGCTGCCGGGGGGAGTGGACACCTGCGAGTGTGCGAGGGGCTCCCTGCCCGACCCCCCTGGGAGCCGAGCAGCTCAGCCTGTCTGCGGTGCTGCAGCCAAGCTCCTCCGTGCCCTGAAAATACCCCGTCGCTACTGAGTGGTGCCGGGACGGGGCTGCCCTACCTGCACTGACTGGGCTGGAACGTTCAGTTGGAAGTCTTGCTGAAAGGCTGAGAGGAAAGAGGAGGAGAAGAGAAACCTGCCGGGATGTTGCATGGCATTGCTTTAAGCAAAACCCTGATGCATCAATGTTTTTTTTTCCTGTGGTGCTGGGTTAGGCTGCTTTGCACCCATGCAGGAGGTACCACTTCACTGACCTCCGCGGTTGCATCTGCTCTGATTCCATCCCGCGCTGCTGCAGAAAGGGTTTGTTTCTGCAGAGCAGCACCAGCCATGGCAAATCCCATCCTACTCTTCCTGCATGCTCCCCAGCTTCCCTGAAGTGCAGGAGACCTTCTTTTTGCACCAGAAAAAGATAAGCATTGGGATAACTGGAGTGAAGCTGAGAGATACCAAATGGTCCCAGATAGGTGCTTCAGTTGCTCCATCTCCCCTTTTTTCTGGGCTGACAGATGGGGCTGGTTTCTCATAGTGCATCTGTACCATGTCCCAGGGTTGTGGAGCTCTGGGTGTGTGCAGGACATTGGTGGTGACTCCCCTTTCCCCCTGCAGACCTGGTTTGTTACAGGGCACAGACGTCTCCTGCACATCAGAACTGGAGGGCAATGGAGGACCCCAAGGCAAGACCTCTCCCTGGGGGTCCCCACAGAGCTCCTGCCCCTACCTGCACAAGAAATCACCACTCCTGAATTTCCAGGGGGATCAGGTTTCTTTGGCCATCCCTGGGAGGAGGCAGGACTTCTCTGGAAGTCCTGGTGGATGCATCTCCTTGGGTTGTCCATCACCACTCCCAATGAGCTGCATGTGCCTCAGGATGGAGCAACAGCACTTTCTGAAGCGGGATAGCATTGCCGTGGCCTAAAGGGCATAAAAATGGTAGAAGGAAAACCTTGGCCCCACGGTCTGTGAGTTAACCTGGCAGGGCTGGCTGGCTGGCTCACAACTTGAACACACATGGAGGATCGGCAGTGCGAGGGTGAGGAGGGAAGAACAGCATGTGGAAAAAAACCCAAAGCGGTCTTTCAAAATCACATGGTGATAAGGCATTTTCTGGAGTGCCCCATACAGCTGGCAGCAGAAACCAGGCTTTTATGTTTTGGTCTGGCTAGTTTTTTGCTTTCTGCAGCCAAAGGGATCTGGATAAAGTTTGCCTGGAAGATTAGCTGGCACTGAGCCCGACTAGACATCTCTGGAAGCCTCCCCTTGAGCAGGAGTAGGTCCTAATTCCCCTCTCATCCCGGCCCTGCTGTAGGCGAGCGTGGGGGAATGTGATTGTCCTGGAGGGGACGGTTCCACCCCGTCGCTGCCCACTGGTCCCTGTGCCTGCTGCAAGATCCCCGATAGGATCTTCATGTCCCCTCCGGCAGGCCAGGTCCCCGCTCCTCCTGTGGCAGGGATACTGGGGAGTACATAAAGGTGAGCAAGGTCCCAGGGGATCCCCACCACCATGGTCCCTTCATGTGGTAGAGGCGATGCCCCACAGCCCGAGGGGTGGGATGGGACCACGAACGCCTGGCTGTTGTGGCTTTGCCTCAGCCCTCGCCTGGGGACTCACATCCTTCATATGGTCTGTCCCGATGCTGAAGCTGAGCAGGGAAATGGGGTGTATGGGAGCCCCCCGAGCTGGGCTGGCCTCCCCCAGTGCCAGCTCCAGGGCAGATGTGCCCCAGCCACTGCACACCAGATTTGACACCGGCTGTGGTGTCCGGCCACATCTGAGCTGCCAGCTCCAGGGCAGAGCTGGCAGGGGATGGAGGCGTGGGAAGAGAGGCCATGCGATGCTGGCCCCACAGGGCCAGTCGGCACCCCACGCTGGCCCAGACACAAAGCAGATGGGATTTTGTGCCTGGGGAGGCATCGCAGAGCAGGGGGGAGGCTGGCAGGCTCCTGCTCGCCCTTGTCACTGCGCTGGTAGCAGATGCTGATGCCTCCGGAGTGGAAAGCCCAGTCCCTCCCCTCTCATTCCTTTTTTCCTTTTTTCTTTCTTTTTTTCTTCCCCCCCCCCCCCCGCCTTCCCCCGGCTGATCTTAAAAAAACCCCAGGCGGTTTGGGCTTCGTGAAACCCAAATGCCTTTTGCAGCATCAAGCCCGGATCCCATAAGTAATATCCCAGCGTTCGAGAATAAGACAGTATATGAAGTAGACGGGGAGCTATAAAGACGCTTTAAAAGGGGCAATAAAAGTTTTGGGTTTCATATCGTCTTACCAAAGAAGAGAATAACAGAGAAGCAGGAAATTTCAGTAGCAGACATGACAAAGGTCACAGCACTCAGACTGCACCTTAGACGAAAACACCTACTCTTATGAAAACAGCAAGAATTTTTGGCAGGGGCTCAAGAGCTCTTACAGGCAAAGCTCTCGGCAGCTCTAAAAGGTTACAAGAGACTGTTTTGTCTACGTTGCTGTAAATGTTTATAATATTTCCCTGCATTTGTAGTGCAGGGGATATCCTGCCGGGGTGATAGAGAATTCCGGCCCTGCACCTTCCTCCCGGGTGTCGGGGTGCCGGGTCCTGCCGCAGCGGGTGCTGCCGCCGGCGCGGGGCTGATGCCGTGGCAGGGACCCTGTGGACATACCCGCCTGTGTTTCGGCCCCGAGGGTGGGTGCTGGTCCTGCACCGGGGTGCAAAGGGATGGATGGTTTGCACAGTCAGAGCAGCACCCTGGGGCATCAGCAAGGGAGAGGGCAAAAAGGAAACCTTGCCTGGGATTTTATTGTATGCAGTACACTTTTTGGTTTGTTTTTTGGTGTGTAACACCTGAATACATGGCAGGTGGGAGCAGGAGCTTTCATTTACTCAGCTGGGCCTTAGCTAACGAGCCCTCCTGGTTTGCATGGGGTTTGCCAACCTTTTTTCCCTCCTGTTCAGCCATGGCAAGGCGTTGCAGTTACCCAGCACTTCTCGTCCCAGCGCTTTACTCACACGAGGGTCTCCCCATGCCCACACTGCCCATGAACCAGTGGGTCTTGCTACAGGGTTACACATGTCACCGCAGCCCAGGAGGGGCCAAACAGTCACAAAATGAGCTGGGGGGGGTCATGCTGCCGCTGACCAGCAGCTGCAGAAGCAGTAGATGGTGTGTGGAGGGATGAAGGCTGCTGGCACTGCTAGTCAGGCTCCTGGGGAGGGTCAGCGTTGAGTATTTGCATGGGGGGTAATGCACACCCAGAAATGTGCTCAGGGTGGCTCAGTGAGAGCCAGCGTGGCCCTGGCCGGGGGACACCCACGTGGGTGACCCCTCAGGAAGCGGCTGCACACCCTCGGAGCCAGCCCTTGCACACAGTGCCGAGGTGTTTCTTGCTCTCAGCTCTGAATTAGGAGTTGGAGCACTTGGGACTGTTTTTTGGGGATGTCCTGAGCAGTCCTCATGTGGCAAAGTACTCCAGCAGCGTGCAAGCAATGGGGAAAGTGGTGCCTGCAAACCCTCAGAGCATCTCGCAAAACATCCCAGGGGATGGATGCTGAAAAAGACCTGGTGTGCTGTGTTGGTTTAGGTGCCAGTGAACCCTTTGAGAATTCTTTGCTAGCACTGCCTCTGTGTGCAGCTGCGTCGGCTGTGCCACCACTTGCCAGGGACTCTTGGATGCTTGGGGGTTCATAATTCATTTATATTTTTGTTGGAAGCTCATTTGGTTTTGGTTGTTGCCCCTTCGCAGGAAGTTGCTCTGATGAATGACCCGGGTGGATTTCTCTTCCAGAGGAACCCAGGCTTAATGTAGACTTTCTGTGGACATCACTGTATATCAATACTGCTCTAATTGTCCATGACATATAGTCTTGGCGTTTTTCCCAGACAGTCTAAATAAATCATACACTTCTGCTATAGTAAATAGTCTGTTAGAGGAGATGTTATAGGCTTACAGCCCTCCCTCTCCCTCCAGGAGCTTCTTTTCTCTGCCTCTAATTTTCCATGTACTTTCCATACTAATGAGACTCTCCGCACGGGCACCTGCTGCCTGCGCTGCCTGGGCAGGTCTGCAAGGACAAAGTGCCCAATGTTGCAGCTCCCTCCAGGCCAGGGTGGGGGGCTGTGGGCAGAGGAGGGGGTGGCTGTGCCCTGAGTTCTGCTCTGGGGCTGGCATCTGCCCTCGACTGAGCAGGGCTGAGGTGGAAAGTTTCTTGCGCCGCTTAAGAAATGCTGGCATGGCACACTTGCCAAGTCTTTGTTAGTATATATTATTTACATCAAGAGAATGCATAAATAAAATAGTAAATATCTCACAAAAATACAGGTTCTGTTAATTGGGCATGACCAAAAAAGCCCCATGTGCTCAGGCTGGGTAAATCTGCACAGAAGGGACAACTCAGGTCCTCCAGGGCCTGTTCAAGGTATAGCCTGGGTGAGTGCAAGGGTCTCCTGGGACAGGGGACAGGGTCACAGCCCAGACAAGTGCTTCTCCAGAAGGAGCATGGGTACGTACCAAACTGGAAGCGCAACCTCTGCTGGGGCTGGTGGTGGAAAGGTGAAGACTTTCCAGGGAAGAAAATCCCAGGGCGTGCACATCACTGGTGGGAAAAGATGCCAGTGCCCCAGAGGAAAATGCAGCGGGCTGGCATTTTGCTTTTGGTTGCACTTCTCCATCGCCTCAGGAGCAGAAAAGCAAGAGCCCTGCTCGCCCGGGCGGCTCAGACGCAGCAGCAGAGTGTGGAGCAATCCAGCCTGGCAGGGGTCCCGGCGCTCCCGGCCTTCTTGTTCTCCTTGGGTAGCAGCAGCACGAAGGCCATGGCCAAGGCGCAGTGGTAGAAGCTGTGCACGTAGGTGTAATCCCACTCCTGCAAGCGGGAGAGCGTTAGTGAGACCCGCCGGGGCTGCGGGAACAGGGGTGCTGGGGGGCTCTACGTTAGGTGCAAAACATTAGGTTTCTGCAAGTAGCCAAAAGGAAAGGAATAAAAAAAAAAAATTCCTGAGCCTTCTGCCTCTTTTTGCTGTCAAAGAAGAAAGGATTTCCAGCCTTAAAAAGAAAAAGCAAAGTGGATTTAACACGTTCCAATTTGCACATTTCCCAATTCTTGAATGAAGTGTTTCATTACCCCGCAAAGGACGCGGCGGTGAGGCCGGGGCGCGGGGGGAGGCGGTTTCTGCTAAGTGACATTTTTATGTTCTGCTAGAATTTGCAATTACTAAATGCTTTGAAAAATAATCCTTGGGGATGACTGTGAGGTTGTATCTAGCAGCTCCCAATGCACAGAGCAGCCGTAACGGCGGGGCTGAGCGCAGGCATGACCGACAGCTGTGTCAGGGGGTTATCGCCTTCCCCGCGCGGGACGGACGGACCCTTTTGCACAGGACGGGCGGACTGGCCAGCGGTGAGAGCAAAAGGTTATAAACATGGGATCGAGGGCCCCTGGGAGTCAACTGAGAGTCTTTTCCTTAGCGTGAGCCAGTTTTGGATCCAGCCATGCCTGGGTCGTATCCAGTCCCTGCCGTGGTTCTGCGTGGTGTCCTTAAGTCACCCATGCCCAGTTTCCAAAAAACCCCGCTCGTGTTTGACAAAGCCATTCTGAGGACCACGTACAGCTGCAGAAAGCATGGCCCGTGTCCTTGTGACTCACTTACAAGGGTCTTTTCCAACCTGAATGATTCTATGATTCTATGAAAAACAGAGTGAGCATCACCCTGCGTAATCACTTGTCACTTGCTGCAGTTAACGGGCCAGGGGCTGGGATGGAGACAAGCAGGAAGGGACCCTTGTCCCTGCCACCAGACCTGGCATGCCAACCCCCGAGACCCACAGCTGAGCTAGGTTTTGTCCAAGGCTGGACACAGCCCAGTGGTGCGAAAGGGGAGCTCTCCTGTCTTAGTAACGTCCTTTACACCTTGTAAAGTCGGGGTGGCTGAGTGTGCAAACAGGTACCTCAAAGAAGAACCTCAGCATCAGCGCTAACGCCCCGAAACAGAAGCCAGGACCGATCTGTTGGGTGTAGACGCTCTTGTCTGGGTAAAGCCCTTTCTTCTCTTTCATCTTTTGTAGCTGGAAGGAAAGAGAGAGCACACCAAGCGTATTCACCCGGATTTAGCTGATTGCTCCACATCCAAAAGATCCCGTGAATGCTGAAATACAACCACACAAAGCCCTCAGACAGGCTGTCCTGGGCTCTGGGGTCTGCCTGCACGTGGGAAGCACCCCCGCCTGTGTGCTCAACGGGTCCTTCTGCTTCACTCCTGATCATAATGCTGTTTTCTTAATATTCAGCCCCAAACCCAGCTGAGGTGCCCTCACAAAGCTGGCCTCTGGGAGAGTGGATTCCAGCACAGCCTCTGCAGGCAGGGAGGCACAGGTTGGTCTTGTACCTTGGTCCCCTCCTTGC
The DNA here is from genome assembly GCF_031877795.1 of Strix aluco. Lineage (NCBI taxonomy): Eukaryota > Metazoa > Chordata > Aves > Strigiformes > Strigidae > Strix > Strix aluco. The sequence goes on from NC_133950.1 coordinate 11,891,136, forward strand.
TCATCCCTTCCCCATTGTGGCCACTTGCTTTTAGCCGCCGGCCAGGTGGTAGATGGGGCTTAGCGACAGTACGTATCTGGGACTTGCATCACTGTATTTCTATGATGCTCAACAGCGTCCCCCTGCAATTTTTACCCCATCATGGAATCCTTTGCCTTTCCCTTTGATGGCCATGCCTGCTCCTGCCAATGGCTCTGCCATCACCATCCATCAGAACCCACAGCATCTGCTGGTGCGAGGCACAGGCTGCAGTGCGGTGCCCGACTGTCCCAGACAGGTTTGGATAGATTCCTTCTCACTTTATCACCGCATTTTATGCACATCTTCCACCGGCTCTGGGGCAGATTACCAGACCCCTCTGCCTCTGTGTAGCTGTAAAAACTCCATAAATACGTTCCTCCTGATTAGAAACGCAGGAACAGGAGGTGTGGTAGATTGCTCAGACCGATTGAATCTGGCGTTTATCACAAAGGCTGCTTGCTGTCTGCCTGCTTTCTGCTCGGGTTGAAGGAGAAGTGCTGTTTAATCACCATGATGACCTGTGCAGTGAGAGCTGGACCTTGAGGAGGAAGCCACTGGCACAGGTCAGACCCCTCTGTACAGGACTCAGCCCCTTCCCCACCGCGAGCGTCCTGCAAAGCCCCGACACGGTGCCCTTCCCTACGTACCCATTTCACAGTTATCACCAGGACAGCCGTCCCGATGGGTCCCGAGTAGACGCCGTAGCCCCAGCGGTCGTGGTAGATCCTGACGGCGATGGTGAGGACGCCAAACATGACGAAGGTCGATCTCTTCGGCTCGTCAAACTCTGCCAGGGCTGCATGGCACCGAGCACAGGGAGCGTCAGCTCACCCACCCCTTTCCTCGGCTGCTCACCTAAAGCCTTACTGGGGTCTGTCCTGCCTACCCTGGGGACCCTCAGCATTGCATCCAGCTCTGGTTTGCCATTCTTATGCCTCACAGCTGGGGAAACTGAGGCACACGGGGGCAAAATGAACCATCCTGAGGCATCTGAGTGGCGGGTCTAGGAGCTGACATTCGGGGTCTTATGTTCAGTGTTGCATGTGGAAGCTAAAGGAGATTTCCCACCTGTATTTCCCTTTCCTGCCTTGACCCAGAAGTCAGAGGCAAAGATGCTTGCACTTGGTGAGCCCATCATCAGCTCTTGGGTTCATCCTACAGCTCTAACCCTCCCAAACCCACCACCTCACCCCAATACAGCTTCCATCACCCCACTCCGGTAGGACTGCGCTCGCCGGCGTGATGGGGATTGGGCTGCCCGGCCACGCCGGCACCTGCCTGAGTTTTGCAAGCTGGAAGTTGCCAGTGTGAGTAAATTATTAGAGGCTTTTGTTTAGCACAGAATGGGGTAATAACTGATAAAAGTTATGGATCCCAGTGGGCTCCATGCTTTTCCAGCTCGCACAGCTGTGTTATGGCTGTCCTGGATTTGCATTCCGGGAAGCGTGCCCGAGGGTCTGCGTCCGCACATGTGCGCTCGGGCTTTACAAGCCACAGCGAGAGGCTTCCCTGGGCTTCAGTCACCACACCTTCCATGTCCTTGGATCGTGGTTTTATAGGGAGTTTGGCTAAGGGATAATGTCCGCATTTTAATCTCTGTTGTTTCCCTGCGGGTCAATATTTTAAACATCGTAGTCCGGGATTTGTATTTTTTTGCAAGGTTTTTGAATGCAGTAATGAAGCAATCAAGTTGAACTTTGCTGCAAGGAGCCAAAGTGTCTGGATCAGCTTTGACCTACCCTGACACTGCTGTTATCTACTGAAAATGCCCTTCAGAGATGATTTGCCTCGTTGCCTTTCCTAGCCAAGAAGAGAGAGCACTGAAGTGCCATGGACAGTGTGGGAGCCCACCTTGGGACTCACACCTTGGGGGAACAGGGCCATTTCTAAGGTTAATATTTCGCCCACTCGTTTTTCCCTGCATGGAAGATTTACCCTGTTGCATGCCCTGGAAGGGGGATGCTGCTGCTTGTGCTGCTCGGCGGTGAAGGGAGGAGGGATGGACCTGTGCCTGGCGGAGGGGATGCTGCAGGAGTCCCCCATCCCAGACAGAGGTCCTGTACCATCCCTGGAGCCCTGGGGGACAGAGGGTCAGTCCTGTGGGCATTTTGGGGCTGTGCATTATGACCCCAGTTCAGCACTGGGAGGGCTGGGGACCCTGCCTGGCTGGAGCGAGGACTGGGTGTGTGGCTGCTAGAGATGACACAAATCTCTTGATCAAAGCCTTTGCTGTTGGAAAGTTTCTGTCCCCTCATCTCTCTCCCTACCCTACTCTCTTCTTCTCTCAGAAATACTCATGTCATTCCAAAAAACATGTTGACAAAATGGGAAAATAATAGGTTTGAAGTTTTCATCCTTCTTCAGTTCGGTCATTTTTTTTTCATTTCTATTATACCTTGTTTCAGTGGCAAATGAGGAACAGAATGGGAGAAAAAGAGAGTGAAGGCAACGTGGGAGAGGAAAAGAAAATAATGTGGCAAGGCTCAGGATTTTTAAGAAAAATGAAGTGAAATATATTTCTACTTTTTCTGAGCAGATCTAATATTTCCTGTCAGCCCAGACTAGGCTTTTGATAAACTAGGGACTTATATTATTTTGACTAAACCACTTTGATTTGCATGCTACCAAGGGAAGTGGCAGATTCTGCATTTCTTAATGCCACCAAAACAGGACAAGCTGATGGGGTCAGTATGGGGAAAATGAGGAGAAATGGTAAATTCCCTGACATATGAGGTTTCAAACTAAGTCATCTCATAGCACTGTCCTGCCTTGAACTAAAGCACAAGGCTTCATGTGTTACTTGCCAATTTGGAATAAATAATTCTGCTGTTGTAAGGACATGCATAAGAGCTGGTGAAGGCAGAGGGACACCCGACTAACACAAACACCAGGCGCCAGAACTCTGTTTATCTCCAAGAGCAAAACTTCCCCAGCCACCACTCAGGGCAGTTTTTATGTGTGTCTGGACCCCACTGAGAGCGATGGCTTTCCAAGGAATTAATGATATAAAAATGGATTAAACCATAGCACGGGCTGACTTCCAGAAGACAGTCTCAGAGCTAAGTCTTGCAGTTGGGAGCTCAAAGGCAACAGCGTTTCTGGGGACTGTACTCACTAACCATCCCACCAGTGATGCTGACAAATCCTGCCCGACCTGCAAACATTGATGCTGGGTAGGAACCATGAGAAACCAGTGCTTACCCATCAGGGACACCCAGATGGACAGAGCTGTGCCATAGATGCTGAAGTACTCCAGGAGATCGTAGCGCATGAAGCACAACACTGATAAGCCGGGGCCATCACATGCATGGTAAATCTATTTAAAAAATAAAAAAAAAAGGCATTAGAAAATTAGTTCCTTACCCACAGACCAGCATGGTAAAGGCTCTTATCAACTGGCTTGAAACAGCCTTTGTGTGGCTGTTGAGAGGATGACCAGCCAGAACAGAACAGTCTCAAATACACCAGGGTCACCGGTACACAGTAATGAATGTATTTGAGAGATAATGTCGCCATGCCTGATTGCAAATTGCCTGAGAGAAACAGCATTCTTCTCTCTTAGTACAAATTATTTGTGGATGAGCTTTAGTTTGCCTCCTGGTCTGTGCCAGAATCTGCAATCTGATGACCAAGCTGCTTCGAGCCGAGCCGCAGGCAGTGCGGGGATGTCGTCTCCAGCAGAAGGAGGACTCTGGGGTTATGGTTCTAATTGCGAAAGATTCTTGTAAAACAATTCAAAATGAGTGTCCTGATGAAATGCGTATGGATGCCAGGTCACTGTCCAGGCTAAATAGGGTTTATATGGCCAGAGTCTGAATACTGGGGAATTCACTCATTAGTGCATTCCCTTAAAAGCCACCGGTTCCTGCCCATTAGCTCATTGATTAGGTTATTTGCAAAAAAGTCATTGTCAGGCAAGATAAATGCAAACCAAGCCAAGAGAAATTTTCCAGTGCAATCAGAGGAATGCTCCCAGTGTTTGCCTGGCGCTCGCCTTTTCCTCCGAGCACTCAGCCCTGCAAGTTTTCTAGTGGTAGCACCAGCGTGCTTCACTGTTTCTGAAGTCCCTTCACTGCTTGGCAGGACGCCTTTGGAACAATCCTCGCTGTCACGGCCCGGCGGGGATGCTGATATTATTTATAATGGGAATTGCTGCAAGTCCTTTGGCTCGTTGCAGTTTCTAGAAAAGATTGCACCACGGCCGTAATTCTTTTCCCTGATTAAGATTGGGTTCAGGGAGTCTGGAGACAGGGGGAAGAAAGGGTGGAAGACAAAGAGCGTGTTTCTGGCCGGCGTCGCAGCACTTGTCTGCGATGGACATATGCTTTCACTGCTCTGATGAGGTCTCCTGGGGGAGAAGGAGTGGGATGCTACAAGAAAGGCAACAGCAGCAGCTGCTGCCCTTCCTACCCCCCCAGCCATGCTGGCAGCTGCCTTCCCTTCCTTCCCTTCCCCACGCACAGATATTTTGCCTCTTCAATCTCTTCAGCGAGGACCTGTTCCACCTCCCGTCGAAACACGTGCCAATTTTCCTATTGACTTCTCGGGGAGGTGGAGCAGACACAGAACCAGTGCAAAATGAAATCGTAGATGTCTGGCTTCCCCGGGGAGCTGGGGGGGAGCTCGGTTGGGACGTTTTTATTAACTAGTCCTGTACTTTTTATGGAACTGGCAGAATTTCTCCCCATGCATTTTGCTTTAATTGGAGGCTTAAATGGTGGATCCTTCGGAATAAGAGACTGGCCTCGTTCACAGCCCTGTTGCTGTGGAGGAGCTTTTCACACCAGGAAGGTCCCTTACCTCCTCCCTGCCTCAGTTTCTCTGTTTCTGTGCAATGGATGTGACAACCCTCATGAGACACCTTGAGATGGGTGGGGACAAGAGGTAAATGCAATATTGGTTGGGTTGCTGAGTTATTTCCTTCATATTCTTTAGCAGAGCATTGCCATGAGGTTAAATAGGAAATTTTTTCCACTGGGAACGCTGCTGTGTGAGTACGGAGGCGCTTAGCAGCATACAAAGCGCAGGGCAGCTTACTGCCAGGAGCAGGAATATGAATTAATTTGTATATGTACAGACAACTGTCTTTCTCCACTCATTACTCCCACGTGAGGGAAGGCAGGGCAGTTCTGAGCCTGGTGAAGCACATGTTTTCAAACAGCTCTGCCAGGGTGGAGGGTTAATAATTATTTTTCTTGATAGCTCAGCAGCATGTTTTAATCTCTCCTTTCCCAGTGTAGAAAATCCCCTGACTCTAGCATTGCTCCCATCACCAGTTAGCAATTGCAAAATCAATAATTCAACTACGTGCTTTTGGCTAAAACGACAGAAACATAGCAAGAGACTCTGGATACAATTTAAACCCCAAATTCAACATGGCCACTTACCAGCTGTGAAACAAAGAGAAAAACCAGCTCCAAAACATTGCGAATCAATCAAGTTTCTTTGCACCCAGACCCTCTCCCTAACCTCACAATCATAAACCAGCATTAAATCTATGTAAGGCCACCCCTCAGGACACCCTAAACTGAAGAATCAGCTACTCAGCACCTCACACAGTGGGAAATAATGGAAAATGCATATTCCGGGGGTCACGCTTGCTGCTGGTGGTGAGATCCAGTTACCCTTCCCGGTGGAGACCCGATGCAGGAGGCATTCAGGGGGATGAAACACGCAGAGGGGGGTATGGGGACATCTTACCGCCACGAAGAACATGGTGAAGAAGTAAACCATGGCTTCCATGTGGAAGCGCCGCTTGGCCGCGATGCTGATGGTGGGGAGGAAGACCAAGGTGCTGATGGTGGGCAGAAGGAGCTTGGCCACCAGCGAACCCATGGGTGCCTCGTGGCTCCCAGGGACAGGGTCTCTGCGAGCTGGACGGGGACGGTGGAGAAAACAGCCGTGGCGAGCGTGCTTTAAAATTTAAATGCCCTGCGTGGCCGGGAGGGCTGCGGGCAGGGAACAGCTGCTGCCACTGCCACAGCCGCCCCCTTCGCTCCCGTCTCTCCCCAACGGCAAAATTCTTGACGCAGCCGGTGGCTCCTGGCAGCAGATGCTCCGTGCCCCCCGATATCACCCCGGGTGTTTCTAAAGGAGCGAAGGGGAATGTTGTCCCTGCACGCCTTGTGCTGGGGGTCGGATCTGGGTGAACAGTGGGCGAGGGCTGCAGGTTTGCTTGCTCCCCATGGGGACACCCCACCTCTGCATCCCGCCCCTGCACCGAGCCTGGGTCAGTAGGTCAATAGGGAAGAACTAGTTTAAAACAGGGCTTTTAAAACAGCGGCACATATCCTGCTACCTTTGCTGTACCTGAGAAATACACACCAGTTTCCAAATCTGCCTCTTATTTCCCCATGAGGGCAGACCTGGAGCGAGTGGTCCTGCTCTAGCAGAGCAGAGGCATCGGGGAGCTCGGGTGATGCAGCACCTAACGTCTGCTACGAGAGCCTATGTACCCTCCTGTGAGCTCGGGTGGAGTTAAATTTCTCAGCCGTGCCCTCAGGCTTTGCAGCGTGGACACCTCCAGGAGATCTGTCTGAAATTCAGAAGCTGAGCGTCTCTGGGGTGGAGGAATTTGAGCAGATCACCATGCAGTGCAGAAAAGCTGGAGGAAAGGAGACCAAAAGCCAAGCGGTGTTTGGGCTGCTAATCCACTCAGTGGCTTCTCTGTTTTATTATGACTTTTTATTATATCACTGCTGCTCCCCTCCTGGGTTAATATCTTTTCCTTGGAGCCTCGCAGGGATTCTCGGCATCTTTTCGGTACAGCTGTTCCCGGGCCGCAGGGAGCAGGAATGCTACGCTTGAGCAACCGCCTTTGTGGCTGCGGGTTTGGGGAGGAGGCTGCGAGCTGTGATATGAGCCACCGTCTATTTCTGAGGCTGATAGGACGGGCTCGCCTGTCCCCAGGGAAGGGGTCCGGTGGAAAGGCAGGCATGCACGGAGAAAAAAAATGCTCTTTAAACCACTCCAGCCAAGTTGGAAAGGGCTCCGGGAAGGGGGGGAGCGCAGGGGTGTTGTGTGCACAGTGAGAACGGCACAACAGCATTAAAGCAGTGACCCGAGAGGGCTGTGCTGAGAGCCTTCCTCGGGCACAGCTGAGATGAGCTGCGTAGGGCTCCTGTTTGAAGCTGATATTGCAGGAACCATCCACGTTCCCTGGCCGGCTGCAGGCAGCTTCCCTTGGCAGAGCGCGGGGGCTCCACGCTGCCCACACCACGTCTCCAGCCGCCCTCCTGCCTGGACAAGCCATAAACTTACCACAAACCCCTGCAAAATTGAATCTCTACCCATAAATAGTGAAAAACGCTGGTGTCCCCATTTACTGTGAAAATTAATCCCTCCAAGTCAGCACATAAATACCCTGCTTCTCCCCAGGCATCCAGCCCTGAGCAGGAAGCGGAGCTGAGCACCAGCACACCCTGAAGTACCCTGTTCCTTTTCTGTGCCATATCCTCACACGCATCCATTATTCCGTGTTATTCTTGCACGAGCTGCTTGGACCGAGGAAGGTGCTCGGGGCTGCTGTGTGCTGTAGAGCCGGGCTTGTCTCCGGGAGGGTTTCGAGTGAGGTTGGGTTAACTGATTGCACAAACTGCTCTGGATTCCTGGCTAAGAAAACCGCGTCTGCCCTGCCTTTGTGGCCACGAGGTTGGTGGCAGAGAGGTGAAAACACAGCTCGAAACCTGCTGGTGAGGACAAACTTCCACGTCTGGGTGCAAATCAGCCCCCCTCGCCCTCATGGGACCATTGGCAAGGACATGGCAGTTGTGCAACAAGTCACCGTTTGCAAGGATGTGCAAGGGTGGTGATTGTGCAAGAAGTCAGATGGCATCAGGTGAAAAATATGATCAAGCAGTTGTTAAATGCATCCTCCTCACCCCCATCCTTTGCCCAAAATCTCACTGAAGCCCACTGGAGAGGAAACCCCGTTGGCTGCTGGATGCAGCAAGTACCAGCCATAGCAAGTGCTCCCCTGAGCAGGGACGTGTTGGAGCTCACAGGAGCAAGAAAACATTCCGCAGGTTGTTGGTTTTTTTGTTTTTTGTTTTTTTTTTTTTCTCTCCCAGCTGCACACCCCGGGCTGGCGTTTGGTTTGCAGCCAGCGCTGTAGGCACAGAGGAAAAAAATCACACCGGTTCGCACACGTGTTCCAGCTATTATTGAAAAAGAGACCCCAAAGTAAACTGCAAGGCAAGGGGCAGGCAGGTGGTGAGCTCCTGTCGGGAGCTGCTGCTTAAAAGGTCTTTGTTCGGGCTGCAAACAAACCACAGCGCTAGACGAGGGCTTTGCAAACCTTCCTGGGAAGGAACCCAAATTACAAAGGGCCAGGACTTTGTTCCTTCTCTCCTAAACAGGTAGGAAATGTAGAAAGAGCAAATTTTAGCTCCTGCATTTAAGCACTTCTGGAAAGCAAATTTTAAATCTACATTCCAAAGGGCTAATTTTGTGTGGACCAGAGTGCACGCAGGAACGGTGATATATATGGCTGAAAACTGGTTCCTAGATGCCAAAACCAGGTTCTGGTATGCTGTCCTGGATCCTTCCAGGGTAACATTAACCATGACTTTCTGTAAGCACTTCTACCACTCAGACATTGCAGTGAAGGAGAGAGACATAGATAGTTTTATTTTTAATATGAGGGTGATAGTTTGAAAGTAGCATACATTGGAATAGAGGATGAGGGATCTGTGCCAAATGAGAGTATTGAGAGTATATTCTCCTTGGGATAAGTATAGGATGAGCTTTCATCTGTGTGGGGTGCAGACTGTATCAGAATGGAAACCTACTCCATTGCGTGTCCCCTGTTACTGCCAGGTTTAAAATAATGGTGATAACGACACTAAAACGGAGTCAAGGTGGCAGCTTCTATACGGGCTTGCAGTTTGCAGTGCTGCCATACAGCTCCGGTGTGAGCAGGTATGCACAACAGCTGTGCCAATTCAGTGCTTACTGTAAAGTGTTATTTGCCACTTCCATTACTTCAGAGTCTAATTTTTCATCTCTGCAGCACTTTGACTTGTGCACTCTGGACTTACGGGTGATGGTGAAAAGCTGGGTGATAGCCTGGTGTCAGGAGGATGATGCGCAAGGGAGCTGCTCTGGAGCAGCACAGTCAGCCCCAAGGAGCCCTGAGCAATTTGACGAGCACGACGCCATCCAGCTTGCAAAGATTTCTCGTTTTCTTGCTGCTCTGCCTTGGGAATTTGATCAAGAAACCTCCTGGCATGAAAGGGCCTGGTGCAAGTGTGGAGCAGCCCATGGGCACAAGCCCTTCCCTGTCCAGCTGGAGAGGGAAGGGCTGTAGCATCTGGCTAAAATACCTCTCATTACCTACCGCAGCCTGTGATCAGAGCCCTTGCACGGGCCGCCGCTGCGGGTAGTGCTTTCTGGATAGCAGAAATCCATACGGGGGCCCTGGCACCAGGGAACAGGAGCCCAATAAACGCAGAGCCACCAGCTGTGCCGGAGCCCCTCGCACGGCCAGCGCTGCAGACCCGGCTCTGAGCAACCGCAGCGCTCGCCCGCTCCCGTCCACAGCCCTGCCAAAGCACCTGCATCCTTCTTTTTTTATTAGTGGAATAAATTGCCACTTAAAATATCCATTCTCTGTAAGGCCTGGCCTCATTTTAGGCAGCTTTAGCTGAATACTTGCCCTTAAAATATTCCCCCTTCCCATCTCCCTGTTGAATAAACCTATTACGCATATTCCTTGCAGGTATCCCTGCCTCTTTTTTCCTCAGGGACTTTCCGTTCTTCCCTCCTCCTCTACCCTGTCATGGCCCATTGCAAACATGTCACCATTAACAGTGAGAACGTCTCTTTTCTTGTCACCAGGTTTCCATTGCTCATGCCCTTCGGGGTGTCCTGGCTGCTCGGGGCGGCTGTCCCACTGCCAAATTCGGGGAGGCAGTGCAGGGGTTTATTGCTCATTTCATGGTGTTTAATGTTTTGGGGTTTTTTTTACAGTCATGACTCCTGGAGCCCAGTGATGATGTGAGGGTCTCAGCTCTTGCCCCATTGGTCAAAAATGTCATTTTCAGAAGAGAAAAGCTTGAAGTTATTATGCTTCAAGCCTCAAAATCCAGAAGGGTACAAAACCAGTCTTAGGGTTTTGGGGAGTCTGAATCATGAGTTTTGAATGCCTGTGGTTGGCAATGCTGCATAGCTGATGTCCCTCAGCACAATACTGCACAACATCCATGCGAGACTCATTCCGTTAAAAGAAAAGGCTTTGTACTTTTTTTTTTTTTTAATCTTTGCATAGCTAAAATTTTGAACTAAGCGTGACTCATCTGGAAGCTCCTCCAGGTTCTTGCATGGATGTGTACTCTTTGGAGACAGGTAAAATTAAAGTTAAAGGAATCTGCAGAGAAAAAAGAGGCACTTAAAGCTGTTGAAACTCTATGGCCATGACCGTACCTGGGGTCACTGTGGTTGCTTGTGGCTTTCAAACTGCCCAGAGGTATTTTTTTAATAGGAATCTGATGGCAAGAGCAGCTTGGTGGCTTCGGCTTGTTCTGTTTGACTCAACATTTTGCAAATCTCCATGGATGAAACCCTCACGCTAGCATGATATAAATCATTGCTATCCACATTGTATGGAGGCACGCAGAGATGAAGTGTCTTGCCCAACACTGCGCCGTAGGTCACTCTGCAAGGGACCGGGACTGTCTCCAAAGGACACTTTTTTTGGTCTCCTCTTGCTTGTTTTAGTTACCCAGCAGTAGGCCATAGCCACAGCTCTTGAGAAGACGGTAGGGCTGGCTGCCAGGGCCTTTTTTGGGGGCTTTGCCACACTTTGATCCCCTTGGCAATGTCCCGACCATGCGGGGACCTCACCCGCTCCGCGGATGACTTAAATCTGCCCACACTGCTCCGGGCTCGCCTGGAAATAACGTGTGTAGCTGTGCAGAAGTGTTGAAAAACAGGTCATTTCTGTAGGCAGGCTTAAAAAGAAGAAAATCGGTTAATTGTCTCGTTCCTGAGCGAAGATGAATCTGCTGGGGGGTCCTGGGCTAACAGACTCCAGACCACGCTCCTGCTCCTCCTTCAGCCTGGCTCTCCTGGACCTGAGCAGACATTTCGGTGGGGCTGGCTACGGCAGAGCCATCCCATCTGCTGTGCTGGCACAAAGGCTGAGCCAGACAAGGGCTAATTTTGCCAGGAAAGCGGTGCTGGAACGCCGCAGCCTATGGCTGGGCCGTGGCTCTGGTTCACCAAGAGCAGGTCCTGTGGTATGTTGTTCATGGAGGACCTGCCCTAGGGACAGGCTTGGGGCTCGTGGTGCTGGGTGTAAGCTCCGATGGGTCGAGGGCTGGTGCTTGGGTCAGGCTGGTGTCCCGCGATGGGGAGCACAGCGAGATGGACAACGTCTTGTGCCTGGATCGGAGCCTACCATCACTCTCTGCTCCAGGTCAAGGATGGGCGTCCGTCTACTGCAGCAAAGGGATCCCCCCACCCCTCCCTAGGTGAGAGAGGGCCTGATCCTGCAAAATGCAGAGTGCTTCTGCTCGGCTGAGCAGCCCCGGCTCCCACTGAGCAGCGACAGTGCCCAGCCCAGCACTTTGTTGAATTCATTTCAGTCAAGGAAACTCCTTTCCTCTCCAGGCACTTCTCCGGCCAAACCAGCAGCCAGTCGCCGGCGACTCTCCCCCGGCTGGAGGAGGTTATTTTGGAGTGTCTGTCGCTCCTTTTATTTGCACTCTGAATTATGCACGGCACCGGTTTGGGATGGAAAGCCTGGCAGCTGCCTGCCGGACGGCTGCCGCGGTTCCCTTGGGGCGGCTGTCGGGGTAAGAGCCCACCTTGTGTGGTGCTGGGAGGTGAACGCACCGTGCCGGGACCACCGGGCTGCCAAGCCCAAGTGCGGGATGCAGGGAGCAGGGCTGGCTCAGCGACCCTCGCCCAAATCCTAAATTTCCCTGGGAAAGTCCAACACGAGCCCGCAGCGACCGTCCCTGGGTGGGAAAACCTCTCACTGTCCATGCAGGTGCATCTTGTCTCAATTTACTCCAAGCCCAAAAGCAGTAAATAACATCTGCAAATCATTTCTAACGCTTATGCCAAAAACTGGGAGATAAAAAACGCTGTCGTCTGAGCCCGGCCGTCGGTGATTAATGCCGTACCTGCCGGCAGCCTTGGCAGCAGCACCCGCGGCCCCGGGGTTTTGGGGGCAGCGCTGGCCCCCGGGGTTTTGGGGTGGTGGGAGCTGGGGCTGGTCCAGCCCCGCGTTGGAGCCGTGGGGTTTGGCTGATGTGAAGCTGGCCGGAGGCTCGTGTTTTGGATCTGCTCTCCGGTGCGTTCTGTTTTCGGGGCTGTTTTTGCTCCCACTGAGGTGATGGCATTGCTCCTGCTGATTTCACGAGGACGGGCCGGGGCTGCGTAAGCCGCGCTGCTGCGGCCAGGGATAACACTGCGTGATTTATGGGAGCAATCAGTTGCCACTAGGAGCTGGTTAGGAATTTTCCGATGAAACGGGGATTGCGTCAGAAACCGCTGAGTCATCTCAACTGTTTCATAAAAAAAAAAAATAAATCCAAAAAAAAAAATCCTTTGGCTTTGATGAACTTTTGGTGCAGCACAGAGACCGAATGCGTCTCGCCGGCTGCCGGCTCCCCCAGCGCTTGCCTCAGGGACAGCCTCCCCCCCTCCCAGTCCTCCCCAGCCCTTGGGGTATCCCTGCGGCAGGATGGGGTGTGGGGTCACCCGGGGATGGGGTCTCCTGGGGTGCAACCTCCTGCCAAACTGCAGGGCTGGGGGGAGCACTGGGGGGACGCTGGGGCTCGCACGGACCCAGGCTGCTCTGGCGTTTTCAATGTGAAATATTTTGATGCTTTTAAAACCTCTCGTGTTCAGACTTTTCCCTCCTGGTTGTTCCAAAACGGAAAGGGTTTTCTCCTGCGTGTCTCGGGCTGGGATATTTTGAAATGCAGAAGTTGGGTGAACTCAAGTCCTAAATTTTCCCAGTGTCCTGGTCACAGCCAACCGATGGAAAATTGAAAGTTGCAAATCAACCTAGCTGGGTAAATTAAAACAGGCTGGCAGACATTTAGCCAAACAGAAAAGGAGACTTCATTTCCCATGTAAATTTTTTGGGACGGATTCTCTGCTCAGCTTCACGCAGCCATCCCTGGGAGGACTGGGTCCAAATGAACACCACCACGGACTGGCCGCGATTCCGGCAGGGTGCCGGGAGCTGTGCAGGGATCTGTGCCCCGCGACGGGGTGGGAGCACACCCCAAGGTGCTGCAGGAGGGAGCTCCTGGCCCATGGCTAACGGTGATGGGGCCAAATGTGGGCCAGGAGCAGCCAGTGGCGATCACCAGGGTAAACTGCAGTGATCGCTCTGGGTGCAGAGCCAGTGCCGGGGTGCGGTGCCCCACTGGGAGCACTGGGTTTGCCCTGTGCAGGGCAGGTCTAGAGGGGAAGGAGAAAAGGCTTGAGCTGAGGCATCTCTGGTGCGATGAAGGAAATCGTTCAGGTGGGCAGCTCAAAGCTGCTGGGATGTCACCACCGCGCGTGCAGGGGGGATGCACAGGAATGGGTGTCACCACGTAGGTGTCTCATCAAGCACATTTTGCATGTGAAGACTGCAGAGAACAGACCACGTGCATATTGGTTACATCCATTGTATAATCGTGTCCTTCTTTATGCCATAGGCTTTTCTCTCTGCCACACACACAGATCAGATACGACACGTTCACGGCTGTCACTGAGCCGAGGCCGCAGCTCTCATCCAAAATGGCTCTTCACTCCCACCAAGCCCATTTTCTGACCACCACCGTTCTCCTGCGCCGCAGAAAACTGTTTGAAGCAGCACGACTGACGCCGAGCCGTAGCAAACTCACCAGAAACACAGCATCACGGGGATTTAGTTTATTTTCCAGTAAAAAGTGCAATTAAAAACCTAGCAGAGCGTATCCATCCAGCCCCCCACTGCACTTCCAGAGCCAGGATGCGGCCGCACGGTGCTTGAGGAGCTACCGGGAGTATTTTGGCCACTTCACTCTGTACAGGGAAAGGGGGGGGGGGGGGGTAGCAGGTACCGTCCCCCCGTCCCGGGTGGGGGAGGGCAGCATCTCCCCGGGGGGGTGCCCGGGGGGGGAAGAGGAGGGGGGGACCCGGCGCTGCCTGTACCGGGAAGGGGGGGCGGGGGGGTAGCAGGTACCGTTCCCCCGTCCGGGGTGGGGGAGGGCAGCATCTCCCCGGGGGGTGCCCGGGGGGAAGGAAGGGGGGGGCCGGCGCTGCCTGTACCGGGCGGGTGGCGGGGACGCATGCGTGCGGGCTCCCCCCGCCTGTGCCCCCCCGGCCTCGCCGCAGGAAACCGGCTGGCGGCCGCGGGCCGGCGCCGGGGGGAGGCGAGGGGTTAACCGGGGTGGGGGCATCCCGGGCCGAGAGGTGTGAATTCCGCCCGCTGCCCCCCCCCCCCCTCCCCTCCCCTCCACCCCCCCCACCCCCCCCTCTCGCCGCTATAAGAGCGGCCGGCGCGGGCTGGGGGGAGCCACTGCGGCGGCTCCTCCTCGCTGGAAGCCCCGGCGCTTTTGGCTGCCCCTTTGAAGTCGGAGAAGGAGGGAGGGAGCGTCTGGGGCCGCCGCCGCCGCTGCTCCTCCGCGCCGCCGCTACCGCCCGGCCCCGGAGCATCGTCCCGCCCGGCCCCGCCGCCTCCAGGTACGGCCCGGCCCGGCCCCTCGGGGAAGGGGAAGGGGCGGGGGGGTCGCGCCCCGCTCCCGAGCCCCGCCGGGGCTCTCCCGGCCGCCGCCGCTCCGGCATCGTCCCCCCCGCCCCGCCGCTGGCAGGTCCGCGGGGCTCCCTCCGGCTCCGCGATGCTTGTCGGCGACATCCCCCCCTCCTCTTCTTTAATTCTTCTTCTATTTAAACATGCAGCTCTGACCGACTCTAGGATAAACTCTGAGCGAGCTCTGGTATTGGCTTTGAGTCAGAAGTGTCTGGAAGCCTTAATGAAAACCAAGTGTAAGGCAAGTCTCAGCCACCTGTCCCCGGGATCCCCAGCCAAGCGCTCTGCGCTTCCATTAATCAGTGGATCTGCCTCTTGGAAAGTGTCTTTCTTTTTGCATGCTGGACCTCTACCCTGGGGCGATCGCAAAGCGGAGTTGGGGACCTGGAAGCCCTCTGGTAATTTCTCTAAGCCAGATACAAAAAGCTTTGCTGGCGTTGCCGGCAATTCTGCATTTCCAAAACTACTACAAAAGCTCTTGAAAGAAGAAAAAGGGGTAGGAAAGAAGCTCTTTATGTTGCAGGTCTGCAGTCTTGCCCCCTCTCCCCAGGAGCAGCACCTCTCCCACCTCCCTCCTTCCCAAAGATACTGTCTAGCTACTTTTCAAGGGAAATTAGCTTAGGGGAGAAATTTTTTTTTTTTTTCTTACAGACGTGAGCTGCTTTGATTGCCTGGAAGCATGATTTCCTGAAACCTGCTCCTTTCTGGCTCTTGCAGTGAGGTTCACAATAAAACGTATTGTGGTTTTGAGCTGGGTTTTATTTAAGAAAATGCCATTCTGGGTTGCTCTCTTTCATGAGGCAGATGGAGAAAGAGATGAAAGGCTGACACTTGGGATACTTCATTTCTGCTCTCTAATTGTGGGTGGTTTCTATAAGAACAGGCTTCTTCCCTGGGAATTGGTGGGAACGAGAGTGGAGCAAATGACAAACAGAAAAATAATGGCTGTTAATTGCATTTTTTTGTTTATGAAGCCTTTCATCTCGTTCTAGGAGCAGTTCTGTAAATTTAAATTATTTAAATGCACTGCTTTTCTGGATCCAGGGACACCTCTTGTTACTCGCTGCCTCTTGCTCAACGCTTGCTTCGATGTAAGCCCTGCTCTCTTCCAAGACAGGCTTGGAGCCTCCGCTTGCACTGGTGGTATCAGGTGCAGCCACTGGGAACCCGTGCAAAGCTGTGGTTTGGAAGATAGCCACCAAGATGGGATGTGAACCTGTACCACGTTAACGCTTCCACTAATTAAATATAACTTCAGGATCAGGCCCTTGCAGTCACTGGTGGTTGGTGTCACTTAGCCGACTGGGAATGCTGAAGAAGACACGTGCTGTGTAACCCAGGCTGCAAAGCAGCCCCTGCTCTCGATGGGAGGTGGGGCTGGATGGGAGTTCTGCTTAGTATGGTGTTTGGTTGCTTTCTAGGATGAAGATACCTAAGTGGAGGTGGAGCAGCATCTCCATCAGTGCACGATCCCAGCTGAAAGGCACCCTGGCCCTTCTCCTCGTGGGCAACGTTGTCTTTGTGATAGCTCAGGTAAGCACGTCGCCTTGCTGGGGGGTCTCTGGGCTTTAAAATAGTGTGATGTCTGGGATGGGTAACCCCTGGGACTTGCAGAACTGTCTGTGCATGCACCAGGTCTCCAGCAAGCGTGAGGACATGTGGCTTGGTTTAGCTCTTTGGTCTGGGCTTGACCTAAGTTGTACCTTCCATGGCTAAGAGCGTGCACAGATCATTTCCAGGGCTCTGAAAGGCCATGCCCTGCTCTTGGGGTAGCACTGCTTCCTTGGTCCCCACAGTGGTTGGAGTTTTCATTTACTTTGCATGGAATATTATTATCCCTTTCCCAGTAAATGCAGAATTAATAGAACTCCCCGAACCAGCAGGTGATTCTGAATGGGAAAATACATCCCTCCCCCTGCAATGGGCAGCAGCTGGGGCCCCCCAGGAGGTTCAGTGCCCCTTGCGAAGGGACGCAAACGCCTCACTGAGTGCAGGCGTGTGGTGGTGACGCTGCCGGTGGAGCAGCTCCTTTGCCCTCTGATGCACGGTCACACCGCTGCCTGCAGTGGCCGAGGGGTGAGAGGTGGGGGTGTCAAGGGCTCTCTTGAAGTGACAAACCTGTGCTTGCAAAGAGAGCACGTGGGCTCCTCCAGCCTGCGAGCATCCACTGGAGTGATCTCCCACTGCAGAGTGGTTTTGCGAGGGTTTGCTGAAGCTTTGGGCTGCAACTGGCTCTTCAGCTCCCTGAATTCACAGTGGAGCAAGAGTCAGAGAGCACCAAAAGACTTGGAGGGTTTAGGGTTGTTTGGGAGCTTGGTTTTGCCAACTGCGTGAAACAATGAACATTTCCTTTCCCGAGGAATCCCAAATATTGCCATTTCATTCCAATTTGTAATGAAAACACAATTGGAAAAACGCAGGGTTTCTTGCAAGATGGAAATCTCAGACTTGACCTCAGATGGGAGAAAGAAATGCCCTGTAAGCTCAGGGCAGGCTGGGAGGGAGTTGCCCTCGGTCCAGCCACGTGGATGCTGACTGCTGCTTCTCTCCCCCCTCGCCTGATGCCTCAAGCAGGACCTGACACAGACCTCCAACAGCCTGGAGGAAGGGGCAGACGTCACCGCGTACTGGTGGGGCGAGTGGACCAAGTGGACGGCGTGTACCAGGACCTGCGGGGGAGGCGTCAAGTCCCAGGAGAGGCACTGCCTGCGGCAGAGGTACGACACCCACCTGCCAGGGTGAGGGCAGCTCCAGCTTGCTGGAGGTAGACTTGAACCCGAAGGTCATCGCTCGGTAGATGAGCACTGGTGAAAAAGTGCTGTCTGGCGAACGCTGCTGGTTGCAGAAGGTAAGTGTGCCCCAAGCATGCTGCCAGGAGGATGCGTGCTCTGGGCATCCCTGCCGGAAGGACCAGCCAAGCTATTCCTGTGCTGGCCCTGAGGTTTGTCCCGAGGGGGTTAGTGCAGATGGGCAGCAGATGTACCATAAGCCCCTTCTCAAGGCTCTGGGCGCAGCAGTGAGGACACTGTGGTGCAGGGTTGGTTGGGGACCTGCTGATCCCAGCTGCCCTCTGCATGGCTCTGCCCTGTCCGGGCTGTGTGGTTGCCAGAAGGCACCTTGGAAGCCTTGACCCCAGGCCCTCGTCCCCATGACACCTCCTAGGATGCTGTAATAAGAATAGTTGATGCTGCAGGTAACAAAGCCAGAGAGACCTTTGCTTTCAAGTCTCCAGTGAGACTGTGATAGATCTCTGAGGCTCTGCTATGTGGAGAATGGTCTTACAGAAGCAGGGGACAAATATATTTAAAAAAGGGAAAAGAAGGGTTTCTGACTGCTGTCTAACCATCATTTTTTTATTCAGAAGAAAGTCAGTGAGTGGGCTGGCTAATAAAACTTGCACTGGAACATCCAAAAGATACCAGCTCTGCAAAGTACAAGTAAGGATATCCTTCTTCTCATTGGGAACACTCGATACGAAATGTGGAGAGTCATGCTTGCTTCATGCAATGGCATTCCTGGGCCCCTCGGAGAGGGGACACCACTTGTCCTGTAGCTGTCACCCTGTTGCCCCTCCAAGCAACTGGAGTTCCCTTCTTTGGTGCCCATCACTGTTGTGTGGGGGTTTTGGGCCTTTTACCTGCACTGGGAGCCATAAAACCCGGCGGGTGGTTCTTGTACCATCTCCCGAGGGGACTTCCCCTGGCTGCCCCGGCAGTGGGAGGAGAAGGAGGATGTGTTTCTGGATGGGGCAGGCGATGGAAACACTCCTTGCAGCCTGTCGAGATGTGCCAGAAACCTTTCCTGCATTTTGTTTTCATCAGGATATTAATGTATCCCATTCTAGGAGTGCCCTGCGAACGGAAGGAGCTTTCGAGAGGAGCAGTGTTCATCATTTAACTCCCATGTGTATAACGGCAGAACGTATCAATGGAAACCTTTATATCCTGGTAACAAGACATTCTTTGTGTGTTTCATAATGCTTAGCCAAAATATTTTGATAGTTATGATGCTATAGCCTGCAGGAAGGCTCCTCCTCTGCTGTTTTAAAGTGATTTTTCAGAGACACAATCAGCTGTCTCCCAAGTTCAAAGGTGTGTTTTGCAGCTGTAGGGTAGCTTAAAAATAAATTAATGTGAATTTATGGCTGTAGCCTGTGTTGGTCACAGCTCCTGAGGACCAGAGAGCTGAAAGGCTGGAGGAGGATGCAAGAGCATGGGGTGGTGGACTGTGCTGTCAGGGAGAGTCTGGCTCACCCGAACAAGTGTCCTTTGAGCTGGGGCCATTACTGGCTGCGTTGCATTTTGGTGACATTTGTTCACTCCCACACCCTTCATGTGCTCTGTTGAATGTCACCAAGATGCAGTCAGTCAGTTTGGTCATCTGGGATGAGCGATGAGGGACTGCAGAAATAACTTAGGAGTCAGAAACTGAGATTTTATTTAATTTTTAGGCACCTAACTCGCATCAAAACCAAGCATTGAACAGAAACAATGACTGATTTTTAGAGCTATTGGGGAACTGAGGATGCTCCTGAGAGCTGGTTCTTCAGATACACAGTGCCATTGGGGTGTCTAAAAATAGAGATGGGATCTAATGCAACTTTCTTATTTTAGGGGTCTCTGCACATACCTAAGAACAATTACGCTTCATGAAATTACTTGTTACCTTTTTTTATGTGAAACAAGCCCCTGTCTCGCCAGCCTTCTTGGCAGGGTCAGCGTGGTAGAACTTGACCCGTGGCAGGCTGGTTAGCTATAGCTACTTGCCTGCTCTTGTCCCTTTCCTATGGCAAGGTGACAATTTCTTTAAACATATTTGCTCTTCAAGATGCTTCACCAGAATAGTTACAGTGAATTGTTTTGTTTTTTAGCAGGCGTTCTCATGGCTCCTGGGGGAATTGCAGAATAATGTTTTGACATTGATGCTGTCTTTCTTGGGCACGCAGGCCAGTGGGTATATGACCGCTCACTAGCTGGAGGAGTTCGACATTTAGCGTTGGGTTTCTGATGCAAATATGAATTTGTCAGTTGTTTCCTGTGGATATTGTAAAATACGGGACTTCTGTGCCAGTGGATGCAGCCAGCCAGTTGCCTGCAGAAAGCAAAGCCCGAATTAAATCCAACTTGGGTGAATGTTTATGGAAAAGTTCTTATGTTTTAAGCTGCTGTGGTTTTGAATATAGTCTTACTTGTATATGTATTGATAATAATGTACCTACGCTAATCTAACTCGTGTATTAAATGGTGATATGTGAACATGCATATGTTTTTTGTGTAATGTGTACGTGTATCACTACTGCAAGTCCTTGCACAGATCAGTGGCTGTTAGTGCTTCGGTGCATCCCCTGGGCTGATGTTAGCGATGGCATCACTGGGTGCATCTGTTCCTGGCAGCAGAGAGGACTGCCGGGCTGTGCAAAGGTTTGCAGCAGTGGGCTGGCAGGCTGTCAGAAGTGCAATCTCCTGTCCAGCCTGAAACACAAGAGATGGTAGCTTCTGAACTGCTGGCTGCTGTGCAATTGTGCTGTTGCTGCTGCTGTTTAGCTTGGCAGAGATTCATTGACATTGGTAGGATGAAAGTGATTGTGTTTCTGCTGTTTTGAATATATCTTTATATCCTTTCCCCTTAGATGACTATGTTCACATTTCTAGCAAGCCCTGTGACCTCCATTGCACCACTGTGGATGGTCAGAGACAATTAATGGTTCAGGCTCGGGATGGAACATCCTGCAAATACACTGATTTCCGAGGGGTTTGCGTGTCTGGAAAATGTGAGGTTGTTAAACATTATAGAAAAATATTGTTAGTAGCATTCAGAAAATTGCAATGGGTGCGACATTTGCCTGACCCTCAATACTCTATTTGTGAATTTTTTAGCCGATTGGATGCGATGGCATTCTCTTTTCCACCCACACCTTGGATAAATGTGGAGTTTGCCAAGGAGATGGGAGCAGCTGCACTCATGTGACCGGCAGTTACCGGAAAGGAAATTCTCATCTTGGTAAGGCTTTTGGGGACCTTTTGTATCAAAGGGCTATTTTTAAAATGTACTTATTTTTTGGTAAATTGCTTTCAGCTCTTACTAACTGCCCTGCCTTAGTTTTTCCCACATGCTCTATGTGTGTTAATGCCAGCTGTAAATTTGGGCAGGGAAAGCTTTCTTTAAAGAAAACCAGTAACTTGGCATGGCTCTTGTCAGAAGCCTGAGGTCTCTGATGCCAAGTGGTGCAAATGGGTTATGCAAGAGGCTAGCATCTATTTTAGTCTTCTTTCTCATGACCCAGTAAGACTAGAAATAAATGATTTGTAAGAACAGGAAGCAAGGATATTTTGAAAGACCAGGGTTTCTGAAATTAGTGTGATGTAAACCAACAGAACCTACTTGTCCTAAACATAGCAGTGCAACTCAGGAATAATGATTAATGCTCTCTGCGGATCAGTTTAAGATGAGGCAAGGTGTTGGAACCTCAGAGGCCTTAGGAGGACTTGTCCCATCGCTTCCCTTTGCTTAGCACTGGGTGAGTCAGGAGAAACAAGTTGTAACCTCTTGCTGGGGTTTTGGGAAGACTGGCTAGCACAGGGTTCGATACTGAACCACAGGGCAGCTTCTTTAGCTAACAAAGCACTCTTCAGACATCTTTTCTTACACCAGTTTAGATAAACAAGATATTTGTGCATGGAAGGATTGCATCCTTTTCCCCCCTTGGCGGTGTTTTTCCACCATAAACTGGGATGGATAGTTCACACATTTTTCTTTTCTATTATCAACAAGGTCCTGTTTGCAGCCTAACAGTTATCAACATTAGGTTTTTTTAATCCATAACTCCTTAAAAATAATTTTGGGTCAAGGCCAGAATGCTTGATTATATTGCAGTATTGACTGCCGAGTGTTTAGTTCCGATTTATTTGTTACAAAGTTCCTTTCATTAATCTGTAGTTTCCCATAGGCTATTCTCTGGTAACGCACATTCCTGCTGGAGCAAGGGATATCCAGATAGTAGAACGGAAAAAATCTGCAGATGTTCTGGGTGTGTATAACCTCTTGGTACTTCCCTAGAATGCATGCTATACTAGCTAATGCTTTTTCCAATGCGAAGCTGAACGTGGTTTTATTGCAGACATGAGCTAAATCCATAGTCAATGTAAATCACAACTGCGATGTCTAAGCCAGTGTGTTTCTCTCTGCAGTCTGAGCACCTGGGCTGTATTTATTGCTTTAATGCAGAAACTCTTGGTCAATATTGTTGCTACTTCGGTGTGGTATGACAAACATACTGGTGCCGGATCACAGATAGCCCAGTGACTTCACCTCTCTTGTGATCCCCTTGATTTTTTTTTTTTCTCTTCCATTTGGGGAATGTGCAATGGCCACATGACAACAGCACCAAGGAGATGTGACCTGCGTGTTACCTCGCTGAAATGTTGGTGGCCACGCTGTCCATCTCATGATGGAGATGGCGGAGCCGCTCAGGAGGAGCGTGGAAAAATCTGGACTTGCCCAAGAGAAGCACACTTGCTACCATGATGCTGTGCTGCCTCAAAGGCTCGTGGCCATGTGCAGGAAGGCTGGATTTAGTACAGTTCTGGGCTAGCTCTGGATGACCTGTCTGGGGCAACTGCTGGGTCGGTGCTCCCGAGGAGCCAACTGTTGCTGTTAGCCATCTGACAGTCTCCTTATTGCCTGCAGAGCTGTGATTATTAAACATTCATGCTGTGATAGTGCTGAAAGGGTGAAAGGAGCCATGGACTAGTGTAAACCACATACTCCCAGGAGCTTGCAGTGTAGAGGGACACATGGCCCAGAACTCTGTGCATATATTCATGTGATATATGTTGGAAATAGGTGACGGATGCATTGTAACGTAGGAGAAACACTTGTTTAATTCCTGTGACACGCTAATAATTTTATCCCCTAAATGAACAAGTGGCAATATTGCATACCTCTGCTCTTACATGTGATGGCACTGATTTCTTTCTCTCTTGTTTGAAGCTGTGGCTGACGAAGCCGGGTACTATTTCTTCAACGGGAACTACAAAGTTGACAGTCCAAAGAACTTCAACATTGCAGGCACGGTGTTCAAGTACCGCAGGCCCATGGATGTTTATGAGACTGGCATAGAGTATATTGTTGCACAAGGACCGACAAATCAAGGGTTGAATATAATGGTGAGCTTTGACTTTTCAAGTTCGCAAGGCTGGGGGTGATGGGGAAGGGAAAATCTGTTGGATCAAGGAAGTGGTGGGTGTGGGAGCAGAGTCCTGCCATGGTTTCACAGCTTTCCTGGGCAGCTTGAGGAGGGGAGTGGGAGCAGTGACTGTGCCCAGTTCCTTGCATGAACCTATTTTATTTGCGTCAGTGCTCTCGGATGCAGGCAGGGCTGTGAGTAATGAACGTGGGCATGGTAACCCCTCTCTCTGCCTCAGTGAGAGGATGCCTCAGGCACTGCGGGGGGATTTCTCCTCTACTTCTTGGCATTTTTATCCGTTACCTGTCAGGAAAAGTAAAAATAAGTAATTGGGCCAGATAGCTTAGACAAGTGCACAGAACTTAAACCTCAACTCTTTCTTGAAAGCAAACCATCTAAAACCAGGCATATGAAGAAAAGTAATTTAATTTTCTTGTGGGCAGCCATCCAGACCCCAACTCGTGCCATCTTCCGTGTAGTCCTGGGCTCCTTTGGAAGGGGAAGGGGTGGTTGCTTGGGTGCTTATAAAGCATTAGACCAGTAAGAGGTTGTAGTGCATCAGCTGTGAGTCCCCATCCCCAGTGGGGATGTTCTAGCTGAAGAGGTATGTGCATGCTCCTCATAAAGCCACAAAAAAAATGGGTTTGCAAGTGATGGTCAGTAACTTCTGAAGTGGTTCTCCCAAGTCACGGGTCACTCAGCAGCAGAGGAGGAAGTGTGACCTGTGTCTCCCAGTCCCTGAGCTGGGGCTAATCCCCAGGATGGTGCTGCCAAACAACCCTTGGAAAATTGTGCTGGGCTCCAGTTGTATGAAGTTGGCAATGTGATGGAAATCAGATTGGAAATAGCAAAGTAGATGCTCACCAACTCTCAAGTCTTGAGATGAATCACAAGATTTGCATACTGTATATTCATTGCATCCACTAATAATTTCTTTGCTAGGTCTGGAATCAAAATGGCAAGAATCCATCCATCACGTTTGAATACACCCTCCTGAGGAAGCCACACTCAAAAAATCTGCAGCCCATCTACTACACCTTCTCCGAGTCAGATAGTGAAGAAAGCAGAGAGTTTGATGGAGATGTGCCGTTGGGTTTTATCCAGCAGAACGCAACCTATTTTGGGAAAATATCCAGGGAAAGGATAGACTTGGAGAACCAGGTGTTTGGAAGGCAGGACACGGAGGAAGATTTAAACTTGAGCAAAGGTCAGGAAACCAATGAGGTCTATGAAAGAGCAGAAACAATTGACTGTGAGCCAAAACTGAAGGGCAAACAACCCCAAGGTAAGGAGGAGACTTGGGCCTCACTGTTCTGCTTCTCAGAGCTATTGTTGAGAAACGCTCTGTTTCTACCTCTGGTGATTCTGCTGGTTTGTTTTTTGGAAACCTTGGAAAGTTCTTTAAAACATCTCTGCTCATAAATCCTCTTTGCCCTTCAGGTTCTGGTTTCTGGCGGGTGGGGGGGTGGCCATGGGTAAGGTCTCCCTGCTGGTGCCCTGCCATGCTTTGCCTCATGCCAAGGACAGGAGGGAGCCCTGGGTGCACAAAGCTCCCCATCACAACATCATCTGTCACCTCCCACCTCTCCACAGCTCCCAGCAACCTCCTTCCCACTCCAGTCCCTTGGGCATCCCACCATCAAACTGTCTTGAGTGCTTTCCCAGCATGGCTGCATGGGCTCTGGGGCCAGGAGGGCTTTTCCCTTTCTGACCTCTGCTATTGCTTGGGGCAGTGCTGGCAGGCGCTGAGCTCTCCTCTGGCCATGCAATAGCAGGATGAGACCCACAGAGCTGCACACCCTTCCCAAAGGGGTACAACCCTATGAGATTCCCCCTCCCCAAGACCCTAACTCCCGCCTCTAACCTCCCAGGTGGCTGCTCAGGCTCCGGCGTGCCCCCGCTGCTCCGGGCTGCTTTCGCCTCCCAGCCTGAATGCATTTTGTGGTTGTCACTGTTGTTTCCCCCTGTTGGCTCCAATCTAGATTCAAACGTAACCAGGTCTACTTACCAGACAGACCATGACGACAGAGACTTCGACCCCAGGTTCACCTCCAGGGAATTCCTTTTGGAGAACGCCATCACGGACAAGCTGCTGGACAAGACCTCAGACTCCAAGGAGCTGGTGCTCAACATGACCATGAACAGCATCTTTGCCCAGGGAGACCCAATCAACTCTGTGGGGTCACATATTGACAGCCTCTATGTTGACTACGAGGACACTGATGGTGTTGTGACCTACACCGTTAATAGCACTTACATGGAGCTGAGCAACGGCAAAGCCATCAACACGTCTGCAGAGACGCCGTTTTCAAATGCCACTGTCACCATGACCAGCCCTCAAGGGAACAGAACCCACAAAGCAAGGTAGGAGACATGTCTTTATAGTAAATCCTATTTATTGCTGTTCTTGACTCATAATAGCCCTGTACTCAATGCAGACCCTATTGCATGGCTTCTATCTGCTTTGGAAGCCAGAAGGTAAGTGGGGGTAGGATGATGTATGTGAAAGCTTTCTGTTGGGAGTTAATTTGGAAGGAAGGGCCAGAGGTTTGGGAGCAGAAAGTCAAGAGAGCATTTAAGCAAAAGGAAAGCTCGCTGCCCTCCTTAGCGGGGATGTTGGCAAATCCATGCTGATGGCTGTCAGCTTGTGCATTGCTCTGCCTGTCACAGCTTGTTACTGGAGCCGTGGCCATAGAGAAGCCTCTTCCTTTTGACATCCTGCTCTGATTCCCCAGGCCTCTTCCTCCGAGTACTGATGCAGCAGAAGTTGGACCTGGCCCCTTTTTACCCACCCTGTTGACTGCCACCCATGATCCTCCTCACTTGAGTTGGCAGGAACATGCTTCCAGCAGCTCCCAGGCATGGCCCTGACTGCTTAACCTGCTGCTGGAGCAGCAGAGCAGGACAACAGGAGCTTCTCTGTAGGGCCTGAAGAAACAGCCTGGGTTTGCTGCCCTGACAGATGCAGAAGCAGGGCAATTAGTCACTGCTTTGACAAGGATATCAAAAGCTCTCCAGTGGCAGCTCACTGATTGATATTAGGACCGTCACTTCAGGATCCCTTTTAATGGCTGGTTTGGAGTGGTAGTGTTACAAAATGCAGTGAGAAGGTAAAAAAAAGGCTTAATCTATCTTTAGCAGCAGAGTTTGTCCAGGCAAGGATGGGCTGGGTGAAAGGCAGTCTCAGACTAGTGCTTGTTCCCAAGTCTGTGTCTAGGGCATTTCAAGGTGCCCCAGGGCTGTCAGGGGAGCAGCCTTTACTCCCAGCCTGTGGGAGCTCATTCCCAGTGTGAGTGCATGGGGACTGAGATGGGATCATTGCTGCAGACCAGCATTTAGCCCTCTTGTGTGCAGCCACAGATTAGAGCACTCCCTGGAGAGCTTGAGCTGGAATTGGGGCCTTGGAGTCATCCAGGTCACAGACCCACAGCTGTGGATTGGGGTCCCACTGTGCACCCCCACAGCTTGTTCAGGGTCCACGGCACCCAAGACTCCCCTGTGGGTCTCCTCCTGGCTCTGCTGCTTTGACTCTTCTGTCAAAGTCTCTTTTGACCCTGCCAGTCTTCACCACCAGTAAAATACGGGTGATGATGCTGAGCTTCAGAAGATGTAAAGCACTGAGCAGATGCACTCTGGTTATAGTTAGCTGTATTTACCCAGAACTTATACTAGCTTATGCTAAAGAAAATGTCCGTGCAGCCAAACATATCAACAAACTTCTTAATGATATGAGCATTAAAACATTGCCAAGGGCTTGAGTCTATCATCTCTTCTCGTGGCTTGGCTTGGAAACTTTGCCTTCAGCTGCCAAAGCAAGCATTTCATTAGCACTCTGACAGGCGAGGGCAGCCCGTCAGCTCCCCTGCCTTACCGTGCTGCGGGGGCGAGGAAGGGGGGGTGCCCTGTCCCCTGGGGCTCCCCTGGTCCCCAGCACACTCCCTGGGTGGCCTCGGCTGGCACCCTGTACCCCAAACCTCTCCCAGTAGCTGTTAAACGGGGCTGGTGCTTTCCTACCTCCTGGGAATACAGGGACCTTTATATGCTTTAAAATTCAGAGCAGCTTGGCTATTACAGGACAACCACAAAAGACTGTCAGTGGCTCCAGGGCAGTCTTTCTTTTGTGCTAAAAAGCTCCTTGCACTATCCCTGGCTGTGCACTTATTGAACACACAGGGCAGGGATTTAAACCCCTTCAGAAAGGATACCCACCCAGCATTGTCTTTTTTTTTTTCCCCCCTCCATTCTTCCCTTGGTTTTGTTCTACAGTGTTCCCTCTTCTCCCCCAGCCCCCTCTCTAGAATAAAATATGAATTTTTCAAATCCAAACGTTCATATCCAAACAAGTCTTGTACTAGCCAAAAGGCTGTATCCAAGCCCAGATGGGGCTATAGCCTGGGTTGAGAGATGTTCAGCTCCTCACTGTCTCCACCCCTCGCTGTGGGGCTGTGGTGGGGGGTTGAAAGGCCGCTGGAGGCAGATGTGGGGCAGTTGGGCTGCAGGAAACCTGCTGTTTGGAGGCATGTCACTTTATTAAAAAAAAAAAATAGAGTGGGGAAGGAAAAAGGCAACAAAACAACTGGCACCTCATTTCAAGAGGCCTCGCTCACTGCGTGGAGGCGTTGCTTTCCTCCCCGGCAGTTCAGAAAGTCCCATAATGTCATCGACAACTAGAGCATCTGCATGTGTGGGCACTTGTGGAGGAGGGAGAGCTGGACATGTCTGTAGGCTCAGGGTCTGGCTGTTCTGCCACGGCTGCAGAGGTGGGTGATCCAGGGGATGGGACAGAAGGGACTGTGGTGGGACAGCCTGCTTGTGTCCAGGCCTTTACTGCTTCCCCCAACTTCTTATTTATTACTTCAAGCCCAGTTGCAATCACAATGTTAATCACTAATCTGTATCTCCTGGGCGGGAGTGATGGATGAGGAGCCCCAGCTGAGCTTACTGAGGCTAGGGTTAAATCTCCTGCTGGCACCCAACACAGCAGGATGCGGTTCTGGGTTTGGCATGTCCTGGGCTGTGAGGAGCACTGGGGATTGGACTTGTTCCTCCAGGAGGGAGGGAGCTGAAGGGGACAGTCAGAAGCTCCACTGAAGGAAATGGTGATGGAGGACAAGGGAAAACCTCTTGCCCTGGGGCGTGCGACAGGGTGGGGATCTCCATCCTTGGAGACTGGCAACACTGGACTGTGCAAGGCCGTGTGGGACCCAGTCTCTTACTGGGGTCAGCCTAGTTCTGGGCAGGAGCTTGGACCTGAGACCTCCCAAATCCTTTTCAGACTCAGTTTAGGATGGATGGGGGCTTTTTGCTCACTTTTATTCCCCATGAATGAACAAGCAAGGGAAGATAATTTCTTTGCAGACTGTAACCAGCCAGTCTGTACACGCAGG
This sequence comes from Strix aluco, assembly GCF_031877795.1. Taxonomy (NCBI): domain Eukaryota; kingdom Metazoa; phylum Chordata; class Aves; order Strigiformes; family Strigidae; genus Strix; species Strix aluco. Next base: position 11,919,466 of record NC_133950.1, read on the forward strand.
ACAGCGTTGGTTAGAGGTGGGGCATCTTATTTCTTTCTAAGCTGTTATAGTTCTTAGTGTGGATGGAATTATCCATTTATAGGAGCATGTTGCACCAGCGTGGTGTGTTATTTCCTCTTTGATAACAAGCCCCACTGGGATGGGTGGGTGGCTCTTGTGCCGTGGTAGGGATACACTGCTGTTTTTCCTCTCCTGGAGCAGTTAACACCTTTCCATGGCATGCCAGGATAGATCCAGGCATCTTTTGTCCTTCATCCCATGCCCATGCTGTAGTGTGCAGCCAGGGCTGATCCTGCAACAGGAGCCATGAGTTTCCCCCTTTGCTCAAAAATAAAAACTGAAATAAAACAAAAATGTGAGCCCAGGGACTCTGGATGTCAATCTGTGGTGTTTGTGTGTACTTATTAGGATTATTTTTCTGCTGCAGACATTGTTTCAGGAAGATGGGCAGCCCAGACCTCAGCTAGGGGTGAGGAGCTGGTGCTAGTTTTTGGTGCTGTTGCTTGCTTGAAAAGCAGAAGCAAAGTGTAGGCAGGGAAGAAAATACTTGACTCTTATAATAAAAGCTTATAATAAAGAAGAAAAATAAAAGAAAAAAGCCTACAAGCTTTGTGGGACAATGTGCTGCTGTTTCTATTTAGAGGAGAACAAAATGACAGTTTTGTCTTTGAAATGGTAAGAGTGCTGCCCTATGACCAAGTCTCTGATTTATCTGGAAAGAACTTGTCCCTGCGACCTTGTTATGCATAGAAGCAGCTTTTTATTTAGGTTCACATACGTTAAAGGGACACTGTTGAAAGATTTTTCTGTCCTGAGATGTGGTATAAAGCTTATTTTGAAGACTATTTTCTCCTTTCAATGAGAGGAGTCCCAGTCACAAGATAACTTTGGAGCCTCAGAGAGCAGGGTATAGCCCAGAGGATCTAGGTAATACCCTGTTTTCCAGGCAAATTAAAAGTGCAAAAAGCAGATGTTGATTATGTTTTAATGGGTCTTACTGAAAACTGTCATCTTGTGAGCCCTCTCCTGGCTGGGTGGCAGCAGGCAGCACACCAATGGCAGCCGGGGCTGAGTTGGGATCAGGGGCTGATGCGGGTCCCCAGGCAGAGCTGTTTTGGCAAGATAAAGCACTATTTATAGTGAGCCGAGTTGTTATTTTTCGGCAAAAAATAGTCACATTCATTTCGGTTCCATTTCAAACGCAGGAAGTGACCATTTGCCAAACTGACAGAGGCAAAATCAACAGGGAAAATGAGATTGTTGTTGTTTTTAATCCTTCTGGAGGCTCAGTGCTGGCGGTGGAAGGAGGGTGGGTCCGAAAGGAAACGGCTGGATTCTCGACAGTGTCCTTTTAAAGGGTGATTTGATAGACTGGACCTGAACTTTTTCTTACGAACCACTAAATAAGGCAATTTCAGAGCTTCTGCTGCCTAGAAATCATACAAGCTGCATATCTCGCCAGGCCAGAGACAACTGGATGTCAGGATACAACCTTGTACGCTATTTCAGTGTAGCTGTTTCAAGGGTTTGAACAAATGTATGAGAACAGAATTGAAGCCTTTTGTTGTAAAGGTGCAGTATCCCTGATGTGTTATAACCTCACAGCACGTAGGATGCACTGAAGTGGGAGAAGCTGTTATTCTTGGTTTGACAAATGCTTTTTTTGTACACCAGGCTGACTCCGTTACTCCTTTCCCGATGGCATTACGTGTTTGAGCACAGCGTGGATATGAGAGATGCAAATTACCTGCCTAAAATAAACCAAAATAAACCAAAACAAAACAAGAGTGGCAAAAGCAGCGGGTAGGCAAATGGCATGCCTTAGTGTTTAAAAGCAAATTGTGCTTTGAGAAGCAAGCTTATGAACTCCTGTGCCACGTGTTGGCTTTCGGAAGGAGTGAGCTGCTGAGATTTGAGCAGCCTAAAGCTTTGCCGCATTGGGCAGCACGAGTCGGTGTGCCCGGCCCTGGAGATGCAGGGGAGGAGATACTGCACCTTTAGTCACTGTATGCCGAGGGCCAGGTGTATTTGAGCAGAAAATGCAAACTTTGTTAAATTCTGAACTGTTTCTACTTGTGGGTATTTTTATCCCATTCTCTCTATTTCTAGACAGTGGAAGCTCTGCCTCTAACCGGGCTGGGGATTCTACTTGGGGCTCAGGACAGGTATGTTGTGAAACAAAACAAACCAATTAAAACAAACAACCAAACCCCAAAAAATCAGAAAAACCAAACCCAACCGCCAAACAAAGCAAATCCCCTCCCAAACCCAAACCCAACCGAACTGCAGCCTGCTGGCAGATGTGTGTGTCTGACGTGGCCTATCACCGCTCGCCTTGTAAATGCCTTTTTTGTTTTGTTTTGTGTTTTTTTTTTTTTGTTTGCTTATCGCTAGAAACAGATTGAAGTTGTTAAGAAAGGGCCAAGGTGTGAGTGCTGCTGACATGTACAGGTGGAAGCTTTCCTCCCATGAACCCTGCAGCTCTACATGTACCACAGGTAGTTATAAGAAGCAGCCAAATTCTGCACAACCGCTGAAATCACCTGGTGTGTGAGTCACTTTTATGTCTGTTAGGGATGGGAAGGACCTGGTGATGTGTAGGGGATCTCGCGATCTCTGGAGCTGGTTTAGCACGACCCCAAATCTGCTCTGCCTGGGTGCAAAGGCGGGGAGAAGAGCTGGGGGCCGAGAACGTGCAAAGCCCACTGAGCTCGCAGGCGTGTCAGGGGCCGGGTGTTGGTGCCTGGCAAGTCCACCGTCCTGCAAAACGCCCTCCCTTGGGGGAGCTCTGAACATCGCCTTCACTTCCCAGCCAAGGGGGGACATGCTGGGGCTCGGCAGGATCCCCAGACCTGTGCTGAGTCTCAGCATATTGCCTCCTTTTTTTTCTTTCCTCCCCTTTTTGACTGTTCAGAGGGGGTTGAAAAGCTCGGCTGCTTCCTCACAGAGTGAAATTTTGAAGATTGTTCAGCTCTGGCAGGAAACAAAATAGCATTTGGCTTTTTGATTTTGTTTTGTTTCTCCCACTCCTTCTACCCTGGAGCCTGATCTTGGCTGCGAGGGTGTAAATCTGGAACAGCGACGTAGATGCCAGGAATATCAAAACCAAGCCTGTATTTTTTTGCATAAATTCCCCCTTTTTGCCCCCCAAAAAGCTGATCTCTCTTCTTTACTCCTTGGTTAGGGGGTCCTGGCCCCTGCAAGCCCATCACTTGTGATGAAGCATGCGTGTGGGTCTTGTGCTCGGCTGCACCACTCCCCAACAGCACCATCCCTGAAATAATCCAGATCCTGTGGCCCTTCTGGAATTAGAAAGAAGGGAAAGGGGAGAGGGGAGACTGCAGTCTGAGGGACATCTTTTAATGGAGCAAATGCAAGGATTTTATTTTTTAAGCATTTGTTCTTGTCCAGCAGACACATGCTGGCAGCAGGAGCTTCACAAGCCATCCCTTTCCCCAGGATCTCATCAGCTACGTGTTCTGGGACATTTTTGACTTCTTTAATCCTCTCTGAACAAATTTCCCCCTTGACCGGGCCAGGCTGCTCTGCCCTAGTTTGCAGCTAGCAGAGAGATTTTACTTAAATTTCTCCTTTCTCATTGCCTTTTCTTAATGACATATCGCAGAGAAGCAATACCATGTCAAGAGCTGTAGATCTTTTTTTTAGTTTCATGTAAACCATATGTTCCTGAGAGCTGCAATTCTTGTTACCTGTAGCCAGAGCAGCCTCCTGGTCCCCAGCCAGGTCCCAGAATGGACTTCACAACATTTACTCTGGCACGGCAGGCTGCGGGGGAAAAGGTCTCGGTCTGACGACACTGGCTGCCTGTGCTTGTGGCGGGGGAGCAGGAGGGGCAAGTGCCTCCTTGCAAAGCCCCTGGGAGCCCTTCCTTGGCCCGGAGTGCTGGATGCACCTGGGGAGCACCCAGGCACAAACGGGGTGTCATGTGTTTAGGAGAGAGTGGGTGGATGGAGCGGGTTGGGGGCTGTTTTCTGTTGCCTCCACCCACAAGCTCGGCAGGGTGGGAGCTGATGGAGCGAGGTGGAGGGAGCTGCTGAGCAGACTCGTGGCCCCGAGCGTTTCCTATAAAAACGTGTTAGTCATATATTGATCTTGGTGGCAAGCCCTGGCAGGGGTGGCCATGCTCGCCCTTGGAGCCAGCCAAACTCAAGTGTGCTGCCATGTTGGTTGGGTGGCCACCACAGTGCTCCCCTCCCAGCAGCATCCATCCCGTAGGCCAGAAAGTCTGGCGTGCTGCTTTCCATTGGGAGGAAGTTTTGGAAAATGCAGCTCAAAAGAAAAAAAAAAAAAGTTTGGATGTCAGAATCACCAAGCATCCTCTGTTGTGTGTATGTATTCTCTTTGAAACTAGGAGTGATGTCCACATATGCTATGTGTGTTCGCTATGATGGGATCGAAGTGGATGATACGTACTGTGATGCCATGACCCGTCCCGAGCCCATCCATGAGTTCTGTGCTGGGAGAGAGTGCCAGCCAAGGTACCACCTCGCCAGGGTGCTCCTGGGGGGGCTCTGCGCTTTCTGTGCTGTGGATCTATTTGGGGGAGGGGGTCGGCGTGGGTTTGGGAGGGGGGCAGCAGGGATGGCCTGTAGCACCCCTGTCCCTCCTCCCCTAGTTACATCTGCCCAGGCTGCACCGGGATGCAGCCTGTGTGCTGTAGCTCAAGCTGCCAGGTTAAAACTTCCATAAATCCTGGCGGAGTTTGCATGTGGAGCTCCCATCCAGTCCAGCTCCTGACAATGCAGGCAGTATCCTGTCCCGGCCCGCGTGTGGAGGGACGTGCGTGTGAATTGGGTGGAGGGGCCAGGCTTGCAAACCACGCCATGGATCCGTCCCTCTGGTCACTTTGGCATCCTAAACATCACTGAGGTTTGCTTGTATCAGGGCAAGAGCTGGTGCAGGGGGGACCCTGTGCTGGAAGTCCTTCAGAAGGTTTCCTTTCTGATGTGGCTCTTTGTTGGAAAAGCATGACCACAGTCCAGAGCCAGGCTGTATGGCTCAGGGCACCTCTGCTGCTGGTTTGTAACGGGCCGTGCTTGTTGTTGCAAGTAACAGCAGTTATGGGGAGGACAACCCGGGGTCTGTCGAAAGGAGGAGGACTGTGATGGTGTCAGACTATGGACAGGGCAAAGGGAGAAGTAAAGCCGGAACGGTGTCACTTGTGAACAGCGCAAAGCAAGAGCGATGCCAGGGACCAGGTATGGCACCTGGAGAGTGCTTGCTTTGGCCTCGGGTAGTTGTGAAGGAGGACGGGGGAGGAAAGCATGTCCCCTTCACAGTGTAATAACTCGTTGAACCTTTCATGTTAAGGCTGAGAGACAGGGCAGGCTGCAAATTGAGGCAAGAAAAGTGTGGGGAGGTCGGTGATGCTACTGCTGAGAACATACCTGCTCCGTAGACGCCATGGGGACGTTAATCTCTATTTGCATTAACTTTGTAATTTTTTAGCACGAGTATTAGGGCTCTTTTCATGTTTAGATTATCCCACTGGTCTTCTATAAAGCTGCCCCTTCTTATAGTTGTGCTGTTCCAGCTCCATGGGCTTGCACTGTAAGAGAGAGGAGCTGCTCTGTGATTTACTGGTGATTGCAGCTCGGCGGCGGGTAAACCAGGGAGCTGCCGGGAGCTCAGACAGGGCAGCTGAGCACATTTGCTAACACTTAGGCAGACGGGGTGCTGCTGGGGCTGGCAACACTTTTCCAACAGAAAGCGTTAAGAAAATTTTGCATGATCTGGACGGGAAAGACCTTGGTTTCATCTCCCTTGTGAATTTAGGTGACACCTTGAAATGTGTGACATCTCCCTACGGCTGCTTGTTGTGCCTGGAGCCCCACCTGGGGTGCGAGGCCGGCGTGCAGCCGGGGGACGGGGCTCTCCTGCTCAGAGGGTGGCAGCAGTGGGTGTCCAGAGGAGCTGTGCATTCTGATCATTTAGATTTTTACATTTTTAGCTTATTCTTTAATTCAGAATTGCTATAATGTTACCGTACTGTAAAAAAACTTGACTTTTTATGTCTTTTTTCCCTTGGTTTACAAGCTGCTCCCCTCTTGTAATGTCAGGACAGTAGTGGCAGGGGACAGTAAGGGGCAGGCAGTGTCTCAGAGCAGATCCCAGCTCTTCCAGCCCATCACATGATGTTAGTGGAGTTAGAATGACAGTGGTACATGAATGTCTGTCCCGCTGGGGCTCAGACAGCTTTGTGTGACATTATTGCTGGGATTTGCAGAGTGATGGATGGTTGTGTCCTCTCCATACTTCAGCTGATCAGGCAAAAAAGAGAGGTCAAACGTGGGCAAAAGGTATGGCAGAGAAATGTGCTGGCATGGGCGGGGTCGCAGCTGGGGAGCGCAGCCTGCGGGTGAGAAATGAGCGTACCGGCCCGTGCCTCGCTGTGCCAGCGCCTCCTTCCTCTTGGCAATCTGGTTTTGGCATCCGCCGCCACAGGCGTGAGCTCAGGTCTGCTGGGTGAAACCACCATACGTTAACACATCCCATCCCGTGGGAAAACCTCTCTCTGGCAGCCTGACGACGGCGCGTTCCTATCGCAGCCATCTCCCTCCAGCCCAGAGCAGGCAGGGTTTTCCCGTGGGATGCTCCAGCCCCGGTCCAGCCGTGCCCGGCGCGACGGCCTCTCTTGCCTCCACAGGTGGGAGACGAGCAGCTGGAGCGAGTGCTCCCGCACCTGCGGGGAAGGCTACCAGTTCCGCATCGTCCGCTGCTGGAAGATGATCTCTCCGGGATTCGACAGCTCCGTCTACAGTGACCTCTGCGAGTCCGCGGACATCACCCGGCCAGACGAGCGCAAGGTCTGCAAGAACCCGGCCTGCGGGCCCCAGTGGGAGATGTCCGAGTGGTCCGAGGTAAGTCCCCAGGGACTGCTGGCCTGGGTGCCAGCAACTCTTTCCAACTGAAACTCATCTGTGGCCATCACATGGCATCATAATGGCTTTAAACTCCAACAGGGGAGGTTCAGACTGGACATTAGGAAAAAATTTTCACAGCAAGAGTGGTCAGACAGTGGAACAGGCTGCCCAGGGAGGTGGTGGAGTCCCCATCCCTGGATGTGTTTAAGGGTCGTTTGGATGAGATGTTGGGGGATGTCCTGTAGGGGAGAACTTTGTAGAGTAGGGCTGAGGGTTGGACTCGATCATCCCAAGGGTCTTTTCCAACCGGAATGATTCTGTGATCACTCTGCCTTTTGGGTTACTGGCTGCATGCAGACCAACATGCACTAGTAATTTTTTTTTTCTTAAAACGAAGCCTTTGGTCCCCTCCAGGACGGAGAGGCCACCACCAACAGTCACTCACAGTCTGACCACACAAAAGGTGCTGGTATTGCCCACTGAGGAGCTCGGGGCTGAGATCCTCCCACCACTACTCACTCCCACAAGGTGCCAGGGAGGAGATCCCACCTCACACATGAATCATGTTCCCATAAACTTCCCTTCCTCACCTCCAATTTTGCTGCACCCCCTGCAGAATTAAACCTTTTCCTAGCAGTGCCTTAAGCAGATCCCTAAAGCAGTTGGAAACAGTGCAGTGCTGCTCTTGCTTTAGCTCGTTGGTTTGCTGGGGAACACGTGAAAGGACCCGTGCCCTTGAATTAATTTCCAGGCACAGTCAGCGTTCCAGCACGTCGCTTGCAAACATAAACCCATGGAAATGACCAAACCAGTGCTGTTCCCTGGGGAGCTGGGGCTGGGCTTTGAGATTGGGTGGCTTGGAAGTCAGTCGCCTGGCTGCCACCGGTGTTGGACTGGCCACTTGTGGTGCAGGGAGGGGACCCAGCGTGGCTCTCAGCAAACATGGGGGGTGTAACTATGCTCCCCTGCATTGCTAGGAGACAGCCCTGCCTCTTCAATGGCTTCTGGAAGTGGGTGTGTATGGGAAGAGTGAGATTTCAGGTCTGGGTCTGTCTCCAAGCTCGCCTGGGGTGTCACCACCAGCCCCCTGCCATGGTGACAGCATTTGTGTGCTGGAACTCGCACTCTCGCTGACTCTGGGCAAAGGAGCAGATGTTGTTCCTGCTCCCAAATCAAGCCCAGACCCCTTCTAAGCAAGAGTAGGCTGAGCTCTGAGCCAAGCTGTCTGTAGGTGCAAACCGACCCTATGGTTTACACCACAAGGGATCAGACTCTTCCTCCAGGGAGGTTCCCAAAATGCTTCTTGGCTGTAATTTAAATATCTCCTTTCCTCTGCAAGCTGGGCTGCGTTGTTTCCCTCGAGCTGATGGAGGGGCTGGTGCATTCCCTGGTGTTGCAGGATGTTTTGACTTTCCCAGCTGGGTAGAGAGGAGCTCCCTGTGCACGTGCTGGCACGTTATTTTGACCGGCGTAGCAAACCAGAGTGGCTTATTTTACAGAAATCCGTATTCTTCTCCAGCATGTGTCAGGGACAGATTGCTTGAGACAGTCCTGGAGTAGTTCGTTCTTAGCCAGCAGCAAAGCTAATCTCATTTGGATCCCATCTGAAGTAGGGTGCCAAGTTGGCTGGGGAATAGGCATAAAAAAAAAGCACATTTCAGGGATCTGAGGATTAACATATCAGCGCAGTGCGTCTGAGCGCTGTGCTGTTGACACTTCTCCCTGCTTTACGTTAGGCATGGAGCAAATGTGTGTATGTGAGACTGTAGTAACTCAAATCCAGTTCTAAATAATGTCACTGGGCTGCGCAGTGCCAAATTTATCCACAGCATAAAAATCTCAGTCGTGCGGTTTGGGGAAAACATTCTCCAAAGAGGTGGAAAGGAGCTGGCTGTTCCTGGGAAGGAGGCGCGGGAGATCTCGCCCTGTCTCTAAGTGACAGCTAAAACTTTTCAGCTCTGATCAGGCGTTTTGGTGCCTTGGGTTTTCACCATCTGGCATCGCCTGGCAGAGAGCTTGCGCAGCACCTGGGCAGGATACAACCCTCCTGCACCTTAACCTGATCGCTGAAGCCGTTGAGGGGTTTTGGGGAAGAGGGGCGGCTTCGCTAGGGGTTTAGACACCTATGCGTTGTCAGTGTGTGTTTTTAGAGTTTCATGTTAAAAATGTGAAAAAACCCCCAGAAAGCAGCTCCTAGTTCCCGTAGCAGTGTGGGGCCCCTGCTGATACTGTCCTCCTCCCCATCCCCTCCCGGCAGTGCTCAGCCCGCTGCGGAGAGCGGAGCGTGGTGACCCGGGACATCCGCTGCTCGGAGGACGAGAAGCTGTGTGATGCCAGCGCCCGGCCCCTGGCCGAGAAGAACTGCACAGGGCCGCCCTGCGACCGGCAGTGGACCGTCTCCGACTGGGGACCGGTGAGACCCCATGGCGGGTGGCCGGCCAAGTGGCCACCATGACCCGTTGCAGCTGGCCCTGCTTGGGTCTGGCGCTGGGAGGTTTGGGGTTGGATTCATCCTCCCTGGCAGCTTCTACCTCTGACAGACCTGCAGGCAGCCCCTTTACCCTTCCCCCCCACCCCTTTTCCCTGTTTTTTTTCTCTTTTGCCCCCCACTTTCCCTGTTTTTTTTCCCTTTTGACACCCCTTTTTCCTGGTTTCCCCCCACTTTTTTCCCTCCCCCCCGCCCCCCCCTTTTCTGTTCCTGCGCAGTTCTGCTACAGAGACCCCCCTTCATCCCAAGCTATTTTTTACCCAGGTTTTGATACATGAGCATCAGCTAAAAATAAGTAGTTTCCATGGCAGCCGCGGCGCTGTGAAACCCCGCGCATCTCCGCAAGAGCGGCCGCAAAAGCGCCGGGGAGCGCTCGCCGCCTCCACCAGCACTCGGGGCAGCACTTGCCTGGCCCTTTGCAGGGAGAAGGGAGGAATATTTGCAGCCACTTGCTTGGTCCCCTTTGCCTTGACCTCTTTGAGAGCCACCCCGGGGTTCCCTGCTTCTGCCGCTTCCCCTCCTGCCTGGCCTGAGAAATGCTGAGTTTTGCTCAGCATCAACGCGATGGGGCCACAGGATGTGTTGGCTGTGGTGGGGCTGCCTGGGGAAGGATGTGTTGAGCTTCCCTGCAGCTATTTTAAGCTGAGCCCCAATAATCCATCCATGATTTGGGGAAAGGAGTTGGGGAGGCATCTGAGCCCCAGTAATCCCTCCATGATTTGGGGAAAGTGGGGTTGGGGAGGCCGGTGAGCCCCAATAATCCCTCTGATTTGGGGAAAGGAGTTGGGGAGGCATCTGAGCCCCAATAATTCCTCCATGATTTTGGGGAGGCAGCTGAGCCCCGGGGAGGCATCTCTGTCCCCATGATGGGGATGGAGCGGTGCTGCCCTCCCCACCGCTGAGCGCCCGCTGGGCCCGGTGCGGTTTCAGTGCAGCGGCGGCTGCGGGCAGGGCAGGATGATCCGGCACGTGTACTGCAAAACCAGCGACGGGCGGGTGGTGCCGGAGTCGCAGTGCAACCTGGAGACGAAGCCACTGGCCATCCATCCCTGCGGGGACAAGAACTGCCCCTCGCACTGGCTGGCACAGGACTGGGAGCGGGTAAGTGCAGCCCCTCGCCCCAGGCTGGGGAGGGCTTGGAGCCGGGGCTTGGTTTTGGGGGGTGGTGGAGGGTGGATGCCCTGCAGTGGGGTCAGGCAGGGGTGTGTGGGTCTTGTGTCCCCGCAGTGCAACACCACGTGCGGCCGGGGCGTGAAGAAGAGGATCGTGCTCTGCCTGGAGATCGTCAACGGCAAGATCAAGACCCGCAACCCCGCTGACTGCGATGTCGCCAAGAAGCCCGTGGAGGAGACGACGTGCTTCGAGCGGCCGTGCTTCAAGTGGTACACGACCCCCTGGTCAGAGGTGAGTGGGGAGGGAGCTGAGGGCAGCTCAGGGGATCCGTGGAAGGGAGATGGGGGAAAAATGCCCTTCCCTCAAGATGCGCTTGCCCTGAGCGTGTCGTGCCCCATCCCCTCATACCAAGGGCTACACCACCTGCAAAATACCCCAAGGAGATGGGCAAATCTCTGCAGGACACAGCCCCTGAGGGAGCACCCAGGGGGCAGCTTGGGGCAGAGAGCCTGCCCTGCCAATGGGGACTGGCTGTGCTCAGGGAGAACAGGAATAAGAGGTGGTGTTTGGGGTCAGCTTTGGCTTTTTTCTCTCTTTTTATTTTCCTTCTTCGCCCCTTATCCTGCAGACACAGGTGGGGTGTGTATGGAGCCCCGGGGACACAGAGGTTGGGGACGCCATTTGCCCCAGCACCCTGCGTGGTCTGCAGAGGCAAGCCAGGGTTTGGCAGCCGTGGGGACGAGCCCAGCGAGCGTGGGCAAGGAGCTGTGAAGGGCAGTAGCCAGCTCCCTGCAAGCCCTCCCTGACGCAGCCCTCCTCATCCATGCTCCAGGCGCCTCGTTTTGTTTAGTCTTGCAAACCATTGTTGCAGCCTATAATTAGCCAAAGCAGCCCTGCTGTAATCCCAGCCTGACGAGGCATCCAAAGGGCAACAGGCAGTGAGCATCGGGCCCAGGAGCAGCTCTGCAAACCCACTGAACAATGTCCAGAGATGCTGACTGCTGGTGGGGGGTCCCGTGGCCTCGGGGTGGCCACAGCCACGGAGCAGCGTATGGACCAGGGCAGATCCTTTGTGGCCTTTTGCAAAGGGCAGTGGGAGGATCATGGTGCTGGGGAATGGGAGCGCATCCACGTATCCCCAGGCAGAGGCTGCTGTGGGCAGCTGATGGTGCTGGCACCAAAGACAGCAAGAGGCCAGCAGTGCGGGGCTCAGACATGACGTTCAGTCAGGGGAAGAGTTCACTCCCCTGCCCTGACATCTCCGGCAAGCACAGCTTTTTTTAGCAGGTCCTGGCTTAGCACAGATCCCTGCCTCACCCCCTCTCTCTGTTCCCCAGTGTACAAAAACCTGCGGCATCGGCGTGAGGATGCGGGACGTGAAGTGCTACCAAGGGAAGGACATTGTCCGGGGCTGCGACCCCCTGGTGAAGCCGGTGGGCAAACAGACCTGTGACCTGCAGCCCTGCCCCACGGAGCCCCCAGGTGAGCCATGCTGCCAGCAGCACCCCTCAGCATTGATTTTTCCACCGATCCCCCCAGACAACACCGCTCAGCATCTTAGCTTCCACCGACTCCTAATTTGATAGTCACCCCAGGGAGGACATAAAGGGGACAGCTCTCCTTCTGTGCCCAAGTAATGGGGCAGCGTGCATGGCTATTTCTGGAGGTATCCCCCTTAAATTGAGGGGAGAGTTCACAAGAAGCATGCTCTGACCTTAAGAAAAAAGGGAGCTTTAGATAGCTGACTCAGGTGCTGCTTCTGTGTGATTCCAGCTAATGTCTAGGAAGTTTTCTCTGTGCCATTATTTTAATGATTTTTGGTCTCCAAATGTCCTGTGGGATTTGTAACTATCTCGTTATCTGACTCATCTGCTGGCTCAAAGCCCCTGTGATCTTTAGTGAACACGCAGTTCTAATTCTTTAATAGGATTTGGGAATAAGGACAGTGTGGGAGAAAAGCATGAAAATGGGAGACAGATCTGGGGCTGGTTTTTGGCTCGGCTCTGGACCTGCTGGGTGCCCTCAGCTGACCTCTCCTGCAGGGTCCGGGATGCAGCGTGGTGCTAGCAAGGTGCCTTGTGGTCCTCTTGTAGCAAGGAGCCTGGTTTCATGCATCCTATGGATTTTAAGCAAAAAGTGTGTGTGTGTGTATATATATATATATAAAAAACTGTAAATCCTATGGCTTTGAAGCAAAATATTGCTCTGAAAGGAGCTGGGAGAGTGTCACCGCAGTTTCTGCCACCCTCCCTCTCTCCAGCAGCTCACTTGCCCCAAACTCCTGTTGGAACATTGCTGGAATCCCCTTCCCTTTCTCACACAGCCTTTTTGGGGCAGAAATTGTGAGTGTGGTGGGGTCACTCTGTGCCCCACCATGGGAGGCCTTTGGCTTGGGGGCAGCTCAGTGCCAGGCTCCCTTGGTGGCTCCAGCAATCCCTGGGCAGCTCTATTTTGTAGGGAAGAGCTTGAGGGCTGGGACCAAATGAGACTCCCCAGGCCAGGTGTGATGAAATGGGTCAGCCTTGTCGGGGCAACCTTTTCATGCCTTTGCTTAGGTTGACAATGATATTTATGGAGAAGCTCCATGGCGTTTGCTCCATTTGTTGCGCAGCCTGTGGTGTTTAGGGCAGGCTGTGTATGAGGGGTGGAAATGAGCTCATGAGCTTGCAGTGGTTTATTTTTTTTCTTTTCCATATCAATGCCTTTTCCCTTCTACCCCCTAGATGACAGCTGCCAGGACCAGGCAGGAACCAACTGCGCTTTGGCCATCAAAGTCAACCTGTGCAGCCACTGGTACTACAGCAAAGCCTGCTGCCGCTCCTGCCGCGCACCCCACTCCTAGAACCCGGCAGCACCCAGCACCTCCCTTAGCAAGGGCTCCGTATACCATTTAGTAAGCACTACACATCCCACAGACTGGTGTTAAGGATGCTTTTGGGTTGTTTTCCTTCCCCGCCCCTCACCGATGCAGAACTACTCTCCTTGTCCCTCTCCTGGGTAGAGGAATGGTGCCGGCACGGCTCGGCTGCGAAGCCGTTACCGCTGTACATTGGTAGCCCCCGTTATCAGAGCTGTACATAAAATCGTGTATATTTGATTCCCCCGAACTGCAGACACACGCACGTGTTTCACAAGGTCCCGTCCTTTTGGTTTCTTTCCTCTATGCAAGTTTGGGGTTGCCGAGGGGAAGGTGTGAACTCTGAAGTGCAAGTTTTCCCTTCGCAGACGGGGTTAGTGCCTCTCTCCTAACTTATCCCCGAGACCTGCACGCTCTCGTTAGCTGCATTTAACATGGTGGGAAGCTGATTTTTGTTTGCTAAATGAACTCGAGCCTGAGCCCTTTTTTTGTAATATGTAGGTGTATACTTTTTCAGAGAATTTTATCTTATAATCAGATGTTAGTTCCATAGTCCTTACAACCTGCCCCGTAATGCTGACATATTGTATATAATATGGAAACATAACTGCACTTTATATCACAAAAAAGACGTGCTCTTTTTTAATATATTTGTTTACAGACAGTGAACTTTATCCATATAATCCTTAATTTGTACTCATATGTATATTTTAATAAAGTTGTCATATTTATGGTGGTATCTTGTTTTATTCTCCAGTTTGTAGTGGGCATTTGCCCTGTGTGCTGGGAACACTGGAGTCAGGGCTGTGGACTTGCTGGTGCCCGGGGGGGAGCAGAGCAGCTCAGAGTTGGGGAATCATGGCTGCTCAGGCAATGATGCAAGGAAAAGTCCCAGCAGTGGGGGATTTTGAGACTGTTGCTCTGTTTTATGGGCCCTTTGGGCTTGTGTGTGTGGCTTTAGGAACTGCAACCCTGAAGCTTCTCAAAGCAAAAGAGGTTTGATATGGTGCCAGCAAGAAAAGGGCCTTTCCACACTCCCGACGTGGGTTATTGCTCTGCGTTTCTGCAGGCACAACTCACGGAGGCCAGGTCAAAGGCTCCTTGGCATCCCTGTCCTAGTGTGTGCACCCCAGTTACTGCTTCACTGCTCCCCTCAGCAGCAGGGAAGCTCCTGTGCCTGTGTGAAAGCTTTGCAAACAACACCCCATGTTTGAAGATGCAGGGACAAAAGGCTCGGCCTCAAAACCCATCTCAAAGTAGTTTATTTCTTTTTTTTTTTTCTTTTTTTCTTTTTTTTTTTTTTTTTTTTCCTCCCACCTCTGTGATTCCCAAAGTCCTGTACAACAGATCACCAGGTGAAGGTTAGCAAAAACCAACCCTTTGCTTAGTTTCCAAGCCACACAGGAAGGAAAAAAGAAAAAGGGAAGAAAGGAAGGCCGACGAGAGAAGTACGGTCACAAGAAATGCAAAGAGGAAGGCTCGAGGCATGGAAAACCTCGGTGAGAACTGTACACAGGAGCATGGCCCAAGCAGCTACTGTCCCTCTGGAGCAGAGGCATCATGCTCCCGGGACGTGGTGCCACAGGGACCAAGCCCAGAATATTAAACATGTATGAAACCCAAACCCAGCCCCCCCGCCCCAAACAGAACCCCCCGAGAAAGTCAAAGATACTCATTTGCAAAGACTGACTTGTACTTCAAAAGATTTCCTGTGGAATTAAAAGCCCTCGTGGTTAAAAGTAAAACATCCAGCTGGGCTGTGTATAGTGTTTGTGAGCTGATGGGGCTGAAGCCACGGCTTTTCCTTCCCATCTCATCTTTAAAAAGGAAAGCTGACCCAGAGCACAGCGCTGAGGCTATTAGAGTCTCTTTGCAGCCAGTCCACCCTCTGCCAGCCATCCCCAAGTCCACCGCGATGCTTTTAACCTGAATAATGCACAATCCAGAAGAAAGAGGGTGTTTTGTCAAACTGAGTATTGCAAGGTTGGAGGGGAGGAATTGAGACAGCCAGGAGAGACCAGAGCACCGGAGTCCCCCACATAGGCACCACTGCAACGTGTGATTCCTCCTTCCAAAGCACTGAATTAACGGAACGGCTCCTTTGCAGCATGTTTAATGCAGAGGGACGTGCTCGGTGGCCGGCTCGGTGCCTGCTCTGCCAGCCCAGACCCAGCGTGGCCAGTGGAGCTGGGGCAGAGCTGGTGCCACAGCCCCAGCCAGGCTGCCTGCCCACGAGAAACAGCTTGATGAAAAATGCAACAGAGGTGGCTTTGCCTAAATCTAAAGTGGTTTGACACATTCCTGGATGGGGAGAAAGTGTCATGGCTTTTTTTTTTTTAAAAAAAACCCCACACAAACATGTGTAAAAACGTGCATTCAGGAGGGTGGGCACATACACAGCACACCCCTTCTCACCTAGCCCTCAATCAGAAGTCGTGTATGGCATTATTAGGAGTGGGGATGCTGATTATTCGGAGGCAGCATCTACAGGTGTATTCCTCCACTCAAATTGCGCTCTGTGTTATTTCCATAGCCAGGTAATGCAATGGGTTTGCAACCCGCCCCAGCCCAGCTCTATGGGGGGGGACTGTGGGGGCTCCAGGGACGGGCTGTGCACTCACTGGCCATCCTAACCCTAAGGGGATCACGCCTGTCACCCAGGAATAAATGACCAACTGGAGGAGTGAGCTGGCCTGGGAATAGGGCAGAGCTGTGCACACACACACGCACACACGGCTGCAGTGTGGAGCGGGGCAGGAGGGGGTGGCAGAAGGGGGGGCAGTAGCAGCTCTGCTTTGCTATGGGACCATGGACGGGGGCGGGGTATGTGTCTGTGTGTGTGTGTGTGCGTGTGCACTAGGGCCAGGATCAGTCGGCTTCAGTGTGCCCCCACGACACGGCAGCAGATGCCCGCTGACTCGCAGCACAAGCCATTTTGTAGCCAACTGTGTGCCCCATTACCTGCTTGTCATCACTCGGCGCTTCAGCCGAATGTCGAGGAGGGGCGTTTACTCTGTATAAAAGGATGAGCAATATCAAAAGCCTCTTTATAAAAGAAAAAAAAAATGCAACGCATCGCTAGAAAACCTTGCGTCCCAGCTGCAACTGTCCTCCCCCATGCTCCCCTTTTGGGCTTGTTTTTTTGCTACCCCTTTATGTTGCCATTTATCACGTCTCTGCCTACAGAACGCTGAAATACATTTTTTTTTTTCTTTCTTCCTTTTCAAAACTCTTCCATGAATTTCCAAAAGTTCTCCCCGCTGTTAAAAGCCTCGGTGGCAGCGGCGAGATGCAACATGATGCTCCGTGCTGGGCCAGCAGCCAGCCCCTCACACATCGGTGCTTATGCTGCGGCTGCGGGAGAAGGCTTCCCGCATGGCCGAGAGCCGGTTGGGGTTGAGGGCCTGCAGGTTGGCCACGCTCACCGGCAGATCGAGATCTTCCTGGCTCACCGTCTTGTAGCTCACCCGGTCGCCCCCGTTGTGCAGCTCCTCGGGGGGCTCCTGCAGGAAGAAGGTGGGGGGCTCGTACGGCGCGCAGCTGGGGCAGCTGGGCCGGCTCGGGGTTGGCTTCTTGCCGAAGGGGGACGAGGCGTAGAGGGACGGGCCGTTGGTCAGCACTACGTTGCGGTTGCAGTGGAGCGGCGGGATGTGGGAGTGCACGGCGAAGTCGGGCTCCTCCTCGTCCTCCTCGGACTCATCCTTCTTGCAGCAGTAGTACTGAAATAGGATGGCCCCGTGGGGTCTCAGCTGGCATCCCGAAACGCCCACCCTGCCAGCGAGGGGCTGCTCCATGCGTGCCAGCCCTGGGGAGCAGCAGGCAGGGGACACCGGGCTCCCCTCCCCATTGCAACACCCTTTGGGGCCCACATCGGCCTGGCCTTACCTGGAGCCTACAGTAGCAGAGGACGGCGATGATACAAAGTAAAATGACAGTCGCTAATATTCCACCTGTGATGACCACGGTCCCGGCTGTCATCCGCCCTCTTCTCCATTAACAGCCTGCAAAAGCGAGCACACGGGGTGACGGGGTGAGGTGGGGGCCAGGGTGAGGCTGGTGCTGGGCGATGCGTGGTTCCACAGATTCCCAAACCCTCAGCTCACCCGGGGACTAGAAACCAGGAGGGCTCTGTGGGAGGTGACGGGCAGGATCAGGCCAGAGCCTGGCACTAGGCGCCTGTGAAAGCCATCAGGGAGGTCCCGTCCCCCCCTGAGTGCCACCTTGTAGGCACAGGAGGATAAAAAAAAATTCATGTAGCGGGTGAAAGTTTTAGTGAACAGCAGCTCTGGGGTCACATTGGGCTCTTCTGCATGCAGGAGGGGGGATCCAAAGGAAATAAAACCACCTGCCCAGTGCCCGTGGCACCCAGCGCACCCTCCCAGCTCCTGCCTGGTGGCAGAGAGCATCAGTGATGGGAGAAGGAGCTTTCTGAGCTGTACACATTTTTCTCTGAGCCTGTAATCCATTTTCCCCGTGAAAACAGTGTGGTATTTTAATTTGGAATAACTGGAGCTTCTAAGTGAGCCTTAATGACTGCAGGGACAAGCGCTCTCCCCTCCCTGAGCAGCGAGTTGAGGTATGGGATGTGTCTGCCTGCTGCAGGAGGCACCAAGCTCCTCACCTTCACCATGGTCAAGCCGTGGTGTTGGGGGGCTGTGGGGGCACCCCAGGATGCTGCTTCTGACATCCTTGGGTGAGCTGTTCATTCCCAGCACAGCAAATACTGCAGCTGGGACACAGCGTGCTGGACATCATCGAGACACTGCGGCTCAGCTTGGCCCCACGCTTGCATTTTGGGGTACCACCAGCACCCTTCTCTCCCTGGATTCCCTTAGGGGAATCTGGGTGCTGACACAGACGTGGCAGCGGTGGAAGGTCCCTGCTGTTGGCACTGCTGGGCTCACCCAGAAGGCAGATGCTATGCATCATGCACAGCCCCACAACGGCAGCATGAGTCTTGCTCTGCACATCCCTGACCCGAGAGCCTGTGGGAGGGCTTGAATTTCCCTCCATCCCACGCAGAATAAGACCAAGCTCTTTGCCACAGGAAGGATGCTGGGGAGACACGTACCTGCCTGCACACACCTGCTAGCAGCTATGCAGACAGCGGCACTAACCCCAGCACCGCTCTGCAACTAAAGCTCCAGCAGCCCTTCAGTGCTGCAAGAGTTGGGCTGGGAACAGGAGAAGCGACATAAATTAAGCAAGAAATTGTACCCTGACCACCTACTCTACAAGTGCTTTAACAAAGCTGGCCTCCAGCTCATGCTATCAGGTTAAAACAAAAAAACCAGCCACCCCAGCCCCAAATTACTTCAGCACCCGAGGAAAAGCAACCGTATCTGTCAGGGATTTAACCCGTTTCCAAAGAAAATAAATCTGTGGCATATTTTCAGGCGCTTAATGTCCTGCTAAAGTTGGGTAAGTGCTGAATGGATAAAGCAGTATCACATTTTATGTTGCTGCTGAGCAGCGCTGTAGGAGGGAAGGTAATTTATAACGATGGCTGAACGTCTTCTAGCACCGCACAGCCACAGGGCAAGCACCAGGCCAAATCCTGCCCTCATTCCTCGGGCAAAATGCTCTGGGGAGGCTCGGGGCGAGGTGGGGGCGCGAAGGAGGGGAATACAGTCAGGGGAAGGGTTTACAAAAAAACGCATTAGTGGTTTAAAAACTTTGATTCCTGCTTAAAGAGGGATGGAGGCACCCGGCAGCAGACCTCGGGCTGCACTGGGTGCTGCGGGCACATGCACCGGCCTGGCAGAGGTGGCTGGAAATGCCCATCTGTGGGGCCTTTCTGCTGCTCCCATGTGCAATCACTGAGCTGCCAAGGCAGGGGTGTGCAGGGCAGGCGTGGGACCTGGCTCTTGGGGTGGCCGGACTCAGCCCTGCAGACTCTCAGGGATGGGCTCTGCACCCATCAGAGAGGATCAGCAGCTTCAGAAGAAGGTGATAGGCAGGGCTCTGGCAGGGAGGGCTCCCCAGCTTCTTCACTGATTAATTAAACGGCAGCCTACCCCGGGGAGACAAGCGAGGGTCATACAGAGCCAATTTTCACGGTTTCTGCCCAGCTGAGGTCAGCCAGATGTGGCATTGCAGCCACTGCTCCATCCAGAGCAAGACCTTTCGCTCCTTTCTCCTCCCATAACATACTTGTCTGATTAAAGCTGCGTACCTGGAAGCATTAAACTCTCCAGCATGCAAAGGGGGAGGAAAGCAGAGCATGTGGAGGCCCATAAGCAGAACAATTCCTGTCTAGACCTCCTTTTTACATTTGTTCCTAATTTCACGCTCCACAGGCTCCCAGATTCATATATTTAGTAATAAATATCCTGGTAAAAGGAAGTGCTTTGCAGCTCTGCTGTGGTCTTGGAGAAAGTATGCAGGAGCCCTGGTATTAGGAACGCAGGCACCGAGAGACACAATCCCAGCAGACGGTTGCTTGGCTTCTTCCTCACCCCTCAGTAACGTTAGGAGCCCTCCAGCTACTGAGGATGCCTGACCCCCCCAGCCCCTCTACCCCATCCAAATCCAGCTCCCAGCACATCCTCCATCACTGCCAGACAGCTGGGAAGGGGCTGCGTGGGATGTTAACTCTGCACAGGCTGTTTGCCCCTGGCCCAGGAGCCCTTTGCTGCAGGAAAGGGGTCCCCAGTGCCATGGGGTGACAGGGGATGGTGCCTCTCGGGGTTACTGGGAGCCGCCGTGCTGGTGCAGGCTCAGGGGAGCTTGGGTGCAATGCTTCCCCCTTCCCCAGCACCCTGCTTTACCTTCCCAGCATGTAAAGGACAGGTTTTGCTGCAACAAACCAACGACACTCCCCTGCATGGTTGCTACAGGCTGCTCCTGGATGAGCTGTTGGGTTTTAGACACAATCCTGGGCCACTTGCCTGCTTTTGCCAGGACATCTATTGCTGCAGCTATAGCAGCACCAGCCCTGCAGCCCTGCAGTGGCTGGGAAGTCCCAGGGTGCAAGAAAATGGCCTTTTCTATTCCTTGCAGCCTGGAGAAGACAGAAGCAGAGCTCCCATTGGCTCCAGTCCCATACTGGTGACTTCTTTCCTCGCTGACACCCCCTGCATGTCTCTGCCATGGCTGAGGACGTGGGCTTTGAGGTCATGCTGTTCACCAGGAGCCAGGACTGCCTCAGCCTCTGCTCCCCCCTTCATTTGGGCACTGCCACAATGGGCTGACAGACCTTCCCGACATGCTGCAGCCCAACCCAGGGGCTGGAGAGGGGCTGGGGGAAGTTTCTCACAAGCAACAAAGAATGGAACAGCACAGAATTGCACTTGACAATGCAGAAAGGAGAATGGGGGGATGAGAAAACATCCCAGGTCACCCCTCCCCCAGCATCTTGAACATGGCCTCTGGACTGCTGAAGGTGTCCGGCACAGGGAGAGGCTGCTCACAGCTGTGCCTTGCTCCTGGGTCAGCTCTGCGGAGACTGGCTGTGCAGCCAGCGCCTCTCGGGACGCCTGCGTGGGAGGAAGGCTTCAGAGCAGCTGGGGGGGGCTGAGCTCAGCCCATCCGAAGGCTCCAGCTAACACCCAGCTAACCGTGGCTCCAAAACGCTGAGCTCCAGGTCTGGGTGCTGGAGTACTCCAACCACAGCCGGCTCACGTGGACTGGCCTGACCCTGCCTGCCGAAGCTGTGGGAGAAGGAGACCTGGGGACTGCTACAGAGGCCACTCCAAGGTTTCTTTTAGAGACCCTCAAATGCCCAGTTAAGCCAGCTCTAGGATTTGCAGGTGTTAAGAACAATCTTCAGACGAGACCTTTAAATGAAAGGGGCTTCTGCCCATCCCATCCCACCCCATCCCATCCCGTCCTCAGGGCAACACAGTCACCCCAAAGCCTTTTGCACTAGCTGAAAGTGCTGTCATGGCAAGCACCAAAAAAACATCCCACTGAAACTGTGCCTGCACAAGGAGACCGTGTCTTACCTGCAAGGAGCTGTAGCCCATGGCTTGTCCTACTGCAGTGCTACCTGCATCCCCCAGCAGCCCTGGGACCTGCTTCCTCTGCAGCCAGAAGCAGCACAGCCCTCTATTTAACAAGGAAGTTGAGAATTGCCCTTATTCACCTGACTCCAGAAGCTGGAGATTTAAACAAAGTAGCCAAACGAGGTGTGAAACAACAACTGGCAGCACAGACATGAGAGCTGGCAGGATTGGTCAGCACTGGAGCAGGCAGGAGCTTAGACCCCACCATAACAAACACACAGGAATAAACACACAGCCAGAAACACCCCAGGCTCGAGGGACACTCGGCCCAAACCTTCTGCATGAGACCTCTGGCCCTTGTCCTGGCCGTCCTGCTGATCACAACAGTGGTCTCATTTGCAGAGGGGAGCGGGGATCAGCTCTGCCCTGCGCTTCCAAATGGCCGAGATGGAAAAAGGAGAGAAAAAAGGAAAAAAAAAAGCCACCCCACCCTTCCCAGGGAGCGGAGGAGGCCAACACCGTGTCCTGAAGTAACACCATCCTGCCTTGCCTTGGCTCTGCTCTGCGCTAGCACATCCCTGGCCGTGCTGCGTGCTTGGCCGAGCTGTTTCTGCACCGAGTCCTGCTGCCGTGCGTGGGTGTCCTCCCCCACCTGGGAAGGGCTCCGAGGGGGGAGTGACCCCGCATGCCAGCACGGCCCCCCAGCTGACCTTCCTCCCAGCATCACGACGATGGCCGGTGGTGGGTCAGCTTGTTGGGTCGCTCTGGGGAGAGTCCTCAATGGGGGCGACATTCAGGTTGGGAAGATTAAGTCCTACGTGGAAACTGGGCGTTGAGCAGCTGCGTGCGGCGGGGAGCACGAGTCTGACCTTCCGTGGTGGAGACTCACAAGCTCCACAGGTCTTTACCTGGGTGGGCAATGCAGCCACTGCCCAGCTTATCCACACACAATGACACTGACATTTCTGACCAAGCCCCACTTCAGAAGAAAGGAAAAGAGCTCAGCAAGAGGCTGGGGAAATGGGAGAGCACGCGAGTGATGCTGGCTGTCTGCGATGCTGCTTCCCCGAGCTGCTGGGTCTTGCTGCTGCTGCTGCTTTTCACCTCGGAGCTGGGTGCAGGCAGCATTCGGGACCCAGGATCTTGGCCCAGAGTAACAAGAAATCACACTATAATAAACTGGCCAGGGTAGACTGGATCCGAGCTCTTGATGCTGCAAAGTCTCAGGGTGAGCCTGGCTTACACTCCCTTGTTGCCCCCCCCACCCTGGTGCCACGTAAGTGCCACAGCTCTGCCCAAGGGTAAACCCAGGGGAGCATCGGTGTGAAGGAAAACCACTGCCCAGGCAGCAACCACCAGCCTGGGAGGTGGGAAAGCAGCAAATAAGTTAGAAGCCAAAGACAGTTTGGTGGCAAATACAGCCTTATTTTTGCATTTCCCCCAGTTCCTGTAATCCTACCCAGTCAATGAATAAGAGCCGGGCTGCTAGGAACAGCCAGGCAGCATGCCAGCAGAAGACTTTGCATTTACAGAGCCAGCGGACAGGGCAGCTGCCAGAAACACAGGCGGGGAACGTGGCTTTCCATATGAAAAACACTTTAGGCAGAAGGCCTGCATCAGTTTTGTTTGCTTTCTCTCTCCCTCCTGAGGCAGCACTCCTGGCCTGAGGGCTGATGCTCTGCGTAAACAGCAGGGATTTAAACAGTCAGGCTTGACCACGGGTGGGCTGGGGAAGGGGCACATGGGACCCATCGCTTCGACAAGACCATCTGAGCACGCCTCAACACACGGACAAGACGAGACGTGTCTCAGCAGTCAGTGCTTCCCCATCTCGGCACAAGGGCTTCCCGTGTGGGACCCCCCTCTATCTCCAGGCACGCCACACTCCAAGTTTCTTTTGAACACTTCATGAGCAGGGGGCAATGAACAGGTTGGATAACCCTACTCACAATTTCCCAGCTCCTCCTGGGTGTGGGAGACAGCTTGGAGATCCCAGCAGCCCTGTCCTCCCATCTGCACCCCTCTGGGACGGCACTCGCTTGGACACTGGCCCTTTGCACAGTGGTTCCTGCTTTCCCTACCCTGAGAAGGGGGGGTTCCACTGCTATTGATAATCCCTGGAATAAGAAGGATTTTTGGAAGTGAATCTATGGCACATCAGAGGGCTCCACCACCTGGGAGATGCAGCCAGATCCGGGCTGCCACTCGCAGGCTGTAACGCTGCTGTGGGCTCTTAAATGACAAATCAGAATGGGGAGCAAAACATTTCACACCCAGCTCAAACTGCATGGCCCTTTCTGGCGGCCTTAGAGCCGTCACCTGGTTTGAAGCCAATTACAGATCTCACCGATATTCTTACAGAGGTAACTCACAGTTCAGCCTGCAGTGACCCCTGCG
Source organism: Strix aluco (assembly GCF_031877795.1). Lineage (NCBI taxonomy): Eukaryota > Metazoa > Chordata > Aves > Strigiformes > Strigidae > Strix > Strix aluco. The sequence continues at coordinate 11,943,151 of NC_133950.1, forward strand.
GCTCCCCCTGCCACTAACGCACCCCCAGCTCTCCTGCCTGCTGAGACAGACCCCAGTACTTCAGCTCCCACTGATGTCCAGACCAGAAACAACACATTTCAAAGGCAATCTATACACAGTGCCTGATAAATTATTCAGCAGATGGGACATTGCTGGAATAATGCTGAGCTCTGCAGAACAGGATCCCGACCACCTCCAGGCTCCCACGCTGCGCGGCTTGGGCAGGGCTGGGATGGCAGCTTGGGGCCAGCTGTGCTGGGGACATGGAAAGGTGACAAGAACTGGGGTGTCAGAGAGCCCTCTCTGCCTGCAGGCACCGGCTCGGTGCTCTTCATGCTGGTTTTAGCATCCTGGCAGTGAGAGTTAAGCCTGGAGGTCCATCAGGCTAATGCAAGATGAGCATCGCGCTGATATCGAGATGTATCCCTCATATTTGCATCAATCATAACCCAGATAAACTCCTTCAGGGGGCTGGAGAGGCTCCTCTCTGCCCATTCTTAGCTCAGCCCTTTACAGCCAGAAATGTTCCCCCAGTGCTCCCAGAGCCGATGGCCAGGCTGAGACAGGGAACAAGGATCGTCAAATGTCAGTGACCGGCTCCTTCTGTCTGCTCTTATTATCATCCAATATAACGATATATAATAACGATATTATATAACATTAAAATTTTATAATCCAAAGTGTTTTGTTAAATGTTTCACGGCAGCCCAAAAACTCCTAGAAAAGCCAGCGCTTTTCTGATAAGTTGTATAAGCTGAGGACGCGCCGTACACGTATCCCTGCAGGTGTCCCTGCTAGCGGTGGCACTGCCAGGGCAGCCAGGCTGTACTCCTCTGCGAGAGCAGCTCATCGGCACTGAAACCCAGCAAGGGAGGCCCAGACTATTCTGGAGATATATCACACAGCAACAGTCACTCTGAATTTTGGGTTTTCCTGAAGCTTAAAGAAAGCAGAAGGTCATGGGACAATTAAGGATCCCCTCCCACCAATTACCATTATTAGATTTTAAGAGAGAGATTAGCTCTTAGTGAGCCGTCTGAATTTTCAGCACACTTAAGCAGGCTGCCTTCAAAGCTCATCGATCTCGGGGATGCCTGCCCCAGCAGCGCGCGAGAGGGAATATGTGCTCTGCAATAATGAGGCAATAATGTCATTTAATACAACCAAATCACGCCTAATGAAAAATAATATTTGCACAGCTCATCAAAGCGGCATTGAGGCTTACTAAGCACAACTCCAGGCATGAATTTAAATGACTGCAGATGCTAAACAGAGTGAAGTGGTGCCGCTGGGGAGGGATGGGGGAAAATGCTGAATCACGTGTGGTGCCCTTGGGAATGTCCCCTTTCAGTGCCCCTGGGGCCACCCCGAAGGTGCTGCTACCTCAGTCCCAAAGGGACAAGGAGAGGTGTCTGTGGACACTTCAGCACCACCTGGAATAAAGAAGGGTATGTTCACCCTGCTCCGTCCTTCTGACTCTCTGTAAAACTGTACAGCCATGTCCTAAAAAGCATCCATACGGACACTAGCGACATCCATAGGGTGTCGATGGGGATGCTGGAGACTTGACGCTGCCGCACACCAGCCCTACCTGGCAGCAGTCCAGGAGAGGTAAACCCAAATACCGGGCCCGAGGAAGGAACGGGTAGAGACATGATGGACTCGCCTCCGGGTCTGCAGCAGGGGCTCGCGGCCAGCCGGTCTCTGTCAGGATTTGAGAGCTGCTGTCAAATCACACCAGAGGGTTTTACCTTCCTCAATCCCACCTTTCACTGCCCAAACAATCACACTCTGCTTAAGTACCAGGAATTATTCCCATACATCAGCTGGAAAGCAGACCATAATCCCAATCACACATAAGCAGCCTAAACTCCTTAAAAAAAAAAAAAGAAAAAAGAAAGTCAGGCTGTCTTTCTACTCTGCATCATTTAACTGTCTCTTGAATTATGGTTTAGTCAGTCTGAGATATTAGCATCATAGAGGGTAGGTTTTGGTATTAGCAGCCTGAGATAAGCTCCACCATCACTGCTGAGTGGGAAATAAGTGAGAGGGTGGGGAGCACCCACCTGCCCACCCCAGAGACTTCTCCTAGCAGGGCAACTTTTCAGGCTGGAAATGTCCCCTGACCAACCTGAAAATCTTGGGCTAGTTTACTAAGAACTAACAATAAATCTTACTCCTGACTAGTACTTTTTCCTGCCCAATTCACTGAGCAGGCGTTGCTCCCTCTGCATCACCACCTCGCAGGAGAGCTCACCGCATCCCCCCAGCCAGGCACAGTCTGCTGGAGTGCTGGCGGAAACATAAAAAAGCCCTTATTGTCAGAAAACCCTGCTGAAATAATGCACCAAAGGTGGAAAGAAAGGAATTTGCCTTCTGAAAGAGCGAGTCTTTCCAGAATTGCTCCATTCACCTGGATTTCAAGCTCTTCAGGCTGAAAAACAGCCACTGCTGCCCTGAGAACCTGATGCCTGAGCCCTGTGGGACCTGGTGCCTTACACCAATAGCTCACACCAGCTTTCCTGCTGTCCCATCTCCAGAGAAATGCCTCGAGAGCAGGGTTTCACAGCTCAGACAGGACTGCTGGGGCATGCAGATGGGAAGAGACTCACACAGAGTCACTGGCTGAGCTCTCGGCAGGTTACAACCCTGGCTGGGAGCTGGAGCTGCCTCCAGGCCCCTGGGGCACTGACACTGCAACTGGGATGGGTCCAGCTCTCCCATCCACGACAGTCCTGGGGACAAAGCTCTTATGGGCCAGGGATGCTGCACAGAGGGAGAGCAAGGTCTTGGCAACAGGGGCAGCAGCTCTCATGGTGGCTCTCCCAGCAGTGGCTGCTTTAGCTCCAGGGATTTGTTGGCTCTGGCCGTGCAGTGGCGTCTACATGGAGCCTCATTGTAGCGTCTGGGCTGGGGGAGATGGACTGAGTCAGCCCTGCTGGGATTCAGCCCTTTGCTATTAGAAACACTACGTGCTTCCAAGCTTGTGTTTGCACCTTTTAGCTTTTGCCTCTGGCAGCCACAAAGCCATGCAGACCCCTGCGTGGCACGGAGAAGAGCAGCAGGGGATGCAGCCAGCAGCCAGCCCCAGCTGCACGTTCAGCCTTTGTGCGACATCTGAGCTAAAGCCCTGGTTCAGCCCAGGGCCTCTGGCCTCGGCTCCTCTCTGGCTCCAGCAAATGAAGCAGTACCAAGCCTGAGAGGGAAAGCCTTGCTATGCCAATACCCATTTTACAGAGAAGGGAAACTGAGCCCTGGGCTGGTTAAGGCTCTGCTTTTGAAGATATGTTGCTTGAAATCTATCAAATATCAGCCCATTCTCAGACTAAGGTGGTTTCTCCTAGGCCAGGCACTGGGTAAGCTGCGAGCTGGGATCAACTCCACTCTCCTTCCACCCTCCACGCCAGTGGTTGGTAAGGATGAGTCCCCACACCTGACCCGGTGGCCCCTGCAGATGTCCTGAGACACAGATGAGCCATCGATCCTGGGATGCAGATGAGCCATCGATCAGGGGCTGGGGAAGGAAGGACGTGTACAGTGTACGCTTCCAGTAAATAATAAATCCAACAGCTTTACATTTCCCAGAGGTATGAACACAGCTCTGCAGGATGGGAAGATCCTCAGCAGGTTGAAGTCTTTGTGAGCTGCACAACTTGCTCTCATTTGCTCAGGATTCACAGACCTGAACAGGCTGGGGTGGAGGGAGAAGGGCGAACCATTTCCTTGGTGCTCATTAAATGCAGCAACCTGAGAGCTCCAGGGACCACCCTCCACCCAGCTGCAGCAATGGGTGGGAGGGGGACCAGCACCCCTCTGTCCTTGCCACCCCTGGCTGTGGGTGCTGGCTGATGGCTGGTGACACCTCCGGCAGCCCCACACTGTCCCTCAGCACCCTGTGGTCACATGCCATTTCCTGGGCTCCAGCTCTCCATGCAACCCACTTATTCCTCATCAGTCCCCGCTCCTCTGCCCCTGTGACACAGACTCCCTGCAGTGTGACCTGGGTCTGTGCTTCCAGCTCCTGCTGCTGCATGACACTGGGTGAATCCCTGGGTGCTGGCTGTGGCCGACCACCCAGCATCTCCCAGGACAAGCCCTTGGGACTGCCTGAACAACCACTCATGCACCAGCAGCCCGACCTGGGATCTCCAAAGAGATATATGTTCTTGCCTTAAAAAAAAAAAAAAAATCATAAAAAAGGATAGGGAGTTTCCATAGCTACAGCTTTACATTGCTCTGGCAAAGGCTCAGGTTCAGCTCGTGTAACAAGAACCAAGCAGAGTGTTTTTCCCACTCCAGCCCAGCAAGGTAGCATGGTGCATGAATAAAGAAGTGAAGAGGGGAGAGACAGCTCAGTGATTCTGGAAATAATGCATAAATGTTAAGGACTGGCATAGGGGGCCTGCGACTAGCACTGCCTCCCTGTCCTGCCTGACCCATGGCCTGTATGGGGCACAAGTTGCATTTGCAGTGGGGAGGGAAGGAGCCCTCACAGCCCCCCTCTCGCCAGCACGGCAAGCGAGACACGCACCTCCATGCCTCTTGACGTGGTCAGAAGCCAAAAACTGCTTCACTTAAATTGCTGTCTGCATGGTGCTCCCAGGGCTGGACTTCCAGAGAGACGGGGAGCCGGCTCAAGCAGTGAATCTGCAGAGATTTAGTGCTGCTGCCAATGCAGAGTCACTGTCCACAGGACCTGGGAACGCGGGGACATCACCTCTTAGGGCTGGTGCCTTGACCACGGCTCATGGGGAAGGACACACACACTTGCAAGCCCCTCTGGTCGTGAACAAGAGGGCAATGGGCTTCCTCATTGCTTGTGACCAGGAGTCCTCCTACAGGCAGTAAAATCTCCTTATGTTATCCTTTTTAATAAGGATTTATCATTGCTGCATCAGGGGAATTAATACAGACTGTCTGAGAGGGTAATTTTCAGATTCTTGGCAACTTACACTGAATCGGTTCCAGTAAATTTTCCTTTTTTCCTCACCTTAATTCTGTTATAGCTTTTCCTGGGAGATAAAAGAGGGAGCGATTTAACTCAGAGGAAAAAAAAACCAACCCTCAACATCAAAATCATAAGCAAAAAAGAGGAAAAGATAAAGTAATTCATATAGCTCAGCTGAAAATGGTCATTAGGCGAATAAAGAAACAGAGAAAAACCTTCACACAAATTGCTCTACTCGAAACCATGTGGGCTTAACAGAGCTGCTGGGATCAAATGTTTGAAATATCGACTGTTCCCAGGGACAGCATCTTTCAGAAATCAAAACACATGTGATGGATCTTTTTTGCCTAGCGTCAGCATTAAGACAACGCAACCCCTGTCTTTGAAATGACTCCTTGATGCTAGAGAGGCCCGGGAGAGCGATGCGGTGGTTCACACTCACTCTGCCATCTTCTCACCATCCCCAGGAGCCAAAGCAATGCTGCCGCCAGCACCGAACGGCACGGGAAACTGAGGCAGGCGAGGCTGGTGGGGCAGGGAGCTCCCACCGCCTCTGCTGGCGTCAGGCTCTGCACTCCCAGCTCCTCGTGTTTGCAGCAGATCAGTGCTGGCATCTTCCCGAGCAGGCTGCAGTTTCTGCTTTCCTTGCTTAAATGATGCCTGACTTGCAGCACCTCAAAGGACTAGAAAATGTCAGGTATCCTCTCTTTGAAAGTCAAGCCTTAGACCAGTGTTCCGGATCACTCCTGAGTGTCTGAGCCCTTCCTTGGCCTTGCTGACCGGTGGACAGGCCAGGGTTCCAACAGCAGCTGTACTTGCCATGGTCTGGGCTGTGCTTCCCGCAGCCCCAGGGGGGATCAGATCATGTACCCCTCTAGGGATGTGCATGCAGAAATGCCTCCATCCATCCTGGAAAGCAGGAGAAGATTCATACGCCAGCACTGCCCCCCTCCACCCTCCGAATCCCAGCTGAATTTCACCTTTCTTCACTTGCACAGTGAGCTCGCTTCGCTTGAACGTGTTGGCTTGAGCTCGTTGGGAAGCAGGTATGTTATACTGTTAAACAACACTTTCTGCCCAGAGCTCATCTTGCAGCCGTGAAGAACTGGGAACCCACAACCAAAGTAGCAAAACCTTTCACTGAACCGATGCTGATTTTCTGAGCTCTCTAGACATCACCCTGGCCACGCTGATGCTGCAGTACCACAATGAGCACTTCGTTAACAGCCAGCCTCAATGGTAAACCATACAGAAACCTGCTTAACAGAGAAGTTTAAGTCTTACAAAACCCTGCAAATGTGGGCAGCTTCACTGCCCTGTGCCTGGTTGGCAGACCAAAGCCCATCGAAATGCAGGCGCCCGACTCGTGCTGGAGCTCTGCCTGCGGGAGATGCCCCTCGCAAGGTTAAACAGACCACAGGTCTCCTCTGGGAATCGGGAGCACATTCACTGCTCTCTCAAAACACGGAATCATAGGGGGGCCTGTTTAATAAAACACCCTGCAACCTGGCTGCCACTGCTCCTGGGCTTGACAGCGGGGAGATGGGGTAGCACGTGGGAGCGCAGGAATTTCCACTGTGATCACAGGATGCTTCAGTTCTGCTTCTGGTTGGTTTTATTAGGATGTCATGAAACTGCACAAGGTTGTGATATTCGGGTTACATGGCAATGTTAGCATTCCTATCAACCAAAGCACTTTTTCTTTTCATGTTCCTGCAAATATTCTCATCTGTATTCATTTTTGGAAATCTTCTCTTTTTGAGCAAATCCCAAGCACTGGCTACTACAAGACCCCAGTACTACGCATTTCTGAGAGTGGGCAACTCTAATCCCCTGCAGTTCACAGAACTGCTGTAGCCCAGCAATATTCATGCTTTATATTTACTCCCAGTCAAGTCAGGAAGTATTTTAAAGACCAGCCCTTTGTCTGCCAAACCTAACATTCAACAATAAAACATAATATTTACAAAGATATCCAGAAAGTAAGATCAGCGCTTGGTTTCTCAGAAACCAGTATCACAGTCTTGTGTTTTCTATAACCTATTTTGTTTTATTTAAAAATACAACAAAAACAAAGATGTGATGCCAGAAACACAAGGCAAAATATGTGCAACCAAGAAAACCCCACTTTCTGTGGGCTGAATCTGCTCCCACGAGCTACTGTGAGAATCAGGAATAACTCTTGAGAAGACAGTAATGCTAAACTGTTGAAAATCAGAAAAAGCAAGCTGGAACTGTCTAATATTAATTGCATATATGTTATGCTTGTCTTTATCTCAAGGGGCTACGCCTGCCCACGGGATGTCACATCCAGTGCTGGCCAGAGGGGATATCAGCCGGCCTCCCCTGCAGGGATCACCCCGCTCACAAACCTGGATTGAAGCAGCCGTGAAGAGGCAGCAGCCCCCAGGATGAAATCCCGGCTACCCCGCTCCTCTGCTCTGCGACGCCCTGCACGGTGGACACCTCCGGCACTCCTTACAGCCCAGAATTAGGCACAGGGGTTTTATGTGCCCGAGGTGTCCCGGGAGCTTCTGCCCGAGCCGCAGCGAGCTCAGCGATGCCAGCACCCGGCGCTGCAGACCAGAGCTGCCCTTCTCTGTGTATGTCTTGGGCTTCAGCATAATCAGTAAGAAAATGGTTTTGGTGACGCCAGGATCAGAGAAGTCACCTGGAGGGGTTTGAGAAACACCTTTCGAGTGCTTTAATGCGTTTGGATGGAGAAGGGGGTCCAGGGGCACGCTCTTGGCAGAGCTGCAGCCACGGGCAGCAGCTGAACCACACAGCTTTATGCCTGTCTCTGCACAGGGAAAGGCATCTCACAGGAAACCCATGGGACAGACATAAGTTTGAATTATTCCCCCAGCCCCTCCTTTGTGCAATATAACAATACAATCACAAAATTCACCTAACAGCAAACCCAAATCAACACTTATTATCCCAACTCCACTCCCACTCTCGCAGCATGGCTGTTTTTCCCCAGATCCCACCACTAATCTTTCCAGGGCTTAGCTACCCAGCAGGTGACACCAATCAAACCAAAACACCTCCTTTTCCTTCCACATGAGAGTCTTATAAATTGTATGTCTGTAAATCCCTGCTTGCACCAGCTTGCAGAGGAGACAGGGAGAGATCCCCAACAGCGAGGCCATGCATTTCCTAGGCCACCCTCCCGCAGCCAGGACACCGCAGCACTTGCTCAAACCTGAGCCTCTGGCAGCCTCCGATACTGTATTTTCTCCCCAGTGGGGGAGTTTAGCTTGGATTGCCGCAAAAGGCATCATGTCTTGCTATGTAACTCACGTATATTGAGACAACTAAAGAGTGACAACATGCATGCTATTGTTCTGCAGATGCAAGGGTGGGAAACCAGGAGGAAGAAGGAGCATCACTGCCTGCAGGGCCAACGCAGGCAGACACCGGTTAGGGAGACCCTCCCCACGCTGCACAAGCTGTAAGCTAGCTATGAAGGCAGGCAACAGATAAAGGAGAGAGTTGATGATTTGCCAAAGCTCAGGCAGGAAGACCCACAAGTCTTAAAAGAAATCCACTCTGAGAGCAAAGGGAATCCAGATGTAAATCACACGGCAGAGCTCAAGCTGCACCCTCTGCTTAAATGGGGAAGCAAACGTGGGTTTCAGAACAGGAGCTCTGCACTGGGATTGCACTGTCCCTGCAGGACACCTCAGAAAATACTGTATTATTTCTGATGAAAAGAACCAAACAACCCAGAGGAGCGAAGGTGGAATATTGGGAATAAAAATGAGCAAAGCTATTTGCAGGTAAGTTATTTTTCTCACAGGCAACGGTGCCTGTAAGTGGATGTTTTAGCAGAGCTGCGATTTGCGCTCTGCAACGCAGCGGCTCTGGGGACTCGTCTGGCACTTGCCTGTGAACTCCCTCGGTCTCCCGGCACGCTCCCGCACCCTCACAGCAAATACCCGCTTTGAAGGAGCCTGTGTATCATCTTTTACAACAAAGTCCAAGACGTCTCTCTGTTATGATCGGTGCCAGTTTACAAGTCTTTGAATCTCGAGACATTTTTATCCGCTTCAGTGGAAGTGAACTAAGCTGGGGAGAGGCTGGGGGAGATGATGACTTCTGAATCCATCACAAGGCTGCGGCAGTCCCCAGAGGGTTTCAAAGCAGCCACATCACCCAGCAATCTGGATATTTATCCTCCCCCAGGCAGCCAGTTTCCTTTCATTAATGCTGATGTGTTTTTCCCTTTAACCTCAAACAGTCCGAAACTCTCAGTGAGTAAAGAGACAACCTGGCTTTGACTGATGCCAGCTCTGCAGGCACACGCGGAACAGGCAACGCTAGAAGAGGCCACTTCTGTCCATTATGGTCCAGCCTAGATCTTCAAGCAGCTGAGGAACAAGGGACCGCTCTACACAGGAAAAAAATGAAACCCCGAAGGACTTTTCCTCTCAGTTTGCTGAGAGTCCCCTCCAGCAGAAAAGAAAGAACTCCCAGCTGTGTGGTACACCCACCGCTTGCAATTCCCCCAATATAATGAGCTTATGAGCTTCTGCGGCTCAGACCCTGTGATGAACTTGTACCCAGAGAAAAGCCATAGCATGGCCTCAAAGCCATACCTAAAGCTGGCAGTGCTTGTCCCCCACCTGGCGAGAAGATCATCTCCTTTATCCCCTGACCAAGAGAAGCCAACCAGTGCAGCCTCGGAAAAGTCTAAGCTGGAGTTTAGTGGCAATTTAAAGAAAAAAACCTACAAGCTTTTTCACCAAAGCCTATTTTTCAGGCTGGCAGCTTCCGATGGTTCTCACCATCTAAGTTTTTGTGATTGTTATCTCAGTGACTGACCGTCGGGAGGGCAGGCCTGGAGCACCAGCAGATGAACAGAAGGGAGAAGGCAGACAGGGAGGCACAGGCTGGGGTGTGTGGGCTTTGAACAGCTCTCAACAGCTCTGAACAGCTCTCAACAGCCCTCCACCGGCACCCGCTGCCAGGGCTCCTCTGCAGCACTGACACAGCCTCACGGCAGCACCAGATGAGGCAGAGGAGGCTGGAGCCAGCGCCCAGGACAGGATGGTCCTGCTGCGGGCAGAGCGCTCTGGTCGGCTCCATAACTGCACAGGCACCCCCTGATCTCGCTCCCCCCTCACCTCCCTCTCAGAGAAAATCAGTGCCAAAACTGAAAGAAAGATGTGGGCGACCTCGACGTGATTTCCTCCCCATCATGGCTCTCCAAGGGGCATGAAATTAACGGTGAGAATTAATTCTGTTTGCCCTGGGGCCAAGGTAAGAAGGCAGAGTGATTTCTGCCAGGGGCGCGTGCAGATGAAAGGCTGGTGTGAGTGACAGCAAAGCCACCTCTCTTCCCTTCTGCCACATGTGAGCCGCATCCTTGTCACTGGGGCGAGGGAAGGGGATGATGGCTGGCACTTTGTTTCTGCCAAAAATTCACTCACCCTTCTTTTTCTTTTTTTGTAAGGAGGCTATTAACTGAGCAGGGACATGATGAATAAAGATGTGGGCTGCAGAGTGTCTCCTGCAGTGGCCTCGCTGAGCCCTCCCAACGCTGGCAGACCTTGCCAGCCCCCCCTCTCCCTGCAGAGCCTTCCGCCCTCGTCTCAGGTGCTCAGAGGCGGTTGCTTTATCCACTGCTAATGACATTTATTTTCTTTTCAGAGCTTCGGGGAGGACTCTTTCTCTCGCCCTCCCTGCTGATGTGAATCCTGCTGCCCTATTATGCTGAACTGAGACTTTCTTTACTGTTGAACGGTTGGTGGTCTCCCCTACATCCCCCGTCTGTGCCCCCCAGCCTGCTCTTGCCACAGTCAGATGTATTTTTCCTGGGCTTGATCCAACCAGCACTGAAATAAAGAGAAAAACTTACTTTTTCAGGTTGGATCAGGTCCCTGGCCTGGTGAGGATGGGCTGAGACTTGCTTTTGGGTTTCTGGTAACTTTCCTCTAAAATGTCCTTCAGAAAAAGGCAATTATCACAGTACCATTAAAGCTTTCCTCATTGCACAGCCAGATAACTCACTAGAAGTCTTTTGAAATAACCTTTAAACAATAGATCCTGTCTTGCTTACTGAATGTTTCTGAACTCAACAGTAATGCATCCAGATGTCACCCGTGTCTACTGTAGGCCTAACTATTTCTGGAAACACACCAAGGGCAAATTGCTTGGATAATGTCAGATATCGTTGTGGAGAGAATGTGACAAGTTTCCATCTCTTTGATAAAAGCTGTGGAGCAGAGAGATGTTTCCCAGGGCAGCAGAGCCACGTGCACCTTCAACTCAGCCCAGCACAGGAGCTGCATCCCTCCCCGTAGCTCATGGGCAGGTGCAGGCGGCAGGTGCTTTCCAGCTGGGGAAAAAATCAGGGTTGCTGCCAAGGAAGGCTTGGCAAGCTCACAAACTGCCATGCTGGGTGGTATGTTGCTGCGGGTGGCTTTTGTCCTGGAGGTTAAGAGATGGGGAGAGAAGCATTGGAGACAGCGAGGAGGGGCTGAGCTGCCCCTGTGGCCTGGCAGACTTGGGGATGATGTCTCGGCCTGTCTTGTGCTGTTATTCTGAATGAAGCTGAGCACCGGTTCTGACCCATCACAGGTGCTTGTCTCAACCAGCAAGATAAAACGCTGTCTTAAGTGAGAGGGTAAACAAAACTCCCCCAGCCCCTGACTCATCTCTTGTCTCCACTCCATGGCCTGCCAAGGGGAGCGCCAGCGCACACCGAGGGAGATGCCAGCGCCCGAGTGTCCCAGGCTGCAGCTTGCACTGCTGCCCCCCGACTCCAGTGAGAAATCTGTACTCTTGGCCACGTAGGATGGGGCAAAATCATTGGTGTTGTGATTTTGGCCTAAATCAGCTCCGTTCCTGACCCCTGTCTGCGCTGCCCCTAATACAGGCACCTTGAGAACCACACAGTCCATGGAAGTCAGGTCCTCCCTCTGGTGCCCTGAACTGCTATTAATGGGTCATGGCCTGTTATCAAACTTTCCAGAGAGAAAAGGGTCCAAGGATGTTTCAAAATGTTTTTATGACTTTTAATTTTGATCTCTAACCTTTCCAGCTGACCTCTGCTCAGGGCTGTTCTCACAGGGATTGCAGGGCTCGCAGGTTCCTGAGGTCCCAGCCTTGTCTGGGTTGGCCTCAGCTGTGATCTGAATGTGGCTGAAAGGTCTGAAGAGGGCCAGAGTCCATCACCCAACCTATTTGTCATCCCTCTGCCAATCTGTGGTACTGGGATATATAATTTTTTTCTCAGGCAAAAGGTGAAACGATCCTGCCTACTGTAATAAATTAGATCGTGAGGAGAGAAGGAGATAACACAATGACACGGGAAGAAGTGTAAATTAGAAAGGGAACGAGTTGCAAATTCAACCCCAACACCTGCCACCTCTCCTCCATCCCTTCCCTGCTCTTCTTCAATGTTATAAGTTGCATCACAAGCCGTGGCTGCGGGAGCCCTGCCAGCAACAAGCACCTCTTCACTGGCCATGTCCTTATCCATATCCATGACAACACGACAGCCAGGTACCAGAACACGACGAGTGAGGAGGTACCGAGTTATCCCCATTTCTTACACCAGCACTAATACAGCCAGGCACTGCGCAGCCAGATGAAAAGCTCCAAGTTCCGTAGAAACAGCTTGGCCAGCTGCAAAAACCCCTCACTGACGCAGGTGCAGGGCACCAGGGACGTATCCTGACGTGCCCAAAGGTCAGTGGCACAGACTTCTTCAGCCTGCGAGGATGCAGCTCAGCTCTCTGGGCTGCACATAAATGCCCGAGGGAATTAAGCACCTTTATCTCTTTGAATCTGGCACCCAGCAAAACTTTTAAAGGATTCTGAAGGGGGTGCTCAGGTATGGCTGTAGGGTCAGCAGGTGTTCTTCAGCTTTAGACATGGAAATACCTTTAGAAAGACTTGGGTCAACATTCCACCAATAGCGAGCGGGTCCTCTGTCACTTAGCCACTTCTGAACATGTTCTTATACATTGCAAAGCCCGTGAGACCAAACCTCCAGGCTCGACTCTCGTGTCACCTACATGAGGGTTTGAGGACTGCTGCAGTTGCAATGGAGAAGGATCAGGAGGAGACGTGACAGCTAGACCGATCTCTTTGCTGGAGAGCAAAGAGAAACACGGCGGAGATACAGCCAGTAACCACGGTGCTGGTAACACTCTGCAACTCTTTTGTCCTCAGGTAGGCACAGGTATTTAAGAACTGCCTGTGTTGTAATCTGTGTTCACTGATAAGAAAGCAGAAAGGAACAAACGCTGTTTCCTTCCTCTCCCCTCACATCCCCACATCGTTCGTAAGTGAGAACCGATGTACTGAGGGGTGATAAATCAACATCACTCACTTTGCGGGGGATTTTGTTCAAGTTCTTTATATCTACTGAGCACCAGCACCGTTTAAGAGGTCCTGTCATCCTTCTGCACAGAAATCCTGACATGCAGAGGAAGGAGGTTACACTTCTAATTACAGCTGCACGGTCTTTAAGGTGTTTGAAATCTCTTTTCACCAAGTGACAGCCGTAATGCATCTTTCTGCTCATTTCAGGCTAGATGAAAACCAACCATAAAAGGTTGCAAACAACCTTCCATTATTCACACGCCATCGCAACAGGGCAAGCACCTAAATACAGGTGTGAGGCTAGTTCAGGTGCTTAGTTCACGCACAATTTATGTGAACTATTTTCCCTTAACAGCATTATAATTTAGATGCTTACTCAGTGAAGACAAGATACAATGACTAAAAAACCCCATCGTTCTGGGTACTTTTGCTCAAATGAGGTCACCCAGGAGCACTGCCTGCACTCTAAACATTGGGATGTCTGCCAGGTTTCCTAAAATGACAGGCATCCATCAAGAAAGACTGAAGCACATGATTTTACCATCTAGGTTTTATGCTGATTTCACTGCTCATTTTAGGCTAGAAGACAATCTGTTGAACCTCAAAGTGCAATCTTCTCTTACCTTTAATTTATTCTGTCAGAAAACTGTCTACCTTAATGAATATGAGCACACCCCCACTACCTTCCAAGTTTGGTGATCTGTTATGTCAAATATAAATAATCCTGTCTGAAACCAGTCGATATGGGGAAATGAAAAGCCATCTTCCCTTGGGGGATTTCTCTCTCCCTCCCACAACCCCCCCGAGCCTGCAGACTACCTTTAACGTACTGAGCAATGTCCATGTGCCTCTGAGAGCGCAGACCTGGACGGCTGCTGTATTAACCAAATAGTGACAAAACCAACCCACAGACGATTGTGCTATCGCCTTCCTTGTGTTCAACTCTGGGCTCCTGTCCATCACCATTGCTTCGTTGCGTGGGAGCTAGTGGGTTTGCTGCCTAACCTGGGGCTGGGGTGGTCTCTACAAACTCATCTGGATGGAGTAGGGGGTTCCTACGTCCTTTGGGGCCAGGACATGAGATAGGAACAAACCTTTGTCCTAGATGCATGGCTCCAGGTGAGATGCCCAGCCAGGCGAGCGAGAGAGGCCGGGTTCAGCCCCACGCTGAGCGAGCGTGCAGAGGAGGACGAGCTGTCCCCGGGACAGAGAAGGACACGACCCACACACCCCGGCACGGCACGGGATGGGGGCAGCTTTCCCACCCCATCCCTGAGAGATGCTTTCATGACCTCCTTTACATAGGCATGGCTTTGAAACTAAAGATGTTGTAGGACCAAGGAAACCCAAGCCAGGAGCACCCCGGTATTTTTCATCCTGGGCTGAGGTGGTGGGACTTGACCAGCCCCCTCTGAGACAGGCTATCAGGGAGCGGATGCTGTGCAATTCTCCATGTCCCTATTCGCTCTGTCTCCCTCCTCCAAATCCCTTCCCAGCCCCAACTCTCGCAGCCGGGGCTCCCCTCTGCCTGCTTCCCTCCTTGCAGGCGTTCCCCCGGGACGCGGGGGTTCGCTGCCGGTTCCCCCGGAGCAGCAATCCCACCGCTGCTGAAAGGCACTTCAGGATGCACCGGGAGGAGGGAGAGGGAAGTAACCAAGGGGAAAAGCACCGCAGAAGCCCCCCCCCGCCCCCTCAGCGATGCGAAGGACGGGGAGCAGGAGCCCAGGCAAAGCCGGGGGAGGTCCGGAGCCTCCGCCGCTCCGCCGCCCTGCCCTCCCCGCTTACCTTCAAACGGGGGAATTGGGCTGGATCTCTCAGGTGAGGACCGCGTCTCCCGAAGTCTCCAGCTCGGAGAGCATCAATGCGAAAATAAAGAATTTAAAAAAAAAAAAAAAATTTAAAAAAAAATCACGCTAAAAAGGCGGACGCCAGCTCACGGTGCCGAGCAGACGAGCCGGCAGCAGCCACCCTCTCGGCACATGGCCGGGCCCGGCAGCAGCGGCTCTGCGGGGGAGCGCTCCCTCCCCGCCCCGCTCCCCAGCGCCGCCGGGGCCGCCAATGACGGCGGCGCGGAGCGGAGCGGCGCCCCCCCGAGCCCCGCACCGGGGCCGCACGGGCAGCGGCGCGTGCTGCCGGCCCCCCCCACCCCCCCACCCCGGCACCGCACCGCGGCGGAGCGGGAGGCGGCCACCGGGTCCGTGTCCGTCCCGTGTGTCCCGTTCCCCCCCCTGATCCGGGATGCGGGTCTGTCCTGGCCATCGCGGCCGGGCCTCGGAGTGGGGGGAGACCGGGGGCGGCCCCACGGAGCCGGTCACCCCCCCCGGAGGTGGGTCACCGCCTCACAGAGGCAGGTCACCCCCCCATGGAACCAGGTCACCCCCTCACAGAGCTGGGTCACCCCCCACAGAGCCGCATCGCCCCCCACGGAGCCAGGTCACCCCCTCCCATAGCCGAGGGACACCGCAGTATGGCCGAGGGAGCCTCCATCCCCGGGGCTGGCGCAGGGAAAGCATCCCCCACCCCCCCGCAGGGAAAAAGGGGAGAAAACCAAGGCAAACCCCCGCAGCATCCCTCATTTAGCCCCAGGAGGGTCCCCAGGCATTTTACACTTTCTCCCCTGCACCGTTTCTCAGGAGCTGCGCTGAGGGTTTTGCTGTCTGGTTTCGGTGACAGCCACCCCTGGGGAGAGGAGGGTATCTCCTCTTCCCAAATCCGTGCCTGCTCCAGCACAACCTCAGCTACTTTAGAAATCCTATTCCACAGCTTCCTCCGAAGACGCTGGCGCTGTACAGGGCGATTCACGAGTCTTCCTCAATCTCAGGTTGGTTATCACATCCCAGCGCTGAGAAAAGCAGCGTTTGGTAACAGCAGAACTTGGGACAAAACCTGGCCATCTGAGTTGCCATCACCCCTCTAGCAGGTGGGCAACCTGCAGAGGCACCTGCACAGAAAGGACTGTCACAGCCACGCATGGAGGTTGTCCCCCCTCCCCGAGCTGGTGTGACAGGGGAGCAAAACCTGCCCCAGATCCCCCACTGCATCCCCTGGGCTCAGTCGCTCGTCCCCGGGCTCTCTGCAGATCAACACAGCGCCTTCGCTCCCCGGGGCACGGAGGATGCTCGGTGATGTCTCGGGAGGCCCTGCCAGCCCTGCCTAATTGCAGTCCCTGCCATCAGCCTCGTTGTCTGCAAACTGTCAAACTCCCAGGGACCCTCCTGCAGGCCACTGCCTCTCCCAGCCTTCCAGCAGTGATGTTGGGAAGACGCGTGTGTTCAGCCCGGAGTGTCTCCGTCTGTCGGGACGCGTGACTTTTGTCCCGCAGTGTTCGTTTTCCTGACCTGCCTTGCATTTGCAGTTCCAAAGTTACTCCTAAGAGCTAACTTAATTTTTTTCTTCAGCTGTTTTAGCCCATCAATACTTGTTCTGTCTTTGTTGACTGATGAGAATAATTAGTCTCTGGTCCTTTTATAGCACATCTGCTCTTTTTAAGATGGTATCGCTTATAGCACTCTTTTAATCTATAGAGAGGGAAAACAGTTGCATTTAATTAATTGGTCCCTAAATAAACTAATTACTGACAGTAATTTCAGCACACTTTGCACGCAGTTCAAACGCCTGTGCAGAGATCTGAAAGGCAAACCACCCAGTCTAACGACAAGAAATGAAAGCAAGGGAACAAAATATAGTTTATCTTTAGAGATTCTACTTAAGACTATTATTGTTTAATTATTATAGAACATATTGGTTAGTACTGAACTGTCTATGTCATGGTTCCTGTTCAGTTTTGCTTCAAGGTTGCTTGGACTATGTGCAAAAGATATTGAAAATCTCTGCCAGGAAAAAAACAATTTTAGCTTTTTATTACTTTTATGAGTCAAATGTCATTGTCTAGCAATTCATCATTGCATCTTTGTTCAGAAATACGAATGATGGAGGTTCTTTGCTTGGGCCATTCATTTTGGTTTCTACGCCTGGACTGTGCACTGCAATAAACAGCCTCCTTGCTTCCCAGTGAATATGTCAAAACAATTCTCCACTGATCTGAGCCCAGGACAGAAGCAAGGGAAAACAATGTTATAGCAAGGACTTAGCAACTTCGGCTGCCTTGAGCAAGTTTAGATCTTGTTTTCTGGACTAACATGAGGTCAACTGACTTTAAGAGTAATTCTGTGAAGATCAGTTACCTATGAAGTAGACAAAGGTTTTTATAATATATTTCTATACTGCAGCGGTGTGCAAGACCTCTGTTGTGAGCACGGTCTCGTCGTGCTAGGGGCTGTACAAACACAGAGCGCAAACAGCCATGAGCCCCTAGACTTCGTGACATAAATTTTGACAGAAGGAAAGTGCTAATTAGCATCTGCAGTTTGGAAGACATTCCATAGCCTGGGGAGCTGGCAGCTGGCCAGCCACAACTTTTATCAACCCTTCTTGCCGTTTGGGAAGTGTCCTGTGCCTGCCAAGTCTGTGGGATAAACAGACCAGCAGCAGCCAGGAGCCAAATCATTTGTAGGTTTTAAGTACAGTGTTTAGGTTATAATCACCTGCTTTCCCCCACCACAACCGGTGTGTTATTCTCAGTGTAAATCCTTCGACAAGTTCATGTGTTCACACTCCTGAATCCAAAAATTCTTGGTTTCCTCACACCTGACTCAGGAATATCATGTGATCTTCCCATCATTCAGCATCCAAGGCCACTCTCTAGGCTTTTTTCCCCAGCTCCAGCTTGCTCCATCCCCAGCGAGCAACTCGTAATGCTGCCATCAGGGAAGGGCACATTCACATCTGGTTGTCAGGACCCTGCAGACATCTTCCATCTGACACTCCCCTTCACCTAGGGGCTACGAGACCACAAACCACAACCAAAGCTGGGTACTGATGAGAGCAATGGGCTGCTGAAACACTGCCTGGCTTTCTGTATGTATTCCCAGTGCTCTGCCAGCCTGGGGATACTGGTGCTCTTTCTAGATTCAAGCCTCTTTCAGCAACTGCAGTTTGGTGGACACGACACACATCAAGCCCATGGCCTCTCAGAGATGCAAAAAAATAAAATAAATACACCTGAAATAGGGTAGTAGAGGGCACTTAATATCAGTAAAGGATCACGCTGCTTCTGCCAGTGCTTTGCTCCAACGGGAAACACAACATGAGGGCTCTAATAAACCACCCACACACATTTTGCAGGCACACGCCAAGCAACTTCTGCCTATCGCAGACCCTGGGAGTGGGTTTGGATGCAGCAGACAGGTACAGTGACAGCACGACCTTGTCATCGCCTGCCAAAAACTGTCTTTTTTCATTCCTAAGGGCCTTTTTTCTTTTGCTGCTCTCTGGCATTTGTTTTTGCTCTAAGCTCCCCAGCAGTAAACAGGACCAAGCGTGCAGCTTTGCAGGAGAAGGCTTACCTCCTCGCAGCGACAGCTGCTTGCTGGTCCTGATGGAAGTGCCGGGCACTTTGCTCTGCCTCTTCCCCATGATCATGGAGGTGCCTTCTCTCCGACAGTCTCCAAGCTGATCCCGAATACTCATGCTGGCAGCCTGAAAGGTTTCCACTGCGTCATCCTCCTCTCACTGGGACATGAGCACATGCTCACAGCACCTCAGTCACCTTCGCTGGGTTTAAATGCAAACTTTTTGAACAGCAGCCTGATCCCCAGGTTGGTGGTCTTCCACAGTCACCTTTCTTTCCCCTGCTTTAATCACCCACAATGTAGGAACCACTTTGCTTATAGACACAGCCCTAAGAACTGCCCATAACCGGGACCTTGCGTGCCGTCCCTCCCGCTGCCGTGGCTCACCACACCGACCAGGAAGGTGTGGAGCCAAAGATGTCCTGGGGCCACTCCTGCCACGTGTTACTCTGAAAGGTTCCTCTCCTTGGAGGCAACAACCTCAGAGTGCCGAGGGATGCATCTGCTTAAAAGAGTTAACAAAGCAACAACAGAGAGAAACTGCTTCTTAAATAAGTGGTTTTAACCTGAACAGATGAATTACCCAGTGCCACAAGTCAGCGTGCTCCACGCTTGCAGTGTGAAACATCCCCAGCCCGTGACCAGCACCGAATGCCAAGGCTCGTGGGGTAACATCAGCCTCAGCCAGAGCAACGTGGCTCAGAGGTGCTCTGAGGGAACGTCTGCTTGAAGGCTGCTCCGTGGTAGCTTTGCCTGGCACATCGTGTCGCATCACACCCCTCAGCTCGTGCCTCTGCACCCAACGTGACGTGTCAGGCTGGCTGGAACATGATCCAATGCAGTCGCTGCTTTGGATGGAAATGCCAACAAAAGGAAGGGCTTAGAGAGGCAGGGGATGATTTGAAGGATGCTCACCACGGATTCCCTCATGCCCCTTTACACAGGGCAGTCCTCACCCCAGAGGCATGAATATCAGGGGGATGCTGGCCTGAAGGGGCGTGGGAGGAGCAGGGGGGATAATCCTTCCATGGGCATCTGGGTTGTGGTGGGACTAATGCAGAGCCTTCTGTCACAGCCTTGGAAAGTCAGAGACCATGTCTCTGGGAAACACCTTCCCCTTCAAGCTTATTGACCTCTTTAAGGTTGTCAAGAGGTTTGTAGGGCAAGCACTCCCTCTACAGAAGCCATGTTGAGTTCTCTGAAGGAAATCATATTTATCCCTTATTTCTACCCTTTATTACACCTTCTGCTGACTTGTCTGTTACAAACCTCAAGTATGTAGGGCCTGCAGCCTTCGTCATACAATGCACCAAACATTTTGCTAAGCTGATAAAGCTGCATCTTCAAACTCCTCAGGCTCTTTTGGCCCCATGTCCTCTCCTGGATCGGCTCGTCTGGATTCTGATCCTGGCTTGCTGTGTAATCTTCAGGAAGCAGCTTAGTGCCAGAAAGCAATGGCTAGAGAAAAAGCAACAAGAAAGACTAGCATCAAAGAGCAGAACCCCACACAGAAGGGCTCAACACCAACCCACCCCCTTGCAAACTCATATGGCAAGCAGCCCTTCCCCTGGACCCATGCCCACAGCAGATTCCAGCTCCTTTTGCTGTTGTTTCCTGCCAAACCGAAGAAGAACTCTTCCCCATCACTCCGGAGACACGAGAGGTCACGTCATGAAAATTAAGATGAGTCCTGCAAAATCAGGGATGGCAGGTAATGCAGGAGGGCAGTGCAAGGTGTCCTACATCTTAAGAGCAAAAACTGGATTTGGTGTGTTTTTAAACGATAAAGCAGATCTTTCCTTACTGAGTTTGGTATTGTCCACCACATGTCAGATAATGAAGCACGCAAAGATGTCTGCTTGGACGCAGAGGGAGAGCGATAGGAGAGAAAACAAGTGGGTGGATGGTCGTCCCATGGGCATCTAAAAGGCCAGAAGAGAGCTGAAACAGCCATGGGCTGGGAACGTCACCCTCAGGTGAGCGTGGAGAAGAAGAGGAAGGCACTGATGGAGACTGGGAGCTTGGGGGTAGCACCTGCTGGGAAGAGAGGAGACGTTGCCGTGATAAGACTGGGGCGAGCTTGTCATGTCTCTCTTGCAGAACAAGGCTAGAGCGGAGTTTATCCTGCTTGGATCATCTTTTGCAGGGACACGTGAATCTGTGTTACAATGCGTGGAGATGGTTATTGCAAAGCCACTTTATTTATGGTGTTTTTATTGGCAGGGGAGTGGGAGTGCAATACAATTTTAGCCACTCTGATGTCTCCATCTCCCTTACATCCCACCTCCATTTCGAGAGCAGTTTTTTTTCTTTAAATTACATGATTCCTCAAACTGTACAAGGGACTTTCTGTACCTGAGATGGTACAAGATTAGCTGGCTCGTCTTGCTGAGCAGAGTCAGGTGTGGATTTCCGTGTGTATGGCAGAAATTGGGTAGGGCTAAGATCTGCAGGAAGCTCAGTGAGGATGAACTTGAGCATGAAGAAGGGTGCACTTCCCACCATGATCTGCAGGGCGCCCAGCTCTCGGGCACGAGTAGGGTCTGTAAGCAGCCTAGCCAGCAGCACTTCTGCGATCTTTTTAGAAAGATCCTGTTGAAGATCAGAGGGAGTCTCCAGAGCTACCCAGTCTGAGACCACCACTCGGTCATGCTCCACTTCTCAAAGCTAACACAAATCTCTCCCACCTCCCACTGGCACTATCCACTGGATCACACAACCCTTTATAAACAAACCCAGAGAACGCTTTTGTCTCTTCCTGTCCTTTTCAGATATTTTGGGTATTTGTGGCAATCTCTCCTGTTTATATAACAAAGCCACAGCCCAGTGTTTGTGGCACCATATCCATGGTAACCTTAATATAGCATGCACAGGCGACTAGATTTCATTAGGTGGCTCAGCTGCGGCAGCACTGGGGAGGGAATTTCTCTGGGCTTCTGAGCTGCACAAGCATCCTGGTGGGAAGGGGCCTGGCTGCCCACCCGATCTCGAGTGCCCAGCGAGGCAGCACCTCCCAAAGGGTAAATGATGTCCTCCTTCCGCTAACTTTGGTCCTTCTGCTCTCCCATCAGCAGCTCACCATGGCTTGGTGCTAGGCACAGCCCATCCACCTGCCTTTCGCTCTGCAGAAGAGCTGAGGGTGCCTGGCTGGACCAGGAGGAGAGGCAGAAGACGGGGGAGCTGCTCAGCCTCCTCTGTGCATGGCAGTCCTTGCCTCCACTGCTGGAGCAGGAGCAGTGGGACTGAGCTGTAAAGAGCAGCTGAGGTCCAATTCTGTCTTGGGTTTGGGGAGACTCCTCCGGTGGCAGTGGGGAGGTCCGACTGCACAGCTGGGGCTGGGTCCCCTTCAGATGCAGTCCTCGTGGGGGGTGAGGCAGGGGCATTACTTGGTGTAAGAGAGAGAAAATTTGGTCCTGAGGAAGGCAAAAAAGAGACACAGGTTAGGAGAAAGCAAGAAGTTGGAACAATCAGAGGCTCAGCAAGGGGAACGTTAGAGCTTTTGTTGTAGGGAACAACAAATGCTGTAGGGAACAAACTCAGGCGCAAGGAGGGAATGGCTCTTCCCACCCACCACTGCTGGGTCACGGTCTCCTCCGAGTGTCCTGTCTCAGCTGGCACCCAGCACATCTGCGGGTTAAATAGCAACTGCTGCAGCCACGTGTGGAGATTCCCGTGCAAAACAATGCAGCTCAGAGACAACCACCCCAAATCATTCGCACTGTGGCCCAACAAAGCCACAGTGACATAAAGAGATTAAACACTCGCCTGTGCCTCCGCTGGGTGAATGCAAACTCAGATTTTTAGCCCCAGCACCCTCTTGGTGAATGGCAAAGCCAGTGAGCAGCCTGCAGATCCCTTCTGATTTGTTATGGGAACAGGCCTGAGCAAAGTGATCCTTTTAAAAGGAGAAACAATTCTCCTGACCCCACGACATATATCAAATAGTTCCTGTGAGCCACAGGGCTGGTCCAGACTCTGTGGCTCTGGTATGAAGGATGAGAGGTGGATGTGGCCAGAGAAATTGCACACAGCATCAATCAGGGCAGGGGTCCCTGGGACCCTGCACGATTTCCCATCCATGTGAGCATCTCCTCTACGTGCCAGCCCTCTTTTCCCCCTTGTCATACCGCGTCAGGTCCAGCCTGAGTCAGACACTGCCTAACCTCATCAGCGCCGAGGCAAATTCGATCCTGGTGCTGGCTGGATGGGGGCTGTGAATGGCAGAGCCCCCGGGGCACAGAGAGCTGCACCGGCCGCTTGGGAGCAGACAGCGAGCTTCCCTTCCCTCCCTGCCCTTGCCTAAATTGAATTTCCATTTATGTTAGCGAGGCAATGGATTATAGCTCGGAGGGGTGCTGCCTGCTTCAATCCCTAATTTGGTGCATCAATTGTGTTTAAACCTACTTACCTGTAAGTCAGTCTTTGTTCCAGGCAGGCAGCCCTCGCCTCCTGCCGATGGAGGCAGTTGCTTCCCGAGCTCCTCAGGCACTGCTGCTTTCAGGGCTCTGGAAACCACAGCTTAGCTCCCTTTAGGCCTGACTTTCCATCCAGGGTGTTAGTGGCAATGAAAGCCACAGTAATTTTAGCATGTCCCTAGGAGGGTTTGGACTTGCGGCTCTGCAGAGGACGGGGTCAACAAGACCCAGTGGGGGATTAATGCTGCTGCCGGGGTTCCTATGGCATCCAGCATGGCCGAGCTGGGGCCTGGGGGACTCAGCTGAGCACTGACCATTAAAAATAGCCCTTCCCCAGGACTCACAGCATGCTCCAGGTATTCCCTGTGCATTGCTGCACCCTTAGCTCTTTTCTGCCCAGGGAGGTTTGGCACTCTGCCTGAAGTGGGGCAGGGGGTGCGCAGGGACACCCGAGTCTCATCTCCAGCACAGGATGCTCCTGTGCCGATACAAGCCCAATCATGTCGGCATTAGCTCCAGCAAGAGCTCACAGGTGGGCAGAAAGCTGCTGCTGCTGCTCTGCCTCCAAGGAAAGGGGTTGAACCCACGGCTCCCATCCTACAGCCCTCCCGGTGCTCCTCTTGGCAGCCAGCCCGCGGGAAGCCACTCTGCGTCAGCCCCGAGCGGTCAGAGTTTTGGAGTCAGGAAACTGGCATTTCTATATCACATTGAAGTCTTAAAATAAACACCCGGAGCAATGAGTGGAAAGCTGGATCCTCACTCCTCGCCTGGGTTTATGAGCAATGCCTGTGGAGAAACTGAAGGGGGGAGAGAGAGAGATACTTCTTTTTTTTTTCTCTTTAAATAAATTCTCACTGCTTATCTGCAAAGTTCAGCTGTTTTCAAGCTGACCTGCCCATGTTATGCTGTTCCACTGCAAATTCCTTCTGTACAGGAAAGCTCAGGAGCTCCACTTGCACATGCCAGCAACCTGGGGTTTCATCTCTAATAGATGGAGGCAGAACTTGTTAGCTAAGGACCCCCTCCGGCCCCCTGGTGAGGATCATTTGCCTTCCTGCCATGCTGGCAGCTCAGCTTCTTTCCCTTTACAATGAGGAAACAAAGCCAAGGGAGGAGGAGAAGTGGGTGAATCTATGCTTGGAGGAGGTCAGAAACAGAGCAAGGCAAAAATCTGTTCTCAGGGGCTTTTGTAATGCAGCCAGACATCTACCCGAGTAGCCAGGGCTGGAGGGCGTGGGACGTCCATCTGATGCTTTCAGACAAGGATCTCAGAGCACAGTGTGTCCAGGAATGAGCCCAGGAGCCTCAGGCAAAGGGGGGGATGCTTCAGGAAGATGAACCGAGCCGCAGATGGTCTGAGGTGCAGACACAGCTCCTTGGGCAGAGAGCCCAGGGCTCCACGGGGGTTCAGTTCACACCTCTGGTGAGTGTGGCCCCAAGAGCTGTCATGGTGGGAGCCTTCCCAGGTGGCTCTAATGACCCGCTGCATGTGACACTATCTGGACATGTGCTTTTAAAGCTGATACCAGCAGTGGGAAGGCTGGTGTGGGGCTGAGCTGTGCACCGGACTCACTGTACCCATGGGGCGTGGGATAGGGCCGAGGGATGCGCTCGTCTGGGAGAGCTCAGCTCTCCAGCTTTCTCTCCACTTCGGCTTTTTGCCTGATAAAGCTGAACAAGAGATTAAAACCTCTAACCAGCAGGTCACCGGACAAGGAGAGACGCTCTGGATCAATTGCCACATTCCTGAGTAATGGTTGTGTCTTAGGACAGTAAAACCTCATCAAATTTAACGTAGAGATGCACACATTGATGATTCATTAAAACACCCAGGCACTGAGCTGAATCTATTTCCTCTCATTACACAGGGCTGGGAAACGTGGATCTACCCCCGTGACATTGCTGCAAGGACCACAAGTGAAACCCAAGACCCAGAGGGGACCAAAGGGGATTCCGCACAGAAGGCATCTGAGAGCATCATTTGTCACGTGAGCCAGCATTAATAAAACAAGACCACAAACTCCAAGACTAAAGCAAGGCAGTGTGTGTGTACCAAAGAGCTTGAGGCAGTTCATTATAATTCCAATTAACGTAGAAAAGTTAATAACTGAAAGAGAATACATCAGACTTTAAACAAATGAGAAGGGGGAGGGGGAGAGACAAAAGGTATCTTTAAACTGGAGCTGAAGCCCTAGCTGCTACAAAAGCAAAGAAACAACAATTATTTAACGTCTCCAAAGGTGAGGAGAGGAGAGGAGAGGAGAGGAGAGGAGAGGAGAGGAGAGGAGAGGAGAGGAGAGGAGAGGAGAGGAGAGGAGAGGAGAGGAGAGGAGAGGAGAGGAGAGGAGAGGAGAGGAGAGGAGAGGAGAGGAGAGGAGAGGAGAGGAGAGGAGAGGAGAGGAGAGGAGAGGAGAGGAGAGGAGAGGAGAGGAGAGGAGAGGAGAGGAGAGTTTTTGGCTGTTTGGGTGAAATCCATGTTTTCTCTGGCATTTAGCTTTGCAGGGAAAATATTTCAAACACTGTCACTATTACTTAATGCCTGGGAGCTCAGACAAGGCCCTGCTTGTTATCAGGGCTCCTTTGTGGTAATCGCATTGTTAGAAAGCCGAAGAGCAAATCTCAAAGCCTGCAGCATCTCCCATTTGCCTTCCTATTCCTGAAATACTCAACGTCATGGGATGATTATCTAAATAACCAGTGCAGGGCAGATATTCTCTCGCTGTCCCATCCCAGAGCCGGCCACCCAGTGCTAAACTCTGTACCGCATGGACAAAAAACTCCCATGTGGAAAAGGCAAGCAGACAGGGACATTCACCCACACTTGGGTCGCCGTGTCCTCAGCAACCATAGGACCAGAGACCCGGAGCAGCACTGCTGGACTCCTGCTCCTCCCAGGTGCTCTCAGGGGTGAAATCCAGGCAATGGCAGCACTGCAAAGCCCCTGGGGCCACCGGGGTGAGGGAGGCATTCCCTGACGCTGCTGGATGGGGGACAAGAGCAGCCTGGAGCTGCTGGGGCAGGAGGCTGAGAGAGCTGAGTTCTGTCCCCGTGACAGTTATTAACGAAAAATGTAATTTTCCACCTGGAAAAGTAAACTGAGTCCCTGAGGTGCTCTCCACAGGCAATACATCCCCGAGGGGTATTTTGGAGGAGGACAGGAGGAGTTTGCACTCCCCAGCAGTAAGTTCACTTCCTTGCTGCAGTCCCCATCAGCTGCCTCCTCCAGCCATCGTGGCTGAGTCCGTTCACACTCCCCACGTCCTCCAAGGCACTCCGAGGAACGATAGGGCATGCTGCTAATAACATGCCGTCCACTCTAATTTTCTTCCCTGATTTCTCTGAGCG
This sequence comes from Strix aluco, assembly GCF_031877795.1. Taxonomy (NCBI): domain Eukaryota; kingdom Metazoa; phylum Chordata; class Aves; order Strigiformes; family Strigidae; genus Strix; species Strix aluco. Next base: position 11,969,607 of record NC_133950.1, read on the forward strand.
TTAACAAGCTGGGGTGACATTGCTCCTGTTTGTACCCTTTCTGTCCCCGCCTGCTGAGATCCTGTCTCCAATGCTGCGGTGTGCAGGAAAGACCTTGTGAGATACCAGGACCCCAGCTCAGCACTGCCAGGCGGGCTCTACCCTGCTAAAATAAACTCTTGCAGCATTTTCCTGGAGGTGTGATCACGATTACATGTAAAACTATTATTAACAGGTTAAAAAATGGATGGAGACTGAGATGGGAGGAGAACAGCCATCTCCCACACCGTCTCCGGCTGAGCTATTGGACTGCCTTGCTGGAGCAGAAGGCACCGTTGCCACCTCCGAAAAAGGACATGTCCTCTCCTGGGACCCTCCTTCTGGACCTGGTCTGACACCCACGAGAGCTCCAGCAAATGACACCGCAGTCGGCTCCAAGAGGTTCATTTTAAACCCAGCAGCAACTAAAGGACTGCGGGGCTCTGGGTCTCTTGACTCGGCTCAGCTTTCGGCAGCATCTCATGCAAACGTGTCCCCACGGAGGCCAACCTCCAAAAATAAACAAACACAGCAACGGCTCCGCGGGTTTTGTGCTGTTGGTGGGGACCCCGGGAGGGAACATGCAGCCGGACGGGTCCCCGCGGTGCAGCCCAGACCTTGGCACAGCCTGAGCAGCACACTGCAACGGGGGTGGGGGGACCCAAGGGGTCTCCTGGGTCCGCTTGGGCCAGCTTATCTGCAAGCCACCGACACATCTGGTTACTCAGAGGAACAAAAAGAAAACAGGGATGCACACAGTGATACCCTGACCTGCACCCAGCACAGCGTGGGCAGGGAGCGGCACTGGGACTCTGCATCTGTCTGGCAGCTGAACCTGGGCTTTGATCCCCCCCAGTCTGGCTACCTTTTGAGTGACAAGTGACCCCAGACTGGGGTACATGGGGATTTGCGGCTGGGATTGCTCCTGGGGCTGTCCTGGAGCTTTTTCCCTGCAGAGCGCAGGCAGGGCTGGCTACAGAGCTGGGCGAGAGGTACCGCAAGCAGGGCACAGCGTGTCCACGCAGGGCTCAGCAAGAGCAGCTTGCGAGTAAACAGCCCTTTCCAGCCACTAAGGAAGATTTAAGAGCGAATAACATCAGCCCAGTCGAATTCAATTGCTATTGATAATGTCCATGTGCAATTAGAGCCAATTAAGGGGAGGCAGCGAATGACAAGTGTTTGGCCAGGAGGTGGGGGGGTCAATACAACAAACCAATTTCCCAACAACCAAATGCAATTAAAGAGTATCACTTACCCGGCTTGCCCAGGAGGGCCAGCGCATAAATGGGCAAAGCCAGGCGTGCAGGTCCGTCCTGCCCAGCATGCAGACATCCGGGAGCAAGTCCTGCCGCTGCCCCAGCTTCAAGCTGCGGGAAGTGGCATCCATGTACTTCACCATGATCGCGGTGTTCCTGGTCATCTTGGTGGTGGCCTTGCAGGGCTCAGCACCCCACGGGAGCGATTTTCCCTACAAGGTGCCCCTCGATTCCCAGGGGCTGCTCGAGCTCTCCTGGAATGTCAGCTATCCTGAGCAAGACGTGCATTTCCAGCTCCTCATCAGGGACTTGCAGTTTGGGCTCCTCTTCGGGATGTCGGACAGGGGCGAGTTTGAGAATGCGGACCTAGCTGTGCTCTGGAGCGATGGGCACAATTCCTATTTTGGGGTGAGTCTCTTGTGTGTTTGCATGGCTGCTTTTGGGGTTGCCTCCCCATGGGTGGGGTGGAGCCCGTGGTTTGAAGGAGCGGGGCTGATCCAGGGCATGGTGCATGCTGGACCGCTCTCGCTGCTCAGGTGGAAGGGGTCCAAAAGGGCTTGGGGGTCTCTAGCCCAGAGGGACCCACAGATCAGGTCTACACTATGAGTTTGGCATAGGATCTTAAACCCAAAAAGAAAAAATACATCAGCACAACAGCAAGGCTGAGGGGAACCAGAACCTGGATGTCTCTGCTGTGTTTAGCTGCAAAGAGCTCCAAGAGGTGGATGCACAGACCAGCTCACACACGCGCAGGCAGGATGCACCAACACCTTGGTTCACTTGTGCGCTGCTGCCAGTCACATTAAAAATTAACCACAACTCCCGTTAATGACTTTGAGACAGGGCAAAAGTTATCCTCCAGGAAGGCTGCTCCTGCCAGCACCAATAACCCAGCTGCGAGTCCTGTTCGATGCCATCGCAGAGATCAACAGGACACAGGAAAACACAACCTGACGGCTGCCTGCCAGCCGCGCGGTGTTAGCAGAAATTAAACATGCAAATCTGTTTGGGCAGTATGTAAATGCCTGGTGGTAGCAGATGGAGGGGAACTCATTTCTAATTTTGCTGTTTGATATTGCTGTTGCAAATTGCTGTCCTTGCTAACACAGTCTTTGTCCAGGTTCTTGTTTGCTTTGTCTTTCCACCGGGGCTGCAGTTACAGTAACTGCCCCGTGCTCTCCAGCAGCTATTTATCCCCAGACCACCAGTTAGGCTTATTGCAATTGCGCTTGGCTGCAGAAACCAATTCCCATTTTTCCCTGTGTGAGGCTTTCCAGTAAGTTAAATTTTACCTCTCTGCTTACCTCAAATTAGCCATAAAATACATTCTTTCACATCAGCCGCAATGTGATCTGCAGTGTAATGAAAGGATGAAAAGAAGGGCTTATTATCTGTACTGTTTTCCTGTTAATTGCCAGCCATTCAGGATGTGTGGTGGCCCGAAAGCTACAGTATTTCACAGCATCATGTTAAAAAACATAAAGGATCGTTTCTAATCTGCCTTCACGTGCCCACTGAAAGACAAGCAGCACTGAATTAAACACCAGGCAGCATTTGGGCTTTCTCTTGCTGTTGGTGCTGAACAGCATCCTGCAAGGAGATTTCTATAAATCTCTCCAGTCCTGGTTTTCTCCCTCCCAGAAGCTTTTCTTCTGGATAAGTATGTCAGCTGTTAAAGATCCAAATTTGCTTAACCTCCCATGTACCACAAGATTAATTCGCACACCATATTCCTATGAAAACAAATGTCATGCTAGCTTCATGTAGCTGATTTTACTCTCCCCCTCTAAGGACAATATGTTCTCGAAATATCACTCTATACTTCTGGCTGAAATAATGCCAAGATACTTTACTCTTTTTCTTCTGTTTTTTCCCCCAAGATAAGACAACCCGTGCCACTTGTGTACATACAGTGAGGTACTTCTTAACTGCCTTTTCTCAGTAAATAAAAGATAGCAACAGGAGATGCAAAAGATCAAGACAACAAAACTGTTCAAATCCAAATTATTGCAGGATTTTATGCTCCAAACCTTCAAATCCTTAAACACAGGAGTAACCTACTGCTTTGCTTCTCTTTCTGGCTTTGTCACCATTGTCAACAATGAGCAGTTTTTGGGAGGCCTTGCTGGGCTGCTAAAACAATCTGGCCACAACAAATTCAGGATTTTGAAGAGGGGTAGCAATTTCTAGGGCTGACATTACAGCCCAGCAAGGGTCTGATCTTAAATTGAGAGCAGCTGGGTCTTGGAGAGCACATCACCCCCCACCAGAAGGTCCCCCCCAGCCAAAGACACCCAAAACACAGCACAGACTGATGCAACACCTTCACGTGTCCCTGCAGGCTTTCCTCCCCTCATGTCCTTTCCCCCCAGTCGCATCTCAACTTGTAAGGGTCTTTCTTTGACTACGAATGCTGGGTCATGTATTTCACAGGTCTGCCTGTGCTGAGCACCAAGGGTCTCGTGACAGGGGCCATGCTGGCACGGCTCTGCCCGTGGGCTGCTGGAGGGGAGCATGGGGCAACCAAAACACAGGCTCCCTCCACCTCTGGGATGCGGAGGGTGAACCAACTGGAGGGTGATGAGAAGGAGGACCTCACGGCCCGCGGTACCGCTGGAGGTCACCGCCGTGGGGTCCTCGGGCTGTGTGGGGCTTAGGGGGCTGCTCTTCTTCCCACAGGATGCCTGGAGTGATAACAAGGGGCAGCTCCACATGGACTCGCAGCAGGACTATCAGCTCCTCGGGGCTCGGAGGGCTCCTGAGGGGCTCTACCTCCTCTTCAGAAGAGCCTTCAGCACCTGTGACCCCAAGGACTACCTTATAGAGGTACAGCATCATCCTCACCCCACTATAGCACCCCCCAGCCCTATCCCAGCCCTGGGGCAGAGCTCCAAACCCCAACCCGCATCATTATACCTGACCAGTGTTTTGTTTCAGGGACAGTATCAGGCATTTGTGCTGTCTAAGGCAGAAAGGAAACGTGCTACAGATGTCAGTCCTGGGACATGAGTAATGTTTGGCACAATCTATTTACAACCCCTTCTAAACTTCTATAAAGTGTAGATTTTAGCTCGTTTGCATCATCCGCTCCTGTTAAGCATGTGTTAGGTCTATATAAATACCCTCCTGCATCACTCCGGTTTGCCGTCTGGAGCCAACTGTTTGGAGTGTTACAAAGAGGTGTTGGTATTGTTCAACAGGAGGCAAAGAGGAGGATTTTGGCAGGAGATAGAGCAAAGGGAAGGCAAATAGAGCTGCTGCGGTGTGACTGTGTGTGGTTCAGTGAAGTCTCTCTGGGTCTGCATTCACTGCTCCCCCACGAAATGGGGTTTGGGGGAAACCTCCCCATTGGGGATGTTGAAGAGCTTCAGAGTCACAGCCATAGACCCTGGGTGCGGGCAGGAATCGGTGCAAGGCTCATTTCAGATGAAAGACTTTGGTGGGCAGGATATTTTAAAGCCAACGTGGGCACAGAGCATCCTTGAGCTTTTGTTGCCAGTTTTCAAAAGCTTGTCTTATGGTGAGAAATGTCTACTGTCTGCCAAAACACAGAGAGCCCTGGAAGAAAAAAATCTGTGTGTGAACCAAGAAAAGACTTTCAGGTCTTCATTCTCTGATCCTTTAAGAAAATATTATGCTCTTTTTCCTTTCTTCCTTATCTCCTGTCCAGGGCTCACCAGGTTCAGCAGCACCTTCCTTGCTTGCAGTAGACTTTCAGCAGAGCTTCTTGCAGTACCCCTCCAACAGACACTGGCAGAAAGGGAGGATTTCAGGGAGAAGTCTTTTTTCTGCTGTTTCTCCCCAGACTGCTGCCCATGGCCATTGCTAGGGCCAGGACGCAGGGTGGGATGAGCCCTTAACCAATGTGGTTGTCCCAGGCTGGAGCTCAGGAGGAATAAAGGACTCTGAAAGAGCAGAGAGGAGATGTTACCCTTACAGAACTGATGCCATCTAGGGAAAACTTTTCAGACTCTCCCAGCTGGTAGGGAACCCTCCGTGATCACGTCAGCCAAAAAAATGCCTTGAAATCTACAGTCTTTCTGGGACAGAACAGCAAAGTGAGCTACTGGTGAAGTCAGGGTGGCTTCCCATCTGGGGATGGGTCAAAAGGCCCATTCCTGGATTCATGCCACCAATACTGGTGCTAATGGTCCATGCAGTTCACGTTCTTGCATGAAAAACCAACTGATATACTTTGCTCTCACTTCAGGATGGCACCGTGCACCTTATCTACGGGATCCTGGACAAACCGGTCCATTCTCTCCAAGCCATCAACATCTCTGCCATCCACAGGGGACTGCAGAGGGTGCAGCTGCTAAAGCCCAACATCACCATCCCTGAACTGCCCAGGGACATGAAGACGATGGAGATAACGGCCCCTGACGTTGTCATTCCCAGCCAGGAGACAACCTACTGGTGTTACATGGCAGAGCTCCCACACAAATTCCCCAAACATCACATTATCATGGTAAGAGGCAGGAGAAGAGGGCTGCTTTCGCTGGTGCAGATCAGCAATCATGTTCAGCCATTCTGCAAAGTCCACCTCTTCCCTGCCCTTTCACAGGGAGGCTTTCAGACCCATACGTCTTTCCCAACATGGTACCAAAACATCTCCCAGAGCCATCCCACCAGCCAATAACATTCTCATGTCTCCTAAAAAAACCCAGAATCAGAAGTTTCTCAGCAGGAGGTGGCAGGTTCGTGACTTTCCACCCAGCACAGCAAGCAGGTACCAGGGCTGAGAGCAGCTCCCTTGCAGAGCTGACCCCCTGCAGAAGGCAGAGCTGTAGCCATCAAGGACAGACCCGTGGCAGGATTATGGCACACAGTGAGCCACGAGGAATATATAAACATGGGAAACAAAGGAACAGGGCTGGCAAGAGCAGGGCAGAGCGAGCCAGGATATGAACTGACTTCTAAAAGATTTAGCATACTCCAAAAAAAAAACCCCAGGGTTACAGACATAAATTCAACTTATGCGCTTTGCCCAGACGTGTTACACATGCTTGGGTCACCTCCCCCAAAGGGGAGGCAGAAACCTGCAGGCAGCCTAGTGCTGGGGAAAGGCAGGAGTAACGCCAGTCTGACCGCCCATCACGAGCTGCGGGGAGAGCATCACCCCGGCAGGCGTGGAGGTGGCTTAGCAGATGATCTGGCACACCCAGAGTCAAAACCACACGACGGGGAGAGGGAAAACCTGACACATGAGCTGAAGCCAGTGCTCAGTGATTTACAGGGGAGAGACGACATTGCAAAGGAAAACTCAGAAGGAGGATTTTCTCCCCAACAGATGGTGTGAAATGAATCATCTGTGTGTAAGTAAAAAGTGCGTAACTCCTGATACCTTCCCGCTGCTGCAGATCCCTTCTACAGCTGGCGCTTTGAGCCAGAGCTGTTCCTCAGGCTTGTTTGAAGTCACTCTTTCTACCCCAAATCCCCCTTCCTGTGCCCTGAGCAGCCGTTGGCTAGAAACGAAACCCAATAGCTGTGGGCAGAGCTATCGCAACATGGCCAGGACCCTCTTTAGGAAAAAGCAATGTGCCCAGGAACCTCAGCCCTGCAAAACTGCCAAGGGACTCAGTCATCACAAAGGACACTAAGATCTTCTGCTGATCAGGTGCATCTGTCACTGGAGAAGGGATGAGATGTTTCTCTGTGGGTTCTGGTGGACTCTGGGTTGATCCCAAAGCCAACCAAGAGCTCTTGGCCCTTGGTGCCTCACGCCCAGAGCAACCTTCCCTCCCCATAACGCGGCAGAAACTGTCTCCAATTCAGTAATGGATAGCAGACATACCTGCCTTGGGGTCCTTGTGGAGCCTGCACAGACAGCAGCCCTCAGGGATGAGCTCTCAAACCGTCTTAATGTGTCCTCCTTCTTGGATGCTGCTTTGCAGTACGAGCCAGTGATCACGGCGGGCAACGAGGCCCTGGTCCACCACATGGAAGTCTTCCAGTGCGCTGCCGAGTTCGATAGCTTCCCCCGTTACAACGGGCCCTGCGACTCCAAGATGAAGCCAGACCGGCTCAACTACTGCAGGCACGTGCTTGCGGCGTGGGCCATGGGAGCTCAGGTGGGTGCGAGATGGGGCCCCCAACACTGGATGAAAACTTTGCTCCGGGGTGCTATCCTGCTGCGTCCTGACCCTTCCCAATCCCACTTTGGGATTGCCCCATGCAGGCTGCCCCAACCCCGTTCTCTGCTGGGATTTGGGTTCAGCCCTGTCTGACCTCCCCATCCCCTTGATGTCTGAGTTTCCACCTCACCCCAGCCCACCTCCTCAGTACCATACATCGGTGTGATGCCCCTACTCAGTTGTTATGCCATTGCATGTACATGCCAGCATGTGGGAAGCCTTTAGAAGCAAGACCAGCTCACCAAGTGCAACCAAGAGCACAAGCCATGTCCCTCAGCCCACGGTGGGGGTCAGGATTACGCCCAGACATTTTCCTTAGGCTTTTTAGCCTTGTCCCCAGGAAAGCCACCCCACTGCTCCCCTAACACCCTCCCTCTGCCTCCAGGCTTTCTACTACCCTGAAGAAGCAGGTCTTGCCTTCGGTGGCTCGGGCTCCTCCAGATATTTGCGCCTTGAGATTCATTACCACAATCCCCTGGTGTTCGAAGGTGAGTGGGCGCATGGCGGTGCCCAGTGCCTCCCCGGAGAGGCAGTGGCAGGAGAGCTGGGCCAACGCCAGGGTCTGCCACCCTGCTGGAGAGGGCTCCAGGTTTCATGCAGGAGAAAACCTGGCTAAAATCATATCCCTGTTTGCAACTTTCTGGAGGCCTAATGGTCCAGATCTGTCCTAGTGGGAGGAATATGTTAAATCCCCACATGCTGCTGCCTGTCTGGTCTCAGCAAAGTCATCCTCAGCAGAGGCTGGACCCATCCTTGTGCATGCACAGCGGTGGGGGAGGGATGCTCGGGGAAGGGAGCCTGGCTGAGTCTGCAGCCCTGCAGACAGAAAACTGCCCCTTACACATCATTCCTGCAGGACCATGATCCAAGGCAACAGCAGTGTTTAGCTGGGCTGTCACAGGATGTCCCTCCAATTTCTGTGCAAGGTGGTGGTGGTGGGTCTGAGCTCAGAGCCAGGAGCAACAGTGGTGCCAAAGTCACCAGAGAGACAGCACCAGCCTGGCTGAGGATGGGGGAATTTAGATGTTGTTTTACTGGTACTCCTGCTTCGATAACATTGTCAGGAGACACATTTAAAAAAAAAAAAGGATTCCAAACAACCCAGTTTCTTCATTAACATAAAAACAAGTAGCTTCTTGACTAACCAAGTGTATTTTTAGGAGACCGGAGCATATGTACTGTAGATCAATCATAGCACATTCGGCAACTCGAGAAGAAACACGTCTATAAATATGGAGCTCACATCTTTCATAATTTATCTGGTTTTGCATGTTAACCAATAGTGTCTCCCCCATTATTCTTATCCCTGTGTGGGCTCCAGCCCAGAGACAGGGAGTTCAAAGCTGGCCTGAACCCCTCCTGACCTACTGAACCTGCCCTTTGCCTTTGCTCACAGAGCTGGGTGGCAAATGGGAGCCAGAGCTCGGCTCTGCATCTCTGCAGAGCTGGCTGTTGCCTCTGCCTGCCCCACGGTCAGCATCTGCCAGAGCACATCATGGGCACAGGGTCTTCTCCAGCTCCCACCAGCTCCTGAGGGGAGGTTAAATGGAGAAATCTCAAATGCAAGAGAGACCAGAACCTTTCCAAATGCAAGGAGTACTTGCTCCGTGGGCACATCTCCTCCTGCCAGGCCCCCAGTAACAGCATGGCCTTAGCTTTTTTGGATGCATCAGGTAAAGAAGATGCAATGAGCCATATTTCTGAGGGAGTTCTCCAAAGCACCTCATGATCTGTTCTGCTTTGGGCTCTCCATCAGCATTCCTTACCTGGCTCTCTAGGGGACCAGGCACATGTCTGGGGCTACTTGCATGAAAATATCTAGGATTTAAAAACAGTAAGAACCGCACGCATGAAGAAAACTGCAAGCAAGAGGCTGGTGTGCCTCTCCCCACTGCAGCACAGCATCATTTTTCACTCCTAACCTTGTCCTGGCATCTGTCACTTCTCCCATGGTGACTTGCAGCCTCGTCCTCTCACCCGCTAGGTCGCCACGACTCCTCGGGGATCCGCCTCTACTACACGGCCTCCCTGCGACAGTACGACGCTGGCATCATGGAGCTGGGCTTGGTCTACACGCCAGTGATGGCCATTCCCCCGGGCGAGGACGCCTTCATCCTCACGGGCTATTGCACTGACAAATGCACCCAGCTGGTGAGTGCCCATCCCCTCCACCTCAGCTTCACCTTGTAGAAGAGAGGTTGCAAACGGCTTTTCCCAGGTCCCAGGCAGCAGTGATATGACACTGAGTACCAGGCTCCCAATTCCCAGTTTTAAACTCCCCAAACCCCTTACCACGAGGTTGCGCTGGAAAGAAAAATCTGCTGTGTACAAACAGCAAGCAGCTGGTCGGGATGCACTGAATCCCCCTCGAAGCTGCTCTCCTGGGGAACCATCTGCTCCGGCTCCCCAGGGTACCATTCCCATAAAACTCACTGCCCAGCTGGCTGTGCCCCAGCACTGCCTTCCCCCACAGAGGTGGGAAGATTGGTCTCTGCTGCCAAGGAGCTCACCAAGAGCTCTCTCAAAGATAGTTTCAAAATGCCCACCTTGCTCTCAGGAAAGTTTTAGTGGATGTTTTTGTAGGGCTTACCCAAAAGGAACCATTTGTGCCACTGCTCACAAAGGCAAGGAAGCAAGCAGCGTCCGGCTCAGCTGCTCGTGCTGACTTAGGGCACAGCAGCACATACATTGGATTTGGCAGCTCAATTCTACGCTGCTCCAAGGGTACAGCAATCCCTGAAAACCCCCGTGTGGGAGCCAACACAGGGACTGTCAGTCCTGAGCACACAGCAAGGGAGGGGAGTGGGACGGGGTCGGGCACAGGGGCTTGAGCCATCCTTCCCCCAGGCTCTACCCACTGCCGGCATCCACATCTTCGCCTCCCAGCTCCACACTCACCTGGCAGGAAGAAAAGTGGTGACAGTGCTGTCTCGGGACGGGAGAGAGCGGCAGGTCGTGAATGCTGACAGTCACTACAGCCCTCACTTCCAGGTACAGGGGGCTGCGGGGGGTTATGGCTGGATGTCACCCGTGGGGCTGCCCCAGGCATGGGTTCCTCTGATGTGGCCCCTTTCCTTCCCTCCCAGGAGATCCGCATGCTGAAGGAGGTGGTTGCAGTTTTTCCAGTGAGTGGCTCCAAAAACCATGGTGGCTTCCAAATAGCGCAAGACCTTCCCCTGATCCCGCAGCCCTGAGACTCCTGCCTCCTTTCCACCACCTCATCCCCCCGCCGATGGCAGCCCCTGCCCACGCACAGGCACCTGCTGCCATCTGGGACCTCCCGGGCGCTGCAGGAGAACATGCTCCCCCCCCCCAGTCCCCAGGTCATATCTGCCACCCCTGCGTGGGTGCCTTGGGGACACCACGGCTCATCGAACATGGCACAAAACCGGTGTGTGGGCACCTGAAGCGTGCCGGGAGCTAAATTAAGCATCTAATTTAGCTGGGCTTCCTCTTGCAGAGGGAGGCTTGTGGGGAGGGGGTGAGGGTGAACTGTGCATGCACTGGAGGTGCCCCCTCCCTCCTTGCTTGCTAGAAGGAGAGGAAGAGATATGGCAGCAAATGTGGTGGGAGTGGGTGGTAAAACAGAGACTGAGCATGCTGTAGGGGTGAGGAAGGACCCGGCTGCAAAGTGGAGGGCACCTATGGGATCCATCATGCCCCAAGACACCACTACAAAGACTCAATTTCAATGGAAACCATACCCAGGGCTGCACCCCAGGATGCCCCCACGGGCCCCGGCACAGACCGTGGCGGGAGGCAGTTGTGCCATCAAGTTGCGTGTAGGTTTAGCAATTCAAAATATTGCCTAAGTGCATTTTTTAGGTGCTTCAGCCCTGCAGAAATTCTTAGAAAGTGAGGAAAGCAACACCGTCCTAGGGAATCTCCCCAGGGGATGCAAGTTTAGCAAAGGCTCCTTCGGCACCGCAGCCAGTGCTGGCAGGGAAACAGGCTGCCCGCGGGCTGGCACCGCGACAGGGAGCAGAGATCTGCTACGTTACAAACTCCCTGGTCTCCAAATTTGCTCATCGGAGAGGGGAAACTCTGCACTCTCACACCTACACGTGTCTCTGTTCAAACCCCCCAGGGTGACGAACTCATCACAACATGCACATACAACACGGAGGACCGCAGCCGAGCCACTGTGGTGAGTGGGGGGAAGAGCTCAACTGCCTCTATTTGCACCCCAGGGTTGGGGGCACCCCCAAAGTGAGCCCCTGCATGAGCCCAGGCTGAATCACAGCCAGAAAACAGAGGGAGGGTGGTAAAGAAGCGAGACCACAAGGCTCTGCTGCCTGCAGCGGGGATGTTAAGGTGCTAATTGAGAAGTAGTACATGTCACTCTAATTCCCATCACAAACTGTTCCACTGGGGATTAATTGTAATTAAAGAGAAGTGGCATTTTTTGACAGTGCATGTTATTTTCTTATATAGGCAGCAAAAAAAGAGCCTGTCAGAGGTACCATCAACAGGGACAAAGCTAAATATAGCAGAGGGATTATAAGAAATCTGCATTTTAATGTAAACCACACAATCTAGCCTGAAAGTCTGTCCTTGCGTAAAGGGCAGATGAGCATCCCCATCCCATGCACCTGAAGGGGGGTGTGTATATATATATGTGTGTGTGTACGTGTATGTGTGTGCACACAGGTGTGAGCTTTGTGCCTTCATGACCCCCCTGCCCTCCCTGCTGCCTGCGCAGCTCTGGCAGGGCAGAGCCAGACCCCGCTGCCAACACTCCGTGTCTATGCTACAGGGTGGGTTTGGCATCCTGGAGGAGATGTGTGTGAACTATGTGCACTACTACCCCCAGACAGAGCTGGAGCTCTGCAAAAGCGCTGTGGATCCAGGCTACCTGCACCGATACTTCAACCTCGTCAACAGGTACAGAGCCCCTGCATGGTGGTGCTGAGGGGAGAGGGACCGTTGAAGAGCCCTTTGCTAGTAACACTGGAAAAAAAAGGTTTAAAAAGTGGGGTTGGAGGTGCTGGCCATGCAGTAGGTGTGTGGGGGCACTCTGGCAGTGTGGGTTTCAGGAGCTGTGGCTGCGAGCTGGAGCACAGCCCTGCTCTCCCCTGCCCCCAGAGCTGCAGCCAAACCCAGGCTTTGAGGACGGCTGCGTAGGGAGAACCACCAGGAAGGGAGAGCATTCCCGGGGAGGGACTTCCCAGCAAGAGTCAGTGCATGGCCAACTGCTCATGTGCAAAATACTTCTTACAACCCAAGGTAGAGGCCAGGCATCCCTGCCAGAGAAGCAGGCTGCGGCTCATTCACCCACGATGAGAGGGGCGAGATGCTGACCTTGCACAGGGTGTCCTGCTGACGGGCAGTCTGGCTGGCCCCAAATCTTCACCCAAAGGTGCCAGCTGCACGAGGCTCTTCCTGCTCCCAACACCAACTTCAGAGCTGTTCCAGGCCGAGCTTTAGGCAGGGAGGAATTAGACATCCAAGTGCTGAAAGGGGACAGCACTGCCACGTTTCACTGTGGCATTTCTCCTGCCCCAGGTTTAACGACGAGGAGGTCTGCATGTGCCCGCAGGTCTCCGTCCCAGAGCAGTTTTTCTCTGTCCCCTGGAACACATTCAACAGAGATGTGCTGAAATCCCTCTACACCTTCGCTCCAATCTCAGTGCACTGCAACAAATCCTCAGCCGTCCGGTTCCCGGTACGTAGAGCTTCACAACCAAAGCTTCACAGCAAAACTCCTGTCCATAGGTAAAAAGCAGCTTGACAGGGCTGTGCCACAGGGTGACCCCGATGAGACGGGACAGGTCTCCGGTGCTTGGGACACGGCTGCAGCTGGTGGGCTCGGGGCAGGGAGCTGGAGCTGCCCGGGGAACCCCCGGCACCAGGAGGACACTGAGCCCAGCTCAGCCCCGGTGTTTAAAACAATATGGCACGAGCCTGCTGTGGATGTGCTTGGCCAGATTCAATTAGGAGATGCATTTGCATAAAGCAATTTTGAGGCTGCTTTTGCTAAGCGTTAAAGCAGGGCTAGCTCCAGAGCTGAGGAGAAACGTGAGGTGGTTTTTAGGATTTTTGGCAAATCACATCGGGTCCCAGCAGAGAGAGCTCATTACGTACAGCATCTGTGCAGTCTCCAAACACAGTGATCCAGCAAAACGTGAAGGATAAAGGGCCACAAGATCTTTAAAAAAAACCTGGGTCCAGGCATGTTGGTCATGACAATGATGATAATGAAGATTTAAAACCACTGATGGTCCCTATCACCATCAGTTCCTGACACTGTTCATCAGTGCAATAAACTTAAACAATCCGTTATCCATTGCAGCGCTGGAGGATGCCGAGCTGATTGCAGGGAAGACCATCAGCTTTCTCTCCTGGTAAACCCACTTTAGCAAAGTCTGCTCTGGAGGGACAGAAACCTTTCCAGTTCCCTGGGACTGGAGAGCCAGCACCTCTCGGCCATGCTGAGCCCTGCTGCAGGGACAGAAGTGGTGCAGAAGTTTTGTGCAGTGGCAGAATTATGAATTAAGCCTCTTAACCACAGCCTAAGCAACTCTTGATTTCAGAGAGGTATGGGGGTGGCCAGAAGACACCTGAGCAGAGCAGATCTGATGCTGGCACAAAGTGGGTCACGAGCATGGCATCAAGGGAGAAGGAGCTGAGCTGTCCCTCCTGCTCTGCTGGTGTTTTCAGAGCGAGTCCGATTTTAAGACATCTCATTTATTCCACACTATTTCTGCCAAGAGAAAAGCACCAGCCTCTAATTAAGCTCATGCTTTTGCAGTTCAGCAATCCCAAACCTGACGCGATTTGTGGAAGGCCTGAGGGCTGTTAATTATTGAGCAAAATCTCAAGGTAACGCTTGTGAGCGGCTGCAGGGACGTTGCTGTCCCCAAGTCCCCTGCACCTGTAAGGGCTTGCAGTGAACTCTCTATACTCTCTATATTCAGATTTTCACTCAAAACCACTGAAAATAACAACTATTCAGACACTCCAAATGCCTTTAATCTACCCCAAAAGCAGGATGCTGGCAAGGTGCGAACACAGGGTTTGGGATGTACCAGCAGGGCAGAACGCCACAGCAGATGGGCTCAGGGCTGGGGCTGAGCCCTGGAGCAGGCGCACCCTAAACATGCTTAACTGCTCTCTCAAGCCATAAAGGTACAGGAAAACAGTCGTTTCTCCAGCTGGTGCTCCCCTGCAATGCTGTGCCCTCTCCAGTCGCTCCCCCTGTGCTTTGGGAGGGTCCCTCCATCCCCCTCCACCTTTCCCCAAGGGTTTTCCTGGTCCCGGTGCAGGCTCTGGTCCATTTCGCTTGACATACTACAAGGAATTTAATCTGAAAACATAAATTCAACTTTCATCTTCTTGCCGATGACTCACAGCTCTACCTCTCCTCTCCAGACCTTCCTCCTCCTGCTCATGCTGCGGCTCAGCCTCTCACCAATGTTTCCGCATGAGCGCTCAGCCGGCAGCCAAACTGTAGCATCACTGAACCAGAGCTCAGCCCATACCGAGCCCCCCTTCACTCTCTCAGCCCCTGCCTGCGTCTCACCCGGCCACTAACCCAGACCAACACATCACATCTGAGCCAAATCCTGCCCGGCGGGCTCAGCGCTCGGCACTGTCTGACTCCGGCACATTGTAGGGAACAGCCCCAAGACAAGCTGCCCCCATACATGTGCAGAGCTGGGGGTTTGTCCTGGCCATGGTCACCTTGAACCCCGATGGCTGTGACAGCCCTTCCCCTGCTCTGCCCCGCAGCACCTCATCCAGGCTGCTGCGTCCCTCCTGTTTCGCAGCAGCTGCATATGAACATCCACACTGGCACGCTGCAAATGTCGCCTCCAACCAACCTTCCTGCCAATACCTGCTAGAGAGCATTTTTCAGGGCTGGGCTGTGAACACAGTGGGTCGGTGGGACTCCCTGGTTTGAGTTGTCCCCATCTGATTTGGTGGGTAACACTTATTGGGGTGGAAACTCCCTAATTGTGGTGGGTTTGTGCAATGTGGTGCACCGCAGATGTCTGTGCCACTAAGGGGATGCGTAGGTGATTCTGCAATACAAATAATTAGTAACATCTCATAAGAAAACATCCTAGTTCAGGCTAAAAACACTTCAAATATTAAAGATCATTTCATTTTTACAAGCAGGGAGAAACACGGAGTCTCCAAGTACCCAAAACTCCTAATTGGTCTCACGGTGCTGATTTCTCTTGCAGGGTGAGTGGGAGAAGCAGCTGCTCCCCACCATCACCAAGAGGCTGCGGGAGCCCGTCCCTCGCTGCCCGCCTGCCCTGGCACCTCAGCCTGCGGCCCCCGTTCCCGTCAACCTGGGCAAGCTCAGGAGGGACTGACCCGACACCTGCTCCCTCCACCGCGATAGGAAACATCCCCAGGCAGGAGCATCCACAGGGAACGTCATCTCGCTGCTCTCCCGGCATCCCTGCCCGCACAGCGATGCCAGCGGGTGCCCTGGCCCCTGTCTCCGGAGGGGGTTAGGGCTCACGAGCTAGAGTTCAGAAAGTACTCTGGAGATGGAAAGTGCTATATTTAGTGCGTTATTAGCAATCCTGGCTCTGAGTAATGCTGCTTTCCGCCCCCAGAATAATAATGTGGAGGTTTGCTATTGTACCGAACCCAGCGCGGTCTCGGGGAGGGGGGGAGAAGCTTCTTTTCCCACAGGGAAACTGAGGCACAAAGAAAAGACCTGTGTGAGAGCAGCGTACAAGTCTTCCCAGTGCCCCACGGTCCTGTCTAGCTCAGGGTGGCTCCGTGGGTGCCCTCCCCATGGCGGGGATGGAGGGAGGGAAGGAGGGAGGGATGCTGTGACGCCCACCGGGTGCTCACCTCCCTGCTGCAGGGACTGCGGCTCCCCCCACGCTTCTCCTCCCACTCCCCTGCGCTGGGGATTATTTGTCTTGATGCCACTAGATGCCAATGGCCAGGAACAAATGATATCTCTGTGGTGGGGGTTAGAAAGGGGGGAGGGATATGGGGGGAAAGACAAACCTTTCGGCAGGAAAAACTTCATTAAATACCTACATGTTAAAAAAAAAAAAAAAAAGAGAGATAAAAGATTGCTTTTTGCTGTTGAGCTCCAAAGGGAAAATACTCAGGAAGAGCAGAAGAAAGGCCGGTGGTGCTGCAGAAGAGCTTGTCCATCCCAGCCAGGCACCTGCCCCTCACTGCCCTGGGGCGGGTGGGATCCAGGGCAGGGCAGCAGCCGAAACCTGCCCTCCCGGCCACCTTGGGCTTAAGGGAAAAACCTCAGGTCAAAGCACTGCGGATCAGAGAGGTCTTTTTAAAGCAAAACATTATCTTTGCAGACACGTGGTGGGTCCCTGGCTCAGCAGGGAGGCAGCATGCTCGGTCCCTCATTTATCCCCAGGACAAATGGACAGGATCACTGCCACCCCCTCTGCCTGGGCAGAATCAGGGAGTGCAATCACCTCCTATTCAGAGAAAAATTCATCCCAATCTTGTCTTTTAATGTTTCTGGTAAAACCAAAGCATCTGAGAGTTCAAACTCTTGCCCGTGGTGCTTGTTGCACAAGGCTAAGGAATTGGAAATCAGCTCTAAAGAGGGTATAAACCAAGCAAACCTAGTCAAGAGAAATAGAGTGAAAAGCAGACAGTGTGATTATTTCTTCAGGTGGGTGAAAGCTTCACCAGAGATCAGGCCCTCGCTGCGCCACTGAAGATAGAGCGCGCAGTCTGGCCTCTGTGTGCATCCCCCTCTCTGTCGGGAGCTAAAAAGAGCCACCTCCAAGGTGACCTTCGGGAAGATGCCAGCAGAGCAGACGGGAGCATGGAGCCGCCGGAGGCCAGGGGCCAAGGGCTGCCCTGGTGTCAGGGCCCCGGTTGGCGAGCTTACACCACAGCGCTGAGCTGGTCCTGCCTGTACCAGGAGCAGCCCAGAGGGGACACAAACACAAACAGTACCAGCAAAGCAGCCATGGGCCAAAACACATCCATCAAACTCTTTTCCTTCTATGAATTCAGAGGCTACACACACACGCGCAGCAAGGACCCAGATCCCAACGGCACGTGCCTTCGGGAGTTTCTTTTATTCTCTGGGGCACAACACGACAATCTCTCCCCACTTGAGCATCAAGGGGCTGCACAGCACCACCGTGTTTTCCTCATTTCAAACCCAGGGGCTGGTGCAGGCTGGCAGCGCTCCCTGGGCACCAACACGCTCCCACTGCCACGGCCAAAACCTGGGACTCGCCTTTACTCTCACCTTCCCACAAAGGGACAGGGTCATCGCTCAGGTCTGGGGGGATCAACCCTCCCTGCCTTCCACACAGCCATCGCATGCTGAGGCAGCGCTTGAGCACCACAAACAAAATCAAAGCAGGCACTGAACATTTCACACCCCAGGGGTGATTTTTTTAAAGGGCCTCAGGAGCCAATTACCCCTGAAGGCAACAGAAGTTGATGCTTAAACTCCCTCTGACCTTTGGAGGCACAGGGAAGCATTTTGCCAAAGCGGGACCTGAAGCTCTGGCTGTGACCAGGGCAAGAAGGGATGAAGGGACAAACCTGTGCTTGCAGAGATATGGAAAACATGCCTGGAAACCCCTGGGTAATGCCAACAATTTCACGATGCAGAAGAACCCTGCAGTGGGCAGAGCATCCACGGCATGAGCCTGGACAACGGCCCTGGGCCTCCCGCCCCTTCCCTCCATGGCCCCCACGAGTGCTCCCACCCCAGCACCGGGTCCCCAGGGCACAGCCAGGATGAGGTGACACCCATCAGAGCAGGGACAGGGGCAGCAAGGGACCAGAGAGACAGCAGGTTTGGAAGCCACAGATGTATTGCCAGCAGAGTTAGTTAAAAAAATTCATTTCCGGGCAGCGTGAAACTACATTTTGGGGGAAAGGGCTCCCAGCAAAGTCAAAAATTGAAACTATTTTCAGTCGAGCAAAACACTGTTTTCAGGCCAATTAACCCACAGAAAAGAATTATTGCTGTAGTGGTACTGCTTCATTTAGAAAACAGAGCAATAAAATCTTTGGACTTTTTGGAATCTCTTCCTCCTCTTCCCCTCTAATTTGACCCAAATTTTCTTGATGAGTTCGCTGCAGGCACTTGCCTGCCTCTCCCAGCAGACCCTGGAGCCAGCTGGGGCATCCGGGGGTTGGGAATTCTGCTGGCAGCTCCTAATGGCATCTTCCCTCTCCCCATTCTGGAGTCTGCAGCACCTGCTTGCCAGCCCCGTGCTGCCGCACTCTCAGTAAAAGCCCTTCACTCGCTTGTTGTCCGGGTCGAACGGGGACTTGGTGTGTGCTCGGGCAGGGTAGGTCACTCCCATCCTCTCCAGCTGGTAGCTGCCGCTCTTCACGAAATCCAGTGAGACCTGCAAGGCAGAACCATGGTGAAAACCCTGTTTGGTGCTGCGAGGCACCAGTGGGGCACCAGCCCCCTGCCAGCACCCCAGTTCCATGGCTGGGCAAGCTCCCACCTCACCCCACAGATCTGCCTTCCACAGAAAACCCAGCACTGCCATCCCAGGAGAATACAGAGAAAGGAGGAAAATAGATTTTTAAAAGCACTCAGCTAAAAAAAAATAAAAAGAATGCAGCATTTCATTTTTTTGGAGGTTGAATGTTGCTTTTTTCCCTGCGGATTTTTTCAGTGGCACCCAGTGCAAGGTGCATGTACAGCCGGGCTGCGGGAGCTCATTGTCAGAAGGGCCAGAGCAACCAGGCTGGGTGGGGGCATGGCACAGCCAAATGGGGTCTGCCCTGGCTGCAGGAGGGCACCGCGGTGGCAGCCAGGATGTCACTGCTCCGCGAGCTGTCCCCTCCACCCGTGGGGCTCACCCAGTGCCGGCAGCTGAGACACCCCGATGCAGGGAAGGGCTGGGGGCTCTCGACGCCGGTGGGTTTTTAACACCTGGAAATTGTCAGTGATTCAGCAATGAACAGATTTTTTGTTTCTCTTCTCTCCGCCTCACCCCCTGTACCTCTTCTGCTCCTCTGACTCTCTCGCCCCAATGCTGCAGAGACATCCCCATCCTGCACCCCGCTTCCCAGAGCTGGGGAGGGTTGCACCCCATCACTGAAGGGCCATATCCATGGGAAGGAAACGAAAGGGCCACACGCAACGCCACTGGGCACCCCACTGTCAGGGAGCTGCAAAGAGGGGGGCTCTGTGCCCTTCTCCAAGGGCTTGGGGTCAGTGTGGGGTCTGGGTCCAGCACCAAGCCCCTGATGGGGATGGTATGGGGCAGGGTCGTGGTGCGTGTTCCCTGAGCCACCTCCCCGCCCTGCACAGCAAAGCTCCCCCCTCTTTCCACAATATCTGCCCAAACCAAGCGGGAGTTATCCCAGGGAGCAGGGAGATGGGGGCTGCACGTTAACAAGTGCCGCTTCCTGGCTGCAGCCACGCAAAAGAGCTGACAGGGCTGGGGACCCCACGGCGTGACCACCCGCCCGTGGTGCCTCTCCCCACCATTGCCATTTCAGCCCCCGCAAAGCCCAGCAGGCAGCTGCCTGCTGCCAGCCCCGCGGCAGAGCTTTCCCTGCGGCGGGTGTGCGAGCGGGGAGAGCGGCGTGATGGATGCACCCGGTGGGGAGGCACTCAGCACCGCGCTGCCGCATCGGTGCCTCGCCGGAGGCAGGGGGGGACTGTCTCCCTGCCACCTCCATCCTGGTGCCTCCCTCACGCTGCCTGGGGCAGGTGGGGGCAGCTGAGAAACTGAGATGTAACAGGGAGGAGAGAGAGAGAGAGAATGGGGAAGGGGAAAAGGAAAGGAAAGGAAAGTCCAGGGGGAACATTCACCATGGGGAGAAAAGGTGGGTCCTGAGGGCTGAGGGGCAACTGGAACACCAAACCACTTGACTTGGGAGTCTTGCGCTGATGCAGGATCAAAAGTCAAGGTAAGCAAGAGGGTGAAAGCACGAGCCTATGCACTGTTCTTGGTTTGCAGCAGGGAGGGGCCTTGGGGATGTCATCCACAGCCCTCTGTCCCCACACGGGTTCCCTGGCCTCTGCCTTAAGCACGCTGCTTAATGAGGGCATCTGATTTACTATCCAGGAGTCTCGCAGGGTTAATTAAGAGCCTGCTGTGCTCCTATTGGCCGTTGCTTCCTATAACATAAGTTAATTCACTGCTGCAATTAAATACTCAGTTGCAATTAACAGCCAAGGCAGCGCTTGAGCCGGAGAGCATCACCGGGGCCCCGCAGAGCGACAGCTGGTGAGACCAACCTTGCCACCAAGCCGTGGCATCCCTCACCCTCCAGCCTCCACCGCGGGGGAAGCTCGGGGCGGGGCTGCCCCTTCGTGCTCCCCAGACGACAGCAGGTTTGAAATGAGCTTATGCATACGGCTTCAAATTCAAACAAGCACCACGCTCCCCCCTGGCAAGTCCCTGCTGCAGGGAAGGAGGCACAGCCGTCCCCATCCCTGTGGGGCTGGGGGTGGCGGGGGGTCTGCACTCACCGGCCCCCCCGCGGGGTCTCGGATGTAACCGTAGGCGATGGTTTTGTCGATGGCAAATCCGAAGTCTGCCCGACGGATGTGGCCGACCACCTCGCCGTCCCGCCAGACCGCCTCCAGGCCGAACATCGGCACCTTCCTGCAAGGTGAAGGCAGGGCTGCCGTCAGCAAAGCCCCACGTCGGGACCCCACGAGGGAGAGGGGCTTGGGGGGACCAGACCTCAGCTCTGCCCCGGGCCAGCCCATGTGCCAGGGCTCCTGCTGCCCACAGGTTCATTAACGTCCCAGGTGTTGGCAAAGCCCCTCCAGCCCAATTTACAAAACCTCCTGCTGCTCCGGGCGAAACAAGATAAACCCACTCCCTGTCACACCGCTTCCACCTCCCATTAAACATCCAGCAGGGAATTTGCAGTGGGATTTAAATTAAAGACGGAATTAGAGCATGGAAAACAGCTGAGCCGGCTTGCAACTGAGCTCCACGTGCGTGCCCGGGCGCAGGGGTGCCCGGGGATGGCTGAGGGTGGTCGTTCCGGGGTGGCCGCTGGCGCTGGGCGCTGCGTGGTGCTGAGCGGAGCCCGACAGTGGTACTCACTCCTCGGTGGTGAAGCAGACGAGGCGGCGGAAGATGCCCTTGGCTTTCTGAGCCTCCACAGCCTCCCGGCCCAGGAAGGGGATGCTGGACTTGAGCTTGCAGGTGAAAGCTAAGCCTGCTTCTAGCGGGGTATCGTCGGGGCGCAGGTCTGCGTGCCAGTGCCTGTACCCTGCAGAGAGCAAGCGTGGGTCGCCCAGACTCCCCCTGCCATGCAGCAAGCCTGAGGTGAGCAGCATCAGGCAACCAAGACATCACCTCTGCCTCCTGGACACCCCTGTTGCCTTTGATTCACTTGCCCCTGGACAAAGCACCCTCAAGAGAAGCCCAGATTGGGGAAGTCTCAGCAAGGAGCGCTGGGGCCGGTAGCATCTCTGCCAGTAGCTGCCAGACCTCCAGTCACACTAACCCGCCCTTGAATCTGGGAAATACTCATTTTCCCTGGGTCCCCTGGCTGGAGGAAAAGCAACAAAGTGCTGCTGTAAGGGAAGCAAGAAACCTTTCTCGATGCTGAGGCTGTCGATGGCTCTGTAGCCGGCGTTGGTAATGCCGTGCCGGGCACCCGCCTGCATCACCGCCTGGTAAACCTTCACGCAGTCTGTCCTGGGCACGTGCAGCTCCCAGCCCATCTCGCCAACGAACGACAACCTCATGGCACGGACCTGTGAAATGTAAGAGGCCAAACACCCCTGAGGACAGAGCCAGGCTGTGCAGCGTGGGAGAGGCCACGGAGCCGCCCGTTGCCACGGCGGGGTGAAACCCGGCTCCCCCGGGAACCTTGTGCGAACACCCTGCTCTGGTGGAAGGCATTTCTTTGCTCTCCCCAGTGCTGAAGCCAGAGTCAGACTGAATTTCTTGTCTCTGGACAGCCTAAGCTTGGCACCTCAAACCGCAGCTACCAGCAGCGCCCAGGAGGGATGGCCAGTGAGCAGTGCGCTGCGCTCAGCATCCTCGGGCCACCCATCCTCGGGCTGTCGCTGGGGTTAGACGATGCTCCGGCTCCAGCCGAGCTTTTGTCTCCCTCTGCTGATCCATCGACGCTAGAAGAAAGCCCACAGGCACCCCCAGCCTTGCATCTCCCTACATCAGACAGGGAAGCTGGTCCCCAGCAGGTCTGTCCTGCTTTGGGGCACTTTATGGCTGCTGTCCACCAGGAATGTCCCCCACTTGGGATGGTGCTCCCATGGCACAGGCACCCAAAGGCCTCACGCTCCCAGGCAGGGGCTGAGCCCGGCATCCCAACCCGCTCCCCACTCACCCCAGGGGGATGCTCAGGTTTCCCCCAGCAGAGCTTGCACCCCAAAGCGTTACTCTCTGCTGCCAAATTAGCTCCACACCGACTGCATGAAGCTCCAAAGAGGAATGAGCAGATCAGCACAGGGGACTCGGTGCTTCTCGGGGGAAGCCTCATCCTCGGAGATATGCCTGCCTGCGCTCCCTCCCGCGGGCACAGACCTCCCGGCTGTGCTGGGACTGCTCTGTCCGTGTGCCCCCTGCTTCTCACCCAGGCAGGCTTGCCTGCATCCTCCTGTTGTCCCCACTGAAACAGTCTGCATTCCCAAAGCTTCCCAGGCCGGTTGGGGCCACCCCAGCTCAGACACCTTTCCTGGAGATACCCCTTGAGTCTGAGCTGCATTTCACTCTGCTTCATCCCTTTGGATTTTTCCACTTCCTCCCCCACAAACACCCCTCTGGCTCATCCTTTCGGATGCACATCAACTGCAAATGCATACCCCGCTTTGGGAGAGAGATTAACTCCAGAGTTTCACGCCAGATTGTGATCTGCAGTCTTAATAAAGCAGTTTTCAGCTAGGAGGAGACTTCCAGGCTGGTTCTGTTGGCCAGGCACTCTCCACTGGCTCTGGATGTCGTTGGGGCAGAAGCTGCATCTTGCCGTTTGCTGAGCTCTTACTACAACCGGGAGCTGGTCTCAGCTGTGCTCTCTAATCCCGCGTGTAAACAACAACAGACCACAGCAGCTGCTGCCCAAAACAGGCAGCAACAGGCACGAGAAGTACCAAAGGGGTGCCCGGGCTCCCCGCTGCGAGGATGGCCAGTGAGCAATGGCCGAGAACCCAAATCCATCCTTATTTCACCCAGTACCCTCATGCTCTACCAGCACTGCAAAAATAACAACCTCAAGCAGAGTTTAAGGCAGCTTTTAAGATGCCTTAACCTTTACAGTAGAAGTGGAGAGGAGGAAGGAGTGCCACGGGTATTGGGAATTTATTTTGAGCCTCCTCACAAGAAGCTGTGCCGGGGACACATCCTCCCTTCGGCCCCCACCACAGCCCCGCGAAGCACAAAGGCTGACAATTGCTTTTTGAGGTGCCCAGACACAAGGGGTGCGGAGAAGCTTTTCACTCCACACAAAGGTGTCACCTAATTAGGGAACAGCCAGAGATCAAGCCGCTGCAGTCAGCTACCATCTTCATCGAGGCAGGAGATGCTCTGGGGATTGACAGGCAACTTCCTGGCTCGTTAACCCTGCCTGCAACTCAGCAGTCAGCGCTGCAGCTAAAGTGCACTTTACTTTCAGGAGCAAGTTACTCCTGGGAGAAACCTCCCCTGGTCCAGGGGAGCGACCATCATGGTAAGAGTGGGGAGGCAGAGCAGTGCACCACAGAAAACAAGTTATCCTCAGGAAAACTGGGGTGCCAGTCATTAGCTTTGCCCAGGCAGGGGTTGGGGGCTCCACCCACGTGTGCGTACCCCAGGCAGGGGTGTGCATCCCACCACGGAGGCTAGGGGGGATGTCAAGGGCTGGGCTCAGCCATTCCTGCCGGCTTTCTGCTGAATTCCCCTAGGAACAGGTTTTTCTGTTAGATTTCAACTGGAGCTATGAAATAGCATCAATTCCTGGGTCTTCGAGCAGCAATTCAAAAGCATTTTAAGTATTCTAGAAAATGAAAACCTGAACTTTACCCTGTATCCCGCAGTGAAATTCAGAGGGGGACCTTTCTCTGCTGTTCAATACAATGAGGAACGCTATATATAAACTCACAAACCAATCAGTAATTTCCAGAATCATTAACTCTGCTGGAACTCTCCTTTCATTCCAGCCGATTTTGTTCAACTACTGAGTTAATGTGTGAAAATCTCAGCGATAACTTTTTAAAGATGTTGGGTTCAGTTTAATCCCCCTGGAAGGCGATAATATCAGTGAAGGCTTCAGCCCACTGTCCTGAGAAACCCTCGTAGTCTAATTTCGGTGTGGGATGGAGTCCCCCCTGCTCACTGTGCAGTGGGGGCCTGATGGAGACCTCCTGAAGGGTGGCCCTGGCAGCAGGCTGGGTGACCCCCACAGCCCTTGGGAAGGAAAGCTTTTTTCCTACAATCAGGGCATTTACACCCAAAAGAAGCCACAAAATTTCTACCACCTATTTCTTCCACACAGGACCGGATTATATTTTGTCAACTTCAAGCAAAATGTTCTTGAAGACGGAAGCATTTATACACCTTTCCCGTGGGATAAGTAGATTATTACGAGATGTTATCAGCTTGCCACAGGTGTGACAGGGGAGGGCGCGGGAAGGGTTATAACTCACCGGTGGAGACTAAAATGCAACGTGTTGGACAACCTGCAACAATGGATTGGCTTTTGGGTCCCCTGTGCCCCTGTGCCCCCCGCCAAGGGACACTGGACACACCGTGGGGTTTTGGCACCCAGAGCACAGGGAGCACTGATGGTGATGGTTTGGAGGATTAACCCGAGTTGGGCAAAATCTGTGGCTTAGTTAAACCACCCTAAATCCTGGCTAGGCTCCTGCACACAAATCAAGCAGCCTTAATTTGATTTAGCAGCAATCCCTTCAGCAGCCAGCTGCATTCGAATTAAAGCCACTTTAATTCTGAATGAAAAGTGGCCACACGTGGCTTAACCCAATTTCACTAATAGCCAGCCTGTCTCCAGCTCCCTGTTTTCCTGCTGCCTTTTACAAGATTCACCACTGCACCTTCACCAGCTTCATCTCCCATCAGACACCAGCCTGAGAGCCAGAGCAAACGCTCGGCTCCTCTGGATGCGAGAGGGATGCCCTGGGACCGCTGCCTGCCCAGATTTCCCATGGGAAGGATGGGGTACAAACTCAACCCTCTCTTCCAAAGTGGCATTTTTGCAACAGAAGGAATATTTCATATGGGGTAAACATCAGAAAGAAACCAAGGCAGAGCTTCCCCTGCAAACCTTGCAACAGCTTTTCCCCAAAACTTGTCAGCAGCAGGTTTTCCCAGAATGTTTCTCTTTTGACAAAACGACACTTCATGGTCACCAACTCTTCTATTTAGGGTGTTTCAAGCAGGCTAAATCAGCAGCTTCACACATGACAAAACTCCCCAGAGAGCTGCCATCACCCCCTTTTCCCAGGGATAACTTCAGACCACGTTGCTCTCCGCTGGGCAAGGCGGGGGAAGAGATTCAAGGTACTTTTCTCACTGCCTCGCACCAGGCGAGACGGAGGAGTCCAACCAGACAGCGCTGTGAGACCTCACCACAAACCCCAGGGACTGATCCACCTCTTTGCAACACAGCCGACGGCACCAAACCGCTTTAGGCTGAGCCTTCCTCCCTCGACACCTCCGAGTGATGCCACACAACGTGTTAAAACCATCGCTGCGGGTCCTGGCAGAGGTGCCGGGCTGCCAGCCTGGGCAAGGTGCATCTCCCACGGCTTGCTGAGGGCTGTCGCACTGAGGACAGCATGCACATGCCTGCCCTGTGCTCTGCAGGCAGTGCAGGCAAAGCGAGCTCACTTCTGTCTGCAAAACACCACATGGGCGCTGCCTCCCTCCCCAGGCGATGCGTCGTGGGGGCAGGAGCCGGCCAGCACCCCCCACCCATGACTCCCCTCAGGCACCCAAGCTGGGCAGCGGTGCTGGTTTTCACCATCACCCCAAAGGGCTTCTCATCCCTTCGCTCCGATACCGAGGGGCTTAGCCCGAGGTGTTAGCACAGAGCGTTACCTTTTCTGCGCTTTTCTTGCGTAACTGCTGACGCGAACCCTGAAGTCTGGGCAAATGCAGGATGATCTGTGCTTGTACAGAAAGCTTAAGGTTGTCAGACTTCTCCTGTGATCAAATACAGAGGCTCCACAGGCTGCCCAGCCCTTACCGCCAGTACTTGACGTGCTTGACATTAAATCGTCCCTATTTTTTTAATGAGTAGGGGGAAATGGAAAGTGTCTGAAATGTCAGATAATCTCTTTGTCATCAACACTCACCCCTAATCCATCGGAGGCACCTCTTGTTCCTCTGACATCACTGCAAAGCCATAAGTCACCATGTCCCTTCCCCAAGCTCAGCCCAGGCTACAACACCACTGCATGGGCTGGGAGACCTGGCAGACAATCGGAGAGGAAAACACCTTGCTCCCACCCTATTTTTTGGCCTTTTCCATCAAAAATACCCCAACAAAGCTGCCCACTGCAGCTATGTGGAGGCAGACAGGTTCCCTAGCAGAGGACACTCGGCTGCACAGGCTATGGGCAGTCGCCCCAGTGAACAAACCTCCCTGGGGAGCTGGAGGGCTGGCCCTGTCCTACCGTGCATCCTGCGACCGTGGTGAGTTTGTGGGTGGAGAAGGGGAAAGCTTCGTTGCTGAGGTCGGTGTCGAGCACTTCTTGGAGGACGACGCGGCTGTGGGGAAACAGCAAAGCAGCCGCGGTGAAAGGACGTAGCTTGCCAGCCTGCTCGGACTATCACTAAACTTGCCTTCTTGTCTTGATGGCAAGACAGACCTCTCTCTCCAAACGGGAGCTGACGTGGGTAACATGCCACATTGTGAGAGCCTCGAAAGAAACGCCAGTTCCCCAGCAAATGGAGCATCGCTCCAGCCAGACCATTGCCTGGTGCCGTGGGGCTCACACCAGCACCCGGCATCCTTCCCTCCCTCCATCTCTCCCTGTATCCCTTCCTCCACCTCTCCAAGGGCCAGGCATCAGGGTGCAAGGAGGGGGTTGCAACACTCTCCCCACACTCACCTCAGGGGGCCCTGGATGCTCATCATGCCCAGCTCCTCCGAGCAGTCAAGGAGTTTGCACTGGAGCTTCATGTCCTGCAGCACGGCGGTGATGTGCGACCAGTTGTGCTGAGCCACGGCCCCGCCGATAGCCAGGTAGTAGCCGTCCCCTGGAAGACACCCCCCGGCACCCTCTCAGGCTCGAGAGCGTCAGGCTGGGGGCCATGCCCAGCTCAGCTCAGGGCTGGGTTTGCGCTCCAGAGGCTGAGTTGCTGCCTGGAGCCTCTTCAGCTTTCACAGCCCATGGGGGGGGACCACCAAGAAAGGTGGTGGGGTTAAATAGTGCTGGGGCAAGGGAGGGCTTTGGGCTCTGCTAACATCCACACGGCCTTTTGTGGGGCTCGGCACAATGAAAACCAAACGACCATTAAAACCTGAAAGAAGAAAAGGTAAAAAAAACCTGTTTGAGGCCTGGAGGTACCTGTGCGTGCGTGAGCATCGCGGGAAGAGAAACAAACCCTTTGTCCCTTGAGACCAACAGCAAAAGCTCCTGCTCTTTCGTCCCAGTACAGAGTGGATGCCAAAGTGAGAGGGAGCTGGGAACTAGAGGTGGGAGCAGGGAGGGCTGCAGCGCCCGGGCCATAACCAGCGCAGGGGCTGCACTGTATACGAGGAGGAATTTCATCCTGGGTGGAAAAATCCCCAGGGATGGAGTTTGAGAGCTGATTAATGTGTAATCAATCTTCCCTCTGTCTTTCCTGCCACTACAAAATTGCTCTCTGATAATCTGTCATAACGATAATAAGTGAAGCCACCTACTGTAATTGGAAAAATAGACTTTGCTGCGATTAAACTCCTCCATCGCCCGACAAACCCTGCAGCTCTGCCAGCCACCTGCCATCACCCTTCTGCCTCCCGTGAGCCCCCAGACGAGAGGGATGTGGGGTTGTCCCACGGGGAGGGAAGAGCTCAGTGGCACCCAGCCACGCGGGGGCGAAGGCGCTGAGATGGCCCCCACAACCCCCACCATCCCCGGCTGGTGCTGGGGGCTGTGCCCGCTGCAGGGCTGGTCCCTTCCGAGCACCAGCTCTGAGGGTGACGCTGTGTGGGGACAGGGCTCCACGGGCACGGGCCACCCGAGTGCAAACCTCCCTTCTGGTGGCAGCGCCAGCACTCGGCAGCGAGGCTGGAGACCAGCTCAGTGTCCTCCTCCTCCGCTGCTGCCTAATGCCGTTTCTGCCCTCTGGGCTGACTGCTCTGCTCCCTTTCAATTCCTCTTTATTGCAGCTGATAAGGACCTGGGGAGAGGTCAGAGCCACCAGCCGGGGCTGGACAAACCCAATAATGCCGATGAGCAGTGCAGGGCCCCGGGGACAAGGGGGATAATTGGGTTACAGGGACAGAGGGGTGGAGGTGGAAAAAGCCAGGTGGCTGCCATTAAGTAAATGCAATCACCCCCATGCCTGCGGCCCCTCGAGCGAGGTGGGGATGGAGATGCTGGCAGGCCTCAGACTGAACCTGCTGCCACAGCTTTCTGGGACTGGAAAGGTCTTTGTGTACACTGACACAGCTAAAAAAAGGCAGCGGGAGAGGCTGGGAGCTGAACTGCAGGAGGGTAAACCCAGCCAGCCATCTCCCCCAGCCCCTCGGCGGCTGCAGAAACGTGCCCGATTCCAGCATCCCCGTGCTCACAGCTTTTACCTTCGAAGGCGGGGGCCAGGGGGGAGGCCGGCTCCCCGGGGCTGATCCGGCTGACAGTCAGGTCGCTCTCCACTCCGCCCCGCTTGTTCAGCATGCAGGTGTACACGGTCGAGCCTGGGGGAAGGAGTTGGGCACCGATGCCCATCAGCCAGCCCTTGGCAGAGAGCCCCAGACCTGGCAGGTGGGTAGCAGGAAAATTTGTCCTCATCATGACATCAGTTGCCACTGCCTGGGTATGTCCTGACCGACCCTGGATGTCCCAGCACCAGGAGGAGCAGGGGAGTGATGCTTTTCCCCCTTGAGATCTGTGTGAGGAGCTGAAGCTGCATCCTCGGAAATGCCATAAGCTGTCTCCCAGCCCCAGAGAAGGAGACAGCTTCTCCCTGCGCAAACCGCAGCTGGCAAGGGTTGTGCTTGATTTACTCCAGTACCCACCACGTCTCCAGCTGTGAGCCACAGCTGGAGCCAGAGGGCCAGACCCCCCCTCTCTCTCCCCCTAGCTCAGAGCATGTTTGTCCCAGTGCGAATGAGAGCAGAAGCCAGCCTCCGGTGAGGACAGGGAAACTCTCACAGGCTTCCCATACCCTCTGCAAAAGCAGCATTTAAAAGAAAAGCCAGTTTGGGTTCCCCCCCTGGTTCATTTTGGGATAGGATGTGATTTCCCAGGGCAGAGCTCAGCAGAGGCAGCGTGCAGCCAAAATAAGGGGGCTGAGCCCGTACCTGGCGCTTTGCTCACATCAGCAGTAAACAGCCAGTTCGCCGCTTTTGTTGCTTCAGGCCCAACCAGGTAGAATTTCCCGAAATAAGACATGTCGAAGAGAGCCAGGGCGTTCCTGCACGTTAAGCATTCACTCTTGATCTGCAATTAAAGCAAACACACTGCTGATGTTGAGCCATATTCTCACTCCACAAAGGGAGGCACACATGAAAACTGTTTATGTAATGGGAAACAATACCAGGACACTTGCCTGGTGCCTTTAAAGGCTTCAAAACACCCCTGAAAAATCAGGTATTAAATGAAGCAAGCCTGACAGGCCTTCCTGTGTGCTCAATCCCATTCCTTACCGCACTAACACTGTGACAGTTATCAATAATAGCTAAATTTTATCAAATTGGGTTCTTCCCCCAAGCTAGTCTCAACTCTTCCATTTAGGAAAGCAGCAGTAAAATTCCCGTGGCCTCTTCACTGAGGTTTCCGAGCACAGGCCACACATTTCTCTTAATCTTTGTGGAACATTTTTCCTGTTTTGGGGCAAAGCTCGCTGCTTCCCCTCCCTCTGAGCCTCACCAACTCCACCCAAAGTGGTGCTGTAGCACAGGCTCTGCTGCCTCTAACCCTCCCACCTCCAGATGTGCCCAGCGGTTTCGGCCGGGGGGGGCTGCCCCCCACACTCACAATGTCATGGTGGGGGGGGAAGTCGAAGGTGTACTCGCTCCCCAGCAACCGGTTGTAGGTGTAGTCCCTGTGGCGCTCACGGCCATACGCGCCATAGTAGTCGTAATCCAGGACCTGGGGGGGGATGGAGGAGGATGGGGTCAATGAGGAAGACAGCGTGAGGCTGAAGCCAAAGGGCTACTCCCAGTCACATTCACCCCATGTCAGGAGAGGAGTGGGTCCGTGCAGGACCTGGCTGTGATGATGGGTCCCTCCCCGGCATCCCTGCCCACGGTGATGTGTCCCCTCCCCGGCATCCCTGCCCACAGCGATGTGTCCCCTCCCTGGCATCCCTGCCCACGGTGATGTGTCCCCTCTCTGGCATCCCTGCCCACAGCGATGTGTCCCCTCCCCAGCATCCCTGCCTGCAGTGATGTGTCCCCTCCCCAGCATCCCTGCCTGCTGCTCTTCAATATATAGAAATGAGATGGGTGCCTCTCATCTGGGGGCGTTGCAGGCAGACGCTGCCTGTTGCAGAGGGACAGGCAGACAGACTCACACAACATGCACGCACAGATCTCCCCCTTACCGCTGTTACAGTGAATTAAAGCCCAACAGCTTTTACAGACCCGTTTTGGGGACATGCAGCTGCCTGCAGCACGTCGCACACCCTGTGCACGCAGGATCCATCCTACGCTCGCCGGGCACAGCCGCTATGCTCCGGGCTGAACGCTCCCCAAAACGTGTGCCGTGCTTACCGGGGCTGCTCCCCCGGGGCTGAACCAGCCCGGCCTCTCCCAGCCATGCCGCTCCTGGAAAACGCAGCCCTGTCGCAGCAGCTCCTACACAAGCAAAGCCAGAGAAATGGGAACAAACAGTTAAAAAAAGCACCTTTTCACTGCTTTTTGAGCAGCGCCCAGGCTGCCCTCCTCGAGTGCGTGCTCAAGACCTGACTTGTGGCCCCTTGGCTTTGGCTATCAGCAGCCAAAATCAACTCTGTGGTTTGTCTTTTAAAACAGTGGCAAACCCCAGCTGCCTGCAAATTGCCTGATATTTTTGTCCCCCCGAGAAAGGTATTTGCCTCAGCAGCGGCCAACGGGCAGGAGTCTGAAAGCCCAGCTGTGCACCCCACCAAAGCCTGTGCTACGGTGCACGAATTACTGACCGAGAAACGCTAAATCCAGAGAGCAAGATTCCCCCCGATGTTTACAACAGTAATTATATAATAACATTTAAGATTTATACGGCAACCTGCTCATTCCTCCTCTGTGCTCTCGGGAAAATCTCTCTGCACGCAATTAATTAGGGATCCATTAAGATATTTTTGTTTGGTGCCTCTGTTCGGAAAAGAATAGATTTTGTTGAACATTTCAGAAATGATTCAGTGCCTATTTATAAAACACAGCACATGTTCTGGAGCTGCATGTATAAATACCAGGCTGTCAGTCAAATGGGCATCACTTATTAGACATGCTATTAAAAAATAAACTGCATCCTCGGTGACAGAAAACAACTGAGCTGTCAACCAAACACTGGGCGACAGTGGGGAGGGATGTCTGTCTTGCTGCTTGAGCCTCTGCTCTCCATTGGAAGAGGAATGGTGTGATATGAACTAGCGACAAGCAGAAATGGGCTTGAGAAATGTGGCTGCTCCTTGCTGGGACAGGGGCTGGTGGTGATGGGGAGGAATGAGGCACCGGCCCCAGGTCACCCCGAGAATCTTGGGAGTGGTGGGTGATTTTGGGGGCTCTGAGCTGCAGTTGCTGCAATGCTGCTGATGCAGCAGACCACTGGAAGCTGTTTTCTTTTTCTCAAGTGCTGCATCCTGAAAGCATTTACCTATGGAGATTTGTGCAAGGAAGCAGCTGGCGAAGGTGGGAGCAGGGAGGAGCCCCGGCTGGCAGCTCCAGGGAGCAAAACCAGTGGGGACTTAGGGGGTTTCAGCAAAACTGCCTCCGCAGAGGCACAGCTGCTCCCCACTCTTCCCACACCCCTCCTCATGCCCCAGCCTCGCTCTGCATTGTGAGACGCTGTTTTGGGGAGGAAAAGCTGCTGCTGAGCTGCAAGTGAGGCATGGTGAGAGGTGGGTAGGAGATCACCATGGGCATCCAGCATCCCACAGCCCTCGCAACTGCCCCTGAGTCGGACTGACAGGGAATGAAATAAGCCTCTGAGCTCTCCTCTCCACTTTGCCTTGCCCAGCAACCATCACCAGGCTCTTAAGCCATATCTGCTAAGTTAAATATTACGGGAATGCTTGGCATCTCTGCCATTAAACTGTCCATGCCCCCAGCAGCCTCGCAGTGTGCACCCGGCAAGCTTTGGGGTTCAGCAGGGATCTTCTCAGGATGGATGGATGGGAGCATGCATGCAGCACGCTGCTCCAAGGAGTCACATGGCTGCGGTCACTCTTTGCCACCTCTTTTTTGCTGCAAGGATGCTGCAAGGGTCTCCCATAGCTTCTTGCACGGCAGCCCGGGTCGGGGTGCGCATCCTCACCTCGTGCAGGGGGTCCTTCCTCACATTGCGCCCCGCCAGCGGCTCATCGTGGGGGAAGACGACGGAGTAGTTCTTGGCGTAGGACTCGTGGCTCCGCTCCCGGATCCAGCGGTTGTTGTCAGTGAGGGAGTGGTGAAACCTCCTGGAAGGCAGGGAGAGGGCAGCGTCCGGATGAGCCCACCAGCTCACGGGGTGCCTCTTCCCCCCAGGCATGGCTCTCTTGGCCAGACCCAGATGTGGATGCAGCTGTTGTGGTGTAAAATTGCTATTTCTGCACCCATTTCATGGGTAGGAGAGCAGAGGAACCAAGCAGGGCCTGGTGCTGGCCCATCAGATCCGGGTGCTCGTCGCAGCCCCCCCTGAGCTCCCCAGGCCTGCTCCAGGCACATCTACCCCAGAGCAACTGGGAGCAGAATACAACCCTGCTGGGTGGGAAATAAATAAAAAAAAGAGGAGAATTGAGATTAATTCTGTGCTGCTTCAGCATGGGGCCAGTCTCAGAGCCTGCCTTGCACACAGCCCAGGTTTAAACCCAGCCCTGACGAGGGAAAGAGCCCTGGACATTCCTGACATTTTTCATCCAATTCTCTCTAGGCTGAAATATAACTAAAACCCGAAGCATTTTAAATTTGTTTGACATGTTTTCAACTTTTAAACAGAAAACCTCCTTGAAGGAATGTGGCAGTTCAGCACACGCTTGGGTTGTTATTACCAGAGACTATAACTCAGGGACAGCATCTCTGGGTGCCAGTGACATCTTTCCCAGGACTGGGGAAAGGGAGACAGCAGGGGAAAGGCAAGACAAAGTGTCATTTATAGGACATTTTAAAACAATACTTTCAGCTTCCCTCCCCGCTGCCTGGGTGCCAGGGAGAGGCAGGGCACTGGGGCCAAGCCCTGCAAGCAATGCAAGCAATGCTCCCCAAAAGCAGCCGTGGGCTGGCTGTGAGGGCAGCTGCCTCTTCTGCCAGCACAGGACAGGCAGCGGGTGACACATGGCATGTCACCAGCATCCATCTGCCCCGTCAGCCCCAGCCCCTTCACTGACGTGCTGAATTTTTGACAGCGGCAAGAGGAGCAACAGCTGCCAGATGAAATATTTACAAGCGAGTGTTTTGAGAGGATAAATATTTAAATGTGAAGAAAAGGGAGTTATTTAAAGAGTAATCACCACCAAAAGGGGAAAAAAAAGGGACTGGCACCAGTTTGATGACGGGGCAGACAGGATACAGGGGATGCTCAGGTAAGCCAGATGCAAGGGCTGGAAAGCCCCCGGCTACTGTCTGAGCAGGGCTGGGGTCCCACGGCGCAGGTCAGCCCCACGATGGCTGTGGCTGAGCCAACCCCCCCGTGTCCAGCTGTGCAGCGGTGCCTGCCCAGCCCGGGCGTTTCTCCTTCCCAGGCTTGGCCCATCGCTGGCCTGGCTGCAGGAGGCACCATCTCCCGCTGACCTCTGCAGGCACCAGCACCGACTCCCCTCTCCTCCCAGCCCGAGTCAAGAGGGTGTTCACCAGCTTTGCCACTACAGCAACGTGATTTTAAAAGC
The DNA here is from genome assembly GCF_031877795.1 of Strix aluco. Taxonomy (NCBI): domain Eukaryota; kingdom Metazoa; phylum Chordata; class Aves; order Strigiformes; family Strigidae; genus Strix; species Strix aluco. The sequence goes on from NC_133950.1 coordinate 12,004,101, forward strand.
TTTGTCCCTGACAAGGTGGTTGCTGTCGCTAGCAGCCCTATAAGAAAGCCCAAACCCAATCAAATATAATCGAGCAAGTCAAAAGCAATTACAGAGCCAACATCTGCACAGTCAAAACTCCCGGCCCATGTTGTGCTGCAGATCGGGAGGAAAGCTAATCTTTCTCATGTTGAAATCATCACCCCCGATTATTAATTTAGAGGATTAGGCACAGCACTAATTGAACAACAACAAAACCGAAACGTAATTACCCTGTCCTTTCCCATCACCACAGTCTCCTTGTGTCTGATGGAAGCTGTTTGCGTAGAAGCAGAATAAGGCAAATAAGATAAACCCCACATGTAAACTCATTAAAGCCATTGAGTGTAATTGATTCTAGCTCCTCGGAGGGACACAGGCTGTGGCACAGATGCTGCCCGGACACCCGCTCCCAATACCAGTATCCAGCCCTGTCTCGAAGCCCATCCCCAGGAACCACCCCAAGGACAAGGGGTATCGGCGAAGGAGCCCACAGCCCGCGGGGAGCTGGGGCAGCCGGGGTGACTTGCCTGATGTCATAGCCGTACATGTCCTTCTCTGGCCGCCCGTGGATGATCCAGTGAGCCAGCTCCCTCCCGCAGCCACCTCCCAGCATCATCCCTGGAGGAAGAGGTGAGGACCCAGATGAGGCCAGGAGGCCAAGCACGGCTGTGGGTGCTGGGCTCTGCCCAGGACACGATGCCTGAGGTGTGATCCCTTCAGGTCTCTCTTACCAGCGCTGTTGAAGCCACAGCCAAGGAAGAAACCTCGGACTTCTGGGGCTTCCCCCATGAGCGGCTTGTGGTCAGCTGTGAATGACTCTGCAAGACAGAGAGGGGGATGTGCCAGCAAGGTCAGGACAGGCATTTTGGGGACACATCATGCGCTTTAGGAGCAAGGTTCCTACAGCTTCCCATGCCAGCCTCAGCCTGCTCCTGCTCCCAGAGAAGTTGATGGGGCCAGAGTTGGACCAACACCAAACACTTCCCAGCATTTCACCTTGGGCATCCTCGACCTGCACCTCTCCAACAGGGCCCAGGCAGCAGAGACCACAGGGAATAGCTGCCCTGGTACTGGGATGCCCAGCATCACACTGGGGTCTTGTGCAGGCTCCCAAAGCAAATATACATACATATATATACATATATTTGCTTCAGAAGCTTGCAGGAGTATAGATATGCACACACACGCATAGATGCACATCACGCTGCTGGTGGCAGAGGCAGGTGCTGGTGGCACAAGGCAGTTCCTTTGCAGTCCTGCGTGCTGCACAGTCCGTCCCTGCACCGTCGAGACCCCGGGCTCAGGTTAACTGTGCCCTCTGCACCCCCAGGGAGCTCGGCAGCACAGGCTGCACGCCAGCACTGCGAGGGGAAGACCTCTGTGCTCGGGTTTAGACTGAAAATTTGTGAAGCAGAATGAATCTCCAACCAGGAGGTACATGAGGTGCTGAGGTGGCTGAAGCAGCCTCTTGCTCCAGCCTGATCCCCCAGTCGTGGGGGCTGCACCGACCTGTTTGTTGCCTCTTCAACATCTGGGCCATATTTCATTATGATGACTATGTTTCACCTTCCTCAATTTCTGCTGGGAAATTTCATGAATTTAAGCTACTTTATTCAGCTGACGAATTGCTGCTGATGTCACCCAAGGCTCCTGTGCTAACGATGCCTCATGCTGCCACCTCCTGCTCCCCACAGGGCTGTTAACCACAGTCTGGGCAAATCCCCACTAGGGAGAACAGACACCCTGACAGAGCTGTGCAATCCTCCTCCCTGTTTTATGGTGGTTCATCCATCCGTGTGAAAGGAGAGAGAGAACACAGAGTTCAGTCTGGTCCTTCCCCTGCCCAGCAATGCCCAGCTTGTTTCCCAAGAGCTCAGCGCTCAGGAGAAGGGAAGAGGAGAGTCAGAAGATTATTTTATGCCGATATCCCCATACCAATACGCCAGGCTACAAGTTCACTGAGTTAATGGAGCAACACCCAAAGCACATCCCCTTCACCAGTGGTGCATGCCAGCCCTGCTGACTTTGCACTGGGATGGATGCTGACCCACTCAGCTGCAGGGCTGGACCAGCAGCCGGGGCAGAAACAGCTTAAACCACCCCAATTCAGTCTGCTTTCATCCCCTGTCCCTGAAAACCAGCACAGTAGCTGTTCTGGTGGTGAAATATTTACCGTGCACTAGACAAGGACAAGTGTTTGCTATTTGCTTCAGCCCAGAGTCACTCAGCTGTCGCAAGCAAACCAGCTGCTGGTTTAAATCAAGATGTAGAAAAGGAGGAGTGCTGACCGTTTGGAAATTACATTACTGTACTACAAATACAAGGCATATATCTATAAGAAGCCAGCTCCCCAGCGGAGGCCACCAGCTCTGCTTACACCACAGTTTAATCAAACCCGCCGTACCCAGGGCCAAGGCCTCCACCTTGTACATGTCATGTTTTATCTGCTCTGCCCTACTTTCCCCTTGTACAGCAGCACTGCTCCCTCCCCAAGGGCCTCGATGGTTTCCCTTTAAGTGCTTCAGCAAAAAGGGATTTTAAATTTTTTTTTTTTTTTAGCAGGGGGTGGATTTCAAGGCCAAACCAAGTGCGCAGGACTCGGGTTTGATGTGTGGCATCACCTCCAGCTGCCGCCACCGTGACGCTATGGCCTTTAACTCCACACCAGACAGCCTGGGATGTAAATCTGGGTAAATCTACATGCATCGGCCCAGAAACAAGTAGTAAAAATAGTAATATAACGCTTTGTAAAACAATGGCCACTGCTTGGAAAAAATCTGCCAGCCCAGTGGTCACAACATGGGCTGTGAATCTGTACTAACCACCCCCAGTTTGGACCAAGGCAATAAACTCCCCAGCTATTTCTCCACCTAGGCTAAGCCTGGGATGCCACCCCTCGGAAGATAACACCACTGCAGCCAGATCACAGCTGCTTTCTCTGCGTTCAGTTTTTCCTTCTCCCCAGCACATGAAGTTTCCCCTTGCCTCCAGCAAGATTCTTGGAGGAACGCAGCCACCCCCGTACCACTGCAGTCACATTACCTGGTCCACAAACAGTGGATTTAATGCCTGTTTTCTCCAGCACCGGTACTCTGTTGATGGCACCTTCGATGTGCTGCATGAAAACATCCCAGTCCAGATCAAAGAGACCAAAAGCAAATTTTTCAGATACCTGAAGGTAGGAAACAGAAATTGGGACACAAAATAAGAGTATAGCTGAGGGCTTAAGAATTTCTCAGCTCCGGCAGCGTAGGAGGCTGTAGGAAATAGAGGCTACTTCATAGTTTCTTTGGGTTTTCATGACCAGCCCAGACAATCCAAAATTCTGGGGCAGAGCCTGAATTAAGAGACCTGCACCTGGATAAAGGGATGATGCAGCAGGGCAGGGACCGCGGGGTGGCCTCTAAATCCCCCCAGCCCAGCCTTTTCATCTCATTTCCGTTGCCTCTACATCTCGTTTCCATGCCACAGACAGACCCAAAGGGAAGATGCTTTCCTGTGCCTTCGCCACCAGCCGCACGGAGGTTGGTACCTGCAGGAGCTGGGGGCTGAGGTGCTCATGTCTGTGCCCCCCCCCTCCGAGGTGGGTTCCCTGAAAAACTGCCTCGTTCTCCCAGAAAACCTCCCGGCACTGCTCACCTCCTCCCAGAAGATGGGGTTTGACTCATATCCACCCACGGAAAGGGCATCGCCTTGGAGACGGAGATACACCGAGGCGTCGTGATCGCGAACGTTCGGCATGTTCTGAAAAATGGGGAGGGGGAGCAGAGGGGTGAGAGGGGGCCAGGAGCCATGGGGAGACCCCGACATCACCCCAGCAAGGCTGAGTGGGATGAGCTGGGGGTCTGAGGTGACCCACCGAGGATGGGAGCAGCAGTGGCTCTGTGGATGCTCCCACAGCCCTGAACTTTGGGTGCCTGCGTACCCCAAGAGGAAGGCCCCCAGGTCAGCTCCAGCAAACCTGGCCAAACCACGGGCAAAGCGGCTCGTGCAGGCAGCGATGCTGCGGGCAGTGTGCCCATTCACCAGGCCTGAGAGCCCAGGCACCCAAGCTGGAAGCCAAGTCTTGCCCAAATCCTGCCTAATTAGCAGCTGTCAAACTGGCAATCCTCGACTCCCCGGCTGCTCCTCCATGGCACAGTCAGCACCGGGGATGCTCAGGAGGAGCAGGAGCAGCCGCTGCAGTTGATCCCAGCTTGGAAAGCATCGTTCCTCTGCCACCCACCTCTGCAGGAGGATGCCACAGCACAACACGCGGGCAGCAGTGCGCAAAGAATGAGGGATTTGTTCTCGTGAATAATGGATAGAGAAACACGTAGATAGCATGGAAGCATTGGTGTAGGGTCTCCGCATTTCATGTTGACAAATGGAATTAAGTGGATTGAACAGGAGGCACCAGGGTCTGCAAGCTACAGGCTCTTCTCTGAAAAGTCTCCTCACCGTGTTTGTACAGCACGGTGGAGTTACCAGGACATAAATGTAATCATGGACACCAGCACTTTTTAAAATGAGGCACCTCAGACTGAAGAGTCAGAGACTGTCAGTGGGATGGAAACTAAATAACGTGTCACCCTCAAAGCCCTGGCACCTGAGTGAATGAAGTCTTCGACTCCCGAACAATTCTCCACAGCCAGATGGCAGGAACAGATTTCTTGGGAGAGTTTAGAAATGCCTGGAGAGCTACACCTCTGCCTGCTGGGGATTGGGGCTTGTTCAGAAAGTGTTTGGCATCTTTATTAATGCTGCTATCAGATACCAAACACATCACAGACCCTATAATAATTCTACCAAGACGAAAAAAAAAAAGAAGAAAATTATCCTGCTAGTCATAACATCATTAAATATTAAATATGACTCTATTAAAGGTAGTCTGATAGTCCTGCTAGGAGGAGAAGCTGCTGGGTGTGCAATTCCCTGGGTGCAGAGCCTGACCTGGCAGCGCAGGCTTGTGCTGAAGGCAGGAATGCCGGGCGGCCGGGGGGGTCCTGCAGGACTAGGGGTCCCAGAGGGGTCTTTCCCACCTCACCCTGCTGCGTGCAGGAGGGCAGGAACCAGCGCTGCCCTCCAGAGCCAAGGAGCCGATCTGCAGCCGCGCGGGACTGACCTGAATGCCCTCGATGCGCTCGGTCACCACGTAGGCGTGATGCATCCCCACCAGCGGCACGTGCACGCCGGCCAGCTGGCCCAGGGCTCGTGCCCACACGCCTGTGGAGAGAGCAGCCCCGCGCTGAGCACCCCTCCATCCTCCGGAGAGCTGCGCTGCTCTGGGGGTGACAGCCAGACAGGGGGGACAAGGACTGATGCAGACCCCCCGGCTCAAGGGATGCAAAGCCACCCCCTGCTCTGCAGCCACAGCCCCAGTCCCCCCTGGTTCCCCACCATGCTTTGCCCCCCATACCTGCGCAGTTCACCACGCAGGGAGTCTGGATGGTCCCGTGAGCCGTCTCCACTGCATACACCCTCTTCACCCCAAAATCGTCAGCTCTGACCTGGATGCCAGTGACTGGGCAGTTCTCGATGATCTGGTGGCAGAGGAAGGGCAGCAGAGTCGTGGCAGGGTCGCAAGGGCAGGGGGATGACCCAGCTTGCCTGACATCTACCCCCAAATCTGGGCAAGGTGAGTTTAAGCAGTGGTCTGGGACTGGCCATCTCCCCTTCCCAACAGCTATTACCGTTGGTGCTGATAACAACACACCGCTCCCCAGCTGCAGACTTAAACCACTGCTCTGGGCACCTGCAGTTGCAGAGGATGTTTATTATTTACATGCACATGAGCAGAACAACGCACCAAGGATGGGCTGGTAGTCGCTGCCTTGAGGGATGGATTGTGTTACCTGACCCTAAAACCTCTGCTCTCCTGAAAAACCTGTCTTGGGCACTGCCTCATCTTGCTCCTAAAGACCTTTTTTTCATCCTATATTTTCCCCAAGCCTCATGGTTCCTGAGCTTTGTTGCTGTGACCCAAGCAGCCGTCAAAGCTGAACAGTGCAACACCCTTCTTGGGCAAAGATCTAACACTGCAGGACCAACTCCGCTCTGGTGGGAAAGAAGATGCTGGGGAAGGCAGAGGATGAAATCTCCTCCCAGAGTCAACAGGCACTAATTAGTAACTCCTAATTAGGAACTACCGTAGCGCCTCTGGCAGTTGCTGCTCTGGCAAGTGTTGAGCAGGTACCAGCTGGATCCATGGTGCCATCCTTGGGGACGTACAGCGTGCCGTACAGGTCGTCGATGTTCATCAGCGGGTACAGGTCCTTGGTCTGTGACGGGGTCAGGACATAGGACTCCACACCGTACACCTTCCCCAGCTGCCAACGGGACAAGAAAACCAGGAACTCAAGCAGGCAACAAAAGCTTTGGCCATCACTTGCTGCTGGCGGAGGAGGAGACCCCCCCAGGACATGTTTATCTCCCACATAAGGCAACTGCTGCCCCAATGCAAACCCTAAGTCCAGCACAGGGTGGGATGGTCTGCACAGACTTCAGGGAATACGGTGCCATATTCGCATGCAGCCTGCCTGTGCAGCTGGAAAAATGATACTGCCACTCTTCTACAACTGGAAAAATGATGCTACCACTATCTGAAAGGGCAAAAATCCACAGTTGGATTTAACTTGGCCTACTTTGCCAGCATTTTGCTGACTTCAGCAGCCTTACGGAAGCCAGAAGGCTGCCCTGGAAACATAACCCAGGCCACTGCAGCTCTCCGGGTGGGACGACAGGGAGGGACCGGCTGTTTGGAGACCCAGGGGCTCCGCAGCCCTGGGAACCTGGAAGGGTTCAAGGCCAAGTTGGACGGGGCTTTGAGCAACCTGGTCTAGTGGAAGGTGTCCCTGCCCATGGCAGGGGGTTGGAACTAGGTGATCTTCCAACCCAAGGTTGGAAGGTCCCTTTCAACCCTTCCAAGGTCCCTTCCAACCCAAACCATTCTCTGATTCTATGACCCCCAGTGCTGCTCTGGTGGGCAGGAGGTTAAACGCCACCTCCTGCAGCCCAGCCAGCCAGGGGACACAGCAAGGGGTTTCTTCCTACCGACATGAGCCTCTTGTACTCGTCGAGGCGCTGCTTGTTGGAGGCGATGAAGAGCCCCCCGTTCTCCACCCAGCCCGTGTGCAGCCCCGTCTCCGCCGGCAGCTCCCGACTGACCACGTCCCGCGTGTGCGCCAGCAGCTCCACCTCCACGTCGCTGGGACGCAGCTGCCACAGCAGACCTGGGGCGGGGGGGGACACACACAGCCCACGGGTGGGACAGGGGGCTCTGCCACTCCTCCATCACCCGAAGTGGGATGCAGAGGGGGCCCCACCGTCCCACGCGTGTCACCCTGTGGGGGCTCTTGCTCCATCTCGTGGCAACCTGCGAGTGCTACAAATCACCGATTTCTATTTTCCTTTGGTATTAAATGAATGGGAAAAAAGGGTTTCTGGAGTAGACTACCCCAGAAGAGACAAAACCCAAAAAAGCTTATTGAATTAACCTCTTCGAGCTTCCCATTCCCTACCAAAGAAAATTGGCTTAAAGAAGAAAAAAAAAAAGTGTGGAAATTAACTGTTTTCCTTTTTGCTGTGGCCACTTAAAACTTATTAAAAAAAGAAAATTCGGGGGATGTTTTCCTAACAAAAAGTTATGCCAAAAGGAAGAACAGAAACCCTGAAATTCTCCACATTTAAAGCCAAGACTCTCCACCACATCTGGAGACAGCCTATGCAATGGATCCCCCCCACGGACACCAGCACATCCCAAACTGTGGGCATCCCCGTGCCCACCACCCCCGCCCCGGGGAGCACCGGCGCTGTGCCCACCGCCTCACCGGCTGTGTGCCAAGTGGTGCCCGAGGTCAGGCGGTCCCTCTCCAGCAGCACAACGCTGGTGACACCCTGCTTGGCCAGGTGGTAGGTGGTCTGGCAGCCCAGGCTTCCCCCGCCGACCACCACCACCTCGGCTGAGGGTGGCAGGGGCCGGCTGGGCTCCCCACTCCTGGAGCCTTCCTCCTTCAGCGTCTTCTGGTACGGGACACTCTTCTTCGCCGTGGGGCCCGTCACGCTGCTGAAGGGCCGGGGGCTTCTCCAAGGGGGTGGCAGGTGGCATCGGGTGGCCGCCCGCAAGGCGCAGCTCACATAAGACATCTCCACCTGCAAATCCCCCAAACACCTCACTGGCACAGGGAGGGGACCCCCACCAGTCCGGCTGCTTGCCATCATTTCAGTGGTAGCAGCATCTCCGGGTGCTGTGCAAGGGGCTGAGCAGCTGGAGCGAGCCCCGGGCACGTCCCTGAGTGGGCTGTGGGACCCTCTTCCAGCAGGGAAATGGGATCCCAGTTGCACATGAGTGTGGCTCCCAAACACCCTTCAGAGGGGCCCCGCTTAAAAAAGGGCCTTGGAAATGCACAGGGCATGGCAACGCCTGTGCTTGCTCACGCCTGCAGAAATCACTTTTTTTTCCCCCCCTCCTCATACTGAGGCGCTGTTTGGCCACAATGGAGGTGCAAGGTTTGCTCCCTATCAAAAGAGGGAGGTGCAACGGCTGCTGGAGGGGGACGGGGACAGATCCTGCCTGCAGACACCCCAGCCCCTGTGTGCAGGGCTCCTGCCCGGGGACATAGATTGGGGTTTGCTCCGGGTGCAGGATTTTGGGTGCACAAGCACCCAAAGTTGCTTGTGGGGTCTTGCAGGCTGGCACTAGCCCCTTCCCATGCAAGCCACAGGCTGTGGCCAGGGGCTGCCCCCACATCTCACCCCACTGAGACCCCCCGCTTGCTGCCACGTGGCCTCCAAAGCACCCGCTGTCCCCCCACAGCCCAGCAAAGCTGCAAACTCCCGCTCGGGAAATCCCGCGACACCCGGAGCGGTTTCTCGGACAGCCCACGGCAGGTTCCCACCGCCCGCAGACACGACTCGCCGGGTTCCACTCACCGGGCTCCACTCACCGGCGAGGCTCACTCCGGGCTGGCTTTCCCTGCCGCGATGGCCGTGGGGCCCCTGCCTTCCTCTGATGCTCTCCTCCTCCTCTTCCGTGCACGGCTGTCCCTTCGGCCCCTGCTGCAAAAAACATTAACCAGCACCGGAGGCAAACGGAGTCAGCCCAGGTGGCTGGGAAATAGGGGCTTACCTCCCTCTTACTCCTTGTTGTGACTCTGCTGCTTCTCAACAAAGAAGAAAAGTCAGGCAGAGCTGAGAAATTCAAAACAGGGAGGAAAATGCTGCTTTTCTCCCCGGCTCGGTGCCCGGCAGAGAACAAACAGCCCAGCTGGGGCCAGTGGGAACTCGCAGCCTCCTGGGCTCGCTCGGTGCTGGCTGGAGCTGTCAGCTGGATGCCAGAAAGCAAACACGGCCAGGAAAGGCACCATCTGACCCTCCTGCCGGAGTTCCCAGCAGTTACATTTTCAGAGCAGAATTAAAATAAATTTACACGTTTCCTAAGCCAGATCCAAGAGCTCAAAGCAAAGGTGGGAACATCAAAAAATTTAATTTAGAGGGGGTGGGAAAATAAGCGTTTGATTTAGATCTCCAAACCCAAAGGTTTATTGTTCCTCCTGCCCAGGACTCACCTCTGAAATTAGGGCCTGTTTGGGCAGGATACACAGGCAGCTCAAGTTCTTTAAAGACGGCTCTGAAGGGTCTGATTCACATATCTCGGAGAAGCAGAGGTCAGGGTGGAGCCAGGGCTTGGCCGGCGGTTGGTGGGGTCAGGGTCCAAGCAGCATTGTGGTCCCTGCAGCGTCCCCTGGGCACCATCACCCACCCACGGCCCCGTGGAGCCCCAAGCAGCCCAGGGACAGTGTTTTGGGGGGCTTTTAGCATTAAACAGCACCATGACCCCAGGAAGTGCCCCCCGCTGCTCCCCACCGCCTCATGCCTCTGCTCTTGCATGCTGAACACACTGTGGCACCCAGTCTGCATCCAAATTTCCTCCAGTTCAGGAAGGGTTTGGATAGAAGCAGAGGGGGAGTTTGTTCCAGCATTAGCCCCTGTTTCAGGCAGAATTTCTCTCAAAGATAAAATCAGTTTCTAAGTTTTAAAGAGAGCGCCCAAATTCCTCCAGAATCCTCCATGGACTAATTGCTCAGAACAACCACAGAGATGCAAACAAGTCTAAACTCCTGTTTACAGTGGGGTGTTTCTGTTTGACAGGCCAGAACCATTTCATCAGCATGTACTAATTATAAATACGACCTTTGGGTTAGACCAGACCTAAAACAAGACAAGCCCAAGTATGCATTCAGCAGCCTGAGCCGTTCACCAAGCTCAGGGCGGACAGTGGAGAAAGTGGCGGTGACCTCAGTCCCTCCAAGCCCCGGGACCCTGATGCAGTTCCAGAGCAGGAATGAGAGTGGTTATTTTTTGTGATGGTCAGTCCAATGTAGAGGGAGTCTAAACCAGTTCAATCTTTTCCCTATAATTCCTAGATTAATTATAAAATTAAGGAGCATAGCGGTTTGCATGCGCCAGCTGGAGTTTCTAGGTCACAGAAAACATTGTGGCTAATACAGGAATGAACTAGCCAGGCATGCTGCAAAACTGCAGCTGATCACTGCGTGCACCAGGCTGCAGGCGTGTGCCATCACTGTCCTCCTTGCCAGAGCCCACCCGAGCACACGTGCCGAGCCGGCTGCGCTCTCCCCTGCCCTGCAGTCTGAATTCAATCTTCAGAAAGCACGACCCCAACTCAAAAGCAGGCTCGATCCTGCACAGTCCTGCTGGGCAGAGCTTTTCTGCTCTCTGCTCATGCCAAACCCCTGCCTCAGTTTCCCCATCCTGATTGCACAGTGGTTTGGACCCTTGTTTTGGGGTCCACGGAGCTGGGCAGCATGGGTGCTTGTACCCAGCCGACGCGCCTGCTCGTGGCACGGACCAGCTGAGGTGGCAGAGGGAGATGGCCACGCACTGGCCGGCCACAGGCCACGGGGGCCACGGGGCGTGCTCAAGGCCCAGCCACAGGGACATCGCAGGGCAGCTGTCGCACCCTGCGGCACAGCAGGACTCGCTGTTTGCAGAGGGCGGCCAGCAAATGCAACCACCCCCTGCACCGTGTTTGCTCAGAGCAGAGGCAGCGCCCTAGTGAGCCCAGCTAATGTGGGAGATTATGTCAGCAGCTGCTATTGCTGGGGAAAAAAAAGAATAATAAATACATAAGAAAACTTGTGTCTGGTCTGTCCCACCTCCTGGGGCAGGCTGGGGTCTGTGCAGGGCTGGAGCCAGCTGTGCTGGTCATGGCTGGAGATTTATTCTCCTGTTAAGGCCCCTGGGAAGGCTGCTCCTGGTCCGATTACAGCGCCTGGCCATGGCTGGGCACGATGAATAAATGCCCCATTTATCCCCGAGATGTCAGCCCTCATCAGTGCAAACCCCGGGGGGAGGTTTGGACATGGAGCTGAGCAAAGCCGGCTGTCGAGGCACCCACCTGGCCGAGGCTCCAACCACCTTCCGAGCATTAAATGTCACTGGCTGCCACCAAGGAGCCAGCCCCAGGGTGGCAGGGATGTTCCCAGAGGCAGGGCCTTGAATGGAAGTAGATTTTTGCATTTACCTGTTCTTGGTCAGTTGGTTCCAGGCTCTAGTGCTGCATTTTTGCAGTCCAGCTGCACCGTGGGCATCTGATGACAATACCCGACCCACTCAGGGCTGGGCTGATGCTCATCGCTGGCAGGAGAGCATCCAGGTACCAAAACCTGGTATTTCCTACACAGTGCATGTTGGAGAGCTTCCCTTAGAGTGAACAGCAACAACAGGGAAAGGGTTTATCCCAGGCAGGGGTCACCAAGGCTAAACACCGGGCTGAGCAACGTCTGTCCAAATCAGCACCCAAAAGTTAGTGCCCAGCTCATGTCCTGCTTCTCTGAGTAAAACGTCTCTGCTTGTTGCTACAGCCCCTTTCAGCTGACCCTGTGAAAGTTGAAGTGAGAAAGAGAAAGCACTGGCAACTCCAGAAGCAGAAAAAAATTAGCATTATTCATTAAATGACGTGGCAGCTCACAGTGGCATCTCGTGTCCCTGTTCTGGGGTGAAACCTCCAGCAACGCCTCAGGTATTTTATAAGCAACTGTGTGATTTCTTTTATTGCTCTGGAAAACGCTGCTGTGTGCATGGCCAAGTGGGATTGTGGAATATGATACTTGGGAATGACTAAAAGCCGTGGAAAATCATGTTCTTTCTCTCAGCCTGCAGCAGTTCAGCTCGGGCAGGGAGAGGAGCCCCAGGAAAACCACCCAGCAGGAGCCCGGGACAACTGCACGAGAGGCAGCTGCTCCAGAAACAAGGAGAAGGAACTCGGGTGAGCGGCCGGCTTCAGTGGTGCCTCACTGCAAAGAGCTCTGGCACTGCAGGAAGGATCTGCTCTGAGGTTTGGAAGGGTACGAACACTTACAGTTCACATCAGGAATCAGAAAGGATCCGTCCCCGTGAGCACGCATCTCCCCGGGACTGGCCGAGCCACCCCTCCGGCCGCAGCACAGCCAAGGGGGCTTTAGTGACGAGAAGTCTGACACGAGCCCGAGCCTGAGCCACCGTAAAAACCATGGCTGGAAAAAAACCTATCAGCAAAATTACACTTTATTTTTTTCGTTGTGGAATTTACTTTGATGTATTGTAACTTAAAAAGGTCTGGAAAAACCACATGCAAAAGGGTTTCTAAGTAGCAGCTAAAGTTTCTATTCCAGCATTACAAGCTATTCCAAATTATTTTCAAATTCCCAGCTATAAACTATTCCATAAACAAACAGTTTTATCTTTAAACCCCCTCCACCCTACCCCAGTTAGTGCAGTGCAAAGGAAAAACCCAAGGAATTTACATATTATTTTCCAACGTATCCCATTGCAATTTTCACTGATCTGCGATGAACTAAAATATATATACAATTTTCTCACCATCATAAAAAAACATTTCCCTTTCTTATTCACAGATATATATTGTGGCAAATGGCTGAATAATTACAAACAAAACAATCTTTTTAACAAGTTTCTTACAACAGTAAACACAAGAGGGAGAGCTCTCTGGAGGAAGGGGGATTTGGCAGGGCTGGGAGGGGAGCGCAGGCAGCGGCGGAGGTCGGGGATCCCTTTGGGGTGTAAGGGAGAGACGGTGCCATGGTCCCCGTGACAAAGGACGTGCTGTTGCAGAGGGGATGCCCCTGCCACCTTACAAGATCGGCCACTTAAACGGGAGAGTCGTGTAAGGCTTTAGGATCTGAGGCATAACACAAGCCACCGTGAGTTTGTCTCGGGGAGGTGGGGGGGTGTGTGTGCGTCTCATCGCCCCTAAATACACCCCTGGCTCCAGCACAGCTCCAGGAACGGGAGCAGGGCCCTTTGCTTTGCACAGGAGGAGCAGGGCATTGCCAGCTCCCTGCTGGCTGCTCCCCGCTGAGTGTACCCCGAGCCGAGCACCGAGGGGCTGGCCGGGAGGGGTTAGCACCAAACAGTACCTTGGGAAAGCCCCGAGCCCCCTCCACATCCCCATCACCTCGCAGAGCCAGACCCCTGCTCAGCATCTGCCCCGGCTGCACCCACCCCACTCCCCCCACGGCACCGAGGGCGGGGGCACGCGTGGGGCTCCCAGAGGAACGAGTAGCAAAGTAGGGTGGCTCTGGGCTTGCCACTGAGCAACAACATTTAATTTCCGAGTTAATCTCTCTCCCTTTTCCTCAAGAGCTCCAAACTCTTCTATTTATTATCCCAAGCAGGGCACTACTGCTCCGTTTGTGGCCAGGCTTCAGACGCAGCTGCAGTAGCCCCGTGCCAGGGACCGAGGGCACCAGCACCACTCACCCACCCAGCGCTGGCGTCGCCCGGGCCTGTGCCAGCGCGATGCCAAGAGCCTGCGGCGAGAACACGGTGTCCCGTGGCAGGGCCACCGCAAATCCCAGGGGAACAGTGTCCGGGCATGGAAGCACCAGCTCAAAATGCCACTTATTCAGAGAGGCTGGAGGGCATCTCCCGGGGTTCAGGTATCGGATAGAGGGAAGTTGTTCCCTGCCACACACCCACATGTGTATTTGTTCGTATTTGCACTTTGGAAGGAAATTCTGGAGCTGGAGAGTGAAGCCAGTGCCCAGCAGAAGACGACAGCCAGGATTTCCACCTGGCAGCTCTGCCTACCAACCCCGGGAGCTGCACTTTGGAAAGAACAGACTCGGACGGACAGTACGCAGGACACAGCGGCAACGCCCAGACAGACGGACCTTTACTTAACAGCAGCAGCAGTAACAGCCTGTGGGAGGAAGAGGGGGCAACGCTCACAGCCCCCAAAAGTGCACACAGCTGGGGAAGAAGAGATGCTTTCACAACTCAGCTAGAGAAATCTGGAGTTGATACGTAGCCCTTACTCAGGTGGGTTCACCCTCCCTGAGCTCAGCAAAGTGGGATTTGTCATGGCTGCAACAAAAATCAGCCTGGCTTAGGGCTGGGGGGTCCTGCCCGCAGCAGGACCAAGCTGGGAGCGACAGCAGGACAGACCCACAGACACACGCTCCCGTCCACTCCTCTGAGTGTACTTGGTGCCTTGGCAGCCTCCAAAACCCTTGTGCAGCAAAGTGCATCTCCAGTCCTGCAACGTGCAGAGACCTGCTCACCAGTGGGACCAGTCTGCACCCCGGGCTGTCCCCTCCACCTGCAGCAAGGCTGGTGGGACCAAAGGTGGTTGTCAAGAAAATGGGCTTAGGATGCCAAAGCGGCTCTTTTTCCCTCCTGTCTGAGCTGGAGGTCCACTTCCAGCCTATGTCTGATGGTCATAACACGCTCCTGCTTTCACAGCTGGCATCCTTCAGAGACGAGCAACAGCCCCTTCCTCCTCCTGGGTCGGGTGTCCCCACTCTGCCCCTCGTCCCAGCACGGTGCTGCCAGGCACTGCTGCGCGGCTGCCAAGGAAACTGCCGAAATCCTGTCCCGGGGAGCTCACCCGAGTGGCGTGGCAAGGGGTCCACATCGTCTCCTCAGGGCTGAGTCACTCCCTCCCCTTAGAAACCCCCAAATTCTCACCTCGGTGCACCCGAGCACCAGCCCAGGTGCAAACCTTCAGCCTCACCCTCCCACCACCATCACCACTGTGGCTTTTAAAACACCTTTAGTAAAAGAGGTTTGGACCCCCATCCTCTGGTGGGCACCGCGCAGAGTCTCTCAGCTCTGTCCATGCAGGGGAGCGTGGCTTTCCCAGGGCTCTTCCGCAGCTGCTACACGAACGTTATCCGACAGACCATCAATCTTCTATACACGGAACAGGAGCGAGGCCGGCGGCGGCCCCGGCGCACACACACACTGTACAGAGGAACGGATTGCTAAAGTCTGCCAGAGCAGTCCTGGGAGGTGTCCGGCCGCGTCTCACGAGGAGCCGCGGGCATCGGGACAAGTGTGCACGGTCTGCAGCGGCTCGCTCGGGGCACTCGATGACTTTCCATCAGACATCCCCGCAGTCACTGCACCCCCTCCTCTTCCACGTACGTTGAGGGGAACCAGCCAACCTGTCGGGGAAGCGGAGAGGTGAGCGGGAGATGGGGGAGCTGAAGGGACCTCCTGTCCTGTCCTGTCCCGGGACTATTTCCCCGCCACCACGCGCTGTTCCCAGTGAGCTATTTGTATGGCGCTGGATGGTCCCGCATCCCGATCCACACAGTGGTGCTCATTTGGGATGGAGCTATCAACTATACATTGCCTCAGACACATGGGCTGTCCACAAGATAAAAGGGCATGAAGAGTCTGTCCCCAGTGGTACAAACTACGGGACACCAAGTCAAGCCATCAATCTGCTGCATGGGTGACAGCTCACCCACGAGCTGGAAAAGAACAAGAGGGAGTGGGACGCATCCCCCTGCCCTTTGCTGTCCTGACAGCAGGGACCACGAGCTGCAGAAACAGGATGGGACGTTATCCAGTTGCACTCACTCTTCCGTTGGTTTCCCCCTTCCACCATCCCTGGTCCCCGCCAATCCTGCTGTAGATCTTCACCACGTCGCCCTCTCGCAGTGAGAGCTCCCGCATGTCCCGCGCCGCGAAGTTGTACCGTGCCACCGCCGTCCCTATGACCCGTGGGGTGAACACTGCGAGGGGACAAAGCAGAGGGAGTCGGGAGCTGCCCGGCCGCGTGGGACCGGCCGAAGCCTGGGGAAAGCTTGGTGAGGTTCAACCTGGGTTTTCCACCACGATGTTGGCTCCCATTGCAACGCCACGACCTGGAGCAGCTCGGATGGTGGGACTCAGCCCCGCACAGACTGGGGCAGTCAGGGTTAAACTGGATTCCTGCTGGGCTTTAAACAGCTCTACGGTCTTGGGAGGACACTCTCTGCTGAGTCCAGGAGCTGAGTCCCCTTGGTGGGGATCGCTAGGGTGAGGGGCACTTTTATGAGAAGGGAAGGAGGTGGTGAAAGAAAAGATTTCATAGGAATACATGATCATTAACAATGAAATCACTGAAAACAGGAAAAATCCTGTTCCACCATTAATGTCAGCTCTGGCTGCCACACAGCTCCCAGCACCTGATGGCACCACCTTGTGAAAAGGAGATTTGGCAACTCGCTTGTATTTAAACTAATTCAAAAACTAAGTGATTGGGATTGGAGTCTCCTAGAGATGCTGAGCAAAACCTGTATATTTTGCCGTGAGGAGGAACAAGCTGCAAACCCGCTCTTCTCCCTGCTCCTCTCTCTGTCAGGGAGCAGCCAGGGGCCTTGGAAACTTGGTCCCATAACAGACCAAAAGGTGCAAAACCACCCTGCAAACCCTAACACTGACCAACAGCTTGTGGTAAGACGCGTGGCCCCTCAGACCATCCTGGGACTTGGCCTCTGCCAACACCGGCACAGCCCCAGCACCACGGATCTCCATCACTTCAGGCAGGGGATGCTCGGGGGAGGCACAAGGAGGAGCAGCAGCGAGGGGGGAAAGGCAGAGGCAGTGCTCAGCTCCCCTGCCCTGGTGTCTGGGCAGGGGCAAGGAGGGCTGGAGAGCAACGGTGGGAGGGACAGGATAGGCAGAGGAGAAAAATGCACCTCTCCTCTGAAGTTTGCAAAGAAAAAAAACCCCACCCTGAAGATGTCGGGTTTTGGTGAAGCTACCCTTTTTGTCCCAGGACTTTTGAGGATTCATTTCAATTTTGAAAGTTTGCAAACCAAGGTTGAACTAAGTTTGAGGAAAAGCTTTGCCCAGGTTTTCAGCTCTCAGGATGGAAGGAGATGAGGATGGCGATGGAGACTGTCCAGACACACAACGTGCAATCACTGGAGGGCTCGTCCGTCCTCGCCAGGCAGCCAGGCTGGAGAACGGAGCGAGAATCACGGCAGCTTTGAACTCTCATCAGGAGCTTGCTCAGAGCCCACTGCTGCACAAATTACTTTCTGTAATACTTTCTATGCAGTTAAAGGATCCCAAATTCCCAGTATTATGTTCTAATACTTTGAAAAGTTAAGTGTTCTTCCCAAACATGGCACCAAGGAAAGCACATGTGGCTTTGCCAATGATTTTCCCTGTCCAGCCTGAAGAAAATACTTAAAGGTAAAAGCTTAAACAGGAAGAAATGAACTGGCACGATTTTGCTCTGATCCCTGCCAAACAGGGAGGAAGACACCAGTCTGTAACACATTTAATCAATGGGGTTCAAAGGCCAGAGCACCACTGCACGCTCTGCAGCCCCAAACACATTTGACAGCGCAGGTCCCCTCCGCCTCCTCAGCAAGGGGCCTCTGAGCAGCCCCAGATACCAGAGCTCAAAAACTGCTGGACATTGAGATGTTCTCCTTGTTCAGCAAGGAGAAACGGTCTGGAAGACGGTGTGATGCCAATGCTCGTTCGGTGAAACACACAGGATAAGCAGGTCGAGCTTGAAGTACATCATGAGATCCCAATGTGCTAGATTCGCTTTTTTGTTAATTTTAGCCCCCTTTCTCAAATCGTGACAACTCCATCTCCTCCCTGCCTTGATTTTGGGGAGAGGGGGAAGTACGTTTTGCTTCCAGCCAAGCCATAGTTAATTAACTGATTTCCAGGCTGTGCCCCAGGGCAGCACTGGGGACCCCCTGA
This sequence comes from Strix aluco, assembly GCF_031877795.1. NCBI lineage: Eukaryota > Metazoa > Chordata > Aves > Strigiformes > Strigidae > Strix > Strix aluco. The sequence continues at coordinate 12,022,122 of NC_133950.1, forward strand.
ACTGCCTGCAGGTGATGGAGGGACAGTAGGGACCCCGCAGGTCCCACGGGCGATGGCTTTCAAGCTGGGGATGCTGCAGCCTGGGGAAGGCGGCAGGTCTCTCCGGTGGGGAGAGGCACTGACTGGTACCTGACCAGAAGGGACTGGAGGAGCTCTGAGAAGAAAAGTTGAGGCCCTGAGGACTGAGAAAAGAAAAGTTGTAGGAAGCGCAGGAGGCTGCAAAGAGGTTAGAGAGAAACAGAAAGAGGCAGAACACGCATTAAAAAGGAAATTAAAAAAAAAAATATTATAATGCACAATGCTTTAAAAGCCAATGGAGAAATACAGGGCAAAGCATGCAGGTGGTCTTGCACAGGGGCTTGGAGCTGGAACAGCCAGTGGCAGGTCTGGCCACAGCCCCACAGCCAGTGTTGGGGCTTAAAAGTCATCCAGGGGTTGTATTTTATGCAAAAGGATATTTAATCAACTTTTTAAAACTGTCTTCCTTTGGTATTCTTTTTAAAATATACCATAGAAGAAGTTTTTATTTTTCCCTACAAAGCAGTTATTTCTGACTCAGGCTTTTAGACAAAAAGGAACATTTTGCACTAATGCACATTTTGCTTTCCATTTGTTTTGATTATTTTCCTTTTTTTTTTTTTTTTTTTTTTTTTTATTTTAGGCACAGACTTACCATTTCTCCCATCATCTCCATTAAAGGAGTCCCACTGGGATTCAACCCATCACAAGTCACACTGGAACTGGATCCATTAAAACACGCACAAAAACTCATGTGGGCAGGTAAGACACGATACATCGCGCCAACAGAGCGTCACATCTCTGCTCACCGCCCGCAGGCACACGGGCTGCCCCTGCGGCCGCAGCTCCTCTCCTGGCAGGACCAGGGGGTGGCAAAACCACCCCCAAGCACAGGGTGCAAAACCACAGGAGGGAAACCAGCCTCCCCCAGCAAAAACTCTCCCTGGGAGGCTGCACCTGTTGCGTGGAGCCACAGGAACTCAGAGAATCACAGAATCATTCAGGTTGGAAAAGACCCTTGGAGAAGCAATGACAGGCAGCCCCAGCTCAGCCAGACCCCCCCAGTCCCCACCACCTCCTGTGAGACCCATCCTCAAAATGCCACCAGCCCAGCAGGAGACTTGTTTGCAAATCAGGGGGCTCAAGCCCTACAGCAAAGCCATAAATCCCTACGGCCAGACAGTGCTCCTACACCTTGCTGAGAGGCTGAGATTTCCCATCACAAGTTTAACAGCGCCTGCTCGTGCGGCTGAGCTGGGTTTTACCTGGAGAGCGGGTGAAGGTCCTGGAGGTAGAGCGCTCCCGAGATTTATAGGGGTATTTCAGCGTTGTGTCCAGCTGCTTGAAGCTCTCCTTCAGCGAGTGGCTCTGGTAGTACTCGACCAGCTCCTGGGAAGGATGGAGAGGCACCCGGCTGTCTCTGCCATCCTCTGAGTGACTTGCAGAGATGGTGTGCACGCTCCAAGGGGCTACAAAAACCTACCAGCAAGCTTTCGAACTTCTTAGCTTCCGTGATGTGGATCCAGTTGTCCTTCTCCACCACCTTGATGTGCTTCACCTCCTCGTTGAACCTGCCAACGGTAGCAAAGGCACTCAAGAAAACGTAGCTGCATGCTCCAGCCCCGTCTCACCCTCCACGAGCGAGCAATACTAAATCACTAAATTAAGCATTACTCACTTAATACTGATGGCAAAGCGCTCGGCCTCAGCCGGCCGCTCCCGGATCAGGTAGGTGCCGCTGACATGAGACTTGAGCAGGTTGTCCGTCTGCTGCCGCTCCATGTTCCCTGCGAACCTGAGCCCAGAGGTTAATTAATTTCATTAACTAAAAATCAGTGTGTATCTTTAAAACAGGCATATTTCAGACAAAAAGATACATCTTTTTTTAGAGGCATGAAGGTTGAGAAGGCAAGTAGAGAAACAGGCCTCATCGAAAACTTCATGAGCAGAAAGGAAAGTGCCCCGAGATATACAAGAAGCTGCTCAGCCACTGAACAGAGAAGGTGAGTGATGCAGAGTGCAACCTCTTCCCTTTGGAATATCTCACACCTGGAAAAATCCACTAATTGGGAATCGGTCCCCAGGTAAACGAGGCTTCAGTGAGAGCTGAGGAGTGGGGATAATTTAGACTCATGGATTTGCAAACCTGGCTGGAGCTGGAGGGAAGGAGCAGGAGACAAACCAAGCGCAGCCTCTCCCGCCAAGGAAGGAATTGCTTCCTTCCTCCACAAACAGTTTTCTGGGCACAGAAAACAGAAAATGGGAAGAGAAAGCAGCATCTCTCCTTTTGCCTATGACCCTCTCCATCAGTAAAGAAATCCCCAGTGATGCTGCGAGGGCTGCACCACGTTCCACCACCCAAATGCCACTGCAGGTGCTGCCCTGTGGCCACAGGGGAGGCGGGATGCAAAGCACTGCTAGCCTGCACTCATAACTCATTATTAGAGTGGATTCCTGACAAAGTAACAATTAAAAGGCAGGATCGATATATCTTTAGAGCCAGAGGAAGGTCGTGTCCAGCACACCGCCCAGGGGTAGGCAGGGCAACTCACCACGGGTACACCGCGTAGTCTATCTCCCGCGAGGGCGGCCGGCTGTTGGGAGGCTGCAAAAAGAGCATTGCTAATTACTGATGAGCCAGCGTCTCATCAGGCTGTAGACCACGTGCGAGATGCTCCTCTCCATGGGAGGGTTTTCGTCTGCCAAGCCGTTCCTGAATTATTGGCTTTGGCAGCGGAGGGCAGTGTTGTAGCTGAGCATGTCTCTCTCAGCATCCCAGCTGTGATGAGCATGCTGCATTTTTTCATTTACCTGAGCATTTTTTAAACGGGGAGTAGCTGACAGCATTACAAAACACAGTAAAAAAGGGAGAAAAACCCCTAAAGTGCAGTTTTCCCATACTGATCTTGAGTAGTCTGCCCCCAAGTCAGGCCCACAGAGGAGGAACGGAATCTGAACCTGGTCACACCTTGGAAACGGGGCTGAGACCAACCTGACCAGACATCTGAAACCATGGGATGATGGATCTGCTTCCTCGCTAATTCGGCCACAGTAAAAGGCCTCATTCCAGGTCCAGGGGCTTACTGGAAGGACCAAGGTCTCAAGCAGATGGCTGGGAAGAGCGACGGGCACTGCCAGAGCAGCACCTCCTGCGACAGCCCCCAGTCCCTGCCCCAGCGCTGCCGGCTCTGTCTCCTCTTCAGCACTTACCCTCGCATCAACGGGGCAGGGCTTCACTGACGAGCTGGGAAAATAACCCGACTTCTTTGTCTGCAGCAGCCGCCCCTGCAAAGCCAAGCTGGGTATCAGACTGGGACGTTGCATGGGTGAGTGATGTTTTTGCCATGCAGGGATGGGGACAGGCTCCCAACTGCCTCGCAGCCCTCCCGGCTCCAAACCCCCAGCGCATTTCTGTGCTCCGGGAAAGCCCACAAATAAAAGGGATGATGCAAAGTCACTGATTTAAAACTTTCTGGGGAATTTCCCAAGGGGAATCGCTCTCACCTCCCACCACGGCGAGTCGGGGTCCCCCCTCAGCAGCTCAATCACATCCCCAATTTGAAACGTCAGCACTGGCTTCCCAGGGGGGGCTGGATTTCCATGGTAATTCTGAACCGCCACCATTTTAGGACCTGGGAGAGAAGAAAGCAGTTCCCGTTAAGAAAAAACAAAATAAAAATACCCCTCCCTGAAACCTGTTTTTCCTTATCCTATGAACCACAACTCTAAGAGCAGCAGCAGGCAGGATTTTGGGGCAGAAAGTATGAAAGCAGAAAGGAACAGCACCCACAGCGAACGGTCTTGGCTCCCGCAGTTACATGGATGACTGAGTTCCTCAAGCAAAAATAAACCCATGAAGGACTGAGCCAAGCTGAAGCTCTGACTCCCAGCCCTGCACCTGGGCTTGAACCTTGCCATGGCAGAGCAGCTCTCATTAGGCGATGCTCGGCCAGCACCAAACCCCGCCGGGTTCAGCGGTGACACCCGCGATTGCGAAAGGGACCAGCAAACTCTTGGCTTCCACTGAACTTCAGTTGGACCTGGGACCCAAACGCCCCTGAAGCTCCCAGTCAAAGTCCAGTTGTCTCGCCAACAACTGCCCATTAAATAAGCTCCCCCAACTGCACTAAACTACAGTGTTTATCTTCAAAATGCTTCCCCACCTCTGCCTCTCCCTGCCCAGTGAGAGCACTCTGTGCTTTTTATTTTTTTTTTAACCACCAATTTGATTCAGGTTTCTTTTTGCCAGACTTGGCTTTCCTTTCATCAGAAAAAGCACAAGAACAAATAGTTCTTTCTCCTTTGAGCCAGAGCATGGGCAGGGCAGGCCTAGCATTCTGTCTAGGCTAGTTTTAAGCAAAGGAAAATAAAAAAATATTGCAGTAACCATCACGACTAACGGCCCCATCAGCGCCTGGAGCCCCACATCCCTGCAGCACAGCGGACACGTGCCGGCAGGAAGATGCTCCCCATCAGCAACAAGGCTCCCAAACAGATGCGTTTGGTCTGCTCCGAAGGACGGCCCGGCACAAGGAGATTCGCCAGGCCCTCCTGGGTTACGGGTGCGACATGCAGAAGCTTCACTCGCACGGCAGAGCAGGCCAGGGCCACGAATGCGCCCAAGGAAACGACGTGGTGCTGGCGGCTGCAGCAGCAAGGGCTGAGCCCAGGGAGGAGCCCGCAGGAGACCCAACCTGCTGCTTTGGGGAGCAGGGACAGGAGAGACCTCGGTGCACTGTTGCTTACTGTGAGGGCAGCACAGGACCCCCCTCTGCAGCTACTAATGCTCTTTCTGGTTCCAGAAGGAGCTTCCCCCTCCCACGTGCTCGATGTTAGGGACACCTGTAGCCACAATCAAGACGCTGTCTCTACCTGCCCTCTTGCAATACAGTAATGCCCTTACCAGGTCCAGCACTCAGTGAATCCTGCAAAGAGAGAGGAAAAAGTCTCTGTGAGGACATGGCAGTCTCAGGTCTCTCCCTGAGCATCCTCCCAAAGCCACCAGGATGAGAAACTCTCTCCTGAAACATCCCCAGTACCTCCCAGCCTGTGGTGCTCGCCCCAGCTGGGTGTTGGCACCTCCTGAGGGCTGTGGTGCTGCACAAACCAGGCTGGAGAAGAGACTGTTGGTCTCCAGTCCTACCCCCAGGTTGCTGGGAACCCCCTGAGGCCAGTGCTGGCTCTTCCCACAAGCTGCCTGCACCCAGACCGGGCAAGGATACAGTCTCTGCCCAGGGCAGAGGAGGATGCGGAAAAAGGGCCATCAAACAACCTACCTGGTCTGCTGAAGAACCTGCAAGAGAAATGGTGAATAAGTGGTTAATTTAACAGGCAACAGACCCCATTTTCTGTTTCTTTTGATGCTGTGAGTATCAATAAACCAGCATCAGTGCTTGACCTTGATGGAGGATGCACAGAGCAGAGGCTGGGGTCACTCTGCACTGGGTGGCAAGACCTGGGGAGGGACTGGAGCCAGACGAGGACATTTTCTCACTTGCACAAAGTTCTGTGATCTTTTTTCTTCCTCCCTCTACTCTCCACCTAGAACCTCCCTGAAGCCACCCCGTGATAGTCCCCTGCACTGAGCAGTGCCAGGACTCTGCCCTGGCTGAGCAGCGGCGAGTCACAGGTTTGCCCAATTTAGACCAAGGACACAAATTCTGGCCGTACTATGGGGTGTTTGGGGTCCAGAGACAAGGTCTCTCATCAAAAACATGATCTCTGGCGTGGACCCTCCCACTTTCATTAACCAACATTTGATGAAGAACTCATTGTCTCTCTTAAATGCCCTCCCAGCACGAGGGCTGGGTGCATCCCACCTAGTACACAGAGCTGCTGCGATCCTCTGACATACATGGGATTCAGCTCTTTGTTCTGGGGGGTTTTGGTTGGTCTATTTGTTTTCTTAAACCACCAGCCAATGTGAATTACAGCCCTGGGAGGAGGGTGGGAGCGTACTTAGATTTTATTATGCATTAACAAACATTAGTGCTTTATAGAGCGAATCTTTCAGATCACTCACATGCATTCACCTCCTTGGCACAAGCTGCTAATGATGTGAAACAACTCACCAATCTTGCAGGGAGGAATGATCTCCAAGCACTCCTTATGAGCACCCGCTCCACATTTGGGGCAAAGATAGCCCTGGTAGAATGTTCCTCTGCACAAAAAAAAAAAGTCAGAAAGTCCTAATTCAGCCTCAGCTTTGAGATTTTCTTTCCGTGTTTTAATGCAGACACAGGAAAGCTGGAAGGATGTTGCTCACCTTAGGAACATCCTGCAGGCTTTGCAGTTGGTAGTCTTTTCAAATGTGTACATCTGAAAGCTATGGTGATTTGCATTGGCTTTCTCTGGCTTTATGTTGGACCTAAGGGAAAGGACCGTGGGGTTATCAACCTGTCCCTACAAGTCATGCTGCCCTCGTGACCTGTCCCAGCAGCTGCTCTTTGCATTTCAAGGTTTGGAAACCACACGGACAGATATGAAATCAAGTGTGAAGACAGGGCTTGACTGTGCAGAGAGAGGATTTTGCCCGTCAACCTTCCCCTGGGACAACATTCACGGATTTGGCCCTTGCCCGAGTCAATCAACAGCCCAGACCGGCCAGCGCGGGGCCAACCCCTGCTCTGCTCAGGACCAGCTCCCAGCAGATGATTCCATGCTGGACCCAAGCTCCCTTTGCACAAGGGCCCATCCAGCAAGCCCACAGGAGCTTCCCCATCACAGGCTTCGCTGATGGAGCTGGTCTCCAGTGACCTGCTGGTCCAAGACACAGTTCCCCCATGCTTGGCAACCGCACGTCGGGGCTAGAGCAGCCACTCATGCTCACATTGCCATTTCAAACTGCTCCATCCACTTCCTCTTCATTTCCTCCGTCTTGCAGAAGAACTGGAAACCCTGCTTCCCCTGAAGGTGAATTAGGTAGAAGCCGTATGACCACTGCAAGAGAAAACGAGAGAGCTGGTCGCACCGCTACGCTCCCAACACCTGAGCAGCAAAATGCACCGCGCTTTTATTCAGGCATCTTAATAACTGCTCTCAGTGCCTGCCCCTGTCCTTTCTTCTGAAGGACTGCTGACCCTTTGCAAAGGTAACAGCAGGGAAGGAGGAAGAGCAGCTCCGTGCTTCTCTAACACATCACAGCTAATGATGCCTGAATCAGCTTGGCACTGTGCACTAGGGCCAAATAGGATTTTATGGTGGCAGATGAGAGAACCCAGATTTTTCTGCTCCAGTGGATCCTCCCCAGTCATTACATCTCTCCCTGACAGCATCTGACAGCCCAGGAGGAACATCTGACCTGCCCACTGCACATATGCTCTGCCTGTCTCATTACAACATTGCACAGAAAAACACAAGAGAAAATTGTGTGCTTTGCTTACCATTTTTCCATGAGACTAGAAAGCATAGGAGAGCAAAGTGGAAATATATTTCATTAAAACACAAAGCTAGCAGCATTTCTTCAGCATCCAATTGGCAAAATTGGCTATTCTTACCCAAATGTCACTTATCCCATCTGTACAACACCTCTTCTCATTGCATGTAAGTGGATTAAGCTAATGGGTCTCTGCTAGACCGATAGCTGAGAGGTTTCCCTTCATGGCTGCAGACTAAGCCTCAGACCACTGCAAAACGAGGTTCCTTCAGTGGCAACCGCGCCCCGAGTGCCGATTTTGGCAGGCTGGCCACCAACCCTCATGCTGCCTTTCCAGGCTCCTCCACCCCACAACTTGTGGGAGCAAGAGCATCCAGGCGGACCCTCCCTCCCTGCCCTCCCCTCCACCCCACCTGACGGTTGCTCCCTGCCAGTCCCTCGTTGCCAGTGGAGCCAGAAAGCAGGGAGCAGCTTCCTCTCTCCTAACTCTAATCATCCCAGCCTCTTCAGGGCTGTTTTGTAAGGATGGAGGTCAAGGATCAAGCCCAGCCCCACATTAATAATTTCCCAACGCTCTGTAAGGCTGCCCTGAAAGCTGAGGATTTGTTTTGCAGGTTTTTTTTGCAAGCTCTGTTTCTATTTTAAAAGGGTAATGGAAACGTACTACGCAAGGACTGGCCAAAACAGCTCCAAAATAATCTCCAGCAGAGCTAATCCCCGGTCCACCTACCTTCTTAATGTCCTTGTTATTCATAGGGTCATCAGTCATCTTGTGGAAGAGCAGCTCAATAATTTCTTTCAGCTCATAATTGTATCCTTTCCTTTTGCAGACAATCACCACTTTATCAAATAAAAATAAATACCTGCCCAAAGCAAGCAAATAAACAAGCAACCCAGTCAAACACCTCATTAAAGTCCTCATTCAAGGGGAGGCATTTGGAAAGCTCTGCAGAGCTTCCCACCCAGCGCAGCTCAGTGCTCTAACCGTGCTGTAATTTCACATTGATGGTGGTTTCTGTCAGTGCAACTCTAGGCGATAATTGAATAAATGAGCACAAGGGGAATCGCCAAATGAAAGCACGTGTAGTTTGGGAAAACTTGCAAGCGCCGTTGCTGACTCACCTGTCCTGCTTGGTGTGATTGACTATGGAGCGGACCTTCAGCTCGCCATCGATCTTCGGCCTCCCGAACTCCTCCAGCTTCACTTGCTGCAGAAAGCAAAGCAGGGCTGAGATCGGCAGCCAGGGCTGGGACAATGCTTTGGAGAGGTGCAAACCCAAACCTGCCCGGATCACACGGTGTGCTCGGGGCATCCCCACCAGCTGCTGAAGCTCCTGGGAACAGCATCGCCCTCGCCAAGGGCAGCCTGTGCACGAGCGTGGCCCTGGCATCAGGAATGGGACCACGGGAGATCCCGGGAGCTCCAGCACTGGCATCCCATGGCAACGCCCAGCAGGCAAAGCATTCTTGCAAGGTTTGGTATCGAGAAAGCAAAACTCCCACAAAATAAGCTAATTTCCAGGGGTTTCTACAAAACTAGAACTCTTGTAGTTTTGACTCCCATCCTGAACCAACACTGAAGATTCTGGGGAGGCTGGAACCCAACCCAGGGTTTGGTCAGTTTGTCTTTCAGCTCAAAAGCCCTTACAAATGTTGCTCAGTGCAGCACGGCCACCGAGCCACAGAGATCAATCCCCTTGCACAGGTCTTACAGAAAAAAAAAAAAATATCACGAAGCATCACCACTGGTCAGGAAAATAAATATTTCACACAGCTCCGTGTAGAGTCCATAATTATTTCCCTGCCGTGCCACGTGGGCTCTGTGTACATAACACCAGTCTCTCCACAAAGTTCTGCCCGGTGCAACAAAAGGAAACCCCGAGCAGAAGGTGCGTGGGATTGATCTGCAGACAGGAGCGACTGTTGGCTGACATCTCATCTCCCGCATGTCGAACCTGCTCTCTGGCTGCTGCAAGGAGGAGAAGTCGCTGCTTCGTGCCCCCATTTACATTCCTGTTTATACAGAGCATGATGTCTGATTGTTCGTGCAGATCAGGATTATCATGACTGCTTCAATCAAAACCTGTGAGCCACAACGGCCCACATCCCTCCGGAGAATTTTTTCAGACTTCTCTTGAAAATTAAGGACTTTGTCTGTTAAATAACCATCAATTAAAACTTCATTGTTTTCAAATGAAGTCAAGGCTTAAAGCCCCACCAAACCCAGGACCCCTCCAGGAAGCCCTCGGGGTGGGCAGTCCCCTGCGTCTCCCTCCATCAGCCCTTTTGAAGCATCTCAGGTGTCAGCCCCCACATTGCATTACCCCAGTGTAAAGCGTGACGGTGGAGCAGCTGCACCCACAGCTAACCAGCCCTCCCCTCCCACCCCCCGGCAAACATGCGGAAAAGTCTCTTGTTATAGGTTGAAGCTCTGCCACTGAATATTAAGTTAATGAGTTTCATCAGGGCTAAAGCGAGTGATGGGCTGCACAGGGTGGGCTGATGCACAGTAATGGGACCAAGTGTTTGATACCTCTGGAGTTTGGAGGATGAGATTCTCCTTAAAATACCTGAGATTTGGGGATTAGATGCATTATTATATGTGCCCTTCTCCTCCCACAGGCCTTGGGACACTTCCAAGTGCAAGAACATTCAGTTAACCTCTCTCCTCTTAACAGTGAAAGAAAACCCACTTTAAATAACAAATAAATATCCAATTTGGGGAATTCTTGCCCGCCCCTCTACACTCACAACATGAGGAAAAGCGGGAGAAACATTTTCAGTGTAACACCAGCACCAAAAGCCACCCTCCATCACAGCCAAATCAGTTTTGTACTGTCAGCAAAAACACTGTCCATGATCAGGGAGTGTCCAAACACGCAGGGATCTTTCTTGGGTAGTAATTGCACAGAAAAAGCAAATATGTTAATAATAAACAAATTAAAGTAGGGACTGAGAGGATTTTCCAACTTACCAGATTTTCTATAGAGCTCTGAAATTCACTTATTTTCTTTAAAGTCTCTTTATCCCTCTTTACTTCATTTATGTACATGGCCAAGTCCTTAAAAGAAAAGTGAATATTGATTTTTATTTTCCAGATGAAGCTAGTACCTTACCAAAGCAGAAAACACATGACCCTGGCTCCCCAAAGCCACGCTCCCCTTTGCCCTCAGAAGTCAGACCAGGATTCAAGCAGCAGCAGCAGCCTGGGCGGTGAGCAGAGGCTTTTTGTGCTTGCACCGCTGAACCAGGCAGGCGCTGCAATTTTTACCATTTCCCAGAAGAGGGCAATGCGTGAATCCAGTGCAGCACAGCAAACCCGACCCATGGCTTTTACCTGGTGAGAGCCCCGGCATCCCCTGCCTTTGCACCTGCCCTGGCAGCATCCTTCCCTCCCAGCTTTCATCACCATAATTCCCTTCATCCCTCCGGATACAAAAGCTGCGAGCCAGTCTCCGCTGTCAAAACATCCACGTCTGTAAAATAACTGCTTTGGACACCTGGCTGCACGTTAGCTGTGAACAGCGTTTGACCTGGCTCTGCCCCAGGTGCTTCCAGCTGACCTCCCTGGGTGCTCCACATCGCACCTGAGCTGGGGAGAGCGCCGGGATGCTCACGCTGTCCTTCCTGGGGACACCCCGCCACAGCATCCCCACCTCCAACGCCTCTGGGCCTCCGACATCTCCCACCACACAAAGGCTGTGTTGTAAAATAAGGAGACACCCGATGGAGCTTGTTCTTCCCTGAAAAGTTCCTTGCTTACCCAAATTTTGACCATCAAAGCGAAAGAAGCCTACCCCTTCCACTAGAACAAGTTCTTACACCCTTTGGAGCGTATTTTCTGTGCCTGTTTGTTTCTTATCTGCTCCCTGCCTCCTTGTCCTCAACAATAGCTCTTGTCAACTTGGATTAAATCTGAACACGGGATTTTTTAAGACATCCCCTCCGGGTCAGACCTTCCCCAGCTTCCCAACATAAGAAGGGTTAATCACAGATGATAATCACAAATCTACGTGACAATACTTGTAACATCACAAAATGGGATGGTTATGAACAATGACAAAACCAAAAGCCTTATGAAGTGGCATCCTCCAGCATGCTTGAGCTTTTGCTCCCTCCTGCTGAACAGGCCGTCTCCTGTGCAAACGGGAAAACATCCCACAAAGGGGTGCAAATCCTGTCCCTGCTTTGTGCAACTACCTATGCAATATGAAAGGGAGGTGAATCCCTTTGGGAAACGTAGCTCTGGCTGTAGATATTCCTCCCCCTGCACGGCTCTCGCCCCAGACAGCAGCAGCATCCGCCGCCCACTGGCAGAGCAGACAGAAAGGCTGGATTTGCAACGAAAAACATTACTTGTAAGTTGAGCCTTGGTTTACAGATCAATTAAAACCAAACTACAGGGCTCCCTGTGCCCCTGCAGAGCCCAGCACGGTCTGAACTGCACCTGCGCTCCCCTGGCGATGGGGCGCTGAAAGAGAAACCTCGCTGATGGCTGTGGGCAGCTTCCTGCAAAAAACGCTGAGTCTGCAGTGCACCCGGAGCATATATACATTTATTTATTAGCAGCAGTATTGGTGGGTGCCCTATTATGAGGCATAAGCAGCGTTCAACAACTGTCACCAGGTTTAGTGTTCATTTGAGGCCACGGCCTGGTGTTGTGCAGCAGCGGGCTGCGAATGCAACGTCCTTCAAATCACCTTAACTTTAAAGCGACCTACATATCAGCTCTGGATCCCCGGGCTTGCAGGGATAATGGCTGAAAAGGTCACCCAACTTATGTAAGTGCTGGGAAACGCAGCGTTGTTACAAAAGCTGCAGCTCAGAGGTAGAAAACAAAATGACCTGAGAACACAGGAGCAAGCCCAGGGATGAATTCTGCAATGCTCTCCAGAGGGAAAACCTGGATTTAATGAGCATCCTCAAGTCAGATTCTGCTGACGATGATCCCGCAGTGTGAGTGTGCAGGGGGGGACGTATCCAAGTCAGAAAGCATTTGGATTATTTTATTTTTTGTTGCTGATGGTTTTCCTGAGATCTTGGGGGTTTCAGCTGAAAGCTCAAAAAAAAAAAAAAATCTTTACACAAAGCAAAATGTTGACACCAGAAGTCTTCATTTGTGGACAGAGCATTTTCCTCTTAATAAAAAAATATACTTGGATAAAAGGATTCCCAGGCAGTGCCTGGATAACAGCGCGCAGGCAATGCTCCGCACAGACACGGGCTCCCATTTCTGCAATACTCCCGGACTTGCTGATACGTCTGGAGTTCCTCCAGATCCCTTCTAACAAAAACACTGGCACAGCCTCTTTACACACAGTAGTAATTAGTGAAAAGTCGTAACTTGTCAACAAATACCAGCTTCCCCAGCTGCTTAAGGAGGAAGATAACAGCGATGACTACTGATCTGCTGCAAAGCAATCGCATCAAATGGCAATCAATATACACACGCATGTCCAAAAGGAGATGCTGCCCTCCCTTGGGCTGTTGGATGGTTTTTTCCAGCTAAGTTTTTGTTGTACAGAAGCAGAGGGGTCCGGTGCTCTGTTTGCACCCCGAGCCCAGAGCAGCCCCACCGCCGCTCTCGCCCTCCCGTACCTGCATCGCCTCCAGAGCCTCCTTCAGCTGTTGCTTCTCTGGTCGGTCTGATGAATGGCTGAGCAGCTCCTGAAAAAAGTTTTAAAAAATAAAGAGCTTGGGTGTGCTAGGAAAGCTGCCCACATCCTGCCTGCACCAGGCAGGCTATGACCCGTGGGCAACAGCTGCCTGCTGCCAGGGCGGTGGCAGCGATGCCAGGGCAGGCGGCTGCGGCCGTAGGACGGGGAACGCGCCAAGCGGCTGGTGCTTGAGAGATCTGTTACACAGAGTTGACGGGAGGAATTTCACACATAATCAGATTATATGCAAGCTTACTTTATATTCATTAACTGCCTCTCGTGGCTAACAAGTGCAGAATTACCCTAGGTCACTGTACTTTAAGAGACAACACAAATATTATGTCGTGTTAAGTAGCTCTAGTAATTATTTCATTTGAAACGGGGAAAAAAAAAACCCTCACTCTGCATTTGGCAATGATTCACTCTCCACTGTAAAAGTTCAAAGATGCTACAGCGAGGATGGCAGCTGGAGAGAAGTGTCAATGCTGAAACACTTACTTTTAACAGGAGATGATATTTCAAAACTCTTTGCATTGGAACCACCAGCAGATCTTGCAATTTAAATTTCCCGTCCTGAACCTTTAGTGTGCATTCCTATTAAAGAAATCATTAAATCAGGAGTGAAGTGGCTGGGGGAAAACAACAGCTCCCCCACAGGAAAAGCCTCCAATGTTCCGTGGTTGTTACATTTTGCATCTGCAAACCCAGTTCTGATGACAAATGGCTCGTGGTCCCTACAAGCACCCAGCCGATGCCAGGGCTCCCACTGGGGGGGTTATCGAGGAATAAAACACAGGGGCTGGACCCTAAAATACAGACATTCTCATGCGACTGAGCTACTCGAGCTTAATGAGATACTGCTCATTAGGGGAGCACAGTAATGCTCTCAGACCTCAGGAAATGTCAAATGAAACGCATTAGCTTAACTCACCTCCTCGATGGTTTGAACTAATGCATTTTATTTGCGAGGGGCTGGGAGCAAGCACGCAGACAGTTGCTGTGGCTTTGCTGATAAGCATTAAGTCATTAAGATGAGCTAATGTGATCGCAGGAAGTTTTGCGACTGTTACCTTCGCCCAGATCCATTTAGGTACGTGACTCTGCTGTGCTGGCTGAGACCCCCTGCCTGCCCCCCCGGGAAGATGAGCAGAGTTGTCATGAGGGAGGGAGAGAAAGGAAAAAAAGCACAGCAGCAACTGGATGCTACAGCCACTGGCTCAATGCAAGATCCAGAGAAAGCATTTTAAAAAATTATTAAATGCAGTTTTATCCCTGAATTGGGTTGCTACTTTTGCACAGAAAAATCAAAGCGCATTTGTCGAAAACGAGGTAACATGTACAGACAGCCCAGCAAATTCAGATTAGCATCAAGACTAAAGCAGGAATTAAAGCTGGGTAAAAACAGCAGCTCGAACAATGCACCCCTTCTGGGGTTCCTTTGATTTACTTAATATCTAGATCCGTCCCTACTTACACTAAGCTTTTACACCAGGAAGGAGGACAGGGGAGTAATCCAGGCATTCGCCTGGGGTCTTGGGTTCGCCTCTGACTGTCCCTGATGCTGTGCGTGACCTTGGAAAGCCACGTGGCTCCCAGCTCGGGGATGCTCGGTGCCTTTGGGTCTCCCTGCATGACTCAAAGAGGAATTTCTCCACAGCCAGCCCCACTCAAAGTCACCCGGTTTGTTTTACCTTGGATAAACTCGGGGAAGAAAGCATAGAGAGTTTTCCTGGGGGGAGACGAAGGGGCAAGCAGAGAATCAGGACAAGACAACCCCCAGCTATGCTCCCTCTCTGAGCAGCACAGACTCACCCCCACATCCCTCCCCTCTCTTGCTCAATCAAACATTCCCAACACACCATTCTCAGCTCCAGCAAGTCCTTCCAAAACCCGGGACAAGGGGGCTGGGCAGCTCTCAGCCCCGATGCCCCATCCCCACTCACCTCCACCTTCTGCCTGACGTCCTCCCTGTTGGCGAGGAGGTGGTTGAGGGTGTTCTGGGCATACTCCATGTGGCTGCAGTATTTGCCGTAAATCAGTAGCCTGTAGAGGGGGAAATCACAAATTTAATCAGAAACACTTGCTGGCAGTTATAACCTGTTATAAAAGATATATATACTTATACACAGTGAAAGGACAAGGCAAACAGCTATTCCCCCGTATAACTGCTTAGCAAAGTATTAACACTCTTTTACGGCATGGCTTTTTAACATTTAAATCTTTTGAAATTTCCAG
The DNA here is from genome assembly GCF_031877795.1 of Strix aluco. Classification (NCBI taxonomy): domain Eukaryota; kingdom Metazoa; phylum Chordata; class Aves; order Strigiformes; family Strigidae; genus Strix; species Strix aluco. Next base: position 12,037,407 of record NC_133950.1, read on the forward strand.
AGCTGGAGCCTGTGGGGGCGATTCAGCTCACGATGAGCAGAAGGGCCGAGCAGCCAGAGGAGCCTGCTCTCAGAGGTAGGATGGCTCATCCCTCCACTCCCGGGTGTGATATCTTTAACCACTGCTTCCCAAGAGCCGTGCTTTCAGAGCACCACGACAGTAAAGGGAAACCCGGCTCCACACTGAAAGACCTTTCCTAGAGCAGGTTGCAAAGCAGTTCTAGAAGAGGTACCCACATCCCAGGTACAACAATCCAAATATGAAAAGAAACAGCAAAGAGTTGGGCCCCATCCCTGCCCAAGCTGCTGGTCACCACTGGCGTTCGCCTCTCCCGGGGAGCAGCTCCGACCCCAGCAAGGGTCTGTGGATTAATTAAAACACGAGGATGGGCTGAGCACTGAACTCCTGCAATCCACCCCCATGGCTCCTTGGCTGTCAATCAGCTTTTTCTCATGACTACACCATCACCATAACCCCTTGATGTCTCGATTTGTGCCGTGCCACCCTGATGGCCACGCGCCACATTTCCAGCTGAGCCTCAGTAGCACCAGGGCTTCTGAAAGCAGAGCAAGGATGTGCTTCAAGACCAAACAAGAACAAAAATCCATTTCCTGAGAGCATTTCCGAACGCAGCTCGCTCAAGCCCATGTATTCATCTCCCAAAAAGCCTTCATTTCCCAAGTCACAGCTGCTCACTGCCCAAAAAACAATTGCCAACACCGTGGCTGATGCATGCCCCTCTCTCTGAAGGTTTCTGGATATTCCACCAAGTAAGGAAGAAGGCCAGAAACTCTTCATTCTTGAGACATGCCCAGAACGGACACAAGTGATGATAATTTGCAGCTCATCAGAGAATGAGAGGCTTCAAATCCCCTTAAAACCCAAGGATGCATTTTAGAAAGCTTGTTGTTCCTTGCAGGATGGGTGGTCACAGGGACCTAGAGATCAAGAGACTGGGTAATTTGGAAGAAGGAGGTTGTCACAGCCTTTGGAAACACAGTGAAGTTCTGTATGGACACCCCAGGCTATAATTTTAAACACCTGACACAAACAGAGCAGTTTTGCTGTGGATTGCCCCTTTCCCCTCCACTTTACTCATTAATCCTGCACGACAGGTTTGGGTTTTGCCCCCCTTCCTTGCCGTTAACTGTATTGCTGCTGATAAGACACATATTCCATCACACGCCGCAACTCATCCGTTATTTCAGGGCGTCATCTCTCGATGGAGACAATCTGGGAGCACCTGACCCGGTGTCACTCCGCAAACGTGGGACTCTCAGACCCTGGCGAGGAACTGAATAGAGAGATTTATGGGAGCCGCAGTCCCCGGCGAAGCAGCAGCCAATACAGATTATTCTTCTGCCTTTTCCCCTTGACAACTTCTGAACATGCACAATAATATCTACCTTGCCAGCACCTGGAGAGTCTCAAAGAGGCTTCAGGAGCATAAATTCAAACCTCTGGCTTTCAGAGAAAGAGATTTACAAACTATTTCCCTCCAAAAAAAAACCAACCTGCAAAGCAGAGGAGCAATACATCATCTTGCCGGGACATCTCTGAGGATACATAGGGAAGCAAGAGCTATTTGTCAGGGATACATTTGATGGAGGAAGGTCTTATATACAGGGACCAAGCAGGGGCTCTTGAGGTCCACATTCCCTTCTTGGTGGGGCAACACTCTCCCCCCAGGTGGGCTCATTTTCTCCTGCACCCCCATTTCCTTGTTGTAAAATGCAATATCATCATCTTTCCTGATGTAGGAAAGGATCCTGCCTATTTAGATCAGGTTATTCCAAACTCTTCATGCCCAAGAGCCCAGTTTTGGGGTCTTCTCCAAGCCAAAACTCCCTGCAAGCAGCAGTTTCCCCCGACACTGAGGCCCCAGAGACCCCCACGGGCTGAACACAGCTTCAGATCTACCATCACCACCTTGCCAGCCATTAGTCTGGCTCCTTCACTCACCTCTCAGGAAGGCTTTTAGGTCCCTAAAAACATTGCTTGCAAAATCCATTAGGAACTGGGTCGTTTTTTTCACCTAGCTGCATGAAACTCATCAGCTACAAGGGCTTTGCTGAGCTCCCACCAGCAAATTAACAGAAGCAAACATTTATTTAAAGGCTGTCAGCCCAAAAATGAGCCACGCGGGTCTCCCTGGGGAGCAATGCCATCTCCCTGACTCCTCCCGTGTCCCTTCCCTGCTCCTCACGTGCACAGCTCTGTCCCGAGCACAGGCAGCGGCGACTCGGGGATGGGTCAATGCCCAGGGATGGCACTGGCATGCACAGAGCCGAGACAGGAATTAGGACATCAAAATCACCTAAGCGAGTTTTATGAGTATTTTTAAAGTATTTGCATTCTTCTTTGAGAACTATTTTTCATTTAATACAAAAAATATTCCCCTTCTAACAAGAGGTACTGTGAATGATGGAATATTTGACCTTACGGTGTATTATTAATGCAGATGGTATTTCTGGACTTATTGACTTCTGAATGGCATTTCTGTGTCTAGACACTGGTTTAATCACAGTGAAATAACACCCTGGCACGATTCCACAATGAATCAGGCCTTTGATTAGTATTAAGGATATTAAAGGCTTTTATTAATCTTATCTTTGTGTTCTGGGGTACTCCTGCTTGCAGCTGCCAAAACACAGAATCTATCATGTTCGCAAAAGCAACTTTTACATTTACTCATCCCACAATAGGTGCGGGACAACAGCAACGTCAAATACACAATTTTTTAGAGCGAGCAATCACTTTGATCTAACCAGAGCAAAGTCTCTCCTGCAAAGAACTCATCCTATCACATTACAGGCCCTCAAAGCCCCACTGCTGCTTGCAGGAGAAGACTACTAAACCCTGGATGGCAGGTGAGATTTTACTCCATTCTAGGTCACCACAACCGTAGAGTTCCCATCTTCATCCCCTCTGATACATCCCTGTAAAGGCATTGTATGGTCAGCCTGAAAAACAGCCAGACTCGTACAGGATGCTGAGAGACCAGCAAAATTCAAGTGTAAATATGGGCTTGCAAGACCAAACATCCACAAGAGCCACACCGATTTATCCAGGTCAGTCAGAGAGGAGATGCCCCAGCCTCTGCCCCTGGGCGACCTGACATGGTTGTGACTGGATTTGGCTGCTTAAGTGTCGGCACCGACTGATGTTTCGGCTGCCTGAGAGCATTTAGCTCCAGAGGATACAAAGCTGGTCTGCTGCAACAGGCATTTCTGTTCAAAGCTTGGAGATGGGCCCTGAAAATATTAACCCATATCTGTTAAACCTGAAGCTGCTTGAAGACCAGGTTTCCTTTACCTCTCTTTGAATTCCAGAAACACTTTTGCCAGGCTGCTTCCTCCAGACATCATAGAGACGTCGATGGCTCTCAGGAAATTGAAGTGCACTTTAATTAGGTCCTACAACAAAGAAACAATCAATACTTTAAACACATCCAAACCGGGTGGGCAAACAGAGGCTAAAGAAATGCACATTCGCTACTTAATCAGGCAGTTGTTTTCTCTTATTTCTTTCTTCTTTTTAGCTGTTTCCAAAATAAGACAATCTAGCGACATGCAGCCCTAAATGGCTGTAAGGGTGTAATTCTGCCAAGAGGTTACACAGGGATAAATGCCCCAGGATTTCCATGTGTTTTAAAGTTCCTTTTTGTAGGTCTGGAGGGAGCAGAGGAGATGGGCAGGCTCCAACCCAGACCCCGTGCAAGCCAGGATAGAAATAAATCCCTTCATCACAGTGTGACCAAACCATCTCCAAGTACAGCTAAAATACACAGCCCCAGTCCTGGAACATCCTCTGTATAAAATAGTTTTCTTACCTACAGTTCACATAATCCCTGACTCTACATAACTGAGCATTAAATATCTTCTAAACCTGTTCAAGCTCCGCAGCACATGAAGGACTGAACCTCTACAGGTGAATGCACAAATCTAACAGAAAATCCGAAAGCCTTCTCTTAAGCAGGAAGAAAGCTGAGCTGCCGTGAAAAGAACAAAGATTTAAGCCACAATGTCTACACCATTACCTCCAAATTGATAAAAATAGCTTCCATGTCTTGGGGAGTCAGTACCAGCCTCAGTGGGTTCATATAGTTCTGCAAGAGGTAAATGGAAAAGGGATTGAAATACTGGAGAGGAGAGAACAAGAGGGGGGCGGGTTGTGCAAGGGAGGTATTTTTCCTTGCCTCACTAGTTGCATTCACCTGGGCAGGGAGAAGCCAGGTTTTAATGAATTTAAGCACTTGCGAAAGCAGACGAATGACAACGTGTTTGTCAAGACCAGGCTGTGCCAAGGACCCAAGCAGGAGCCAGGTGACCCCGTGGGCACATCCTCCCCCGAGCTCCCCTTGGCCCCCCCCAGCGCTTCCAGATGTGGGACGGTGCAGGAGCCCCACCCATGGGTGGGTGCACCCCCCTCTCCTGCTAAATCTACAGGAGGGGGATTTAAATGCACACAGTTTCATCACCTCGCTGCAGTGGGGAAGAGCTCGGAAGCGTCTTTTCAGCTCTTTGATTATCTCACTAGGATTTTTGCCCTTGAAAAAGTGCCGATGATGCGATTACACTGGAAATGCCTTTCTGAACAAATACATATTAATAGAAACGTCTACATGACTTGTAACTACAAAAAAACCCCCCGATGCAATGCACCAAAGACAGGAACCTCTACCCATAACACTGTCAGAACCTACTAAGCCTTCACAAGCTTTTTTAATAGGTATCAAAGCAGTAATTTAACTCTTCCTTTAGACTGAACCAGAAGTGCTGTGGCTGTTTCCAAGGAACAAGGGTTATTTACATAAATGACATGTATGTTGGGACATTTTCATTGAAAATAGGAAATGTTATTCCATTGTGCCAGTTTCACTCACAGCTTCTTTGCAGGAACTTTCAGCAGAGAGAGGCAAATAATTGCAAAAGGGGAGGAAACAAAAGCGTTAGGAAGATTAGAAATGGCAGCTTCATTTTCACTATTGTTCTTCGTTCCTGCTGCTTTCCCCGGAGCAGAAACCACCTCCAGGCTCCAGCCGTAGCCACAACTCCTCGATCTTGCTGAGGTGTTCGTTTTTATTTTTATTTAAAAGAAAGGCACAACAATAATTTATCAAAACCAATTAAACCCCATGAATTTAAGCAGCAAAATATTACTTTTAATCCAATTAGTTTCAATGGCAAGTCAGCACAGCTTCAGCACTTTTGAAAAACACCCAGAATAAAGAAATTATTCTGTAGCAATCAAAGTGATAAGATATCTGCAAACACAGCTCTTATTGGCGAGACCGGCCTGGCTGAGCGAGGAGCGGGAGTCTCTTACCCCGGGGTAGGGGGAACACAGCAAGATGGTTTTCAGCCTATTTTCAATATGCAGCAATCAGAAGAAATATGCTGCTTGGCTCCTACAGTTAGAGGCTGCACATTTGTGCTTGTCAGTATGGGTTTTCTGGATTCCCCTTCTCTCCAATTTTACATGTGAATGCATCAATCCTGTCTCATCACATCTGCCAGCTCTCGCAGCGAGAACGATTACAGCTAGATCAATGCAAGATCAAGTGATGATGTGGAAGGCGATGGTATAGAAAAGATAGCTCAGTTCTTACCTTTTCTATATCTTCAAGTGTTTTGTAGTATTTGGCCTCAGTTTCTTGGATTTCTAGCAAACAGCAATTTCTTTTGTCATCTTCTGTCATTCCCATTTTCTAGAAAAAGCAAAAATAACGCATGGTCAGATACTCTTGAGTGGTCCAGCAACCTGCTCATGTGGAGCAGAGCTCCAGTTCAGCCTTTGGTGACTGCAAACTCAGAACAAGCACGAGTTTGGAAAGTCAGGGGAGTACTGTTACTGGTTTATGTTAAAGAAAACTATTTTTATCCAAAAAAATTAGGAAGGAACCCTGGCTGTACTATTCAATATGTTTCAACATGGCAAGCATTACATTTTTTGCATTTATTATAGCCACATCACCAAAGACTATCAGCTAAAGAATAAGTATGAGATAAATGCTGGTTTTCCCCATTTTTTTTTTTTGCTTAAGATGAAACTCACAACAGAGCCTAAGTGGGTCATAAATAATACGTTAGACTTACACAAATCCCCTGCCAGGGCTGCCAATTCTCATGATTTTAGGTTAAATCTGATAATACATGCTTTTCTTAAAGCCCCAACTCCTGGAATCACTTCTCTGGCTTTTACATCTGTAAAGTGGGGCTGAAAACACACATCAGGAGGTGCCACACTTGTCGGTGCAGTCTCTGAACTTGGGAGGTGATTCAGTGATTGGGATTTAACGATCATGCACAGGAACAGACACCCTCTGTACACCCCCTTATAACTCACAGCTCAGACCTATCAGCTGGATGGAAACCAATATTTTAATCAACGTGTCTTACCTGCATATATCTAATCTGAAGCATGCAGAAATACAAGAAACCAATTAGCATCACACACTTGCTATTGCAACAAATCTTAAAAAAAAATTCCAGTATTTAGACAGATATGTGGGTGCTTGTATTAAAAATAGACTCTTTTGCTCGAGGAAGAGGAGGCAAGGGAGTCAGAGCCATCAACTCCATCACTGCCCAGCATTGTCCAAGAAAACATAAAACATTGTGGAGGGAATAGTGACAAACCTCCAATTCCACTGACCCTAATCCTGCACTACCCGCCTGCCGGACACCGACACGGTGGGAGCTTTCCCCCATTTTTGCAAGAAATTCCTACCAAAACCTTCCCAAGGGGCAGTTCTTGGGTCAAATGGCTTCTACAGCTGATGGCAACGTGGTAAACACACTGGTGACCCACGAGCTGTGCTGACTTGGGCATTGCCACTGGTGTCCGTAAACAGCTCCAAGCACTTTGGCAGGATCAGTGGGAATATTTTGCACCCAAGTCCTTGGTCCAGACAAGTTTTCGGCACGCAGGGAGCTCCTCAGGCTGCAGACAGGGCATGAAGGGATGAAATGCCTCAACCCTCACTGGTCTTGGTACCTCTTGCAGCCAGGCTTGGGATGGGTGAGAAAGCACCACGTGGCCATCGCTGCCGCACAGCTCAGCTCATCCGCCGGCCTCCATGGGGTGAAGCCCTGCCTTCCCAGCCTCCCAGCCCCTCGTCCAGCACAGCCACGCACCCTGCTCTGGGGATTTAATTGATCAGTGAATTTCTCCATCGATACAGCTTTGTTAAGGGGAGGGGTATGTACTGTTATCAGCACTGTTTGCAGCGAGGAAACAGTAATTAGAGCCTGCACGAAGCCTGGGGGTGGCAAATATCAGACGGTGGGAGAAAGTTTGGAAGGTCACGCGCTGGTGGAAAGGTCTCTTCCAGCTCTGCATCAGCAGAAGCCAGGGCAGCCCGTCTCCTCCTCAAAATTGGGGTCACAGGTAGCAAGGGTGGCTGTGAGCACCTCTGGGGAGATGCAAGGGTCACCAGCACGTCCCTGGTTCATCCACGGAGCATGATACATGCACACTAGTGCAAGTCCCTCCAGGAGGCTGTGCATGCTGCACACCCAGTTTCCCCATCACTGAAAGGCTTTTAGAGATGATGAATGGGGTCAGCTTCTTGTCCCTAAAGCCACCCAGGTCCCTGCTGCCCCAGAAAGCACCACTGTAAACATCTACCTGCTCTGAGACACCCAGGCAGGAGCAGGAATGGGCACAGACAAGCACTGGATCCTCCACACACAGATTTGTCAGTGCTCACCCCGATCTAAAAATACCCGTGGCAGACACGGCACATCTGGCTGATGGGGCAGGCAGAGCCGCCACGCTCCCCACTTCCCAGAAAGGGCTGAAGTGACACGCGTTGCCTTGGCTCAGCAGCAAATTGCTATTTTTAGCTTATCATTTAGGGCTTATTAGCTGTCCCTTTTCCTTCCTCTTCCCCAAACTCCTTCAGATGACAGGATGAGCTGGGAAACTCGTTGGAGAACCCCCTCCAGGCCAGCACCATCCCAGCTCAGCTTAATTTTACCACTTGTGAGGCTTTTTTTTTTTTTTTATTTTTACCACTCAATTTTGAGGAGCAATGCAAAACGATTCACTTTCCTGCAGTAGCATCTGTCATTGGTGGATATTTATTTATTTAATTGAATCCTCTCCCTTCCCCTCCCCTCAAGGTGTAGCTTTAAAAATGCATATAAATTGTTACCATGGGCTGCTGAACTTCCACTCTGATGATATCTTCATAGATATCATCGCCTTCATCTTCACAGGGGACGCAGTCATAAATATCCTCCCCCAGATCATGTTCGCTGGAACGAGAAGGAAAGCGATTTAGCGATAATAAAGAGGGGACGTTCACCATCACTCGATCAGGCAAACTAACAACTGCTCTCGCACCAAGGAGGGACGATAACTGGGACAATAAGAAAATCCTCCTGGCCCACCATACTGACGTGCTCAGTCCACATTCTCTGTTTGCATTAGGAGTCCCTGGTTTTCCCACATCAGTACCCGCTGCACATCTCTTCCCCCTCGCTGGAGGCTGGGAAAGGCGAAATGCTGCTCGACACGAGTGGGGATCGCAGCCAAGAAGCCGCTCTGAGCCTCGTGCCAGACATGCCTGCGATGCCCCGTCCACCTTGGTCTGCCAGCTCTGCCCCTGTAGAGTTTCTGCTCGGCGCTAATCGGCCCGGCCGAGACAGACCTGACGGCCAAGTGTCCCAGCGGGACCATCTGAGCCACCACACGCGACCAGGTCCAGCTCCACCTGCCTCCGAAGATGTCCACAGCCTCCTGTCCATCTCCTGCCTCTCCTCTTTAGGACAAGGAGCAGCTCTTGTGCCAGTGACTTTAATCAAATTATATACTTAGAGAATATGTTTTAACGGGTTGGATTTTGGTATGTTTAAAGCACTGCACTTACTCTTGGTCTGCTTTTACTTTTTCTCTTGGTCTGGTTTTGCTTTTTTCTCACAAAAAGGCTTCCTTCACACCAAAGAAACCACCTCCCTTCACCCCATTAGGGCTGCAAACTGCCATAGGAGCCTACATCCATTCAAAGCAGTGAAAAGATACTGAATAATCATGCGATGGCTCCGTGCAGTAGCTTGAAGCACCCCAGCCCTGCCTTGCCAAGGAGGAAGCACGATGGGACTGAGCTGACCGCCCCCAGACTGTGAAGGGACCCGCAGTAATGCCTGGACCAGCCACCTGCCTCCACTCATGGCCCCGCTCGCCCTCCGGCCACAGGCACCACGTCCAGGTTTAAAATCTCTGGATCCAGTTCCTCTGGGTGATGCACCAACTCCCACAAAGAACAATCCCTGCCCTGATGGGCAACTGAGTGATTTTTAATCAGCTCAGCGACGCTCAGTCCCAATGCTTAGCAGAGCCCAGTAATAATATTTACATCAGAGAGATTAAGCAGCATAAAAGTCACATTTTTAGAACTGGCCACATCACTTAGGAGATCCCCTGCAAGCACAAGCTTTAGAGGCATCACCAAAACATAGTGCCCAACTTGTATTTAAAGGTGATGGTGTTAGGTACTTAATTGTCATCTGAGCCTTTACAACCCCCCCCAGGGGCTCCTGAGTCTTAGAACACTTTTCAAAATTCAACCCATAATGAATACCAATTAACAATAATAATTTTAGCGCTTAGATCTACAGGTGCTGATTGCTAACGGCTCCCACTGAAGTCAACCCCATGGGATCAGGACAGTGTGAAACGCTGGAATATCAAACAGCATTTGCGTATTTTACGAGCTCTCTTTCAACATGGGTATTAATTACATACCAATATATTTAGGTGTAAAACTGTGCTCAAACTGCAATGCTTGACATCTCTATATTATACAGCATGGAGCACCAGAGAACATCTGTTCACAAAACTGGGCTTTATTTCTTTTCTAAATACAGTTAAATCTATTTTTAAAAACAGATTTATTTAATAAAAGTTTGGGGATTTTAAATAAATACACTGGCATGATGTATCCATCCCATTCTTCCAGAGTGATGCATTGCAGCTGCTGTAATAATGCCCACTAATAGCTGGTGATCCATCTTCCCCTTCCCAAGTGTTGCCGTCACCGTTATTATCTGTACCAATATTTATATTCTCAGCTCTGCTCCTTATCCAGAGCAAGTAACTCCCGGTTCCCGATTAATCTTCCCTTCCCACCCACACCTCTCGGATTGCTGGCTGTCTCTCCATAGATCATTTCCCCGACTCGAGGGTCGTTAGGAAACCTATGGTTGGGTTAATGTCGCGAGCATGAGCCCGACTGGATACGATACCCCAGTGGCGAGTGCCATGGTGATGCTGCTGCCGGAGCTGAGCCCATTCTGTGAGATGACTGCTCGTCCCCGGCTGCGAGAGCGCTCAGCAACTGGTTTGGGCTACAGGCAGAAGAAGACAGCATCTGAGGTGTCCCTGGGAAGCCCTGCGTCCTGAGCATCATCTGGAGCTGCTCTCCTGCACACAAGCACAACTGGGCGCCACGTCCAAGCCTCAGACTCCATCATCATCTGTCCCCAGCTTGCTGCTGCATGGGGGACCTAGCCTGGACAAGCCCTCCTTTTCTGACCCACCAAGGAGCCACAAGCTCTTGACCACAGCTGGGCACGCACCAGGACATCACTGTGAGAAACCCAGGCAGCAGCATGGGATGCTGAAGGGGTTTTGCTAAATCACAGGCTGCCTGGACTGAGTCTGGAGAAAGATAGGTGCCCCATGGATTTGGCCCAGCCTGGCCCTACCTGGAGCTCCTCTGGGCCACCAGGAAAGGTGCAGAAGCATCTACCAAGGGACAACACAGCAAATTTGTCCATAAAGCTGCCAAAAAACATCTGACATGAACACTGCACCCATCATGGGGGGCCACATCCTGCCCCTTGACACTCTCATTGCTCTAACAAAGGAGCTGAGTCCCCACTGCTCTGCTCCTCCCTGCTCATCAACACCAGTACGAGCCCTTCCCATCTCTGATTTCTGGCCTCAGGCAAAAAATAGGGACAACTCCCTTGTCCTGGGGCCATCTAGAAAGACACCTCCATTTCAGAGCTTAGGGGAGAGGCACTAGAGACGCTCAGACCCCACAGCCATGGTGGTATTAAAGCAACTATACCTTTGTCCAACGGACCCTTATTTATTAAAACGCATTCTTAGTACATCTCTGAGAAACACCAGAGGCTGCCAGTTTTATGGAGAGCAGTAAAATGTGCAGATTAGCCTCTCCCACAGCAGCCTGTGAGCGGCCAAGCTTTGCCGGCGCGTGTAGGGCTGTTGATGTTGCTGCTTTGCACACATTGATTTTCGTCGGTCTCCGCATTTTGTCTGTCAGAGTTGAAAATATGCACCCTCCCTGTCATCAAAAAAGAACAGGTATCAGGATGAGTTTAGCCAGTGGCAACCTAAGAACACACTAAATCTTAAATGCCATAAGGGGAGGGAAAGGAGGGCAGGTATTTTCTGTGTTTTGCACAGTCCCCTGCTGCGGGAGGCAATAAATTCAGCATCCCAAGCATGTCACGCATAGACTGAACAACTTGAGCAAGGAAGGGCAGATCCTCACCACCACCTTCACAAAGAAAAGCAATTTACTCCTTCAATAAAAGCAGCAGAGTCTGCAAGTTACCCGTGGGTATCGGAGCCTATGACCTACTGCCTGGATTAGGAGATTCATTGAGAGCTCTGGGTTTAGGAAAGGGATTTTATCCGCCCTTCAGAGTTAACGCCAGCATTTGCAATAACTGTTATTAGGATGGATGTAACCAGCTTTGGGCTGGCAGCATCTTGCCTAGCCAGGAAAGCTCATTCAAAGCAAAAGGAATAAAGCTTTTCATATCTAAGGCAATTTCAAGCAACAACAATGCTTTTGGCTGAGCTCTTCCTCCCTGGCAATGCCCACTCTACAAATGCCCTCCCAAGCAGGCAGCAGCCATGCCAAGGAGCAACTCCCTTAACAGAGGGACCGATGCCAGGCTACTGCCTCGGAGCAAGGGACAAAGAGGGACATGGAAGGAGCGAGCTGGGAAAGGGCAGGGTCCCTCCATGACCCTCGGCACCTCCAGGTGCCATCTCCCCAAACAGGATGCCAAAGTTGAGTTTGAGGAAGAACCTCACTGCCCTGGGTGAAGCCACTGGTGCCACTGTTCCCATCACTGGGAACCAGCCCTTCAGAGCTCAGCACTGGGCCAAAACAGAGGGCACAGTCTGCATTTGGGCTTTGGGAAAAGATGAGCTCCAGACTGGGCTGCCCACACCAGGGATGAGCACAGACAGCCCATGATGCCCCAATAAACACTCTGCAGCAGGTCCACTACGCTAAAGGAATGCTGCACATCACATTTGCAACGACACCATGGATCAGGAGGGTAAGCAGGGAAGCTGAGGGTCTCGAGGGCCACTGAAGGACCTCTCCATCCATAAAAACTGCTCAGGGGCTCTAGGAAGTTGATGAGTTTGTACCAGCCTCAAGAATTCAAGGATGAGCCCAAGCGAGGCCCTTGAGGCAAGCCCACCATGCCAAAACCCCACCCAAACCACGGCTCTGCTTTCGTTCCACTGATGAAAGAGCCAGAACCACCGGGAAGAGCAACAGAAAAAGGAGGAGGAGGAGGAAAAAGGAGCTAAAATAAGACACCAAAAGACAAATCCGAATTTCCAGCCCTGTGGCTGAGGTTAAGAGCCAGAAGACCTCAGAGCCACCTCCAGGTCCAGGCTGGAAGTACATTTGCAGGGTCCCTGCGACAGCTGCCCAGCAGCTGCGAGGCTCCAGCTCGCCCCAAGTAATCACTCACTTTCTCATTGTTACTCTGCACTTACAGCTATAAATAGACAGTCCATCTGACCAACCCCCTCATTCACGGTCTCTGTCAGATGGGGACAAGCAGAGTCCTATATTTGCAGCACATCTGGCAGGCTTAGGTTTCAGGGTGAAGGAGTGCAAGATGTGCAGCCGTTGAACTCAAGATCTTGCAGGGTTTTAATTAGCCAGATTGTACTTGGACGGAGACACGCATCTAGAAATAGCAAGAGAAGCCTTTTACCATCTATTCTACTCAGGTCTTAACGTTCCCCCTTCAAAGCAGAACATTATAATCCAGGAGTGAGCCTCACATGGTTCTAGCAACTAACAAGATCTGAGAGATGGCACAAGCTGGACATATAAAAATCTTCACTGGTGACAAAGAAGAAAAGACACATTTACAAGTGCTATGGCTTGAGTGCCTTGTACCACGGAGTCATTTATTTAACTGGCTGGTGTGCGTGGTTTTTCCAACACAGCAAAAATAATAAGAAAAGTGGCAGCTAACTTATCATCTCACCTTGGCTCCTCTTTTCATTACTTTTTTTAATGCACTTGAGAAATTCTGCTGATCACATCACTATTTTGGAAGATACAAGGAGGCAATGCTGGTGACAGTGAAAGAAGTAGGAGAAACCTCAGCAAGAAGCTCTTGGCAGGAGACAGGTTGTTGGCAGAGTCTGGGCCCAAACGAGCTGCATCGCTTGAGAAACTGAGGTCAGGTCTTCTGCAACTCCCCTTCTCTACGATGAAGCGTTTGGAAATACACCACTATCCACAACGGTTTTGTTGGGGATAAATCCCCAGAGAGCTGTGGTTCAAAACAAGAGCAAGGGACACCAACCTGCAGGACAAAGCCTCCCAGAGGCACATACTGCCTCCAGTGCAGGGTTTGGAGGAAAGCTGCTTTGCTTAAAACACCCTGTCCTTTTTGTAACACTACAACTCCTCCCCTCAAAGCAATTCACTTTTAAAGGAGAAAAAAAGGGAAAAGTTATGCAAATTAGATGTTTCATGTCAAATCATTCACACCACTTCTGCCTGACTGAATTCTTCAAATAGCTACCAAACAACCCAAACCCCACCCTAGGTGTAATCCACCCCAGCCTGCTGGGCTTTGTGCCAGCACAGAGGGACAGTGCCATGAAGTGGAAAAGGCTCATGATAAAGAAGGACCAGGATTAATTGCTCTTGTAAATTTAATGAGACAAAATAACTGGAGAGAGCTTAAGTGGCAGCAGAGAAAATTTAGGTTAAATGTTAAGTATAACTTCAGAAGTACCAGAATGGTTTGGGGCAGCTGAAACAGCCATCAGGAGAGATGGAAAAGTTGTCAGGGGGGAAGATGCTCAGCAGTAAGGTGGATATTTGCCTGCTGCTGTCAGTGCCCAGCAGCTGTAGCCGCACGGGAGGCAGCGGCTCACATCCCTGCAGACTCACGGGAGCTCCATCAGGATAAGAGTCACTTTGATTTTTGGGGGCAGGCTCCAGCAAACCCACCTGTGTGTTGCTGTTGCAAAGCCCTGCTCATTTCCTGGGCAAACTCCCCCAAAACTGGCTTCTGCTCAAGGGTCTGGCATTAGGGCGTGCTGAAATAAATCAGACAGCAGAGGACAAATGTCCCTTTACTGCTCCTCCCAGTATTGATCCGGCACCACTTGCAAACTGGCCAGCCCTCGCCATCTGCCCGGGCTCTCCGCAGGCTGCCATCTGGCCGATGGTAAAGCAAACCGAGGGGCCAGCGGGCTGAAAACAGGGAATTTGAGAACTTTCTAGCTCCCCTGATACCCTTTTAGTTTCCGCTCCCCTTTCCAACACCAATTGTTCTTTTGTTTTTCGGGTTTTGCCTTTTTTTTTTTTTTTTTTTAAAAAAATAGCTGTTTCCAAGCAATTATCTGCCTTGATCTGCTGGATAGCTGACCCAGCGCTGGGGAGCTGCAGGCAGCCCAGCATAATCTCTGCGATACCCCAAAGGTGAAAGCACAATGGGTTCATCAAGGCATGAACATCCTTTATATACGCCAGCACCCCGCGGCCACCTCGCGCCTGCACGCAGACAGCTTGTTTCTGCAGCACACATAAATGGCCCTCGTGGCACTGCTATTGATCCACTCCCAGCCCTGGCGCTGCCTTTTGTCCCCGGCTGCCGCGGCTCCTCTGCACTGGGAGGGACCTCGCTGCTGGGATGAAGGTCCTCGCTCTCGTGGGGACAACGGGGGCAAAGCCTGGTTCCTTCCGCTTCCCAAATCTGCACCTAGTCACAAAAATGTTTATATTTTGAATGCTTTGCAGAACAGGAATTCACCCAAAATCTCAAATGGGGCATGCCAAACCTCTCCCTTTGTCATTAAAGTTGAAATGAAGCATTTTGACATTCTCCAATAAAACCACTTTTACCAGCCCCTAAAATGTCTTGTTAGAACCAGCTCAACATTTATCCAGAGCTTTTTATCGCACAGCACAACGCTCGAAGAGACAAAACCTTTGGGAGACTCCTCTCTCCTGGGGGCTGACTTGGTGGTGCTGAGCCCACCAGGGTTGTCCCTCCTCACCTGCACCCCAAGGCTTGCGGGGACGGCAGGCTGGGCCCTTGCAGCAGCACATTTCATAGCGGTTTTACAGACAGGACTGTGCATCCCTCCAAAATGATCCAAAGTGCAAAAATAATCACTCGGCTGCACAGATGTAGCAAGTTAACGTGGAATAAACACCCTGAGATGGAGGGGTCTCTCTTGCAAAAGGGAGGACTGCTGAGCCCGATTGTGCTTTTCGGTAGAGGTTCCTTCCACTGCTTGCTGTGAAAATCATTTCCTCAACGCCAACAAAGCATTTTGGATGCACTCAGATCTTCCCAAGGCTGCTGGATCATCAGCGATATTAAATGCAAAGATGCTGGATGGACTGAATCATTCCCAGCTCGTGAATGACGCCCTTGTTCAGCTGCTTGGAGATCGGCAGCAGCTAAGAAAGAGCTTTCTCATGCGGCCCCGCGGTTTGCCAGCGCCCAGCATCAGTGCCCAGGACGCACCATTGTGACCAGCAAATTTCCAATGAAAGTTTCCTTGTCAAGCACGGAGAGACGCTCCTTGTCAAAGGGAGAAAGGGGAACTATTGCTGATGTGTCACCAGGCAGCGGGAGCGGCAACACTCGACCGAAGGGGCTCTCTGGGGCATTTCTGGGGTTTTTACAGTTGGGGGTGAATTACGTCTCCGTTTTGTAGGTTGTGTTTCCGGGAGCGGATCTGGATGACAGAATCTGTGCGATATCCCCATGCGGATTTACATGCGCCTTTCCCCAGCGGTTCTAACTAAAGATGTAAAGAGGAGAACTTTACAAAGAATGGGAAAAAAGGGAAAAAGTTGGAGACAATCTGGGACAGAACAGGGTGATCAATAAGAAATAAACCTCTAAGTCATCTGAGCACAGGACTTGGGCACATAAGCCCCTATTGTAGAGGGACCAACTCACAGCCGTGATCAAAGGAACAGTTCGGAAGCTTCCACCCGGACACCCTGCAGGAGCTGCACCCCACAGCAGAGCGGTTAAAGCTGGGAACTCATCTTCAACACCAAATAACCTGCTCCGAGCGCACCACGCCGAAACTCCGATTTCCAGGAGAGGGCTGCCATCCCCACCAGCACCTGTGTGCCAGTTCACACAGAAACCTTTCTCCAATTAAAAGCCCGCCTGTGTGTGAGAATCAGGAATTTTAAAACCCAATATTAAAGGGATTTTGCGAACTTTAGGAAAAAATGTTATTCTTGAAAGGAACCCTTTATAAGTTAAAATTTTATTAAACTGTAGCTGCTGGGAGCAAACCGCGAGCAGGGGATTCCACGGTACTCTGTTCCCTGGACTAGTAATTTATGATTTACTTTTGTAATAACTGAAGCCATAAGGAACTCATTGGATTAAGGAGCCTTATTATTTATGTTGTGGAACAATAATATTTAACTGTATAAAGCCACATATCCACCCATACAGACTTTCCCTCCGTATGAAACAGACTGCACTTCATAAGTAAAACCCTGGCCGACGGGAACGCTGCCATCAAATTCCGATAGTTTCACCGTATACGTTGTACTTCAAGGTTGCTTTTAAAAGCCTGTTCTATCATCGCCACGGGCAGCAAAACACAGACACCAGAGACCCAGATAAATATAGACACAGAAACCCAGCAGCATCACCCTGCAATCCCACCGTGCCACCAGCGACGGGCAGGACGTGTCCCCCCTGTGAGGGATTGCCCTGGGGCTGGCTGGCGTGGCCCAAAATCACTTACAGGGGATGCAGACCCATGTGCCAGCACCCACACAGCCCCAAAAACACCATGGGGGGTCGGGGGGGGTTTCCAGCGCTGAGTTAGCAATGGGTACCCTACTCCCAGTGAGTGGCTCAGCTTCGGCTGGCTCAGAGGACGAAGTACGTCCCAGGGTTTTGCAGCTAACGATGGGATTCAGAGGGCGGAGGAGCTTCCCGTGGGCTTGGCCCCCCTCACCCCCCACTGGGCCACTCGTAAACTCAACCCAATTAAAAGTGATGTCTCCCAGGGCTCTACATGGGAAAAGACGGAGTATTGTAAGAGCACAAAAATCTCCTGGCAAGACGATCAAAGCAGCTGGCCCGGCTCTCTGAGCCCCGCTGTCAAATTTTATCTGACTTTGCTGGAACTACATTGCAACTTCTCCCTTTTCGTGTCCCCTCCCCGTGAGAAGGCGAGGCCACTTACTCCGCCAGCTCCTCCAAGCTCCGATATACGTCGTCATCATTTTCCGTGGTCTCCTCCGACGGGAAGGGCCTGGGGAAGGAGAGGAATGACAGAGTTATTGGTGCCTCACCCCTCGCAGCAGATCCCCCTCAGCCCCAGCTGAACTCAGCCCAGCCCCGAGCACCCCGTTGAGCAGAGGGTGTTTCAGAACAAAATATTCATTACAAATACATTTTTTCCTATTGAGGCATTAGCTCCCAGGACGACATCATCTCCGCTGCTTCCTGCAGGCAGCGCTGGCACAGCGGGACAAGAAACCAGGTGGTGAGGCTGGTTCACCACAGGGCATCATCTGAGCGCTGAGGTGCGAAGCTGCATCGTCTAACAACACCTCAGAGACCCCGTGGCTGAGCCACCGCTCCCCGCTATGCTGATGCCGCACAAACGACTCAGTAGAAATCTAATTCAAGTCTGGTGCTGGACTTGTTGAGACAGAGAAACACCCTCTCCTCCACGTGTGATGGAGCCTTTCTACCTGCGAGCCGCTGCCTGGCTTGGCCAGGGCACAAGTGGGACACACCGAGCCTCATCCCATCGGTGTCTCCCACCGCTGCGAGCAGCTGATCCTACCAGAATGAATAAGTCCTTACAAACCCTGGGTTTCCTCATCTTAATAACTTTGTGATCGCTGAAAAAAGTTAAAACCCTGGGGATGCGGGAAAAGGCACCAAAAGGGCAAAAGGAAGGGGGGAGAAAGCAGATTTAAAAAGAGAAATGGAAGGAGTGGGGGGAATACAAAAATTCCTTGGCTCATTCTGAAGTAATAACCAAATAATGTATGAAGGAGATGAAAAATACTGCTTTAATTAAACCCAACGTATTATTGCTGGCACAGGGCCATGGCGGGCTACAGCTCTGCTGGGGCTGGATGCACCTTGCGACTACGGGCTGCGTCAGGCCGTCACAGCAAGTCCTGCTCCAGCCCGAGCGTGGGGAACACGGGCTGCAGCGGGGCAGCTCGGTCTGTCCCCCGTGGGCATCGCAGCGAAGGCAGCCGGGGGTCCCCAGGCTGAGAGCTACGTGGGATGGGATGCTGATGCTGTGGGGGAGCAAACTGGATACACGTGAACTTTTAACTGCCCCCAAGAGCAATTTCCTTCTCTTCCCTCCCACCCTCCCTGTTTCACGTCAGATTGCCTCTCCTGAAAGATTTAATACATGGCTGGCTAGCCCCCAAATTTGCTATTTTTGGATCCTGCCTCTCGCATTAATTTGCCTTCCCTCCTCTGCTATACTTCACCCTTCCTTTGGTGAGCAGCTTCAGACCAAGGCTGTTGAAACAGCGCTCAAACCTGCAGTGAGTTCAATTAAACCCACGACCAGGTGGTGAGCCCAGGAGGGAGAAGAGCCACGGTGACCCCAGCACAGAGCAGGACCATTTCATGCTCCAGCAGCTGTCGCGGCTACCACACCCCTGTGCGAGATGCAAACCCACAGGAACCAGGGAGCACCCGAGGCTGGCAGGTCTAACCGTGCCCACGGGCAAAGCGGCAACATAGGAGGGAGGAGAGTGATGGGTGGGAAGAGCAGATGGGGCTGTGCCTGCTCTCAAAGTTGTATTGCAAGGCAGGTGCCATTGGGTGATCCTCCCAACGCCCCAACATCTGGCACAAACAGCTGCTCACGCATTTGCAAGATGCAGGGGGAAGCCCACTTTGGAGAGAAGCTTCAAAGCAGGAAAGTGTAGCGAGAGACCAGGAGGCACCAAAAATCTTTACAAAACGTGTGTGTCTGCGTTTCCTCTCCCCTGCTGCTCCCTGGGGATTAGTGACAAACGGAAAAGCCATGTGAAGCACAGACAAAAGACCATCAGCAGCTCCTGCACGTGGCTGAGCTGATCATGGGAACCGGTCTCAGACTTCAGCCCTGACGGGTGAGGGGGTACGACAGTCACTGCCACAGGGCTACACCATCCTGCACAGCTTCAGCCAGAAAGGAGAAATCGAGGTGACCTCTGTTAAAACACCACTTGTTAAAATAATAATAAAAAAAATCCACCACAAGGCACAACCTCCTTTCTTTTACATGCATCTTCTGCTCTTAATCTCTATTTCCTTCTCCAGCACTCACCGTGCCAGAAAGAAAGAAGTAAAAGAGCCATAAAGAATATTAAAATCACAAGCACACGTTTTCCAACCATAAATCTGGGCTTGAGGTGTAATCAGTTCCTGTGATAAACCCCCCCCACGTAAGACAAGGAGACAGCAAAGAGAGAAAAGCATTTTCTAATGAGAGTTTCATGGAGACGGTAGCTCCGTCAGCCCTCCCAGCTTCACCTTGACCATGGGCAAAGCACCGGAGTGAAAGTCAGGGCAGGGGAGGAATTAATAACCTGTATCGCTGCAATAGCAGCTAATGGTTAAATAAGGATGCACAAAATGTAATTAGAAGGAAAGTCACACCTAGGAGAGGATTACTAAATGGACCATCTAAAATCTGGAGCTGAAGGACAGCTTTTTGGAGAAAGCCTTGGGTTTGCTCTTTGTTCGTCCTCTGTCCCCAGCTGCCCATGCCACAAGCAGCTCTGGAGAGGCTCCCCTGTGGGGAGCTGTGGGAGCAGAGCTGCCATCTCCCCACAGCTCCTCTCGCCTTCTCCAAAAGAGGGTGCCAGCCCCCACACTGCAGGACAAGTCACCTAGGGCTGGGACCACGCCATGGGCTTTGGCCAGCTCTCACCCAAATGGTCCTTGTTCTTCCCCAAAAGCCCTACGTGCAACAACATAATTTAATATAACCCTACTAATTATGGACATTATTTAAAATATCTGCCTACTTTTGGCTTCAGTTCCCTTATATATCCATTTACATTAATTTTCTTTGCTGAACACAGGAAAATTAATCCTCTAGCAACAAGCCGACGAGGATGAACCTCCAGCAACCAGCTACAGAAAAACATATTAAACACTTTTCTACCAAGACTCAAACAGCACCAGGGGTCAGGGCAGTGCTGGGAGGAGGCACGGGGTGAACTGCCCACCCCAGCCCTGTCCCATCAATTATTCCCCCTGTTGCTGGTTTTGCCACCTCCCATCAGGTCACCTTTGTGGCTCCCCCCTGCAGGCTGGGCTCATTTTGGGGAGACGTTTTCCACTTGAGCTGGCTACAGAAACAGATTTGATGTGGTGGGGAAAGGCTGGGGGAGAAGAGTCCTGTTCTCGGTCCTGCCCCGCCAGATCCACATCAAGGCAACTCTAAGAAAA
Source organism: Strix aluco (assembly GCF_031877795.1). Taxonomy (NCBI): domain Eukaryota; kingdom Metazoa; phylum Chordata; class Aves; order Strigiformes; family Strigidae; genus Strix; species Strix aluco. The sequence goes on from NC_133950.1 coordinate 12,058,142, forward strand.
GCCAGCTGGGTGAACTTTTAACCCAGTGTTTCTCACCAGGGCTTCCCCTGTGCACATCCAGGTCCAGCATGGGACTTGCATTGAGGCACCTTCATGCAGATTATCAACTTGGCCCCAACCACGCAGGGAGAAGCATCTCCATCTGGTTGGGCAACGGTGCTGCACATCCTCCAGCCATGAGCTCCCCAAGAGCAACCATGTTGTTTGAGACCAGTTTGGATGTTGTTTTTTAAAAAAAGAGCAGAAACATTGGAAGCCAAGGGGTCTAAAAGCTACTGATTCCCTCAGAAATTCTTAGGGATCTCCAGGTACATTGCAACTTCATGCTATAGCTGGGAATGCTCAACAGTAATGAGTAAAGTCGTTTGAAGCCACTGAAACCCAACAGGTTTGCAGAGATCCCAGTTCATTTAAAACTATTTTGAAAATATCTCTTATTTAATATCATTAGTTAAGCACCAGACTTTGCTTTTTACTCCACCATCATGAAAAACCACCTGCTGAGCCATTTATCTTCCCAGCCTGTGCCTGGGCTGAAGCAAGCCCAATCCCACTCAGATGAAGAGCAAAAGCCCCAGCAACATCAAACACCGCTGGAACAGGCTCTTAAGAGATAATAAACCTCCCAGAGTAGACTTCTTCACAGACAAACCCCACAGCATTCAACAGCGCCGCTTCCAGAGATCAAAGAAGAGAACGAAAGTACGATCAATCTGATGTGTTTGTTTTAGAGACTAAAAGAGAAGGAAAGACCAAGTAATTTGTTACGGAGTTTAGAGCGAGCTTCTCCTCTTGAGGACAAGACTTACAGCAGATGATCGTTCTTGACACGTGATGCAGAGCACCCCCTTGATCTTAGAAAACATTTAGGCTACTTTCTGGGTCGGAGAGCTTGCACACACACAGCGCCCTGCAAACACGACGTGCTCTCCCAAGGAAAGGCAGGAGCAGTCCACAGCCACAGTACATCACCCGGGGGGATAATCAATTAATATTTCACAAGGCACGTAATGCAAAAGCCCTTCTTTGCTCTCCTCGGTCACTCGGGTTACCCTGGGATCCATCCCAGGCTGTATCCTCATCAGCCACCCCCGCGCGCTCCCCTGCAGTAATCCTCTCCGCAGGGAGAAGGCGCAGCTCTCTCTGGCTGCTCTCTCCTCTGAATTATTTAATGGGAAGAGCCAGGTAGGCTGCAATTCTAACAGCAATAAGCAGAAAGATTTATTTATTTATGAACATATTTCAGCATCTGGGTGCCTTGTCCTAGCAACTGAAGCCAGCTGTTCACCGCTGTACCGTCACAGAGAATACAGAGGGTCAGGGACAGGTCAGCTTTAGTCTGATAATTTTGTACAGTAGCATTTGAGCCTCAAATCCACGTGTGACAGAGCGGGGAGGATCCAGCACAATCTGGCATTCTGATTTCTTGGGGTCAAACACCAGCCCTGGGAACAGAAAGCCTGGTGAGAAGCAGGCAGGGTGGAAATGTCCCACTGACTGCCCTCCATCCCAAGGAGCTGTTCCCATCCGAGGCCGCTCTCGGTGGAGATCCTATCAGGCAGATCGGCAAAGAGGTTTTCATGACCTGTGCAGACACCCACAGGAGACTAAAGGAGCTGGCTCATCCCTTACCAGGAGCAAGACTCCAGCCTCCCAACACCAGCATGATAATCTCCCCCCATTTTCCTAAATCCAGTCATCGCACTTGAGTGTTTTAAAAAGCAGGCAGAGTATGTGACACCCGCGAAACCTGAGCTGCTCCCATCTGCTGCCCCTTCTGCGAGGGATTTCTTCACAAATGGAAAGGACCAGAGCCTCAAGCTGGTGAAAAGGAGCTTCTACAGCTCTGCTGGGATGGACGGGGCTGTGCCGAGTCTTCCTGGCTCAGGATCTGGCAGAAAAACATTTCCATAGCATGGTATCCACAGACTGTCATTACACCTTGCATTAACTCACAAAACCCACGGCTGGGTGTACCGGTCCTCCAACAACTCCATCTTGAAGAAAGCATCATGGCAATACAAAGAAAACCCAGGGGAGTCTGCGATTTCACCAAGATTTTGGACTTCAGGATGTGCTTTCCATGCAACTTTGGGTGGGGGATTACCAGCTGGCTTCAGCTCCTGTGCTTCCAGATGAGTCCATCTGTCCCACCGCTGAGGTTTAATGATGCTTCAATCCCCAAATGTATTTCTCCAGGGAAAGCGCTCAGATCTTGGCTGTTCATAGCACATTATTTTGATAGCTCCAACCTTCGCCCCCTTTTTAACTCCTCTTCTTCTCCAGGATGCAAGCCACTCCCTGAGCAAGGGATCACCCCGTCCCCATGGGTCCCCCATCAGCTGTTGGTTCTGGCACCCTGGAGCTGTAGCAGGTCCCCTGGGCATGCCATCGTGCCTTCATCAGCACAGCACTCCTGGAGCCGTCCAAACCATGTGGTTTTGCAAGACGTTTACACGCAACTGAAAATGCATTCATCATCGGCTTCAGTGGGATTAGGCAGATTAAAGCAGCACTTAATTTACTGATGTACCAAGAGTGGCTGAGAGCTGAGCAGGGATGAGTAAAGAGGTGACCTGGAGCTGCTCTTCCAGCTCTGCTCTTGACCCAGGCAGCACCTCCGATTTTTGGTTCCCATCTGTGAAATGGGAACAGCGTCAGGGAATAATTTTGGTAAAGTGCTGCGAGATGGATGAAAACCATTCTATTAATGCCCAAGAGCCATTTCTATAAAGCAGAATGGAATCAATTCTCTCCTTGCAGAACAAGACACATTGGAGCATACCAAAAGCTGCTGAATTTAATTAAAATCATACTAGTGTGTTACATTACTCATCTCTGGAAAGAAGCACCTCATGCTGTGCCAAATTTTAGACACGTCCTCTGAAAAATTATGATTTGCTTTTATTTGTGGTCTGGAACTTGCAAAAATTCTCACAAGATTAATTCTGATAGAAATTCAGTGGGGAAACAGCAAGCTACATCATCAGATAACACAAAGATGATGATTTTGCAGGAGAGTACTTCCAGCATTTAGCACAGCGCACTGCACAGTGCCCAAGGGTTAGCTGCATGCCCTGCTTTATCTTTAGCTCAAATCTGAACTGACTATTTCTGGAGACTATGAGACAAGAAAATAACAGCTCGTATAATTTTATGTTTCGACACATTATCGCATTTTTAAAAAATTCTCATGTACCAATGCTTCGCTCAAGAAAGCGGTATGATTTTCTCCTCACTTCAGCTCCACGTTGATGATAACAGATGGATAAAATCAAAAGGGGAATCCAGAAATGTCTTTCTCAAAAAGAAAGGGGAAAAAAAATACCCAAACCCTCTGGGGTAACAGCACAACCAATCACTAGGAAACGATTTGGCCTAGGTCTCTGACCCAGAAGAAAACTAGATTTGAAAATGCTGTGGCTGAAAATCTACAGAGCAGGGACACCAGCAGCCCTCTCTCCTGGTGGGACATCCCCGTGGCCCTGGTTCCACCAGAAATGCATGAGAAGCAGGTTGGGGAGGAGGGAGGATGCTCTTGCAGCTCACGTGCTGGCTTGAAACCGCAGCAGCGCCCTGCTGAGCCCAGCACTGTTGGAGTGGGTTTGCACCCACCGTGGGGGGAGACGGCCAGAGCCCTCACCCCGGCGAGCCAGCGCAGCTAAGCCAAGCCCAGGGCACCTTCGCTCCAGGCTGATGGCACCGCTCGCCCGGGAGCATAAAGATAAATCACAGCCAGGAGGTACAGACCTGGGACACACCCCATGGTATTAACAACACCCCGGTGAGGCTCTACAATTGCCTAGCTTTGGAAAACACTCTGTTAAAAGAAAAATCTTGCAACCCCCATTTTTAACTTGTAGCGAAGCAGCACAAGGAAATCTTTTACTAGTCCAAGCAGCAGTCTCTCTGCTGTACCTGAGCAGCTGCAATCCTATGAAACACACGCCAATAAAAACAACTAAATATATATTTCTGCCTGCTTCCAGACCAGCGCCAGCACTGCTGAGTGTTTGCACAAAAGCACCACCAGCACGTCCCAGCCAAGCGGGGTCCTACTGTGCGATGTAAACTCGATCTAAACAGAGCACCTGGGCTGAGCCGCACAAGGACTAGAGAGACGTGTGCTTCCCCCTCTCCGGTGCGGTGCAGAGAGACGTGGTTTATCCCGGACACCTGAGTACACCCCTCCCCAGGCACAGCCCACGGCCATGCCTCCAGCCCTGAGCCCTCCTGTCCCCCCGCACCAGAAGCCCCCCACGTCTGAGCCCCCTGATTTGGACCAGCCAAGCCCGAAGCCCTTCTCCGTACCTGGGGCAAGGACTACATTTCAGAAAGACCTTTCCAGCACCTTTGATTGTCAACCTATGCACTGACCCTGCGCAGGAGAGAAAGCTGTTTATGCCTTACTGTGGCACCCCAAGGTGAGATGGTGTGAGGGTGGCCCGTGACACAAGAGGGAGCCCCAAGGGAAGCACTACACGGGCGAGTCGACGAGCAGTGACAAGGCAAACACCCCCAAAACCAGCAAGCCCCACGTGTGACTAGTAAGCAGAGCTGTGTACATCAGAACTGTATCTTCATTATGCAAAGCTGCCAGTGGGGAGGGGGCAAGAGAAACTGCCTTTGCTTTTATTAGCAGATGCTTACGGGGTGACCTCAGCAGCTCCCAAGCCTACAAAGCAGCCGCACAGGAAAACATGTCAATGATATTTCTCAGACTCTCTTAGGAGCAAGTCTGTGAGGATACAGACTTGCCAAAATAAACGTGTTAAAACTGTTTTTAGCTAGAAAGGCACTGCTTTTAGCCAAGGACCCTGCTTAGTGACAAAGGAAGAAGCTTTATGGTCACTCCTAAAGAAGGTCTGTCCATGTCACAGGAAGCCATCTCCACTAAACCCCCCTCTTGTGAGGTCTGTGGCTGAACCTCTGTGGATTTATCCTGGTCAGGACCGGTGGTCAGTCCCAGGACTGGTCCCATTCCCAGACCTGGAGCACAGGAGAGTGCTGCACAGCAACAGTACGTATTTCCAGCCACAGATTCCTTCCTCAGCCTTCGATATCCATTTTATAGCAACATTTACAGCGCGTACAATAGATACACAACGGCAGTAAAAAAAATAATGGGCAGAGTGCAATTACAGAGAGCACATTGGCAATGAATAAAACACTCCTTGTAAAACCAACCTTACAGGAGAAGAGGTCCTGTAACTACCTCCTCACCAGAAGACACTCTTAAGGGACTTACTTGTTAGCGACTTTAATTGCTTGCCATTTTCACACAAGCTGGATCCACCTCCTGTGTTGAGCTACCATCCCCAGGGGCAGGGGGACCAGAGACCAACTATGAGCAGTATGAAGCCTCCATCATGCTGCAGCATCTTTGAGAATCCCATAAAGCTTTCCCCCAACTCCCTTCTCTCCTCCAGGAAAGTCTCTTTGATCAGCTATGCTTGGGCTTGGGCCATCCCATCTCTTCCAAGAAGTGGGTTTTGCTGGCAGGATGACAACGTCTCCTTTACAGGGTCACCCCCACTGCAAACCTAAGGGTAACCCCACAGCGCAGTGGGGCTCAGTCAGACAGGAAATGGATTAAAGCCATGAAAGCTGGGCAAAAACTCTAAGTTTAATTCTGAACTGGTGGATGAAGCGCCGAGGAGTTTCCAGATCAAACACAGCTGACCAGCGAATGACACACACTGGGAGCAGAGATGCACCCCTCTTGCAGGGCAGGGGCTCAGGGCTGCCCACACAGGTCCAGCTCCATTTGCCCCCCTCTGCCCCTCTCCTGCAGGCAGGGCACTGTGCCCTGAGGAATGCTGCTCACTCAGCACCACAATATTACAACCCTGCGAATGGTGCAGGCGGGACAATTGTGACTCTCCCTTCCCATCCCTCCTCCCTTTCACCCACACACACATCCTGATATTATTGGCAAGTGCAGAAACTCCAGGGCTGATAATACTGCAAACCTCATTTTGAGCACATCAGTCTGTTTTAACAGCCTACCTGGGCAAAGCTGAGCAATGCTGAACCTCGTCAGCAAGGCACAGGGTTTGCAGGCAGAGCAGGATGGTAGGAAAGTCTCCTCTGGGTTAAATCCCCACTGATGGCAGGATGTTGGTACAGCTCGTTTAGCTGCCTTGAACTTGACAGGAGGTGGCTCCAAGCTGGGCTAATCCCAGTGTCGAGCTTCTCTCCTCCCAGCTCACCATCTGCATTGTAGAGCTGGGCAAAATGCAGACACGATGGCCTGGACAGTGGTCTGCACTAAACAGGGTGCCTGCGGGCACCCCAGCCCCAACACCCGCTTGGCACCAGATCTGCCAGGGTGGAGGGCACCCACGGGCTCAGGCGAGCACCAGAACTGGTGCCAGCCCCTACCCTGGAGAGCCAGGAGGGTTCCTCTCCTCCACTGACGTGTCCAGCCTCCTGTAAGCAAAATAACAAATCCCAGCTCCCAATGTACAGGACTTTCAGGAGACTCGAAGGCATCCAAAGCATCATCTCTCCCAGACCAAACCTGCCCTGCAGCCACAGGCAGGCAACAGGCAGCTCCCAGCCAAGGGCTTGCCCTCGACTGCCAGCAAATCTGCTCTGTCACCCCAGGGCAGGAGACCTGCAGAGGTTAAATTCCAAGAAAATCTGCATTTTGGCTTGTATTTATTTATTTGTTTAAATGCAAGGTAAACCTCAGCCCAGGGCGTTGGGCTGGCCTAGCTGTGTTTGACTGGAAGTAAAACTAATGTCACTTATTCTTCCAACCAGCTGCCCCCAGGGAGCTGTGCCGTGCCACCGACCTGAGGGGGTCCTGTCTTGGCCCCCAGGATGGGGAAAACACAACCATCCCCTTCTCCACCGCCCGGCCAAAGTGCTGCTCCCACAGAAGAAAACCTCCTCTTGACAAATAGGATTCCTCCCTCCTCCCCATTTGCAAATGTTTTTAAATCTGTTTTATTAACTGCAGTGTCTTCTGAAGAAAGTCACTTAGAGGTTCAGTTCATATATAAAGGATTTACTTAGATTAAGGGCCTCAGTAAAAGGCCTTTGAACATGCTAACTCCTTCCCGTTTTCAGATGGTTTCACTGTGCACACATTAAAAATGCATGCAGGCAGCATGAGCCAATATTCCTTAACCTCCTGCTTTGCTTGCAAAACTCTGCTTCCAGGAAAAACATATATCTCGGGGAGATGAAAAAACACATGCCCCCTCCGCTCACAGCTCACATTCAGCCCACGGAGCTTGCTAGCACGAGGTGGACGATGGCCGGAGCCCAGAGGATGCCGGGATGTACCACGGGCAACGGACAACAGCCAGGGCTGAGCAGGAGAGTCTTAAGGGAAGAAAAAAAAAAAAATTAAATCCTGGTTTATTGGGACCTGCAACAAGAAGTCCTGTTGTCCTCCAGAGAGCTGAGTTTCCTCAAGAAAACTTGGAAAAGGAATGAAAACTCATGCTCCAGAGCACAGGAGAACCTTTGCACAGCACCCCTGTACAACCAGGCTGCTCTGCCTGCTGCAAGATCCTCTCACCTCACTTGGAAGCATCTAGTGCCAGTCACCGTGAGAAATGGGGTAATGGAGTTAACGGGCCATGATTATAGGTCTGCGGTGGAAACTCCTGGCGTCCTGGCTATAAAATAAAGGCTCCTTGTTCAGAGACAGCCACAGATGGGCAAGGAGCATGGTGGTAACTTCTCACTGTGACTGCTGACAGTTCTCCAGACAGAGAAAGGAAAGGATGAGAACTAACAATTAAAAAAATCCCCTCTCCTTAGCTGACGGGCAATGCTACACAATGAGGATCATTTCTTTGTCCCCACACAGAGCCCTGTAAAACCACGCACGGATGAAAACCCCAGGAAAAGGGTATTATCACATTACCACAAAGCCTGTGCTCCCAAAGGAGATCAAAAGGCAGCGCCCACAACAAGCCAGGTGAACAAAGGCATTTCTCACCTCCCCATTTCTGAGAGGGGAAAATAAGATATACAAAACTAAGGGATTTGCCCAGGATCACTACAGGACCAGGGGCAGAGCCAAGATAACGTAGTTTCACACATCCACTTTTCCTTCAGCACATCTTTATCTACAAAAGCATCTTTCCTCTGAACACCTTAAATTAAAGAGAGAAAATGTGCCTTTTTCTAGGAGGCACCAATAAGCCTCTCGCCATGGAGGCGCTTGTTATGCACGGGGCACTACCCAAAAAATAACCCAGTGTGGTGGTGGCGATCCTCGCAACTACACGCTTCTTCAATTAGTGGAGAAACATCGTCTGTGCTGTTTGTACAGCCCCGTGCAGAAGGGAAATCTCGTTTTGCAATCCTTACAGACCATCACCTGCTAGGAGGTGAGACAGCGATGCACCGTGCTGGAGGGTGACACCGGTTTCTTCAGGACTTCTGAAACCTGCAACGGGGACTAGAACAGAGGAGGAGGAGGAAAGACGCAGCGCAGGCTGTAGCTACAGCTGCAACAGATTAAGCCCAGCCTTAGCAGTGTGCTGCAAACAAAACATTGCATTCAAGATAATTTTTTGCCATGTTTTGCTGCTTGTAGGTTGTTCCTTAGAAGAAACACTCTGTCATCTCAACACAGCTATCCTGATAGCTATCTGATTTACTCTGTGAAACAGGGTTTCTCTGGCAAGGCTCGTGTATCCAGAAATTATTAGACAGAAAGACTATTTTTTTTGCACTGAATAGCATACAAGATTGATTTTTATTTTTCTACCCTACATGCCATGAAACTTATTTAAGGACAAGTAATAGGCTTTGGGGTTTATTTCATTCTTAATTTGCGTGATCCTGATTCTTAGACCCCAAAATAGGGGTTGGAGCAGAGCCACATTCATGCTATAGGGCTGAAAACCACCCAATCCATATCCCATCCTAATTGCACTGTATTTACCATGGTTTTGAGCACCGTGACTAAGCCAAGACTCTTCCCATTTATTTCAATGGCAGCATCTTCACTGGGGGAAGGAAGGATAGGGACCCCAATTGTCAGCGGGGACCCCAGCGAGCTGAGGGGCAGTGGTGGCCGGCGTGAGCAGTCCTCTGGGGAGCAAGAGCTGCTTCTGGTTCCCAGAGATTAAATTCATTCATCTGAAATTAGTTTCTGTCATTGAGGCTTTTGTGACGGTGTTGTAAGAAATCATCCAATTAAAAGGAAAAAAACATGCAGCAATGGACAAAGCGAGGGCTCTCTGACGGCAGGGGACATCAGTGATGGGAGGGGACACCCCCATGGTGGGTATTTGCCAGCAGCATTTTCTGTTCTTGCAGAGCTGGCAACGCCAGGACAAGCAGGAAAACAGAGTTAGAAGTAAGGACCCACTAAACTCTGTGCTATTCTTGTGTAATTATGGTGCCAAAGGCTTCCAAGATAAGAGATTTTAGTGGGAACCATAAATGCTGGTTGTAAAATGAATGAGAAAAAGCCACATATCCACACGAACAGCAAAGCCTCCCTGCCCCCTCCCAGCTATCGCTCAACCAGCCCATCCCTGGCAGCAGGAGACCTCAACAGAAACACCAGTGATTCAGCCAAAGCCTTCGCAGAGGACAGCCAGCTCATTCATCCTCTGAACTGACACCAGGACCTCCCTGCCTAGGGAAGGGCTTTGCCAGGGGTGACACATCGCAACCGCTTCCAGCCTGCCCCAAGACTTAAACCCAGCCCCTGCAGAGGCACTGCGGCTCGTGCGCTCTCCCATGACTCCCTGCCTCCAAATGCCTTGGATGCTCTTTTCCCTTCAAATAATAATTACTACAGGCTTCTCCAGAACTCAGGGCTACCTGAATAACAAATAGTCCTTAACTTACAGCACGTCTTATTCCTCAAACCTTTGCCCCTTGAATCTCCCCCCAGCCCTGGTGGGATCTGTCAGATTTGTGTTTAACACATGGGAAGCTGTCCCCCTCCAGCAGGATCAGTGTAGTTAAGGCTGTGAAAATAAGTTCAAACAGTATAAATCATGGCATGGGGTGGTGGGCATGGGCGGCAGGGCTAGAAGTAAAGCCAGGGCCCCATCCAGCCCATATCCCACATCCTGGCTGCATCCTGGAGCTGTGGCTGTGCCTGGCCCCAGGATGCAGCCGCAGGCCAATGCCATGCTACACCCCGAACAGAACAGCAGCAAGACACGTTCTGTGGAGAAAAGTAAATAAAACAACCCCCCAAAAAATAATGGAAAGGTACTTTAGGCTGAGAACTCTTCCTAGTTAGATCTGTGGTCCTAATGAGATGTTGCCAGATTAATAATAAAAATGCACACTAACAAGAAAACCAATTGCAAACCAATTTTGCAGGGAATTAAACAAAGACCAGGATAACAGCTCTGCTTAATAGGGTTGTCTGCTGTTTTTATTCCTCCTCCATTGCTCCTTCAATTAGCAGGGGAGGAGGAGCCCCAGCAGCTGGGCAGCCCACCCTGGGTGCCAGGGCCAGGTTACTTATTAACCCCCATTACCTGCTCTGGAATGATGTGCCTTTGTCAAAGCCAGGAAGACATTTCCCAGCTGTTAGCAGCTGAAAGGCCACCTGGGCACTTCTGCACAGACCAGGGAGCGGGGCAGGTGATGGCTGGGGACAGCGGGGTGACACCACAGCTCCGTGGGCAGGGCAGAAGGGACGGGCATTGCTGGGGTCCCGCTCCTCAGCTGAACAGCCCCTGCAGAGGGGACCTGAGCAAAACCTCCAGCAAGAGACACGAAACCCTACCCTGCCACCCTCCCCAGCAGGCATACTGCACACAACTTGCAACGTTTTCACTTATTTGTAAACTATTCCTGAGCAGCCTGTGCGTGCTTTCACAAGTAGCCTACCTACATCCCGAAGGCATCCTTGATGTCTGTTTAACCCTAATATGTGTAGCTTCTGAAGAGTCTGATGTGATTAAGTACTAGGAATATGGATAGACAGAGAGAGAAACATTATTTAAAGCATCATATTGAAAAGATCTTACCTAATTCCTTTGGTTTGAGCAATACTGTGGAAGGAGAGTCTGGATACTGCAGAGATCACCTGGAAATGAGAGAAAAAGATGCTGCTGTGCTTTACTGAAGACAGAGGAAGGTTTGGTGGGAACTCAAGGACCTGGCAGCCCGGTATTTGGACCTGAACTCCCACGGAAATGGATGTGCTCCAGCCCCCCCCATCAGTGTCACTGTACATCACCATCAGGGCTCAGAGGACGCTATCAGTGCAAACACCGCTTCTGGTTTTACCACTGAGCATAAAAGACATTTAACCCTCAGCTATAAAGATACCCATGACCTGCTCCAATAGGTTTTAAGCAACACTGAGAAGCACTGAAAAAACACTCTTACTTTGTATTTTATTACAAAAGATTTATAACTCCTTTCGTCTCTTCCCACATGAAATGATCTTATTGAGGCAAACTTGCCAAGACTTAATGGTTTTGACTTCTTGAATTTCAATAAAGATGCATCATCAGTTTGTCAGAGGTGAGTGCAGACCATCGCCCTTTTCTGGCAGAAAACAGCCAGAAGTGATTCAACAAAGAAATATTTTCATCAGCATCACAATCGGGAACAGTAAAGCCACCAGGTTTTTCTGAAAACTCCTGATTTTTCTGGAAGTTTAAATCGCTACGCAGAATTTTCAATGAATGGTTTTAGTCTCTTATAGATATAAAACATGTTTTACTCTTGTTCATATTCATCATTTCAAAGCTAGATTGAAAAAACAAACCTATTATTTTTGGACTGGTTTCCCATCCACTGGAATGAATAGAGATGCCTGCGTCCAGGACACAGATAAAGGACTTTTTGAGCCGTCCCTGCTGTCCAGGGCCCCCAGCTCTCCTCCAGGCACACAAACCCAACACCACAGGGGTTGTGACTGCCTGGAGCTGCCCTGCACCCAACCCAGCCATGGGGGACCCCTTAGTGCTGCTTTCTTTAGGGACCACTTGCCCCTGCTGCTGAGGGATGCTTCCCTGGCTCGCTAAGCCACTGTCAGGTCAGCCAGCCTGGGCAGCACGTGCCGTAAGCGAGTTAGTGCCTGACTTCTCTCCTGGAACTGCTGTTGGTACTCAAAACCCCTCTCCCTATGACGCTGTTATCCCAGAATGTCAATCAGAGTCGCATCGTGGATCCTTGTGCACATCCTTCCCACTGCAAGAGGTATGCAAGCACCAGGCTCGTTTTGGGGGGATGCAAGCACATGGCTCCTCAGGACCGCGCTGGAGCTCCTCCTGCTGCAGCAGATCCTGCTCTAAACCCTGTCTTCTCCACACTTCTGCAACATTCATCCCTTTAATTTTTCTTTTCTTTTACTGTTGCCATGAATTCCAACCCAGCTGTCAGTGCCCCACGCGTGGACCCAAAGCCAGGGCAGCAACAAAGGGGCTGCCACAGTTTGGCATTTAGCAGTTGACTTTCACAAGGAGAACAGAGATGCTGAATTATTCAACAAGGCCATCGAGACTCTCTGAATGTCAAAACTTGGCCAAGTTTCTCCCTGGTATAAAATGTCACTAGCGGGAGTTCAACACAGAAAGGAGCTCCAGAGCAAGAGGGAATTTTCCTCCCACCTTGGAAGCCTTTATTGCCCCCCATGCAATACTTCTAGCAAAAAAGCATCCTTCTACGTCTTTTTTCCTTTTTTAAGATGTTGCTCCTGACAGTTCCCACTAAGCAGAAAACATGGGTATTTTAATTAGGCAAAGCACTACTTTTTCTACTTCTGCCATGAGCATATTTTGGCCTATTTCTCTCTCGGGAGCCCATCTGGATAGCTATCAGACCACCACCCCTGGCACATCTGGTCTTACAGGGATGCCCTGGAGCCACTGATCACAGACCATAATTACTGTGCAACTAGAAGAGAAATTGTGAACTTTCTCAAGCAGAAATTCAGTGTCACAAATGTAAATGCAGTGAAGCTCCTCATTTTACTGTAATCCAACAAAAAGCAGCACGGAGAAAGGTTGGTTGCTTCTGGAAAAGGTGCTTCAGCCACGTGCTCTCCTGCCAGTGAGCTGCAAGCTCCCAGTGTCAGGTTCCCACCTCCATTTCAGGGAGGTGTTAAGCAAGCCTGGCTCTCCGAGTCCCCCTCACATCCCTCTCTGGCCGGCCTCTCATTTGCTCTGGCTTTGAGGAGCATCAAGCAAAGATGTGGCTTCTGGTAATGTCAGACTTCAGTGAGCAAACCTGCTCTGGAGAAAGCGAAAGGGGCTGAGCCCCCTTGGAAGGAGAAGGCAGCCCTGAGTGTGAGCTCCACACGAACCATGCCTCCCCCGCGCTCTGAGGTCCATGCTGTCGCTTCAGTCCGAGTTTTTAAATAAGGTTGGCTTTGCCTTTAGAAATTTTATAAACAGCAATGGGAGAAAGCAGGTTAAAACATAACCAGGCGTCAAAGAAACCAGGTCTTACTCCCCAGATTATCAGCAATTTAAAAGACCACTCTGGGCATATTACTAAATTGCTCTGTGCCACAGTCTCCCACCTCTAAAATTCTCCCCAGTTTGGGAGAGGAGGTGGGACTGAGTTCATTAGCATCCATGAAAGGCTCATTAGCATCCATCTAGGGCTGGGCAAGGCAGGGCCGCAGCACAGAGCATCGCTGCCAGCGAGTGGTACCTGCAAATGCCAAGATCAAACAGGGTGCAGAGGCCCCGCTCCGTGGGGCTTAAAATAATCCAAGGGAAGTCCTAGAATGATTGAATGAGTCTCTTCTGCGGTCTATTATTAGACTTCTAAAGCACAAAAATCAGTTTATGAATCAGACTGTTATACCGCAGGGTTTGACTTCCAGGGAAATTTAAAAGTGCACTGTTCTCTACGCCAACAATTTTTACTTTGTTCTTTTATGAAAAGCCCCAAGCGCTGAACATCCTGGCACATCAAAGCCTGGGACCTGGTTCCAGGGACAAGCCAGCACGCACAGACACGCTTGACTATGCTTAGGCTCCCAAATCGATGCTCAGGTGTGTAAGCAAAGCGACCCACTTTGAGGGATCAGGTGAAGCTTGGCATCTCTGAAAATGAGACCGAACAGTAACTGTCCCAATATCGGGGAGTATTTTTCCAACAACAACTCCTGCTAAGGCAGTGGCCAAGAGCAAGAAAAGCCAAGTGCAACCCCAGCTCCTCTTACAGCTCCAGTGCTCCAGCCTGCCAGCCCCCAGCCAGGGAAATGCTTAAGCATGCATTTAAGGATAAGTAATCCTCTCAATTTCAACAGGATTAAACAACATTCTTAAAAGTAAGTCAATCCTTAAGTGTTTGCTAAACTGTGTCTCATTTTCCCTGTAAAGCAGCTTCTTATTTGAAGAGAAACCCAGTCATATTTCCTGCCACTCCCGGCTATCATTTTCTACTGGGCCAGGCAGGATCCGTGTTGTTACGCACCCACGCAGCAGTTGGCACGAGGAGTCCCTGATCTCATCTGAGGCTTCTGCAATACCAGGACATATTAATACAACTAATACAGATATGACACTAACTGGAATTATAGTTCACTGGTTATTTATACCTCCCCTTTCTTTTATGGCAGCCTGGAAACGCAGACGCTTTGTTTCCCAAGGCAGATGGTATTCCCAAGGCAGACTTCTTGCCATGGGGTATCAGTTCCCTTCAGATTTATGCTTATTATTTCATAAATTCAGATCTTGGGGTTTCCCCTCTTAAAACTAACCTGCTGCTCAAAACCAGCAAGCTGGTAGAACCGAGGCTGCTGCATCCTGGAAGTGCTCCTGGAGCACACTGGGAATTGTGAACAACAGCTTCCAAATTTGCTGGTCCCTTGAACCATCCTTGAACAGGCTAAAACGACCAAAACCACATCACACCCCAGTGTCGTGCCACCACACCAGCTGGGGCAGCACCGGGGGCTCTCCCGGCCCCCTCAAGAAGCAGCAACATCCCCGGGGAAAGCACCCTGCTCAGCACTGACAGGCAAGAGGGTTAGCAAACTCATTAGAACACGTTGCTTGGGAAAACTATACTTTTATCTGTGCATTTGTCTTCCGGGAGAAGGAGGGCTGTGGGTTTAAACAGCAGGGGCTTATGCAGATTATTATTATTATTACTTCTTCACCCATTTCTCAATGCAATTTCCTCCAAGAAAACTGCATTCAGCATGCAAACATTACCATAAAAACTAGATATAACATCCTGCTGACAATAAGATGCCAGAAACAGAGCTATAAAGGTATGCAGTGCAGGTGATGTACAAACAGACTTTCTCTACGGTCGACTTGCAAAGGGTTAGTGGGAAATTCCTGGTGGTTTCACCGTGCAAGGTGAGGGATGCCCTTCGCATTCCTCACGGTCCAGTTTGCCTTGTATTTTTAGACATGAGCTAAATCCAACCACCCAGCTGATCATTTACCGACCACCACAACGCACGGGATGAGATCATTGCTGTGAATCAACAGAACCAGAAACGAAACACGAGGGCCATGCGCATGATTTCAGAGGCTGAGCATCAGAGCTCTCAAGGAGACCCTGATTTAAAAAGACACCAAGTTCTGCACTTCATGGGAAGAAGAAAGAAAATGAAAAAAAAAAAAAAAAATTGAGTCTCAAACTGGGTTCCTCACATTCATTGGTCCTGTTGCAAGAAACCTGGCTGAGTAAAGAAATGGGATTTTTGAAAAGAAAAAAAAAGAAAACAAACAAAAAATCCACACCACCACCATAAGAAATCCACCACTTTTCTTCTTCCTTACTACCAACACTTCTAGGAATTATGGATTTAAAAATAAACTGAAGCAAACCAAAAAATAAATCATTATGCTTACTGCTCTTCTATTTCCTCCAGCATTGTTTATTGCTGATGGTATCTCTGTGCATCTAGAAAACTCTCAAATAAACTCTCTCCTTATTGGAAAAAACAAACTGACCCAGCTGGGCTGGAGAACACTTTGCACAGGAGGATCTCCCCAGCTCCCACCGGAGCCTGAGCAAGCTGCGGGGGTCACAGTCAGGCTCACAGCTCACGCCCAGCCCCTGCAAGGTCCTGCGTTCCCAAAACAAATGAATATTTGCCTCTAAGCAAATTAGGAGCTCTGTAGAGAGGCGATAAGTCTGGGCAGAGACCTCGATGTTGCCACCTCTGCACAAACCCTTCTGGGTGGGGAGGTGGTTGCAGAGCCTGAAATTACAGAGTATTTTTCTGGTTTGCCCCTAAACTCATGAAGGGCAGAAGAAATCCTCAGGCCAGACATCCCCAGCCTCTGTGTGGGTAGAAACCTGACCCCAAATTCAGAGACAAGCTGGTTAAATTACTTCCGAGTTGGATAATGGCATCCAACAGTAAAAACACTGATATGAAGAGTCCCAGAGACAAGGCTGCTAAAATAAAAGCAGCCATGACAGCGAGTAGAATTTGATCCACTTACCTCTAGAGAGCCCTGTACTTTCTCCCACTGGTGCACGTGGCAGTGGGCAGTGAGATGGCTGCTCAGCTCATGTTTGCTTTTCTCCTCCTGCCCACCCGGGGCATTTCCCAGTGCTTTCCACCCAGCTGCACACACACACTGGGCTGTGCACAACCAGGATCTGGTATTTTGGGGATATGGTGTAGGGGAGAACTTTGTAGAGTAGGGCTGATGGTTGGACTCGATGATCCCAAGGGTCTTTTCCAACCTGAATGATTCTGTGATTTTGCAAACCAAAGTGTCACCAGCAGTTTCCAGCCTCCCATCTCCTCTGTTTGCACATGCCCATCCCAGGATTCGTACCTTGGCTAGACCAGCCCTGGAAATTCAGTTTAGCCAAGCCCTGAGTGTAAGAGCCAACACAAAGCACAACCTGCTCGCTCTGGATCAATTATTTGTGCTCCGAGTGTGCTGTTGCCTAGTGCATAAACCTGCAAGACCTTACAGCACGTGTGCAGCAAGCACAGCAAACACTAAACCTACAGCTGCCTTCCAGCCCTCTCCCTACACACCGCACAGCCACGGCTGCTGCCACTTCAGCATCCTGCAGATGTTTTGGGGAATTCCTTAAATCAGCATCTCCTGATAGAAGCTGGTACCCGAGAGCAGCATCGCTGTACGTGGCTACAGCAGGAGAGCGGCAGCCCCTGGCCAGGCAGGAGGAAATCAGGCTGCGGTGCATCATTTCCTCAGGATGCCCAGGGCAGGCAGAGCCCCGTCACAGCATCAGTTTGGTTTGATTTTCCTACACCCAGGGCTCTCTCCTCTCAGCTGGACCTCATTCACTCAGCTGGCTGTTGAGGGCAACTGCTATTAGATAATAAACAGTTTGGACAACTGGCTGGAGCCTTCCCAGTGCCTGTCTGAGCAGTTTGCCCCGTGGCTCCTCTCCGCCCACCCGGGGACGCGATGGCTTCACGTCCCATTCCCACTCGTGCCAGGCAGAAAGGCAGCATGCCGGGGAAGCGTGGTGTTTGCTGGCGTGCAGCGTCTGGAGAAGTGCCAGTGGAGCAGATTTCAGCTGATACATATTTGATAAGGATTTTAAATCAAAGTCAGGGAAGCTCTCCTGTGACGGTGTGTCCAGGCTTCTCTCTCCGTATTTCACTACAAGGACCACGCAACAGATGGGGAATTCCATGATGTATGGTAAAGCCTCTTCCCTCCTCCAACAAATACCCATTCCGGGGATCCTTGACTGCCGCTCCCTTTTGATTTATTGAAATATTGGCAACTTGTGATATCACTATGGAGTTGCAGATGAACTTCAGAGCACCCATCAAATCACAGGAGATGGAAGAACAAGAAATGTAAAAAACCAAAACCCATTTGCCAGAGTAGGTGGGGGACAACAGAATTACTCAGCTTCCAGCACCCCTCTGGGTTTGCTGCTGATGTGTGTGCAGCATTAAGTGCTGTTCTCAGGGAAGTAATAAATATCCTAAAGCCCAAACAGGGGTTTGGTGAAGAGCTGGGCAGGGATGTGAGGACCACGTGCCTCACCAGGGCTGGGCTGCCGGGCTGGACTTCCAGTCTGCAGACTGGATGCAGGAAAACCAGGTACAAGCTGGATTTTGCTTCTGAAATTCAGCAAGAAAGGCTGGATGTATACATTCCTTCCTCTTCTAAAGGGATCCTTGGTCATGGGAGTAGCAAAGGGTTAAGCTAATCTCAAGTGAAGATCTGACACAGATCATCCCCAAGACCTCTTAGCCACAGTTCAGAGCGCAGGTGTCAGGCTGCATTACTGTTACTGCTGTGTTACAGGGACCAGCGATTACACCTCTAAAGATAACGAGGTTAAACCCTCTAACAAGAGCCCCAGGCGAAAGCATCTTTACCAAACCCAAAAACTCCTCTTGGAAAGCACAAGGAACAGGCACCAAAGTTTTGTGTTATTTCCCAGCAAGGCAGCTGGGGAGGGAGTGACTCCCCAAGCAAGGCTGCCTTCACAGGAGCATTTACCAAAGAAAAGCTGGAGTATGTATAGCATTTTTTACAGACCTGACTAAAAAAGGTTTAACACACATTAGACCTTTTTTAGTCAGATCTAATGTATGTTAGCCCAGCGGTCCACACAGCGTTTGGGCACCAGAAGCATTTCCCATGCCCATGGCTTTGCTCTCCGGCACCGAGCCCCACCAGTGGCATGGGGTAGGGGTGAGCCTCACCACGCTGGGGACACAGCAAGGAGGCAGCCCAGAGAATCCATGTCCCAGATCAGAAATCCTTTACAGTTGCAATCCGTGGCTGCTGTGTCCTCAGGGGACCCTCACAAATCCATATTTGATAAGCACTGGATTACATTTCTGTATAATGAGAGTGTAAGTGAGCTCGATGCTTTTAACCCCCTCACTGTCCCCGAGGCTTCAAGAGGGGGAAAGGGGCAATGTGGCTGGGGGAGCACCCATACCACCCACAAGTGCCACCCCGCTAGTGCTGGGAAGCATCACCTGCCATAACTGCAAACACCACGAGAGCCCAAAGCTCCCCAGGAGCGGAAGGAGTTGGGCAAAAATTGGTCTGATGCAGAATAGTCATCCCCAAACAGGAGGGAGAAAATCCCCGAGGGAGCAGAGAGGAAGCAAAGGGGAGAAGCAGATTTTTCTCCTGGCTCCTGTGCTCCCCACGGTGCCGCTGGCAATGCCAGCAGCTCTCCAGGGAGCAAGCTCCATCTACAGATCCACCCCGGATGATAAATTACATTAGGAAAGAGGAGAGGAACAGGACCCTGGGAAGAGAAAGGAAAGGGAGTTTCTGGACCTGATCCTCTGCCGCTGTAAAATCACCCCCACTCCCATCAGCTGCTCTGATTTACAGCCAGACTCTGCCTGTATCAGGGCTCTGATAACTCGGGCTGGTCCCAGGGCTCTGGGCAGCAACTCCACTTCCAGAGCACTGCTGCTCCGTGAAGCCCATTAGCTGTAATGTGCTGCTCTAAGCACGCTGCCATTACGCTCTCTGTGTTTGGCTGGTCCTTTTAAAACAGGGTTATTAAACCCAGCATCACTTAGCATTTAAACCCATGATTTGGCCACATTACATGTTGGGGATGCAAATATTAAGTCACGGGCAAAGCCTCTGCTGATTTCCAGTGGGAACAGGACTTGTATCATTTTAACACGTTTATTTTGAGCTCTTTGGGGCTGGCATAATGTCTGCGATCGTGCAGCCCTACAACAGTGGGCAGTCATTGCAAAACCAGCAACGTCCCCTGACAAGGAAAAGAAAAGAGTAACTTAGATGAATTTATAGCTACTGGTAGAAAAGCTCTGCACCGTATCACACTGTCATAAGCTTCCCAGATGCACACAGCCCTTCTCCCATATTTAAGACACCAATCTGTCTTTTCCTATTACAGAGCAGCTGAGTATTGGAGGGAACATTGCCACACATCTCCTTGAGGACCCTAAGCCCCGACATCTGTGTGCAAGGAGGTTTCTGTGCTCCTCTGTCCCCATCCCACAGCAAACACACCCAGCCAGGACCAAGGCAGAGCAGGGTCCCTCGCCTCCCTGGGACACAGAGACAATGCAAAGGCAAGAGAGGGCAGAAGCAAAGCAACCCGACACGCAGGAGCACCGAGAGCTGCAAACAGCCCGGCCGCAGCCTCGCTGTGCTGCTCCCCACGCCGCCCACAACTCCCAAGCACGGAAATTAATGCCCTGAAACTACAGTGCTTGCTTTATGCTGCCGAGTTCCTTTAATACAACAGCAATAAATACTTATTCTGCTACTTAATAGCCTCTCTCCTCCGACACGGATGCTGAGCTGCTGTCTCGTTCGGTTACTTTTACTATCGCTGTCTGATAGCCTGGCAGTGACTAGAGTGAGGAGCTGGCTTTGATGGGGCTTTAAAAGCCTGGGGCGGGGGAACCCAAGCTGTTTCTCAAGTGTGTTAACACCAAAGCCAACAGACACGAACCGAGAAAGCACTTGCTGCTGCACCTCCAGCTGAACACGGGAACAGATACTGCCTTTGATGGCCCTGAAACACTCAAAGCAGCAAGCTCAGCCCTTAGGGAGAGCTCAGCAGCACCCAGGGGTGCTGATAAGAGTTCAGGGCACAGGGTGAGGAGACAGCGAGGGCTACCCTCAGCAAAGCCACTAGTCTGGGGCAAACTCAGTAGCACGGTAGGTGCCACCACACTGCGTGACACAGACACCCTGGGCTTGGAGGCAGCGCAGACACGAAGCCAAGGCCCAGAGGAAGCTCTGGGTGAAATGAAGCAACTGGTTTCCTGTAAACGGTGGGGATTCACGGGGCACGGATGAGCTGTGCCCGCTGCAAACGCACCTCGGCTGCCTGCGAGCTGCCGAACGCTTCCCCCCTGCCTGGGCACAGCCGTGCCCTGCTCCCCACTCCAGGGTGAGGACGAGCCCACCCCATGTGAGGGCTTGGAGAGACGCTGCCTCTGGTAGTATCCCTGCCAGACAGGAGAAGAAAACAGAAGAGGCAGTGAAATTGCATCCTGACATGCCCAGCACTGGGAATGAGCAAGAGAGACCTGGTGCAAAGGTCCTGGCTAAGGATGGGTCAAATGATGAGCTTGCCCATGGCAGCAGACTATGAGAGGGTCCCCTGGACCTCTGTGAAGCGCTGCACACATCTAGTCCTCCAACACTCAGCACTGCTTCTAAACAGAAGAAAAATCAAGTGCTTGGCAAGAGGTGCAGGAGTGAGTGGCCATGCACACCTCCTCCTCCCACAAAACGCCTCCCTGCATCTCTACTACTTTCCCTGGCTGAGCTTGGCCCCATCAATTTGCATAGAACTTGCAAATAACAGGAAATAAGACAACTGTTAAACACTAGCATAAGAAAGGAAGGAAAATGAAAAGCCTTGATATCCAAAAACTATTTATGGGAAAAGCTTGTTAGCACCTCTGAATGCTGATTTGGAAATGAATCATTAGCCTGTGCCACAACTGTGGGGGTTTAAGGTAACACCAGCCAATCTCACATTTCTGCATGATATGGAACAGCATTAATTAAATATTAAGCGAAACTATTTTAGCACCGGTGTGCAGCAGCGCGTGAAACTGAAACCAAGGATCGGAGGGACGTGTGATTAAACACCAGCCTGGCTGGACGCTCCCCCTCTCCGTGATACTCCACGTACCAAAGGCAGAAAACACTTTCTTTGGTTGTCGAAGATGACAATCAAACACTCCTACGGGACAGACCACGGGACATTCAGCCCGGACTGATTTTAACAGAGGAACTGTCCTGTCGTAGGTTTCGGAAGATGGAGGAGAAGTATGCAATGTTTTGCACATGTTGATGTTGAGAATTTAATTTTATTGCCACACTTGCCCATCTCGGTGGACTCAGAGGGCCTTCTGGAGAGCTGCCCTTGTACTTCTCTCCCTCTGGAAATATCTCCCCATGTCCTCCTAAGGCTCCAAGGTGCCACCACTGCCCGGGGGTGCTGTGTCACCTCCCCAGCTTTGCCCAGCATCACAGCCCCTCACTTCTCGTGCAACCCCAGTGCGTCCCAGCATACACTGGCTTTGCTGACCTGTGAAGCACAACTCACTCAAATTTTGCCTTTGCTTAGAGCAATAATGGAATATATTTAGGGAAAGGACTCCAGTGGGGAGGAAAAACTAAAAGCTTCATTTTTATTGCAGCTGGGATTTCAGCATCCTCCTTATGAGTGAGAAGGAGGATTCCCAGAAATGCCTGAGCACGGGGAGTCCAAGCTGAGGGCTGGCTGCCTTCCTCCAGAACAAGGATATTACAAAATTGTCTCTTTAAAAAAAATGCAGCATGTAACTGGAGAGGGTTCATTTGCATAGCTTTGTAATAGTTACAAAAGCTGCCTATAAAAGCATGTCCTTTGGGAAACAAAGGTAATGAAGCCAGGGAACTGTGCTTTCCTGGAAATTAGAGGGGGGGAAAAAGCCACAAACAAACTGGCTAAAGCAGAAGTTTGGTTCAGGTCCCTGGAGCAGACACTCAGGTAAGTGCACGGCCACCGAGCGAACCTCCCCAGCCAGCTGCCACGGCTCCACTGGCACCAGCACGGCACCAGAGCTCCTCACCTTCGCACCCCATCACAGCTCTTGGCTCTGTCCGGCCAAGCTGGCTCCTTCCCTCTGCCCCCAATTAGCATCGCAGCAGATCCCTAATGACCCTGGACAGATGCCGAGAGCAGACGACAGAGCCGAGAGCGGTGTGGCGGGGAAGGAGGCTGCGGGGCATGGCTGTACCTCTCTCTCCCCTTCCCCAGCCAGGCATGACAGCGATGACACATCGACTGGGGAGCTCTGCCATCAGCTTACCCTCAAAAGCATGTATGAGGAATCAATCTGCCTTTATAGAAGAAAAGAGAAAAACAGTTGCTGGCTGGGTGTATGAGGGACAGACAAGGCCAGGACGCCCCTCTTCCCCTAAACCTAAACCAGCATCCCGAATGGCAGAGAGCAGGTTTGCCCCCGCTGTGCCTCCTTGGGTTCAGACGAGCCACACACATCTGCACTTACAGGGGTTGATGTCACACAGAGAAACATCTGCCCTCTGATTTTTGTAAGCAAGTACACACGCAACATTCCTGCTATTCCCAACACACACAACTTCCCACTGATGCATCTTAAGACTTTAAAACAGCCCTGTGGATATTAGGGGCACGGGCTGACCTTGGGGCACCAGGTTATGCTCCTGTAGCATTGCTGTAACATTATGGTCAACCTGTTAACACTAAGCAGTAACAAAACGCCCAAACAAAACGCAGCAGCTCTGCCCAAGAAACAGTCACAAAGCACGGCTGTACCATCCTGCATCATTATTTGAAGCCCCCCAAAGTAGGGGGAGAAATGCAATTACACTTCTAAATAAAACCGTGCCTAAAAGCAAGACCAGGGAACTCAATCAAGTCCCAAGTCAGGCCTCGAAGTGCCAGTTCGAGCAGTCACTGCTTTAAAACTAGTTTCCCACAGTTTACTCACTCCTCCCCGCTTCTAAAATCTTCCTGCTTTTTCCAGAAAAAGGATCCTTGCATAAGCCCAGTTGCTCCGAGGCCACAAAACGCCCTTCTGCTCTGCAAAGCAGACGGCCACCGTCCAGCTGGTCCGGCAGGTTCACAGCCCTTTGCGAGGAATCTGCTGCTAAATGGATGCCTTTCCTCCCTGCCACCTTCTCCGGGGAGAAGCGACAATCAGGTAGGAAAATTTTGAAGGAATTAGCTCGAGCGCGGGAAGATGTGAAACACGTAGGAGGACGTGGGTGCTACCGGCTCCGACCTGAGCTTGTGCAAACTGGGAGAGTCTCTGCTGAAAGCCACCAAGCTGTGCTGACTTACACCTGCTGGGCACTTGGCCCTTCATGCTTGAAGAGGAGCAGGAACGGAGGAGGAAGGCAAAAAATAACCCCCAAACTTAAACACTAATTAGCTTAAAACACTGGTAAAGAGATTTACACAGGCGGTCTGCAAAGCCCTGACCGCAGCGGCTAATCGGAGCACACAGGGCAGAGTTCGGCTCGCGCCGTCACGTGGGACCGAGCTGCCACAAAGACACATTGTGCCAAGGTATTTGAGCACGGGGGAGAAAACACCAGCAGAGTCATTTCCATGCAAGGGAAGGAGAAATGTTGCTCGCTGATAGCAGCAGTCATCGTGCCTTTGTGTTCCCAGGCAGTCCAAACCCCGGCCCTGCTGCTCTGGATCTCTGCAGGGTTTGGAGATCCTAGAAAAACATCTCTGTCTTGCCCCCAGGGCTCGGAGCCTACCTTGTGCGAGGCTGGGTGGTTATAACTATCACATCTGTGCTATGCACGGATATAATTATCAGGAAAATTCAGGGGAAAGGGTCCTGCAGCTGACTCCAGAGCACTGATGCAAGTATCAGAAATGACAGATGGCCAAGCCATCACGCTACAAAAAGCGGCTCCAAGCAGAAAGGTGTTGGTCTTACACCATGGGGAACACCAGGACAGGCTGAACTTTGGCCAGAAACCAGCTCCTCCTGCTCAACACAGGAATTCAGGCAGTTTTAGTTAAGTTTCCTCCCCAACTTGCAGGGCTCCACAAACTCATCCCCCTCCTCATGCTTAAGGGTTCAGGGACCTTCTCTGACCCCAGTCCATAACTCACAATGCCCAAAGTCATGCACCTAAGCAAAATCCCTCATGTTGTGACTCAAAAAGAGCCACCCAAGCCTTCCAGGAGGGTAGAGCCCCCATCAGAGGCAGCAGCACCTGTAGGGACTATTTGCACCCTGACTGCAAGTATTGCTCTGCCTTCAGGTACCCGAGTGGCTTCCAGCCAAGGGGACTGCGAAGGCTCCTGCGGCTCCGGGGAGGGACGGCGGCTCGGCACAGCACGCTGCAAGGAGAGGCTCTCCCACGAAAGCATCCCCCCCCTCCCCCAGTATTGATTGGATTTGTCGAAACAGATGGAAAAAACAGCTAGTCAGATGCAAAACACAGATATCCAAACCTGCTTCCGAGAAACTGGCTTAAGTCTGTATTAAGTTTAATCCCTTTTGATCAAGGCCTTGGATGTAAGCAGAAAATACTACAGATTTTCACATACCTTTAAGTCCCCATTTCCGCTCTGCTCTGAAATGGAGTTGGGCGGTCACAGAAAAACATATGGAGCACAAAAAGAGAGGAATAGGAACATTTTGCATGTGCAGGAGAAATTGGAAGCATCCATATGAAACCAATCCACTCGCACAATGGTAATTTACCTACTGAAGAGAGAGGGCTTGAAACGCTCCTTGGCTTATTTCCTTCATCTTTATTCCAGCTGCTAAATAAAAAAATGCAGCAATATAAAAAAACACTGCAGAAAGTGTTAAAAAGCCAGTTCTTTGCATTTTGCAGAGCTCCCTGACTTCTGGTATAGCCATGGCATCCAGACGTGTTTCTCTGATGAAGTTTAAATCCCTTCCAGCCCCAGAGCAGTAGCACAGACAGGAGATGCCCATGCCAGGAGCTGGATACGTAGGAGCAGTTCCAAAGCCCATCTGCAGACCGGCAGAACACAGGCAGGTTGGTCCCTCCCTGACACGTCGAAGGTTTTTGCCTTGGAGGGTCAGACCACAGCTTCACCGTCCCACTGAATAAAAATACCTAAAAATACCGGATCCTGCTTCAAGTTGGAGGCACCTGCAGGTTAACACTTCAGCGACTGCCGTGGTCCGAGCCCCAGAAGGCAGCGGAAGCTTTTCCATTGATTTCTCAGGCTGTGAGCCCTGGATGCATCTTGCAGCTGTACCAGAATTGCAACCTGGGGGGCTGCGCCCGGGCAGGGCCCCCGTGCTACCTGCAAAGTGCTCATCTCTGCCCCAGGGAGCTTCCTGGAAGCAAAGCCCCTCACAAAGCCCTTCTGCAGCAGCGTGAGCAGCAGCTTACCCATCACAAGCTGTTTGAGACTAGCTGTGTTTTACAAATCGGTAGAAAAGTCATTTAGGCTCAAAAGAAATTCCTATAATACTAAAGTACACAAAAGAGGTAGGAAGCAAGATAAGTTTTTGAAGCGTACCATAAAAGGCAGGTTTTTGAATTTGTTTGGAAATTGCTGCTTTGATTTGTTCAAAGCTGGAACCGCACGTTTGCAGGGACGGGAGACCTCTCCCACCAAGTTGTTTTCTCCACAGCTACACAGAGTCGGGGCTTGTAACAAGAATCCCATTTGGGCTGCCAGACCTGTGGGCTGCTCCAAGTTTTCCACGCAGGCACATATCCACCTGGACGAAACGTTTTCTTTAAAAAAAAGGGGGAAAAAAGCCCAGAAGAGAAGGAAGCTGCAGAAGAACTTGATGTGCTGGGAAAAAAACAGCCAAAAACCTTCCAAGCCACGTGCTCTGGGAACACCCAACCTGCCGGGTTCAGCCCCTGGTGCTGATGTGGGAGAGGGCTGGGGCTGTCCGCTGCCCACATCCCTGCCTGAGCACCTTGAAACACAAAGTTAACGTCAAGCAGAAACATTCAGGGGAAAGGGAGACCGGTAGGAAGCGATGCACAGGAAAGCAAGCATAAACTTTATTTCACTAGCCCTAATCTTCTCCTGGACTTCAGAGAGGAGGCAAGCACCTTGTAAACTTTGGGGGTTTATTATTATTGCAAGCTGGCTTGCCAAGCAAAATTCTCCAAAGCCACCCAGGTCTCAGCCGTCTCGTCACCAGGGATTGGCACTAACATGCCTGTTAAACATCTCCAATTCTCCAGCCACTGGCGACACTTGGACTCACAACCAAAGCCCATCACATTACCAGGGGCTGCTCTGTGACCCTGAAAACTGCTCTTCAAGCTGAGATACCTCTCAGTGCTACCGAGCTCCTGGCTTCACCTTGGATCATGTGGAAATACAAGGCCCTGGTTTCATATGTAACTAATAACCTCTGAAAAGATCACCTTGAGCATGCTACAACGGTTCAAGTGTGGGGCACGAGGAAGCAAACTTTCTAGACTCATAAAACATTAATTCAGGTTATGACTTGTTTTAAAGTGAAAGCACCCATCCCCTCCCCCTGAAAGCATTGCCTTCACTGAGCTTGAGGAGGCTCACAAATCCAGCTTTAGGCACATAAACCAACAGGGAATCGTTTACCCAGCGCCTGTACCACTCTGTGAATCTCTGCAAACATCCAGCAAGTCTGGAAAATAAGCCATAGAACTTCAGGCCTCCAGTATTGCAAATTTGGCCGCTATTATCTCCCCTTTCCAAAGCTTCTCTAAGGAAAGGAAGGAGTGATGCAGGATGCCACTCACGAAGGCAGGCGGGAGAACATGCCCATTGCTCCCTCCTCCCGTCCGGAGGACACGGAAAATTTCACATCAGAAACAAATGCCTAAATTTTCCAGGCTATTGAGAATCAATTAAAGGCACCACAAGCACAGGTGTTTCCCATACAGAGCTGTCTCGTTCCATGCTAAAGCCATCACAAGAAGTTTACTGCTCTTGAAATAGGAAAAAAAATCCAAAGCTGCAGGATGCTTTGTTCTGCTCGAACCTTTAGCTGCTCCACAGCTGGTGATAAGGAGAAATCCCTCGCACACATGTTCCTGCCTGTTTCTATCCACTGATTTTCCCCATCTTGCACACCTGAACTGGAGAGATGTGTTAATAGCACGCTGCTGGCCTGACCCTTCAGGCAGCATTAGCCAGTCCAACAGCTCGGTCACTACTTATGTGTCTCTGAAGTGTCACCTCTGCGTTTCCCTGCATACTTGGAAAACTGTGTTAAATTTCCCGATTCCTAGAAGAACAGTCTGCCACCAGTAACTAAACTGAGTAGCTCAGAAGAGCAAAGGCGGGGAGGACGCGAGGCGGCTGCTCCGTGCACCATGTCCCTGCTGCTCTGCGACACAAGGGAAGAGCAGAAGTATCTCACAGAAAAAAGCTACTTGGCTGATGTTTCTAGCATCAGCAGTAAGGCAAGCAGAAATGCACTGTTCTACCTTCTCAACGTAAAACGTGATTTTTTTTTTTTTTCCTAAAGCATTTTGCATTCATTGTGCTGAAACCAAACCAGGGTGACTCCAAGCAGTTCAGAGCAATGAGGAGAAACTCCCAGCTCCTGATGCGAGGTCAGCAACGACACCTTTTTCTATAGGTTTGCCTCATTTGGGTGGAAAAAGGTACAAATGTTTAAAATCTTATTCTGTAAGTCTGAGAGCTACAATCAGGGGCCAGTGTTGAGCATCAGAGCAAGGAACGTGCTCCTGATTTTGGTGGTTTTCTCTTCCTCATTGCACAATTCCTGCCTAACTTCCCAGGAACTGCAAGAACAGTTTCAAAAGAAAGAGGCTAATCTGAGAAAGGACAGCTCTACCTGGCTTACAAACACTATCAAGAGCTTCTCTCTTTGCAATTATTAGATGGTTTACAGAAATGAAGGCTGTTGTGCAATGCAGTAGGAGAGCCAAGATGGCTATGGCAGTAAGGATGCTACTCCTCCTCTTCCCTGCCCTCCCCAGAATGAGATAAAAGGATTCTTTTTTATTTTTGACTATATTCTGCTTTGCTCCTGAAAAGTTGCTGGTGAACCGCCTTCCAGAAATAAATGTTATTTTAGAAATGAAAAAGGGTTTTCCATCAATAATATTTTGACTGCAGAAATAACCCTTGGTTCCCCTCTGATTTGTTACTCAAAGGATGGTTCTCAAAATAGCAAACACTGATCTCCCCAGAACCATGACTAACTAGAAGCATCAGCGGAGGTTTTCGAACACAACTCGCAAATTGGAGCACCCTCCCACCCCCTGGGCAGAGCAGTTCCTGTGCTGGGCTCTGCAGAACAGCCCAGGGCAGCCCCTGAGAGGATGGCACCGCACACACCTGTCATGCCATCAGATAAAGACCTCTGACACTTACAGCCACATTTTTTAACATGGTTTAATTAGATTATATCAATTAATCTATTTACACCTGCAGAAAAGGCAGGACCCTGGGGCTGATGGGGAAGCAATCCACAAGGCAGTTTTCCACAGACTCTGATAGTCAGGAACTACTTCCCTTCCTCACATACTGTAGCGGTGGATAAATATACCCATAAAGTGCTTTGATTTGACTGAGTATGTTAAATTTAGTCTTTGCTCTGCCTCTGCAGACAGCACATTTACTGCTACATGGGTGACTGAAACATGCATCACTCACAGCATACTGCAAACTGGCGTATAAAAGAACTGCAGTAAAAGATATCCAAAATATTGGCTCCCTTGGTGGGGTGTGCACGGTCACAGCTCACAAATTAGAGGGCGGAAGGGAAGCTGGATGGATTTCCACGGTCACTACTGTACAGAGGGTGAGACAAGATGATCTAAGGGTCCCTTCAGACCTAACAAATCCATACAGCTGTAAAAAAAAAAAAAAAAATTAAAAAATCATAGATTAGATCTTGGCTGCCTCCAAGAAAAAAAAAAAAAAAGAAAAAAAGAGTCAGGCATGATGTTTTCAGTCAATGATTTAAGGAATGTAAATAGCTTTGTCAAAGATGCTCAGGCAGATTCCCCAGCTGGATCCTCCACCATGAGCTCAGCTTTGCTCTTACGACCTGCGGCGTAACAGGATGGTTTAAAACAGCAGAAAAAGCAAACTGGTGACTGGTGAGCCCCAGCTCCACCCGAGATGGGTGGGAAACTGCGCAGAGAGTGTTTGCACCCCAAAGGAACAAGATCCCGATGCCCCCTGCTCTCCCCCGCTCAGCGTGCAGTGCTGGGAGAGACATCGGCTCCTCAGATGATACAGTGCGACTCTGAAAGCGTCACCAGCTGTTTATCTACTGCTAAAATGCATGTTTAAAAATTAATAGGAACAGATTGAGCAAGTGTGGAACGCACAGAAACCAGAAGCTTTGAGGAATTTCAACACTCAACGTTAAAATCGCATGGGCTGTAAAGAGCGAGCTCCAGCCCCCGAACAGGAAAGAAATGCCAAAAATACACACACATAATCACACATTCATCCAGAGAAAGGAAAACGTAGCTCTAACCACCACATGCTCTTTCTTCCAGCCCTTTAATCAGACATTAGAGACAAAGAGCAGCCAGACGGCACCGTGGTCAGCCTTGGGTTGCAGGAGGAAGAAAAAAAAAAAAGGGCTTTATCTCTGTGTTAATACAGGCTCACTTCAACAGAGACCACAGCCAGTATTAAGGGCTCAGGTTTTGAATGCACATCGTCAACAAAGGTCATCAATTTTGCAGCAAGATGGATGCATGCCCTTGACGATGCCCTGCGCAAGAGGGAATGGAGGGTCCCCAACAGCCACGTCATGCATTTAATAACAGGCTAAGATGGGGAAAAAAACAGCAAAAAAGGAACAGGAATTACTGGTCCCAGAAGGGCAGGTCTGCAGAGCTCTGGACAGCATTATAAATAAAAGCCAACACCTAAAACTATATCCCAAAGGCCACTCATGCAAATCTGAAGATGAGATCAGAGCAACCATTAGAGAAATAACTGCTGTCACGTTAGGTATGAGCAGGCCAGTAACGGATGTTCACAGAAAAACTTCTCCCTGGAGTTCCTGTCCAGAATAGAGATATTTTTTAATAAAACAGGTGAAGCTGGTTTCTGTCCAGTGAAACTCCTGGAAATGTCTGACAAGTATTTACTCATAGTAAAAGGAAGGGAACAGGAAACTAATATTTGTTCTTAGTTGAGTCTCTTGACATTTTCTTACTGGCAGTAAAACCAGCAAGAGCACATTTAACTTGCAGGTTGAAGTCTTACTGACTTCACCGCAGCTAACAAGCAAAGCAACCGAGGTTACCATTCCATCGGCATTTTACATCGCAAGAAACCCAAAAAAACCCAGGTCAGGGTGAGACCCTGCTCAGGTACCTCCTCATGGGGGGCTGAGGCCAAAAGCCACGCGCTATGAAAATCCATGCTGCAAACAATCCCACACGCTTAATGGCAGCAATCACTGAAATTCTCAGAAGAAAAGCTCAGCCTGGCATAAATCTTAAACTTCAGGAGTGGGACAGCAAAAAGAAGAAATCACTTTCTGCTCTGACAGATACTGATAAGCATTTTAGTTTTGTCCAATCAAAAAAGAAAAAAGGCAATGTTTCCTTTGAATCCACAAACTTTCAAACAAAGTATTTTCCATCTTTGGACAAAAAGACCCAAAAATTCCCTGAAAATTGAGCTTTAATGACTTTTTCACCATCTGCCATAAGGGATGTTTTTTGTTCAAAACATCTTTTTTCCGTGACATATTTTGGCCAGATGTAGATGATGTGCCTGGACTGCAGAAAAGAGCATTTGACAGCACTACCAAAAGATAACCAGCTCAGACTAACCCTTGCGAAAGAAAACCTTTCATTTAACGTCAGGTCCTCTGCATTGAGCTGCACCGGTATCATTTCATCAGCCTGCAGAGCAAACCAGTCCACAGGGATGGATCTGAAAGGTTTGAATAATTCCACATCAAAATGAACTGTACTTGGATGAGACTTCCACCAAAGCATCGAGACAGTACAAGACAGGCTGTGAGAGGAAAGAGGGAAAATATAGTCTTGTCAAAATGACATTCCCCTTAGGAGTACAATCTCCACAAAAGTGTTTACCCGCGCGCATTGTGTTGGATTTCAGATCCTGCACTTCTGAAACACATTATGCTGGGTACTTGAATAATTATGTTTGACTTATTTAACAATTTAACATTCGCATGCTTGGCTTTACAGCTGGAGGAATAAAATCACATGTTTGAGTGACTAAAAGGAAAAAAAGACGGTTAGACAATATATGTATATTTATGCAAGCATTCCCCGCTCTGAAATTACATTCGCAAAGAAAACGTTAAACCGAGCAAATTCTCTCCCTTGCTGGCTGAAAATGAGATTTTAAGTGGTATGACTGGTCAGCAAAGAGCCGTAATCGCGGATGTGGAAAAGTGAGGGCAGCAGCTGGACACAGGCAGGACGAGCAGCTGCCTGAGGCTGCCTGCACTTGGGCTACTCCAGCACCAAACCTCTGCGATCCCACCACGGCAGGACCCCGGTGCAGGCTGGCTCAGCAGGGACCCCCTCATCCAACCCCACCTCCAGGGGAAAACCACCCCACCGGGTGACGTGTGTCAACCGATAAACTGAAGGGGGACCTGGGCTCTCCTCGGGGCATTCCTGGGCACCCTGAAGGTCAAACAAAGGCTGAGTTTCTTCTGCCATCAGCAGGGTCCAGACTTGGTGGTGCCTCTCGAATGCTGTGGAGGGACCTCATGCGTGGCAGCTTGTGGCCATCAGTCAACAAGACTTGTTTTCCAGCTGGTGCATGCAACAAAACACAGCTCTTCTGAGCAAGCAAGGCATGCCAGGAATGCAGGAGCTATAAACAGGGCTCTCCATCATTTAGCTGACACAGGATCAGGGCTTCCTTCTCTACACCTCTTGCCAGATCTCAAGAGGGGCAATTGGTTTAATACCTACCCCAAGGATGCTCCCGGCAATAGCCTGGGCTGTCCCTCTCTGCCTACCAAGAAACCCACACCAACACAGCCCCACGCCAGCTCCTCTGCAATATTTATCACAGGATCTTCGTTACATCACCTGGTACCTGACACCAAGCAGGATGATGAATAAGTGGAGAAGAGAGCAGAGAATAGGGAACAAATGGGCTCAAACTGAGAAAAAGACCTTCCAAAGCGTCAAATCAGCACATCACCCGTAAATCTGCCACCTGAACCACGTACCCCATAACTTGCCATGAGTGTTCTCCTCCTTGCTCACTGAGAGTCCAGGAACTAGAGCCTTTCCCTGGCCAATACTGTCCAGTCCTGTCCCCCCCAGACCCTGCTTGGCTCCAAGCCTGGCTGCAATGGCAGCCCTGCCCAGGAAATACAGGCTACAAGAGGAGGGAGCTGACAGGCTGACGGGTTAAAAGAGGGAGAGAAATACAGAACTGTGATCACTGCACCGCTGAGGGAAAACCCAGTGAAATGTCCCCACTGGTTATCGCAGCGGGGAATACCGAGGCAACGCTCTGCTAACAAAGGCCCCACTAATGTATTTTTCATAAAGTCCTTTATTCTGCTACAGATGTGGAGCACTATCAGTAATAAATGTTCGCAAGCGCGATAGCTGGTGGTGGCACTGATATCTGTAAAGCCACAGATAAAAGCTGATGGGCCGTATACCAAAAAAAATTCAGCATTTATTAAGACTTCTATTAATCATCTATCCAAACTATTTATGTTGGAACCCCTCCATTAAAAAGTGTGATCTCATCCTCTCTCTTCACATCTAAAGACACATGGTGAGTGGGTTTGAGCCAGGGTTATCCCAGTTTACGCCCAGTGAAGCCCCAGCATGGGCAGCATGTCATCCTGCCCTGGCACCAGCATGTGCTGTGCACCACACAACTCCTGCCCGTATAAAACACACCATCTCTTCATCCCAACCCCGGACAGGGGTCGCAGCATGCCAGCCCCAGCCTGAAAATGCTTCCACGGTGCACGAGCAAAGGGTGAGAGACATCTAAAGCAATTAGACCCACAAACCTGGAGATGTTTCAATGACTCTGCTGAGCACAGTCATACATGTCTTCACTCCCTTACCGTCCCACAGCTGCCTTCCCGCTGATCCCCGGGGATATCCTGATGGGAATCTCCCGCAGGGACCACGTAGCACCCAGCGCCGGTGACGGTGTTGGGACTGCTGGGCTGGCACCCTGCCAGCCTCCCCCCCAGTGACACCAGCAGAGCCACTGGGGCCAGACTCCCCACCCCTGAGATGAGCTGATA
Organism: Strix aluco; assembly: GCF_031877795.1. Taxonomy (NCBI): domain Eukaryota; kingdom Metazoa; phylum Chordata; class Aves; order Strigiformes; family Strigidae; genus Strix; species Strix aluco. The sequence goes on from NC_133950.1 coordinate 12,091,758, forward strand.
ACTTCATGATACAAATGATCTAAATTAATTAAACATCCATCTGGCAGAGGGAATATCCCATCCCCCTCCCGTTTCCTCACCTATTCCCAGAGGGGAGGCGTTGGGAGCAATGCTGGCAGAGGAGACAGACGCAGCTATCAGGTGCAGACAGGTTTTCCTGGAAAGCCACCTTGGGGGTGAGGAAGAACAGACATCTAACAGCCATGGGTGCCCACGGCCAACGGATGCTCTCAGTGCTCTGCGGGAGTCACTTGATGCAAGATGAGAAGAGACCCACAGGAAAGGGGGAATATATGGGGGAAACGAGGCACAGATAAATGAACCAACTCGGCTACACGTGTCAAGCCAGCTCCAGCTTAACCAGTGCAGTCATACTGGTTTCCAGCAGCGTGACCCAGCCAGTGTCAGGGGAAGCAGCAAATCCAGCATTGTTTCCATGCATGGCTGCATGGCCACGTCCATCTGTACCGGCACTGCTGGCTACGGAGAGGACGGTGCTCAGATCGATCCCTCTCTCTTGCTCCTTACAGCCTTCCCAGCAGATTTTGCACAACCGCTGCCAAACGCTCCCAGAGGGGCTCCAGGCAACGGGCAGGTCCCAGCTCTCCTCTGGACCCTCCTTGAGAGAAGAGCTGTTGAGTGCCCTTGGCCCCTTCCTGGCCTGGACCTGCTCGCAGGGCCACCAGCGGCAGGCTGGTTTGCTCCCACCCATACAGGACCTTTCCTCTGCCTTTCCTAAGAAACCCCCAGCACCTTTTCTGTACGAGAAATGAAGCTGCCAAAACATGAACCCACCAGCTCTCGTGTCACCCCACAGCCACCCAGGCCATGGCAATGGGTCTCGGCTGGTGTCACCTGGAGCAGCACAGACTCTGATGGGTTTCATCCCAAATGCAAATGCACATCCTAGAGTTTATAAGAGAATTTTAAATATTAGAAGAGGAAGCTCGGCCAGACCAGTCCATGAACCTCGCAAAGCAAGCAGACATCCCGTCATGTCTTTCCAAGAGCATCTCCCAAACGATCCTGGAGAGCCCAGTGCTGTTCATCAGCCACCCCCATCTCCAGCGCCAGCTCTCAGCCAGGATCCAGGAGACCCGTGTAAATACACACCTCTCCATATCTCCTCCTCTGGCTGCTGTCTCTAACAGTACATCTGTGTTTCTGCCTCTGTTTGTGCTGCTGAGTGCACGGGGACGCATCTGTCTGCGAGCAGCGGTGTGAGCTTCTCCTGCACAGCACTGTGCAGTGCGGTTAGGCTGTTAACTGATACATCAACTCCAGGACAAAGTTGAAATAAATAAAATTACAAATAAATAAATAAGGAAGTGCAACCTGTTAAGGAAGCAGCTGTGGTGTTACAAGCCTGTTTGTCACCAGAATTTTAACTCCAGAGCATTTGGTCACCTGGACAGTCAAGTCACCTGCAAATCTGCAGTTGAGATATAAAAATGGAGCTCTCTGCTGTGCCATTCCCCTTCCCCTCCCCAGGCCCCACGTAAAGCTCCATGACAGTAAGGCAACGGAGTGGAAAATATAAGCTTTGATGGGGAAAAACTATGCAGGAAAAGGACCAGAATTATATTAAACTATATTAAAAAGCCGGCACGGAAACAAGTTCAAACAGCTCCCTGTAAAGGAGCTCAGCTCTCTGGGGCTCCATTTAACAGACATCCTTTTATTAGAAAGTCACTGAAGATGACTGTTTAGCAGTTCCAATAAATAATAGGTGGATGGGGAAGGAGGATTTTTTTTTCTATTAAGATTACAGAAGGGCCTGAGGCAGAAAGAAGGGAAAACCTCCAGATCCAGGATTTGGTTTCTGCCCCATTCATTAACCCACCCAGTGAGCACCAAGATCTGAACTGGTCACAGGCTGGGGGCCTCTTTCCCTTGGAGGGTTGCTGGAGTCCAGGGTGGGTACACCAGTCATCCAGGTGGTTTTAGCTGAGATGAGAAAGATGGCACATGGAGAGTGCAAATGAAAAAGCCGAATGTCAAAAAAAAAAGGGGGGGGGGGGGCGGGGGGGGAGATGAAAAGTGAGACTCCGTGGCCAGCGTGGCACCTTCTCTGCTCCACATGCACGTTCAACATCAGATGAAGAGCACGACGCCTTTTATCACAGAAACCCCCAAAAAGGAATGCAAGACCCTGGAAGAAGTCTCCAGCTACACCACTTTGCAGAAAAATCGTTCGCATCTTTTTATGAACTCCCCTCCCAGCTGAGGGCAGGAACTGCCCCTGTCCCACCAAGCAGCAAAGAAGCAGCATCTTCCCCATGAGAGCTGGGGCGTTCCCGTGCTTGCAGCAAGCGGTGGCTGATGTTCTTCATCACCAAAGAGCTGCCAGCAATGATTCTTCCCGGGGCCATAGTCTTTCCCACTAAACCTCACGTCTGCTCCAAATTTATCATTGTGGCGTATTATTAATCCTCATTAGCATCAAGATCTTGGTGTGCAAGCACAGATCAAGGTGCCTTAAGTTGACACGGTGCTTATTTACTCACCAAGATTGCTCCGTGCTGCCACAGCCCCTTTCCACAGAAGATAACTTTGATCTCTCAAACATGGCACAGGCAGCAGAGGAGCTGGCTTAAGTCTGCTCCAACCATCACACAAATCCTGGCACAGTAAAGAAGAGAGAGGACAAATACCTGGAAAGCAGCAAAAATAACAACCTAAAGGATTATAGAAATAATCTGATGAGCTTCAAAAGACCATAGCCATCACCAGCACCATGGGATGTCCAGCCACTGAGTAAGCTAACATCAACCTCCACACTCCAGTTTTTCATTAAAACACCAAATACTGGCGCAACCTGGTCTTTGATATCAAGAGAAAGACAACCAGAGAGACCATCTGTTTTTAACCATCTGATGGTTTCTACCCACACGCCTGTCTCCAGGGCAGACCCTCAGTCTAGTCCCAAACATGGCAAAAATAGGCTGGAGATTTTAATAATGATCATCACATTGCTTGGGTTTTGTCCACTTTGAATACGAAGAGAACAGGAGCTGTAACACGTAAAAAATTGCACTGTTAAAAATAACATTAAGAATGCATCTATTTTGGCCCTAAGACCCACAGAGAAAGATGTTTCGTTATCCAAGTCTAAGAATAAAATTATGCTTTAATCATTTTTTCAATACAAAAGGGAAGTTTTTTTGGCTTGCTTTGCTGTTCCAAAGCTGCACTTGAACGGGAACCCCGAGACGAGCACCACTCGAGCCTGTTCATCTCCTCCAGGATCCAGCCCAGGGCTCATCGCAGCATCACAGACAATCCCTCAGCACAGCCTCCCTCAGCTCTCCGCCCCTCCGTGTCCCACGCACGTTTATAAATGGAGCATCAGGATTCCCTGTGTGCAGATGACAGCCCAAAGCATCTCCTCTTCCCCTCCGGGCAGAGACGAGATTCTCGTTTCAGCCAAAAAAATAATCTGATTATCAGCCTTTAGGAGATCCGACAAGCTCAGCATCACACCGACAAATTCAGCATCACACCAGCAGGCCGTACCCCCCTTAACTTGGCATCTCCAGGCACCAGGGTGAGCCCGCCGTGAGCCCCCCCGGACCCTGGGGTGGGTTTTATTGCCGCTCCTGCTCAGGCCGATGTGCAGCCGGAGCCGAGCGGTGCCGAATCCAAGCAGCTCGCTTGGCACTAAAATCTGGTTTCCATAGAAACAGGTAGATAGCACACAGGACCTAAATCTTATTTACTCAGTTAAAGCAAAGGGCTTTCCAAGATGTAATTTAGACCTAGGGGTAAGCGCAACGTTACTGGGAATACAAAGATTTCATGATGGCAAAGAACGCAGCTTTTAAATAAACAATGCCTGCTTTTTTCTTTAATATCAATTATTATAATAAAACTAACATAAATTAACACATGCCCCTTCTAAAAAGTCCCACAGCCTGTTGGCTTTCCTAGTAAGATACTTACATTTGATTTTTTTATTAAATGCTAGTGGGTTTTGGAAGATTAATTTCTTTGCTCTTCCTGTGCTCCCCCAAACAGAAATAATCCCATTAACAAATGAGGAAACCTGCAGCTTTAGTAACTGGTTAGTTATTCATTGTAACTTGGGCATAACCATCATTTAAAGCAAGTATCTTGACCTCAAGTCCAACGAGCTACTCTCAAACTGTAAGCTCTCACTTTTTTTCAGCAGATATATTTAGACCAGACCAGAATCGGTGCCACACGCACAAATCACTTATTTCTCCTGTTAAAAGTGGAGAGAGATACTGAAACACCTGAGCAGCTTCACTGCAGTGAAATGCTGTGCTGCTTATTTGCAAAACATTTAATTTTGGGTGCACCCCTTGCTCTCTGCTAAGAGTAACAGTTCCATGTGTACCCCCAAACACATACACACACAAAATCTGTTAATGCTTTGAACGTTAAGATTTATAGGTTGGAGATACCCTCTGCCTTGACCTGAACAATTGTAGAGTTAGAATATGTATTATTTCAGATGAATAAAACATGATGGTACTGTAAATCTAGTCCCAGCTGAGAACGTGCTCTCCAGCAAGGAGCCAGGAAGGTTTCTGGGACTGCACTGTGCTGTCTGGAGGTAGCGTTTATCTCTTTGCTAATGAAGGGAGTTGCTGCTCCAGCATGGAAAAGGGGGCTGCAAAACTCTAATTAATTAATGGCATTCAAAAACCATGCACATCACTCTCCATGACAGCCCAAATCTCTTCCCACCAGAGACCCTGGGGCTAACACCAGCCCTTGCTACTGGGAACTGGGGTCAATTTAAAATAGATGAAGCACTCGCAAACATTTCTTTACTGGGGGGGAACGGGGGTGAAGCGCATTGCTTAAGAAAAGGTCACTGAATAAAGATGACCTGCAAAACTTGGGGAAGGATTATGTTTAATCCCATTTAACGGGGCTCAGCCATCCTCCTGCAAAAGGCACAGATTTTGCTGAGTCCAGAACACAGTGGGGGCTGCACCCTGTCCAGCCCTGTCCCCAGGCCAGCGGGGACCGTCCCCAGGATGTGCCACCCTGGGCAGCCACAATTCCCATCTCGCTCCACAACCAAGCCACAAAACCAGACCAGCTCCTTCTCAGGCTGGCGTTTCTCTGTGCCAGACCAGCTCCCCCAGAAAGCTCTGGACAGACATTTCAAACAGTTATTTTTAAAATGACTGTGGAAGTGAATTTTCAAGCCAGACTGATGTTTGCTCATTAGCTGAGCCTGGGATGACATTGCTTATGGCTCTGCCAGGGTAATAAAGGAACCAGCTAGCAAACAAAGCAAAAATCAATATGGATGAGTGTAATATTTTTCATAATGTCTTTATTGTGTGCAGCCTTCCTCATGCAGCTATTATTAGACACACTTTTGCAGGGAATGAAGAGATGGGAAATGTTCCTATTCGCAACTGCCACACCAGAAAATCCTACATCGATTTCATCATCCCTGAAGAGTTTATAAATTAAACCCAAATCAAATACCCACCCTAACTGGTTTCCCAGAGACATCCTAAAGCCCCAGGTCTCCCTGCTGACGCTGGCAGGGGCTCGGCAGCCAGGGACAGCCACGTGGCACCAGGTCCCCCAGAGCTGCGGAGCAGGAAACAGGCTGAGCCCCTGGATGCTCGTGGTACAAGGAAAGGAAGAAAAACTACACTCGACAGGAAATTTTGCTAGCAAACGCAGCAGAATCACATCCTTTCTGAAGGCATCCTCTTCGTGAAAGCAGTGACCCCAAACGACCGACGCCAAAGGGAGGTGGGGTTTTGCCGAGTGCTGGGGCGTGAAGGCTCGAGGCCACACAAAACTGTGCTGCGAGACAAGGAACTGCGCTGTAAACTGGGCAAAGAGAGGACCAACGGCTTGTGATAAGGATCATCCTGTCCCAAAAGAGCTGGCACACAGGGAGGAGCAGGACTGGCTTGGGGAAACACTTCCAGGCTTCTACCACCGCCAACCTCAACCAGAGGCTGATGCATCAGACACCACGTCCCTGCAGCCTGGCTTCCCACGTGGAGGGGTGCAGCACAGGGAGCTGGAGCCCCAGTTTTGGGGGGCTATGCACCAGCCTTCTCTGCAGATTTGTATTTATTTGATTGAGCGCAGAGGTCTGCTCTGCCCTGGCTGGTCCCAGTCTGGCACCATCAGTGGGGTCACTCCAGTTTCCATTTATTTATTGCAAAGCAGGTGCCTCAGGATAAGCATGGAAACGTCGTGATTTCCCTGCAGGAGCACTGGACGGCAGAGGCACCGCCACGGCAGACATCTCCCCATCCCTGCCAGAGACACCCGTCATGCTGAGCAGGATCAACGTCTCCCAATATCGATTAGGTAAAGCAAAAATTACTTAATTACCCACACTGAGCCAATGCCCCACTAAGGTTAGAGTCAGCTGCGCTTTCAGGCTTGGTGCATGGAAAAGCTCTTAGACACGAAGGCAAAACCACTGACAGCAAAAGCTTAGATGCAGAGCAACAGTAGTTGGCAAGTACAGTCTCTGCCACCTTCTTCTGTTCCCTCCATCACCTCCTGACAACCCCACTCCGATTGCTTTGACTATTTTCTGGCACGTTGCATTAAATAAGAGCAATGCTTTCACAACGTCCTTCAAACTATGAGCCTAACCCCACCATCAAATGAAATATGGACAAACGGCACCTGGATGGATGCAGAAAGGGATCTTGTATTTTAAGATAATCTTGCCCTTTTGCTGCCAGGACAGTGTTGGGCTGAGCTCACCTGCAAAGAGAAACAGAGGCGAAAGGTGCAGCTGCAAAGTCCCAGCCCCGCTTGGAGCCGGGTGTCAGCCAGCACCAGAAACCTCACCAGAAACCAGCAGCACACCTTGCTGCTGCCGTTTGGTTTTACTTTGTCCCATAACGGTGCAGCTGATCGCCCCCAAAGGCGGCTTTGCAGGGAAGTCCTTGCTTTTTCTGTGCAACTGGTTGGGTTTTGGTACTTGCACCAGGGCTGTTGAATTTAATAAGGGACAAAAGGAAAAGAAATGATTCCTCTGTGGCTTTGCTCTTGGTGAGTAAGCAGAAACGATTGATTAAAAATGAGAAATGAGAAGAGGAAGTGCCTCTCTGTTTCATAAACAGCTTGGGACACAATGGTTTATACTGTACATAAATTTAAACAGAGGAATAAATAGCCTCTTCTTGGATACTGGCCTAAGCAAAATGATGGCAGGATGGAAGCAGCGCTGCAGGAACGGACCATCTGCACTAAACATGGACGATAAGATCTAAATGAGTAGGACAGATGAGAAGATTTTACTTGTCTCAGAATTAGTCGGGCTCAGCTCGAGGTACCCAGCCAGGCTACCAGAGCCGCTGCCTTTGCCGAGCCCTCTGCTGTGAGACGGTGGCAGCCCGTAAGATGAGGCACAAAAAGCAAGCGGCACACACTGACCAGAGCACTGCAGTGGGAAATCTGTAAAAAAACATCAACCGGGCCTGCTATGCCAGCAGTCTGGGGTCTTGCAGCCCTGCTGTCAAGCACGCACTGATGGGCTTTTACCTGCAGAAAAGCACCAGCACAGAAGTTAGGGGGGAACGGGTGTGTTCCTCCATAAGAGCAAACCCGCTTTTGGAAAGATCCCTCAAAGTTGGTGCACAGAAGTAAAAAAGCAAACTGCTTCCAGCCTGGACAGCAGCGAGTCGCTCTGCTTTTAGTATAAAAGAAATCAAAATGCTTTGGGAGCACTCTGCCCAGCAAGAGGTCCTACCCGAACCCTGCGCACCATCAGCACTGCTGTTCTTAGCGATTCTTCACACCAAACATTTTACAGCCGTTAATTAATCCCCACAAAACCCCTGCAAACCCTCAAATGTCCATCTTTCAAATGGAAAACCCGAGGTCCAAAGATGCTTGGAACGATTCGGCCGGGAGAAAACGGGAGGATCAGGCCTGGGCTGCGTTTCGCACGCGCCATGCTGGAAGCCCCGAGGCAGGGAGGAAGCCAAACCGTTCCTGGAGCGGCCAAGAAAAACCGAGTTGTATTTATATGCACGAGCATTGAACAGCAGGTATAAAAGCATAACGCTACGATCTAATACAGCTCTGTACAAAGGGGAAATGGGGGTTATATATAGCTGTATTTTCAAGTAATATTTATTATATTCAGCGCTCGTGGGACGGTGTATAGCCGTGCTGAATTGGAGCGGGCAGTTCTGCGTACCCGTGCCAGGCAAAGGGGATATAAAAGCTCAAGGACAAGACACAGCCTGTTAAAGATAATTTCTCCTGCGCCCTCGGCCAGATTCCCACTGGGAAAACACAAGTGCCTTAATTCGTTGCACCATCAGGTCCGTGGGGGAAGCGAGTCGCATAGGTTGAAGAGCACTTGGTTTTGGCAATTCAACCTTCACCATTGTGCCAACCGCTTGAGCCTAGCACCACGGCCGGGATCCCGGCGGTATTATTGCTGGAGAAGGCAGAATAAATCTCCATGGGCATCGCTGGTGAAAGGGAGGAATAAAAACAGTTTTAACTCTTGGGGGCGGGGGGGAGTATTGAAAATAAACTTGAGGACCCAGAGTGTAACTCAGCTGCTCCCTCCCTCCTCCGTGCCCACCCCTCCCCTCGCTTTCCCCAGCAAAACGTGCACAAACACATCCTGTGGCCAGGGCTTTTCATCTGCTGCCAGGGAGATAAAGCAAATTCCTGCCGGCTCAGGGCGGGAGCAGCGCCCGGTGCGAGGCAGAGCCAGCCCCAGCCAGGACCAAAGCGGGATGGAAAACAGCAGCGGCCGCATGCCCCGTGCTGCGAGGGGACGAGGGGTCCTGCCACCATCCCCCAGCAGCACCGGGCTGCAAGGGGGGACAGGCGCTGGCCTGGAGATTTGGGCACAATCTTAAACCATCGCTCCTTTAGATAGGCCATGGGAAAAAGCTGCACACGCTTGAACCCTGCCTAGCACTCTTGAGTGAGTGATAGGAGGAAAATATAGTGGCATGTCAGGGCTAAAGGCAGGGGACTAGGCCAAGAGACAAATTAGGGACAGGCAAGGACAGCACATCATGCTGGGACTGAGCTGGAGTCGTAGGGTCTTTGGTGTAGATGCTCCAGCTTTTAGCACAGATCCACAAACAAGCCCAGGGATGCTGGGGGAGAGGAGAGGCAGGAGCACCATGAGGACAGAAGAGCCCAGGCAAGGTGTGCTGCAGGGTCTGGTACACACGGGGAGAGCAGCAGCTGCCAGAAGGTACCAACAGAAAAGACAAAACTCCACGTGGACTGAAGGCATGGGGTCAGGTTTGGGGAAAGGTCCAGCAGCGCTCAGCTCCGGAGCTGCGGGCTCTGGTCCTGTGCCAGCACCAACCCCTGAAGGCTCTTCCCAAGGGGACCACCACCCCATGTGCCTCCCCACAAGCCTGGGACAGTCTGGCTGCTCATCTTCCGCATGAGAAACAGCTGTAAGCTTTATGGGATTTTGTCTGGAAGCAGCACGTGACGGAGGCAGGCATCGCGTGGGGGGGAGAGCAAAGGAGGTGTAATGAGAGGACAAAGCAGATGGACAGGAAAGACAGAAGGAATGGAAAAAGGCTGGAGACCAGGGTGTTTAAGCCTAAAAGGTCCTCCTCAGGATTTACCCCAAAGTAGCTAATCTACACTAACAGAAGTAAAACAAAGGGTGATGTCACCAACTCCATCTGCTTCAAATTTGCTCTAAGCTTACATCTAATTAAAAAGAAAAAAAAAATAAATCACCAACATTTGCTAAATGAACCCAAAGCAAAGCAAACACCCCCACGCATACATAAAATGCCTTTCTTCCTAACTAGCTAAAAATATTGGCACTAATAACCTCACAGACTTCCTGGATGGTTATAAATACCAGTGGAGCAGGAGATGAGGCAGGACGGCAGAGGTCGGGGCACCGGTGGCAACCTCCTGTTGGAGATAACCAGCCCCCCCAGGATGCCACACCAGCCCTCGCTGTACTGGAAAGACAATGGGCTCCATTAATGGTTGGGGCTGATGCTCTCCCCTGCTGTTGGCCTTTTAACGACCGCGCAAATGGACAAACCAATGAAGTTGAAATCACTTTGTCACCTTCTGTGAGGTACAGTGTTGAGTTAAAAATATTTTTTCCAGTGAACTCTGAGAGCAAAAATGAGACTCATGTTAAGATTGTTAGCTACCACAGCCCTGCAGCCCATAGCCAGTAGCCCATCCAGTCCCCCAGGAACATGGATGGAGGGAGAATCACCCCAGCAGGGCCTGGCAGAGGGGCAGATTTGCTGAGGTTTTGCTGAATGATGATCCCAGCCTTCACCAGCTATGCTCAAGCCTGGCTTTGCTAGCCCGCAGGCAGGAACAAAGCTAACGTGGCAGGAGCAGTAAGATTCAACTCTGGCCATCGAGAAGGTGGAGAAGGCAGCGAGGACGGGCCAGGCAGCACTAACGAGCCTGTAACGGGCAGGAAACCCCAGTTCTCGTGAGCCCTAACCAAGGGCAGCTCTGGATACCGCAGCATCCAGCAGCAGCACCCATGCTTTACTGGGGGAGCACTTGCTCTTCACCACATCTAAAAGGTTTCCCACAGGCTCCCCACAACATTGTGGAAACTTTAATGAAGCCCAAACGACTGACTTCAAAGCCCAGGGAAGGATACGAGCACCAGGGTACGCTCAGGCTGCCAGACTCTGCGATCTGGCTCAAGGGTACAATTTCTGCCTGTTTCAAGAAAAGCTGAAAAATTTCCCAAGCACAACCAGCACTGATTCAAGTTAACAACCGGCTCAAACCCAGTGAGCTAAAGTGAAAGTTCAACATCAGTAGAAGGAGTGTTGGAAAAGTCCAGCGGGCTGCGCTGGGTCCCTCCCGCAGCGCGGGGGTATTCAGTAAGACAGGAGCGGGTTCCCCGGGGGTGTCAGGGTTTGTCCCCCGCGCCGAGCACAGCTGCTGCTGCCCCCAGCCCCGTAAGAACTGGGGTTAAGTGTTCCCTCTATCACTGCCCCCACAGAACTCATTTAGCTTTTTATATAAATGAGGTTTGATCTCCCTTCTCTGTTCTTCTGCCGGGCAGTAAGGACCGAACGCGGAGCCACGGCTGAACACCACGGCAGCGTGTGCCAGGTTCAGCAGGGCTCATCCTCAGCAAAGCCCAGGAGGTGTCGGCAGCCCTGTACACTCCACAGCAGTGCTGGAGCTCAGGCAGCCAACCAGGCTGGGTCTTGCAAAGAAACATTCATCACGAGTCTGACTACAGGGGAAAAAAGCACTTCTTTCTCTGCCTCGGTCCGAGGATTTCTATTGTGTGGCAGTTCCTGAGAACTCTTTTCCTGAGCGTTTCTTACTTTAAACCCACAAACTTGCCTCCAGACTTGCCTGGGCAGACAAATATCCATGCGTGTCCATGCTGTGAAAGGCAGCGGGTATAAATGGCAAGCTGGTGCAGCTGGAAACCTTGTAATCACGGGAGATGGACAGCCCTGGGGAGGATGCTGCACTGGCAGCCCAACACCCGGATCCTTCCTGAAACTGTGGCTCTGGCTCCCCAAGAAAACCTGAGCTCTGTATTGCATCCCTGCTCTGCACTGCAGTTTCTGCTTATTAAAGAGAAAGGAAAATTGGTTTTTTCTCCTCTTTGCAAGGTGTTCTGGCATGTACAGATTCATTACAGCAAACCAGCACAGCGTGAATGCCAGGGATTTCCACAGTAACTCCATAAACACAGCGCTAATGTGTATCCTCTTGAATGAGGTTTTCTCAGCCAAGCAGAAGGAAACACTTAATCTAGAACTCGAAGGAGACTGAGGACACGGGAGGTTTCTAGGAAAGGATTCAGGGGTCCACAGAAAGCTCAGGTGCGATGCAGCAGTTCCTCTGTACGCCTCTATATTAGCTCCTTTAACATTTCAATTAAGGCACAAAAATGGAAGAAAAAACAGAGTCAGAGAAGCGTGCGACAAATCACTGGTGTGCACGAGGGAAGCTGTCAAGGCACCTCAGCTCAGGGAGACAGACGGCAGAGCAGCAAAAGTTAAAGACAGGAACGGCAACTCAGAACAATGAGATGTAAAAATGATATTGCAGTCGACAGAGCTTGAACTAAGTTTATCCCAGTAGCAATCTGGCAGGGCATGCAGGACAGGCAGCCTGGCAGGTAAGGGCTCCTGGGTGTCCACAGAAAACGCACCCATTTGTCTAGTTTCCTTAAGTTGAAACCCAACGTCTGGGCAGGGGCGCGCAGTGGTGCTGAACAGCCAAGGGGTTGCCAAAATTGTACAACTTGGCTGTCTAGCACAGCAGAGGGAGATGAAGGGAAAGTTTTTCTGATAATTTCCAGCGTTTCTGCACACGCAGTTAGCCGCTTCTCCACAGCATCCAGCAAGCACATGGCAAGGGGCTACCATGATGTTTGCCCAGAGGTTTCTGCATCCAACTCCACAGAATATCAAATCAAACCATTTGAAAGACCAGCTGAAAGGTGGATTCCCTCACTTCTAATCCCCCCTCCAGCATTTCTGCACATCAGCGTCCCAGAGAGTGCCCTGGGAGCACTCGAATGCATTAGCTGCTCATCCGGTGCGAACATTCCCACTGCTGAGACTGCAAGTCCAAACAACCCCAAATTTCCAAAACCATCAGTGGTTTCACAGCCTGAGGCAAGTCCTTGTAGAGGTCTGCTAGCCTGGAAGTGCTGAGGCATCAATACTCTCCAAAAAAACTCAGTGTGGGTCTTGTTTCCTTAAATCACAAACATTTCAGACCCTTCTCTTCCTAAAAGCTTAGACCTACTTCATTTTTTAATTGACGTGCTAAGGATACAACCGTATTTTAGCAGCTGGTTCTTCTCCCCACCCGAAAGCCCCTTCTGCAAGTGCATCTCACACAAACCGCCTGGCATCAGCGTTCGCCCAGCCCTGCATCCGTACACGGGAGAGCAGCACCAGAATAAAGCTGCATCAGCAACGCCACGATACAGGGCTGCTGCTTGACTACTTTAATTTCCCACACTCACACAGCTCCTCGGGAACTGATTTATAAGTATAGTACAAAACCTCATTGGAATCAAAACTAATTTATAGACTCGAGAGGAAAAAATTTGACATTTTCTAGATCACACACCATCGCCGTAAATCAATTTCCATTTTGCGCCCCTGGTGCAAGCTGCTTCCAGCCTTGGTAAATAAATGCCAAGGGTAATGAGTTTTGAAACAACCAGCCTGAAAGTAACAAAGAAAATGACAGTCACTGAAAAATCCTTATATTGCCAGGAAACCCCAATTGCAGATTAAAATGATTACGAAAACCCAAGTGACCAGGCAGACAAGACCGAGAATTTGAGCAAGGAGCTGACTTTGTCTTTTGTTTATTTTATCTTCCTCCTCCCAATAAAGTCAGGGAAGATGCACGGTCCTCTCCTCGTTAGCGACTGCTCCATGGGAGGTAATCACTTGTTGGAGGAGGATGATGCGCAGCCTGCACAGCAATTTCCAGTGTGGGCAATGAACCTCCAGGTGATTTCAGGCAGCGAGGCTCTTGGAAAGCAGGAGGGGACAAGTGCCAGCCCTGTGCTAGGAAGGGTTTTACATGGAAAGAAAAGGCAGCTGCATGAGCCACACAATCCTGTAATGCAGCTGTCACTCACAAGCACATCATGGGGTCAATTATCAAATTGCAACCTGTAATTTCCCGGAGGATAACTGTTCCTCCATGTTTTCTTTTTCTGCCCCAAAAGGCCTGTGTTACTGCAGTTGTGCGAGTCAGAGTTTGAAGATCCCCTTCATCAAGGGTGCGACACCCTACCTCGAGATTTGGGATTTGCCGGTGGCAAACGGCATTTCACAACCGAATTGTACCTACCCATCCAGCTGGAGAAAACCCAAACTTGGTGGTACCACAGCGGGACATTAAATACACAACACCAACCTCCTTACACACAAGCAGCACTGAAAATGTTGCATAGGATAACCTTTTCCAATACATTAACCCAAAAAAAAGCGCTGGGTAAAGTGCAGCCGAAGGGACGGATGCGGGTAAGTCGTTTTGTCGTGCTGCATCCTCCGTATCAACGGCACGATCACCTGAGAAATATAATTTGCAAACCTCCCTTCCCTGGGAGCCCTGGCTCGCTGTGCAGTAACCAAACAAGCATTAAGTCACCCTTCCACGGGGTCCCTGCCTGCCGGGTGACTTCAGGAGCCCTTTCCACCTAAGTGGGAAGGTGAGAAGCTGTTGGCAGGAGATGCGTGGGAGGAATAGTGACATTTCAATAAACGCTTGAGAAACAGCTCAAACCAGAGCTGATACCCTCTGCCAGCTCGCGTTAAACAAGAAGGAAGGATGACAAACGCTTTCATAGGAAACAAAGACCTCCAAAAGATGCCATATGAAGCCTGCAGTGCCCTGACTGGCGTCACCCCACATGAACGTTGGGACCGCATCGCCTTTGGCATGGGACGAGGCAGGAGATGGGTGCAACTGAGGTCCCAGTTTTTGTACCAAGAAAGAGAGGGGGTCTTTGAAAAACCTGAAAATCATCCAGGACGACCACGCACCCATCAAGCATGACCTCCTGTGTTTTATCAGCTCCGCAGCAAACCTGGCTGTCAACGAGGAAGATGCTTTAAATGCCATCTGCTCCTCTTATTTTGAAGGCTCAACTCCATGGGGAGAGGCGAGACTCTTTGTTCATCAAACCTGAGGAAGTTTACGTGTTTCTCAAAGCATCTCCCGGTGCTCAGGAGGATCGATTGCACAGAGCAGGAGCAGCCCCTGCCTCTTGGGTTGTGGGCAGCGTGCTCCTGTCGCAGAGATCAACCTCTCATACGAAGCTTTCAAAGATGAAAGGCAAGAGATGCAAAGTCATTCGTCTTTATGATGACAAAAGAGTAAAAGCCAACACTAAAGGCTTGCGCTGACAGCATTCAATTGCGCAGTAACCACCAGACATTGTTACGCTCAAAGAAGACAATGAAACAATATTTGAGTAAACTAACAAGGCGGCACAATTACCGATGAAAGCGGCGCCCAGGTGAGACTTCACGCACACAGTCTCAACCCGCAGCTTCAGAGGCACACGGCATAGGGATCAAACATCTCCCACTGCAGGCGAGGTGTCTCTGGTGGCAGCTGCTTCCAGAGGCACACACTGCAGTCAGAATTTGGGTAGTTTTTTCCCCCTTTTGTTGCAAAGTTGTTGGCAATTGCAGCCCAGTCAGGGTCAGCAGCCAGTGCATCTCCCTGGACCCTGACACCGAGCATCCAAACACCCCCTAATATGAAGTGATCCTCTGACCAGTGAAATCACTTGATATAGGAAAGTAATTTGAATTTATGTAGCAGAAATGCAAATTGAGCCCTGAGGCCATTCTCCTGTTCGCAGCCCAAAAGCCTCCCGGCACACACACACGATTCAGAGGTGAGTTACCCGGAAAATAAGAGTGGAGCTAATTACCGGTCCCAGTGCACTAAAGCTTTTGTTACAATTCCGAAGGAAAAGAAACAAAAAAGACTGATACAGAACAAAAAAAATGGAGCGACTCATATTTGTCTTCTATTAAGAAAAGCTTGGATAAGACAGATCTTCTGCATTCAGAGAAACGAAAGGAGAGGCCAAGTCGCATCTGTCCTTGTCTGGCTGCAGACACGCCGAGTGCATGGTGGTGGGGAGGATGCTGGCCGGGGAGAGGTGGGTGCCAGGGCACCCCAAACCACCCCAAACCACCCGCCGGGTCCTCACACCACAGCTCTCCCAGCCCTGACTCGCCTGCCTGTGGCTGGGTGCCCTGGGATTTATGAAATACCAACATGTAAAGAATTAGGAGAATTTCTAGGAGTGAGACAGGCTTTTTAGAACAGATGCGCAGCGAAGGTGGTGGGTTATCACAAGCACTGGTCCTTGCTCTCTGCTCCAGAGACTCTGCACATCCAGGAGCCAGCCCAGACCACTCCATGCTCTGAAAATAACTTTTTTTAGCAACAGAAGAGGGGTAAAACACACAGAGGTGATATAAAACCCGGGAGAGCCAAGACTCCCAGCAGAGCAGTCATCGAGCAGAGGAAGCAAATGGAGCAGAGGGGGAGCAGCATCTCAGGATGCAGATTAACATTGCACGCTGCATTTTCCCAGAGGGAAAATTGTATCCCTGGCCCTGTGACCCACAAGCTCCATCATCTCCTACTGCAGGTGATGGGGACAGAGCACCCCGCACTCACCCTCCCTGCTGTGCCACCCCTGGAAACACACCACCACCGATAGCAGCCACGGCACCCAAGGTCAGAGCAGCAGAAACAAAGTTGGGCTGCAGAAAAAGAAAAAAGTTTGCAACTAAAAGCTTAACAGGGATGATTCACACTTCCCTGCTACAAAGAGATGTCCCTATTTGCCAAGTATTTCACCTTGGCTCAGCAAAGGTGCCTTTGGCTGATGGTCCTAAGTCACGTAACGTCACCATAAAAGCCCTGGCACAGATTAAGAGCAATATTTGGGTGTTCTGCTCAAAAAGGAGCCGAGGGAGGAATGGAAACTCCATATGGCTGCTTTATATATCTAACAGCTTTATATATTTAGCTGGCTGCAAAGGGAAACGTGCGGCTCTTGAGAACAATGATACCAGTTCCTGACACTGCACCGTGCCCCAGGAGAGAGCTGTTTACAGGAAAAAGCCTCTGCCCAGCGAGCCCGGCCAGCCTGCGAGGAAACGAGCAGATGGCCAACAGCCCACGGCAGGCACCAACACGCACCCCGGCCACGCGGCAGCTGGGAAACAACATCCCCAGCCTTGGCGAGGCTGTCGGAGCACGGCCCAATTCAGCTTTAAAGCAGCGAGCCTCGATGACTTTGCAGGGCTGCTCCTGGACCTTTGCTGCAGCCCCAGGGCCAGGAGGGTGGGGAATGGGGGACCCTGCGTCACTCCAGAGCAGCGCTGAGGGGTTGGTGACATGAGATGACCTGAACTATTGGAGCTTAACTGGGCCTCCAGCTCGAGCAGGCGAACGCGTTCTCCTGGCAGGAGGAAAGGCAGCAGCGTGCCAGCACTTCTCCAAAGCCCGAACGCGTGCATGCGAGGTGTTCGGTGCCCCTCTTCCATCGCCCGGGCGGTGCGTGCAGCCACACGCTGGCTGATGGACGGACAGATGGACTCCGCTGGACTTCTGGCAGCCCGTCTGCTCACGTAGGGACCCATCCCGAGCCCATCGGTGAAGCAGCACAGGGAGGAAAACCGCTGTGCGAAAGGGAAAGGAAGTGGAAAGGGAAAGGAAAATGTCTTTCGCTGTCGTGAACAAAACAAAAGCCACAAGTGATTCAAACCGCGCCACAACACCCAGCCTACACACAGGGTTATGGCAGATTTTGCTCAAGAGCCCGCTGCGAAGCGACAAAAACCGCTTCATCCAGGCGCTGCAAACACCCCTGCGTGTGCAGCGTTATTGTGGTTTCCTCCTGGGATAAAACCGCAGCCTCTTCCCTCCTTCCTGAGCCCACCACAGGCTGGAGAACCAGCCCTAGGGTCCGCCCAAGCCCGCGCTGTCTCGCAGCATCCTCGCATCGCAGCGAGGGCAGGGGAGCAAAGCGCTCGGAGTAACGGCCCTAGGGTCAGCTCGCAACACGAAACGCTCCCATCAGGTGCATCGTCTGCTGTGGAAACAGAGCCGTGGCCAGGACCGGCCAGAGAGCTCACATTTGGGAAATACACTTTATGTCTCACTTTGGTTTCAGGCTCTGAAAGCCTCCAAGACGCACAGAGCAGCCTGCAAGCAGCGAGACTCGAGGCTCACTGCTCCCTCTGCCTCCACACCCAGGCTTCCAATATTTGGCAAAGAGGTCAAGACGTGCAGTCCCTGCACCCCAGCCTCACCCGGGATTTATGGGTGCAGCGCTCTGTTAGGGACCTGCTAGTGCAGGGGAGCTCAGAAATCGCAGAGTACCAGGGACTTTGCATCTCCTCCCTCTGTAGCTGCTGCTAACGAAGCCAGGTCACTTAGCATGCACGAACCTTACCGTGCCTAATCTAGTGGAGTACAACGTACCTAAACACACAGTGACTTTTTGTAGCATGCTCATAACGTGCTTGCACAAGCATGGAACAAGGAATTCGATGTAACACACTCAGGTGTGTACGGAGGGGAGGAGAAAGTGAGGACACTTCTCCCCGCGGCACTGATAGTCTGATACATCACCTAACTTCAGCTATGGGACAAGAGGATACGCACTAACTTGCATTATTACTTTCTCTCAACTCTAAATACTGATAGAATGTTAAAAATTATTTTTTACATTATTTTTATAATTTTCTACTGCCTTCAACATTTGTTTGTTTGAACGAAGGAGAAATCAGGTCTACGCAAAGTCTGGCAGAAATGAAAAGGAGACATTTTCCTTGTGATTGACAAGATAAAGCCTCCAAATGATTGACAGGACAAAAGACTTTTGTTTTCAGTTGATAGGCAATGCAGTAATTTTCTTTAAAAGGCATATTTTCTCCCCAAGTCTTTCAGGAAAAAGCACAAACCACAAGACAAACCTCTGCATTGAGCTGTATCGATCCCCTGCCCCAGCGAGGCGGCTGAAGGCTGATTACCACCATGTTTTCTACGGTCCAGAGCCTGAAGAACCCAAGTAAATCAAATGCATGTTTGAGAGCAACGCTGCTCCCACAACAGACACAATCACCGTGCAGACGGGTGACAGCAGCGTTGCACAGCACCAGGGAACATCATCCATCACCACACTCTGGGTAAGGAGTGCCTTCCCTGAACGCAAATCCTGTCACATCCCCACCCGCTTTCCTCTTCTCCCAAGCTCCTACACTCACTAGCTTCCCTTCCCCAGCAAAAATAAAATCAATGCACATGACATGTATTATGGTGACAAATTTAAGTTATGTTACATGCGCTATACTGATAGGCCTCTTGCAAGGAATCGGGTTTGGCCTTTCTAGAGGAGCCGGGATGCTCCACGAGCCGGGCAGATCAGCTCCGTGAATCCCCACAGACATCACAGCACGGCTCATCTCTGCCACCAGCATCGCTCCTTCAGCACCTCTCGTGGTGGCCAATCCACGTTCAGCCCCCAGAAACACCCGCCTGACTGGCGCGGGTGACTTCAGTACCAGTGGTTGTTAAATCCAGCGCATTCCCAACACGCATCCAAAACACCAGAAGACCTCATTCTGCAAACACCTGCAGGGAGACGGCCATATGGAGCAAGAAATTCATCCCCCGTGGCGTAACTCTTCCCTTCATGAGTAATCTTTGCTCACACAGCGCGACAGCATGCTGTGAAATCAAAGGGCTGTTAAAAAACGGGGTGTGACCCCGATATCTGAGCGGTACCTGCGGGCTGCAAGGGGCGTCCTCGCTGCGCTGTGAGTGCTGCCTGAATAATTCATTTTTGGGGGGTTGCAATGGCTGCACAGTGTGAGGGAAGGAGAAGGTGACCCAAGCGAGGTTTGCTCCTGCTGTTCCTCTCTGTACAGTTCCCAGTGCCGGGTGGATCAGCTCTCAAAATAAACTAACCGTAGATTAAATAGAATTTTGGTTTTAAATGAAGAAAAACGTGAAAACAATGAAATGAATCTTCTCAAAAATTCACTTTGTAGACAAAATGATTAGCTGCATTTCAGCCAAAATTAGGAGTGTTTTCAGTTAGCAGTTTGGGGAAAATAAATAAATAAATAAGCAAGCAAACAAACAAATAAGGAAGATGAGAAAACCCAAGCTGCCAGCACATTTTGCCCTGGTGTAACCCGCTGGCTGCCAGCACTGTTACGACAGCGAGAAAGATGCTTTACCCTGTTGTGAGTGCACAAGGTGGTCCATGCAGGGGACAGATCCTGGCACAGCTAATCCACATCTCCGCTGCTTATGCCAGTATTTGGGAATAACACGATGTCATTCACCAGTGAAGTGAAGTGGAAACGGAAGCAACCTGGAGCATCTGCCCTGTGTCTTGGCAAAAGTTCCATTGTGTTCAGCTGGAGGGACAAAGGTGACACACCCCTTGGACTCTCAGAAGCCAAACCTGATCATCACAACAAATATATAAGTACAGGTCTGTCACAAAAATCACTGTATCCCACAGAGCCCATTCTACTGAGTCACCATCCAGACTGACACCAACAAGAGGCGGAAAACATCTTTGTTTGCCGGCAGCAAAAACCCAGCAAGCCAGAGGTAGGAACTGCACGATCAGCTTTCTGAGATATCATCACAGCTGCGTCCCAGATAGTCTTCCTTTTAAAAATAATAATAATCTATACATGAAAAGAACAGAAACATTATGCTTTGCCTATGCATAATGACTTAGGACACCAGGAAAAAAAACCCCACGCATGTCAAATGACACGGTTGTGAGACCATCTCACATCTGTTATTTGACTTCGTCGCTCCTCATTTCTCTCTTCCCGAGAAGTTCATACATATTTAAAAAGGCCAATAGCTCCATTACTCCTCACTTCTTGTAATATTAGAAGATTAGAGTCCATAAGGGAGCAAAAAGAAAAGAAAGTATCACGGGGGAAAATGTCACTGTAGTACTACAATACTATTTACCCCTAATCCTGCATCAAAGTAGTTTTTATTTGGAGGAGGGCTGCCAGGGCAGGAGGCAGAGCTCTGGGTGCATAAATGAAGGTGACTTGGAGCAGGAACAAGGCTCAGACTTTTTCACCAGCAGCCGTGCAGCACGGACCTGCTCTCAATGTCCTCGTCGTTCTCCCAACAGAATCAGGCTGGAAAACTATTAATTATGAACCAGAGCTGGAACGCTTCCTTCACAGCAACAGTGATGGAGAAAAAGATACCCCAGCCCGCCCCACTGGTTTGGGTTCGCTCTGGCAATAGAGATGCAACCAGAGCGGTGGGCAGCCCCGGTGACTTTGCAAGCACGTTGATTTTTTGGGTGGGTTTTGCTTTTTTTCTTTTTTGCTTTTGCTGACAACCAAGTTCTTGCAGAATTTTGGCCTTTTAAAAAAATTTTTTTAAACAGAAAATGAAAAAAAAATATTGAAGTTTCAGTTTGTTTGTTACTCAGAAAAGAGCAGGCACTGAGTTTTGGTAGCTTCCCCTGTGAAGTCAGAGCTGTAATGGCTTCGTGCTCATGCTTACCCTACGGAAAGGCTTTGACTTCACTCTATAATCCTGAACCCAACGCAAAGAAACCCAAGGCCAGCAGAAATCTCGCGCTCAGACTTTGATGCGACCATAAGCACTTTATCACTGTTTCAAAGGCTACCAAGGTGTCCAAAGCCAGTTCTCGGGGAAGATGAAGCAGCCTGGTCATCGCTTGGCATGTTAGCCAGCGCTCCTGCCTGCTGCCAGAGAGAAGGATGGGCCTTGAGGTATCCTCTGTAGCTTGAGTCAAGGCAACGGCTGTAGCTGTGGGGCTGGAGAGACCGTGCCAGGCACTGGGAGAGCAAGCACATCCCTGCTAAAACACCGTCCCAAGCTGTGTGGCAGCAGCACCACAGACACCCTGCATCAGTCCATCACTCCCAACAACTATTTATATATCCTTCATTATATTCTTTTCTTCCTGTCCACACTATCATGATCCAGTGCTGTGAAAACTTGACGTTTAGGTATATTTTCACCATCAAAAATGTCAGGAGGAAAAATGAAATTACTGAAATGCCTCGCAGGTTACCATTCAATAGGAAATACCCAGCAATGACTCCAGCCAGGGTGAGCATCGCTTTTGTGGTTTACGAAAGCCCGAAGCCTGCCTGATGACCTGCATCTAATGAGAAGTTTGTAAAGAAAAGCCAGCAGACGTTAAGTGCAGCTCTAACCCTGCAACCAGCCCCTGACCTGCAAGGGCAGCCAGCACAGCCCCAGCGCTTCCCTGGGTCCAACCTCCTCACTACAAACCACTCGGCTCTTTGCCGAGCTTCCAGCCCCTCGTCCTTCCCCAGCCCTCAGCCCAGAAGTCCATATCCTTGATTACCAACTCTTTTGCCTCATATTTCTATGCAGAAACCACAAAACTTCACAGCACAGCAACTGAAATATTAAAGCAATAAATATTTGTATTTTTATATAAATATTCACATAACTATTTTGGTCACAACCTGCATTGATTTGCACCCCTCTTCTTGCTTCACTTAGACAATATTGATGTGGTGATATTTTCATGCATTACAGGAACATTTTTTCCTCTCAGAAGGAAACGAATGAAGAAAGTCAGCCCCAGCCGTGAGCGTGCCAACAGCCACACCCTGAGTACAGACTTCTTCTAAAGGCTGAAGGACAATTTCATGTGACCTCATCATAATTTTTATCTTATTTCCTTGATTTTGGGACAGATTCAGAGCCGCCAGTGAAGCTCATTGGAAGGTAAAGATGCTCTCCACAAGGTTACTCACGGGTACGCGCGTGCCTGACGGTGCCTGATCGGGATTTATCTGAACATTTCTACAATGCCATTACTAAAAAGCTCCATTCTTCACCCTGACTGGGGCTGATGACTATTCTAAACCACAGCTCCTGTCCCAGCCCCTTGAAGCACACTTGCTAGCGCTCAGGAGTTGCAAAGGAGGACTTGCAGGTGACAAGCGCTCCAGTTTGCGCTGGAAATCTTGCGTAAACACCTTGCTCTTGGGGCTTCTGCTAGATGGGTACAGGCTGTACAAAAGGACAAGGCTTGAGGACCCCCACAAGGCTTGTGATGCTGAAAATCATGAAAATAAATGGCACTAACCACCCGCTCATCACCACTGTCCCACAGGACAGAGGAAGCTCCTCTGCAGAGCTTCGTCCTTACACGCAGACACGAGATGACAAAGGCAGCATTGCACAGGAGCTCTCACCAGATCCATCCTCAGACCAAAAGCTAGGAATGAAAGCAAAGCATGACCACTGCTACAGCGGGGCGAGCCCAGCTGCAGTGTTTCTAGCACACAGGGAGGCATACAAATGTAATTTATCAGGGTCAACTCTTTTTTGACCAGGGAATAGCCAACTGGAGCAGGAGGGTCAAAACCACTGATTTTACATTCATTTTAAAGCTGTTCAGAAAGTTACTGCTCCACACTCCTGTGCATCCATATGCAGCCTGCGCAGCCCTTTGCTCACTGCTACGCTTCAGCAGCTCTTCTGTCTTCAGTGGCTGGGGTCCTAATGCTGCTAACCGGGATTTAATTTGCTCTTGCTAATATTTTATCTGTGGTATTAGGTCATGTTTCCCTTTCCACTTGAAAGGCATCTTCAGCTTACTGGCAGCAATGAAATTAATAGAGAAATCATTAGAAAGCATAAGGCTAGGGCCGTGCAAATCACACACCACAGAAGATTATTTCCAAACAATAAAATTAATTGGTGTCATCAGCCACGAGCAGAAATGCAGAGAGAGTTCGCATTAAAAAACATAGAGGATTATTGACAGCCTGTGACTCCTCATACATAAAACATTTGATGGCATAATTTTATTTCATTATTTTCTATGCATGAAGGCTTCCCCCACATGGAGCTGCGGAGGAGAGTTGAACCAGACAGCAAGATACATCTGGGACAGTGATACCACAGCAATACCCCAGCTCTTGCCTGCACAAGACAGCTAGAAATCAGCTGAAGACCTGGTGGATTTGGTCACCTGGCTTGAGGCAGCATGAACCACACTGATTTTCAGAGGACAAGCACTCAACACCTTTTACAAGTCAAGCCCTACAAAGGTCTGGACCCAAATTTACTGGTTTCTTTTGGATACCTGAGACACAAGGACGTGCCTGTTGCAGGCACCTCCAGGGAGCAAATCCCACAGCAAACCAGTCACTCCCGGCACAGCCCACGTTCAGCTCCTGCACCCTGAAGCAAACACCCTCCCGATCCTCCAAGGTTCAGGTTTGGGTTCACAGCATCTTCCTGGGCTCTCCCATCACACCAGGATCTGGCCCCTTGCTGACCCATGGAAGCCACACAAGCAACAGCAGAGGATTTTGGCCCCAGCTACAGTATTTACCCCCAATATTCAAAAATGGCTGGAAAACACTAAAACCCATACACTTGAGAGAGGCAGGTAAGGTCATCATCCAAGCAAAGCAGAGTAAATACTATAGTGCTGTCATCACAGAATGGTTTGGGTTGGAATGGACCTTAAAGATCATCCAGTCCCACCCCCCTGCCACGGGCAGGGACACCTTCCACTAGCCCAGGTTGCTCAAAGCCCCGTCCAACCTGGCCTTGAACCCTTCCAGGGAGGGGGCAGCCACAGCTTCTCTGGGCAACCTGTGCCAGTGTCTCACCACCCTCACAGTAAAGAATATCTTCCTTGTATTTAATCTAAATCTATCCACTTTCAGTTTAGAGCCATTACCCCTTGTCCTACCACTACATGCCCTTGTAAAACGTCCCTCTCCAGCTTTTGCCATGGTGGTTAAAAAAAAAAAAGAGAACGATTAATTCCAAGTCTCGAGAAGGCATGTTTGAATTTGTTTTGTTTCGGAAGAAAAAGAATAAATAGTAGCCTCAAGTCAGGATAATATTTATTCACATGCTTCACTTTGAAGTTCAGCCCCTGTCGACTTCATGTGGTGTGTGCACACGCTAAATCTCCTCAAGAAGAGAGCTTTCTGAAACCGCAGCCCTGAGCAAGGAGAGGAAGAAAGGAAACTATTCAAACACAGGTATTAACGAAGCAAAATAAGCCTCAACACCTGAGGAATTATATCACTATCCCTCCAAAATACAAAGGAGAATTTAAATGGTTTTATTATTGTACCTCCCCCAGACGGTGCAGACCTATAGAGCAACCTCTTCGGTTCAGGGAACTGGATTTCATGGCAGAAAAAGCAGAACAGGAAGAACCACCAGTTGGGTTCTTGCCAATAGAGGATTCCTGCCGTAAAGAGGGATTTCTCTATACCGCCATTTCTTCCTGACACCATCTGAATGCATTTCCACACTTGCATGAACACCTGGAGAGCTTTAGGCAGGGAAACGGGCAGGAGCAGAGACACATCAACAGGCAGAAACATGCTGGGGCTGGTGGCAACACATCCGCAGGCGCAGCAAAGCCTTGAAAAAGCACCATTAACGTCCAACATCCCCAACTCCTTCCCAGCCCCATGTAGTAGGAGCTGCCTTACTGAGACATGAGCTTGTCTCCAAGACATTTCTGTTTTCTTAAGTAACTCCGGATATTTTGCTTCTTCATGTGTGTGCCTCAAGCAGAAACCACCAGCCTTGGGCTGGGCAATGAGGCAGCAGCTTTCTGCACCCACCCTCAGCACTCAAACTCCCAATTTCAGGTCAGGCTCCAAATCGCACGGGGTGAAAAACCTTTACGCACTTTGCAAACATTTTGGTGCAGGTTTGCTCAGTGCGTCCCAAGGAGCAGAAAAGCAAACAGCCCTGCCTTTTCCAAACAGAAGCACCACAAGAGTCATGCTGCAAAGAGCCATTGCTCAGCTCCTTCCCTCACCCCCAAAGATAACATATTTTTTCCAAAATTCCAAGCGCACCACAGATAATTATCGGTATCAAAATTCCTCTTCCACTTCACTTGCTGTATTGCCCAGAATGCAAACACATGGGAAAGAAGAGTTTCCCTCTATATATCTTACATCTCTGATCTCCCTCCATGGGTCCTCTGACCAGTTTTACCAAACACATGAGTAAACCAGGATGCTACATTACACCCTGATACCCTTAATGAGCACCACTGGGTAATGTCTCTTATCTGACCTTTCTTTTAGTTGGGTCACTCATATTTATAGTCATGCTTCATTTTTCCTTAAGTGTGCCCCTGATATGGCATTTACTCGTTTATGTTTCAGAAGAGAATAGGGTAAAAATGGATTTAATGGAGCTAGAAATAGAATGGAGCAAAACCACAAAAATCTAAAGATCTGCTTGTCCTTCAGACAGCTTACATGAACAGGAACTTGCTGCGACTAATTTTAATCGACTGCTACCTCTTTACAAGCCTTCTGTGGCAAGACAGAGCTGGAGAAGCATCTAGGAAGAGCAAAGTGCCTCAAGTTAAATGTTTTTTTGGCTGTTTTATACTCTTGTAACACACGTTGTAAACAGAAGTGCCTGTTGCAGCTCGTGATGCGACTTCACAGAACCCAACAACTCCCAGGACTGACACAGCAAAACTCGGCTTTCAAAAAGCTTTCTCCAGCAACACCACCTGCCAGCCCAAGTGGCTGCATCTCTTTTTATCTGCTTCCAGGGCTCTCGGCATTGCCCTTTCCCTGCGTTTTGAAGGTCCCTGGCCACTGTGAAAACAAGGTGGCCAAAGCTGAGCATCCCTGGCCACAGACCATCCATCCTTGCTGTGCCCCTGGCCAGCTTCTCCTTAGCCTAGTCCAGGGCAGGTTTTCTTAACCTTCCCTTGCTTTTCAAATTCTCCCCCTATCAAGGTTAAAATTGATCAGCTGCTGAAACAGAGTGATAAGGTGGTGAAGGTTCAGGCTCTATTGCTCCTCTGAAGGACAACTGCTCTTCTGTGAGCCACTGACCAAGAACAGGCACATTAGAAGAAGCCGGGGGTGTGCCAAGCACTCCAGCAACAGGCAATTAAATCCCTTTATGTGCCAGAAAACGGCTGTGGATGTGGGAGAGGCTGCCCACAGCCCTGGTGAGCCCCAGCACATCTGCAGAAGGGAGCTGAGCAGCACAGACTGAGGCTGGGGCACCTCTCTGCTGGGTCCCCCACCAAGGAGCACAGAGAGCTTGGCTGTCATCACACCACGACTGTCCTCTCCGCTGCCCAGCCTGGTCACCAGTCCCAGTCCCAGGCAGGGGCTGCCAGCCACGCTGCCGGCACCGCACAGTCACTGGGATGAATTTTGGTTCCCCTCTAGTTCAGTTCCTCTGACAAAGTCAACTGGGATCCAGCCGAATGCCTCTGCAGCCCATAGCCTATCCTGCAGGGAGGATTCCTGGGAGGTTTTATGACAAAGGACAAGACTTCATGGTAGCCAAAACCACCAGTGCTTCAGTCCAGCCCAGTCCCCAGGTCCCTTCCCGTGGGAAGCACAACTCACATGCAGCCCCATGGAAAACCACCCTCAAACCCGTCCCTGTGTCCCTCTCCAGGACCTGCTGGTCCAGCTCCCAGGCTGCAAACAGAGAGGCAAGGAAAACCCAGACAGAAGCAACCTGTAATTTCACAGCACGAGTCTGCTGCGTGGACCTACCACAAGCGCTCTGGAATCAGGAGATGGTCCAAAGCTGCCCAGTCTCTAATGTTATGAAGAAAACCTCCTCTCTGGCATATTTCTTAAAGCCTCAGCCCTGGGAACCTTGCAATTACTTGCTAACTGAGCTTTCAGTTTTATTTTTCAAGTTTTTAGTCCCTTGCAACTGCAGAAAAAGCCTGAAGCATTACTCAAGTGCTCCCTACTCACTTAAAAAAAGGCCTCTAGAAACAGCCTTGTAGTGCTGTTGTTTTTTAAAAGAAATAACCCAGTTTGAGAGCACATAAGCCATACACCCTGAATTCTCTGCAACACCAACAGATGACTGTACAGGCACAAGAGTCTGATGCAAGCCCATGCACCCAGCCAGGGAGCAGAAGGTCTAGGCAGAGCCAGCAAGCCCCTTCCTCAGGGGACAGCTATCGTGAGAAAGGAAAGGACATGACCACATGCAGGCAAAGTACCACAAACATCCCTGTTCCAAGTGGGGTTCAGAGCTTGACATCCCAAAAATCCTCAGCCCCTTGCAAGCCCTCCCCTGAGCTACCAGCTGAGCTTCTGCTCTCAGAGCCTTGCACCCGAAGCCATCCCTAGCTGTCCCAGTTTACCCCCAAAAAATTATATTTGGCAGCTCATCAGGAGAAAGAGCACTGTGAAAACACACACCAGCGGGACCCCGGCAGACAAGCGTTAACCCTTCATCCTCCCTCAAAGCTCTCATTTTCTTCCCTTTTTCGTCTCCCATTGGCATTTATGATCTCCAACCAACATGATAACCAGCATGTCCCAGTTTGCCTGGGCAGGGTGGAAGAGAAATTTTGATCCGAGGAGAGGCTGAACATGGCTGGCATTAATGGCAAGACTGCAGCAAGGGGAAATTTCATCAGTGCACAAATGGAATTTGCCAAGAGGCATTTTAAGAGTCAATTCTTCACACTCCAGTAATTAGAACAATATTATGAAAAAAGGCAAGGGGGAAGGCAGGAGGCAGCGCACACACTGGGACTTGGCTGATGGAGGAAACGGGCTGAGCAAACAAACAGAGTCAAGTGAGGCCTCAAGGCAAGAGTCCTTCACATGGTTCCCTGCAGGTTGGATTTAAACCAAAAGTTATCCACTTCCCAACTGTAGATTTTTCTATGCGTGCATGTTTTTAAACAAAATTTCATATTTAGATCAAATATGGGCTAATGACCCTGACCCAACTTCTTTACCTCAAAAATACGATAAAGGTCAACGGGTTTTTTTTTCCCTTTCCAAGCCAATACATTCAATTCAAGGTCCTGCTACGGACTCTCCTAGTGACTAATAAATCTCTGTGCATGATCTAAGACATTATAAAAATCTAATACCATTGAGTACTTGGTCCCAAAAATCAGATACCTGCAGAGGAGCCATCATGTAGGTCTACAAAAACCAGAACACCCCAAACTGTTGCATTAGCTGAAAAATGCTTGAAATTAACTTCCCATCCAGCATCTACTCTAATGGGATGAAACACCCCAGCTGAAAAATGAAACAAAACCAAACAAACCTACGTGGTGGTGGATCCATCTCTAACTCCTCGTCGGCTGCTGGTCAGCCTCTCCAGGGAACTGGTGGCCTCTATTTGCTGCTGCTCTCCAGGGTCCCACATTGGAGTGCCCATACGCAGAGCCCTCGCAGCCAGCTCCACTGTGTTATTTCCAGGAGCCAGAAAAGACTTTTTTTTTTTTTTTTAAAGAAAAATTAATTTGCTATGCAAATCTAGCTTCTGCAAAGACAGCTTGGGAGCAGAAGTGATGCGTGGGGTTCAAGGCAGACTGACGCTGGACAATGGTTATTCCTATCTGCTGAAAGCGGGACTCAGCCAGCTCAATTCACATCTGCAACGAACTGTGATCTCAGCTCTGCTTCTGGAGCACAGAGGTCCTTTTGATAAATCTCTCTGTACAGGGACTAAAGCACTATTTCCGCATGAAAGAAATATATTCAATTATTTTCAATAATCTTTACAGTCCACTGGCTTGGAGGACAGAGTTTCTCTTTCCCATAGGAGAGCTGTTGTGCCCCATCAGGCTCAGGTACATCGCTGGGACAGCGGAGAGCAGTGCTCCAGAACCCACTGTCTCACGGCCCAGCTCTCCAAGCACTTCTTTTAAATTAATCCTCCAGCACAATCTCCAGTTGCTTTGCCTTTTGCATGTGCCCAGAGATCAGGGTGCCACAGGAACACCCTTGATATCACACCCAAAATCCTCCCAGGATCCCCAGCTCTGATTTCATTCTCAGTGCACACTCGTAGCACTGACACCAAAAGGTCTGTGTATGGGGAAGAATCCTTCCTCATTCTTTTCCTTGAGAAAATTCTACAAAGCTTTTCTTTGACAAAGCTCCACTTTTGCTTCAGTTCTTTCCAGATATATGTATACTTTAAATTAGATTCACAAAACCAACAGAGAGATAGAAGAGTACACCTGTATGAGAGCCATTACGCTGTGTCATCCATTGTGTCTCCAAGGACCCTACAATGCAAATAGCTGTGGACTGTCTCCCTACTCGTATGAGTAATCAACTAAATGACTCTTAAGGGATGTGGGATAGCAGCAGGTCAGGGCACAGGACTGCCAGGTCTGTCACTGCTCCACTACCACTGTTCTGCAGGGCCTGGACAAAGTGCTGCTTCTTGGGCCACAACTACACCAACCCTTCAGACAACACAGAATCCATACATTGTGTACGTTATCCTCACTGCTCCGTCATATTCAGGCTCCAGACCACGGCAGAGCAACTGAGCATCACGCTGCAGCTTGGAGACCCTTCATGCTTCAAGTCAGATAGAAGTCAGGGTGTGACCTTGGAGGTGGCAAATGGAAGAGGTGGAGAGCTGGAAATAAGCTCTCCCACATGGCAGGAGTCGCAGAGAAGGTGCTTTTCATCAGTAGCTGGCATCAACATTAAGGCAAAAAGATGAAGCCTTGCCCTAGATTAGGATGGGAAACACCATCATCCCAAGCCCCAGAAGAAAGAACATGCAAACTGCTGGCTCTCATTTATGTGTTACTTCCAACTCTTTTGCACATTGCTCCTTCCCCTAAAGTATTAGCCATCTTTCTCAAAACTTAAGTAACAGGCTGTGAAATCCCCACCATCTGTTAAGCCAGGGAGAAATCTCCACCACAGCTCAATCAGCCTCTCCCACACAAGCCTTACTCATGACTAGGAACGACTGCAAACATTTACCAAGTCCACGCTGGCTCAGAGATTCCTAAAATTACAAACAAGAAGCCTGGAATAGGAAACCCTGACAAATTCCATGAAGCGCAGGTGTGTCCACATCATTAGCTTCACCCAGGGTGCATTAAGACTGCTTTCTTGCTACCATGATTATGCTTTAATATGTAATTAGTAGGAAGAGAATGATGTCAAAGAGGAGAATGTCTCACTCACATGCTCACCATTAAAACTGAGAGGGTAATTGAACCAGCAGCAGCATCACCATCTGAGGCTCATTAACTGGAGCAGCAAAGCACTGAGGGCGAGTGAGCGTTGCTGTCCCACTGCAGGTACGGCCCAGGGCTGCCAGCCACGCTTGCCACAGTCACCCCATCTCCCCTCCTGCACCAGGTTTGGAGCCAGGCAAGGAAAAGTCTGCAAGAGCTGGAAAATACAAAGGTACCTTTCCCCAAGAGAAACACACTTTTTCCAAAGGGAAATTGATACTTGAGATAATTACACAACCCTTGCAGATGGTTTTCAGATGTCTTGGTCATCCCGGCCTCACCTGTGATGTTTAGACAGAAGCTTTTTCAAACCTTTTCAAGGTAAATGGCTCCCTACCAGCACTGCAGATGCAGCCCAGCCCCGGGATCCTGTGTTACTGCCTGGCTCCTTGTCTGCTGCACCCAGCACAGCCCCTGCACACAGACAGACCAACCCACCTAATGCCTTGAAGCTCCAGGATATTTCTCAGCAAGTTTTCCAGTCCTCTCTATCCCTCATCTGTGTGCACAGCAATGCCTGCACCCAGCTCGCAGCAGGCAGGTGGGAGGAATCCCGGATGTACAGGGAGTTTTTGACAAAATATTCCATTTTGGAAGGAAAAGGAAAAAAAAAAAATACCCTATCTGGAAGCCCTCCAAGAACAAACAAGCAGCCCATTCTGACAGCCAGTGGAACAAAATAGGCGGAGATGTCGCTTTTTTTTTTTCCCCCCCCTTTAACTTTCCCCCATGAAGAAGTGTGGGAGGGAGAAGAGAAGCCTCCCCATCACCCCTGGACAAGGGTAGCCCTGGTTTCTAAAGCCATCCCTGCAGCCTCAGCGACCTGAAAGTCTCTCCAAACATGGGAGACTCAGACGAGATCGAGACTTGGTGAGAGATGGGGGTGCAAACAGCAAACCTCACCGAAACCATGCTCTGCTGAGACGCGGAGCTTTCAACACCTTTATTTTGGTGCACTGTTTATTCGCTGTGAAACATTAACATTTCTCTTCCAGTAAGTGACTGTCCAAATGCAGAGTACAGATCTAGCAGGAGCACGGCAGGGCCCCAGGCTCGCCGACCAAAGCCCATCTCCCTCCGAGCACCCTGGTCCTGGCCCCTCTTCTGGGATGTGCTGGGGAAGGGGCACGGGACACCCAGGCTCCTCTTGGCATCAGGCTGTTTGTGTTCAGGTGGGATATTTCAGTGTGCTAACTTGTACCCACTCTCCTCTACCCCAGAGGAATCACAGTTTCCTACAGAAGCCCCCCCCATTTTTCCTGACTGTTTCTTGGAGATGTTGTGCAGAATTACCAGCATTAATTTGGCTGGGCCAGTATTTTCAGGCTGACAGTTTCACTTTTTTGCCCATTCTGCTAAATCCTGGTTACATCCACATGTTAATCTGTTTCAAAAAATGTTAATTATTATTTGTAACCAAAGCATTTAGCCTTGGGACAGTCTCATCATCAGACACTAGTGTTCCAAGAGGCTGAGAAATCTGCAGAAGATTTTAATGATCAAATAGAAGAGCTCATTAGAAAATAAAGTCCTTTTATTCCAAGACTCCCTTAAGTGATATTACCTGGGATCTATTTCCTTCCTTTCCCAAAGCACACACACACTGAACAGTTAAGCTCAAGTGATGGCAGCTGCACTAACTGAGCACCAAGAGATAAAAAGACTGACTTTGCCTGTTGACATCTTTCAGTCACCAGGATGCTTACTGTATCATTAAGCTTCAAACACTTGAGGACATAATAAAAGAAAACATCTCGAGGGGTTCAAACGAAACCAGGCGTTTTTTCAAACAATATCCAAAATCTGCTGGGTCACCCAAAAGAGCCTGGCTTCTTCCCCCTCTCCTTTTTAGAGATACTGGCTGAAAAATATTTTACCACTCACAGGTTTTTCAAGGAAAAAAAAAAAATCCTTTTCTCCCCAATCTTGTCTAAAATTACTGCAAGGAGAGCTCAGACAAATCAAAAAGGTAGAGGAAAATCAATTTCATACACATTAAGGATGTGCATTTACCCATGTCCTGATCAATACCTTGGATTCCTTGCACATTAAAACACTTCCATCGCTATTTAAGATGCAACAGTAGAATTCTCTTATCCAGACTATGGAAGTTACGAAAGATCCTGCCCATACTTGTTTGATCTGAAACATAATACCCCTTAATGTGACCCCTTGGAAAAATACTGAGGAAAGCAGCCAAGAAGGGAAAAAAAAAAAAAAAAAAAAAAAGACAAAGCTTCCCAGAATGAACATTTCTGGCTCTTTCAGTTCCACTGAGAAGCTGCACATCTATAAACAGACTAGATTTCTAAGTAGGGGAGAGAGGAAGGGGAAAAAGCAGAGGGAATTTGCCACAGCGCTGCTAAAAGCTTCTGCTGCGTTGAACACCAAAGGGCCACCAGTGCTGGGGCCCAGCTCCTGCTCTCACTCCTGTCCCGGTGCCAGTTGCTGGGACGCAGCATTTTCATCTGCTCTGCTGGGACACCCGGCTCCCGAGCCCACGGGCGGTGCGAGCCTCACGATCCCACGTGCACATGCCAAAGGCCTCGCAGCACCTCTCCTCCATGCCCCCGAAAATCAGAGCAGCTTCGCCAACGGCGGTAACTCCCACCGCGGTGTTTACGGGTGATGCACAAAGCCCTCGGCGAGGAGCTGAGCTTCAACCTGGGAAAGCTCCCTGCTACGGCAGCTCAGCGAGAGCCCCGAGGGGTGCCCAGCCAACAGCGCTGAACGTCACTCTGGGCTGGGGAACCGCAGGAGCGGGTCTGATGCTGCAAAGCATTTCTTGGCAGAGAACCCAGCCCCGATCACCAGAGACCTTGGGCGAATGTGGGTGTCTGCTTTCAGCCACACCAACATCTCACCCAGAAAAAGCCGACTGTAAGCAGAGACCCTTCTCCCACAGCGGGAGCCCGGCGTGTCCCCTCTCATTTCAGCCGGCAGGACAGGAGGTGCCACCAGGGCCACAGCTCAGGGGTCCAGCTTCCAGCTGGTAAAGCCCAGGTGTTTCACAGAGGGGCTTGCTTTAGGGTATAGTGAAAGACTAACTGCATTTTATCACCAACTTGCTGCCTAGGCATGATTTAAGGCTGTGGTGCTGTTACCAGCCCCCTGAAGACCACAAAATACACCAGCGTGGCCTTTTTGACATTAACTGCGACAGCCAGCTAGGAAGATTCACAGTCCACCAGATATTTCAGGGCAATATTCATAGCAGAGCAGGGAGAAACTTCCTCGATTTGGAGCCTAAAAATGTACATTACTAGAGGTGTGGCAGCACCTACCACATCCCTCGTGGCAAACACGGCCCAGGTAACAGTCCTGCGCGCGGCACGGCACTACGCAGAAGAAGGCACTGGCTGGTACACACTTGACTAGCCACAGAGATCTGCAATTCATTTGTCCTGTGTTTTAGGGAAGTTCAGTGTCAGGGTTTCCTGTACATACTTACAGCGTCCCGGCTGAAAACATCTGCTGGACACACTGCACCTGCTAACGAACCGCAGCTGTGTGCCGGGGGAGTGGGACAAGGGTCTCAGCATCACCCCACATCCGACAGCATCACCTGAGACTAACCTGCACCACGGGAGAGTCACGGGCAATACAGAGCTTGGTAGGTATGGCGTGAGAGACAAGCAGCCCCCAAGCCCAAATGAACCCTCAAGCTGGCAAAAGGTGGGGGGTGGTGGTGGAATAAACCCAACCCATGCTGTTCCAGTCTGCTTTTGCTATTTGCAGCATTCATCCCAACAGCCAAGTCTCCAGTACAATTCCAGCAAAGCCATTTAAAACACAGGTGGCCAAACACCAGCCGACCTAATGCCAGCTGAGCAACATGCCAGCCAGCACAGGAGGGACCAAGCATCACCCACAGCTCCTGCCAGCAGCCGGCGAGTTAATCATCAACTGGCAGGTGGTGATGTCCCTGCACAGGCATGCCACAAGGCCACAGGCATGATACATCCCCGCAGGGCTGCCTTCTCCATGCTCTTATATGCCTCCCGGAGCTGGGGTTTATCCCTCGGGCAAGGACTGCAGCACCCAAGGGCTCTGGGCAAAACCCTGTGGGCAGCATCAAAGTTTCAGTCAATTTTCAACTTGTTGACAAAGCACCTCAGTTGCTTCTGAAAGGCACAGTAGTGGTCCATAAAGCACAATAGTGCCCTGCAGAAGCTGTACTGCTCTGGTCAGGCGTGTGGAGGGAGGCACAAGGGACAGTGTGGGCTCAGGGGGCACCCGTGGCCCCTTCTTCAGTGGGGACAATGCCACAGCAAGCACCTGGCAGGCAAAGGGTTAAGCAGGTTCCTGGTTTCTTGAGTGCAATCACACATACAATTCTCTTTGCAGACCAGTTACTCTACTGCTCTCTGGGGAATTTAAAAAAAAAAAAAAAAGAAAGTACACATGCCCTTCTTTAGGACAATTCTTTTCACTTCCTACCCCACCCGCTGCACACGCACTGTGAGCGTTATACAGCAATTAGAAACATTTTCCTCTGCGATAGGATCCCTTTCTTGACGCACATCCAACCACCGCGTAGCAGCCATGCAAGTAACTGGCCCCGAGGAACACGACGCGGGAGGGTCTGTCGGGCTGCCCGGTCTTGGCGGGGATCTGTAGATAAGCAGGAGGTGAGGCACAGCTGCCTGTGGCACTGCCGAACACTCCGCTCCCGGCCGCCATCCCTTCATGCACACAGCGGTGCATACAGAAAAATGCACTGCTTTTAATTTGTTCTTGGTTATAAGAGGTCGGGGGGGGAAAAAAAAAAAAAAAAAAAGGTCAAGAACGGGAGAAGAAGGGCTGCTCCCACCGCCAGCGGCTCAGCTGGGGAGGGCAGGCACTGGCCTTGCTTTGTTACAGCACCAAAATGCAGCCATTCATCTGGAAGCCTTGCAATTTTCAACTTCCTATATTATTTCATATAATTTCCTCCTTTCTCCCCTTTATAGGCCCAAACTAAGTTAAAAAGGCACCCTTTAAAATACTGCTGCGGGGATACCGACTTGTATGTGAAATTAGAGATGATGGAGGGACGGAAATTCTCAGCAGAGAAACAGAAACACAAACCACCAACTCTCAGTTATTAATCCTTTAAATAATTCTGACAACGCTCCCCACCCTCCTATCTGAAACCAAGCAGAAAACTCCGATTTCTGACTTTCTGGCAAGAAGGCGGGGGGTGTGTGTGTCAGAGAGGGACAAGGGGATGGTGCAGTCAAACCCCTTCGCAGCTCTCCCAGCACCCCGGCCTGATGGCCAGCAGGGTGGGACCTCTCATTTTGCAGATTCTCCAACCACAGGGTGCTGGTGATGAAGCAGGGGATAAATCTGCAACAGCATCTGGCGAGGAGAGCCCGGACCCCTCCAGGGCGTTCCAAGAGCGCTCCACGCTGGCTCATCGGCAGGAAGAAGGGGTCACCTTTACACCAAAAATGATTCTGAAGATGCAAATGTTTTATAGCGGGCACCCGCCACTGACTCTTGATAGTACCAGCACACCCCCTCTTTGGCAGCTCTCCTGTCCTCTCCCACCACCACGGCGGCTCTTGGTGCAGCCGCCGGAGCGTGCCGCGCTCAGGGCCACCCTCCCCACCGCGCACGTCTCCTCCCCAGCGCTTCAGACATGCAAGACAAGCCACGTACAAGTCCTCTGTCAGCCACCCACACGTCACACGTGCCAGCGAACCTCGGTGGATTCAATTAATTGAGAGGGAGGATTGATCCAGACCCTCCCTCCTCTGAGCCCTGCTCGAGCTGTGAGGTTGGTGCAGCTCTCGCCAACCTCTGGACCAGAACCAACAGAGTGAAAAACTCCACTTTAATCTCAGTATCAATATCTCCTCATTTTTCAGCTGACCTGTGAGCCGCTTCCCTTTTTCATTTTTAGAACAGCATCATTTTGCATCTCTGGGTCAGGGTAGGGAAGACCCCTGTCTCACAAAAAAAGCTTTTTTCAAACAGTGCAGGAACTTCAAAAGAAAGTTGGGACAATTAAATACATGTCAGGAGAAGAGAGAGGAGTGGGAGGCTAATAAATGGCATGCTCCACAGGTTTATGAATATTTGAACTATATTTCTAAAAAAAAAAAAATACATTACTGCAAGTTATTGAAAATGAGTAACTCCCTTTAATGAACCTTGCTACCATCATGCTAATAGAGTGATAAAGAGTTTAATCCATATTTATGTACATTTTATCTCGTTATAGTTGGTGCCAATTAATTAGCAAGTCCAATAAGAGTTACATTTTATACCATCACTGCTATTAAATGTGCATGAAGTACTGTACAACAGCACACCGTACACGAGCACTAGCTTTATATTTTCTTTCTTTTTTTTTTTTTAGGAGCCAGGCAGTACTAACAAAGACAGGGCACAGCACCCCTGCAGAGGACCCCAGCGCTCACTCTTGCAAGATCAGACCCTAATTAGGGACGCAGCAATATTAACAGGGGTTTTCTTCCTGGAAGCACTGCACACTGCGCTGCTTCTGCGTCCTGCGGCGGACACAGTCAGCGAAGCACTTCTGCAAATGGATAGCTTTTAAGCCATTTTTAGAGGGTTAAGATTTAAACAAAACAAAATTGAAAGCCAACTTGTAGAAAACAATATATTCTTTTAAGGTGACTTAAAGGGGCACAGCTAGAAATGCAGGTCAGCACCTCAGGTCACTTTGGGAAATCTCTGTCATGAAACGCAGCATGTCGCTTGTCACTGCGGGACTGCTTAACAACTGGACATTGGGAAAAAAAAAATGGCTGTGTGCAATTTAAACTGCCCCTTCAACTCCCTTGGGTAACTGGGAAACACTGCAACTGAGATTACAAGAAACATGACGCATCTATCTGGCAAAAGCCTGCGCTTGCCAATTACCCAACATCCCACGAAGGCAGAGATGGAGCTTTTCAGCTCCACAGGGATTTCAGCCAGAGAAGCCCACATGGTTCACGATCCCATTTCACCAGCTGTTATCCCAGTGACAGTAAGGACGAAGTGACTTCCCAAGCTTAAAACTCAAGGAAGTAGCAAAACCAGGGATAAAAACACACGTTCCTGGACTTGAGCAGCCCCCAACCACACTCGCTCCTTCGGAGGAGGCTCCACTGATCCAGCGGCGGCTCCTCCTTGCCGAAGCCCTGGCTCAGACGCCAAAGGGAGCTATGGAAACCTCTCTCAGAATACCAACTGGTCAAGGCAAGCCCGAGGGATCTGGTTTTTCTTCCTCTTCTAAAGCACTGCTGTTTTTCTTACACTAAGAAACCCTGAAGGACCCTACAGATTCCTAACGACAAGCCCTTTACATATATGTTGGCACCACATAAACACAAGCCCCTGCCTTTCTACTTGGTAATTACACTACAGCAAACCTAAATGTTACCAGTAATTGCTGTCTCACCCGCATTCTGGTTTGGAGGAGAGAAATAACTACTTAAGTGGCATCAGAAAGGAAACACCCAACACCACTCCACCAAGGTTTCTATGCAATTAAATGGTCAACTGTTACCATGCTCTGTTCAGAAAAGTCTCCTACACAGCGTAAAGTGTCTTGTAACCAAAAAACACTATTGATCTAAGGAATGAATAGCTGCAGGAAGAATTTTTTGTGTGTGAAGTCTGTGTTTGGCCAGTGGAAATGTGGATTAGAGGCGCCTTTTGCTCTCACTCTGACTCAAAACGGAAAGGCGCTTTGGTCAACAGCAGATTTTTCCCTGTTTATTTGCTTTGCCACTGTTGAACACAGATCTGAGGATAATGTGGGAATGAAAGGTGGCAAAGACAATGGGGATGTTTTGACAGGCTTCCAGAGGGATTTAGGGTGGTGCAGACCTGAACAGCTGATACCTCCACCAAACTGATAAAACAACTGCATTGGGAAAAGATCAGTGAGGTTTTTGTATACAGAATTTATGCCTCCCACATCTTATAAGGTTGTTTGAGGATGATGATGCACATGAAAATAAGCAAGATCCAGGCAATAAAGTACATTTGGATTTCTTGGAAGTTTATAACAAGTTTCTTTCCAAAGTCTACTAAAAAAATAAATTATTATGAGGTAAGAGGGAATGACAAATCATCTCCCCTTCCAAGTCACAAACCCAAATGTCCCTGCAAAAAGTGAACAGGAGGAGGGAATAGCTGTTCCCTAACCAGACCAAAAAGGAAACCAAACTGTGTTCAGCTGACATGTTCCAGCAGTGTTTAACGCCAGACTCTATTAAAAGGCGTCTTCGGCAATTTGAAACAGCACAGAGCAAGAGACAATGTGATGATAAAGCAGCATTTTTAATTAGCAGCGGTTCCTTCCCCAGCCCAAAAGGTTCCTTCTGTGCATTCATATTCCCAGAACAACAAAAGCCTTCTTGTATTTCATAAATCAAAAAATTCATAAAACAAGCCCCTGCAATTGCACATTCCAGATAATGGTCCAGAAATAAATTAGGCAATAAATATCAAATAATATATCCCCATCAGCAGTGAAAATCTACTCTTTGGATAATCAGAAGAGAAGATGCCTTCCAGCAGCTTATGTCTGGTAGCACGAAAAAGGTAAAACAATAGGGAGCTTTAATAAATCTTTTAACACCTTTTCCATTGAAGAATATAGCAACTGTCCTGTGTAATAGCTTCCCCGAGCCCAGTATCCATCAGAGTAACAGCACAGCCCTGATGCTGTTCACGTCAAAAGCCAGGGTATCAGAGCAACAGCCACTTGTCAAAATCAGGTAGGATTTTCCTCCCTCGCAGCTGGGTCTCAGTCAGCATTTGGTGTCACCCATCAATTACAGCAAAACACAAAAACACACTCTCTCCTCTCCCATCTAGGTGACAGACCGCACAAACACAGCCTCCACCTAGGAATGGCTGAGAGGAACGCATAGATATTTTGATTCCCCCCCCAAAATATATTTTTTATGTAATTTAGGGACTGATCCCAGAG
This sequence comes from Strix aluco, assembly GCF_031877795.1. NCBI lineage: Eukaryota > Metazoa > Chordata > Aves > Strigiformes > Strigidae > Strix > Strix aluco. The sequence continues at coordinate 12,131,273 of NC_133950.1, forward strand.
GTCTTATAATCTAAAGAAGAAAACTTGAAGGCTTGATCTCCCTTCACTAAAGACACAGCAGAATCAACCCCTACATACGCAGGCTACCACAAGAACAGGGGGAGAGGTGCCCAGCACATGGGTTAAGGGTGCAAAAGCTGCTCAGAAAACCACAAACCCTTCATATTTTCATCCAAAACCTGCAGCACAAATCCAGAGAACTGCCCTGGTGCCAGCAGTGCCAGAACCATCACTTCCCAGGAGCTGGGGAGTAACTCTTACCTTTCCAAAATCCCGTACATCAAAGAGGTCAAAGGGATCAAACAGATCGCTGTTTCTTAACCCAAATTTGTCGTGACACACTTTTAGGAAGGTTCGGATGTTCTTCAAACAGAGAAACTGGGGGAAACAAAAAAAGAAAGGGAGGGAAAAGTGAGCAAGACAGGCACAAATTTTAACTGAGATTTACTGAGTTAAATTCACATGCGAGACAAGTTAACAGGGACTTAGAAACTTGCACTGAAAAGCCACGAATTAGTTTATTTGTTGTTACTGAAGATGTCAGACTCCTGGTGCCCTGTGAGGACTCCTGTGTTCTCAGCTGCGCACCAGAAACAAACGCCCTTTTGAAAAACAAGTTTCACATAAGGTAACATTGCAGAAGGGCTGGAAAACTCAAGCCAGGACATTTCCCTTTCAAGGTCAAAGCCAAATATAAATTACAGCTGATGTTCTACAGAAGCCCAGTGTTGAACTTTTAACCATTTCCAGCATGATCCCATTTGGTTCCCTACAGAAGTGACACATTACTGTGCTTACGGTACATACTGCTGTACATCTGTACACATTCATGCACACACACAAAAGGTTGGGACAGTGAAAATTAGAGGGTTTTTTTTTGCTTTGGGGTCTGAAGCAACTGACAACATATTCAAGTAAGATTTGCTCCCTTACCCTCGCACCTCCCAGATGCTGCAGGCACCACGAACGCTAACAGACCCACGAAACATCAGCCAGCCACGTACAGCCCGTTTCCAGCTGCTCTCGACCCAGCTCAGAACCTGTTCCCAAGACCAGGGCAATCCCTGGGACTGTTTCCACAAAGCTTTGCTCATCTCTAGTCTTAGCCCATTTGAAGAGGCAGAAATCCCACCCCTCTGGGGACCACCCTCGGTTATTCAGATAGCTCAACTGGCAAAGCAACATTATGTTTCTCTTTTAAGAAAATCCTGTCTTTGACTGTAGCAGTAATTGGTCATTTGTTTGCAAGCGTTGGGGAGGATTTTGAAGTCTGGGGACTTCAGACGGTCTCGCTCCAATGGTGACGCTTGGCAGCACAAGGGCTAAAGTGAGAAGAATAAAAATCTGCTTTGTTTTTGTGGCTGCATCACCTATTACGTCCTTCAACAGGATGGAGTGACTCTGCTGAGCAAGCCAATTAATTTCACTTCTTTCTGCATCCTCATGCTATTCCACAAAATACCTTCAATTTATTGCTGTAAACAACTCTTCTTTTTTTCAGCAAATTCCTCACAAAAAAGTAGCAAACATGTTAGAATTCTAAGGAAATCAACCCATTAAAGGGGTGAATCATCCCCACATGATAAACAGGCACAAGATGCACGCTGCCTCGGGGTGGGTTTGGTCAGCGCGGTTTTGTCACGTGGAACTATGTCTGCTCCCCAAATTGTCATCAAAGCAACACCACGCAAAAACACTGCTTGCAAACTTCACCAAGAATTTAAAGCAAAATAAAATAGCTTAATTTTCTTTTAATTAAAAAGAAGCAAAGCAGAGTCTTTGGGGCCTTTGTATCTCCACAGACACGACCGCGATGCAGCTTGTTGTTATCACTGCGTTTGGGATTATACGTGAGGTTTGTGGTGATGGATTAGCAAAACCACCTCATTAACAACAGGCTGTTTCACCTACACAAAGAAAGAAATAACCTTTTTACCCTTCTCCCCCATTCCAGCCCCCTCTCCATGGAGCTGCTGAGCGACAGCAGAGCTCCCCCAGCCCAGGACATTCCCATCACATCAGAGCCTTCTCATTAGACAAGCAAGTGCCAGAGGCAGAAATTGAAAACAATTCTGTTTTTCTAGGGCATTCCTCTATCTCACATAAACACTGCAGTAAATATAATCCGTCTAGACTGAGAGGGGTTTTTTTTAGAATTGCTTTACAACCTCTCTCACCAATACAGGTTATTTCCTAACTTTATCTTCTGGGTCTCTGCAAGAATTTACACCCTGGGCAAAGTGGCTGATTGCAGCTGGGGTGTTTTTTCTGTTGCACTGCAGTCTCATTGATTTCAAATTTCTAGCACGTGTCTATTGTAAATCCTTTTAAGCCTCCAGTTTTGAAAGTTAATGACACAGGTTATAGCCATAATTAGACACAGCAAGATGCAAGCTTTCCCCACAGAACTGCCCTGCCTTTCTGTAGCACTCCCTCCCCACCTCCCGCTCAGCTCAAGGCCGGGGCAACAACGAAGGCTGAAGTGCTCAGGAAAAGACTTTCTTAGCGCCGACGTTCAGCCAAGCACAAGACACCCAAGAGGTGTGAAAACCTGGACCCTCTGCACGTGCATTTGTGGTCCGAATTCCTGAAAAGCTCAAAGCTCACACTACCTTGTTTCTGGAGGATTGCAGAGGGATCACACATCCAAGCAAACGAATTCCTCGTCCTGACAGCCTTTCTATCCCCATCTCAGCTTGACCCCGGTGAGAAAGGACAAGGCCAACCACGCTGTTCAACATCACCTGCATCCAGCTGACTCTGCTGATCCAATTCAAATCTGGAAGCCATCTCGCCACCAGCCACTAAATGAGCACAAAGCCCCCGCAGCAGTGCCACTGCCCTTCCCACAGCCCCGGGTGATGTCTGCAAAAAGCCACCAGGCACGGCCACCACGCAGCCAGCCAGTCGCCGAGTGCAGGCAGATGATATCAAGGAAGAAGCCAATAATCTATTTAAAGAGTTGCTGAAAAGGCCTGATGTAAACCACCGTAAACCAAAGCAGCAGCACCATGGCCCCGCTCCACCAGCGAGGCCACCACATTACCTGTAAGAAAAGCCACCGCTCGGGATGACAACACGGTAGGTGTTAGCCCCACTCTTCACGCACAAGAGGTCAGGGTGGGTACAACCCACGTGTGGGTGTTAGTGGCACGGTTTGCTCCTGCACTATGTGTCTCTCACCAATCTGCAAAAATATCTTCTTGCGCTTTTGCTCACAGCTGTTTCGAGGTTGGTTTGCTGTTGACGGAAGATCATGAACTGTTGGCTTAATAGCATTACTCAATGGCCACATGTTAAAATTAGCTACAATTGCATATGAGCTGTGCCGAGGCCATTTTATTTACCAGTCAATCACACCTTTGGACAAGTAAACACTCCACAGGAAAAAGAGAGAGAGAAATCAATGCTCTCCATGGGGCTCATTCACCACCTGCCAGGCCCAAAATCAATGCTGTCATTTATACACTTCGAGCGACACCAGCGCTGAAGCAGGGTCCCGCCATCTCCTTTGGTGCAGGGGCCAGTGGGGGCCCAAGCATGGCACATCCCGAGTCCTGCCATCACCTTCCCCTGCACCCAAAACAGCCTTGGCACCCACCAGCCATCGCTTCTGGGGATAGACACCACCAGCAACCAGGATGCTCAGTTCTGGAAATAAACCCCAGAGACCACGGCAACTTCTGCAGATACCAGCATCTCCTGGGCTCCGAGAGCAGCCCCAGCACAAGTCCTCGGCGTGGGCAGAGCTTTGGGCACTGCAAAGCCCAACCAAGGGACTTCGGAGAGGGAAGTTATTAAAGCCAGCACAAAGGGGCGATGGGCACAGGGATGGACTGTACCACAGGGACCAAGAAACTCATCCAGTAAAACAAAATAGCGCAAAGCCTGCCGATAGACGAGAAAAGTCTGTGGTCAGCTCTGGCCTGATCCTCTGAGGTTTGCAAGGAACCAGCATTACAGAGAGGCAGCAGCGACAGCCCGGCCCCTGCCACCGTCACAGCAGAAAGGCCCCGCCACCTGCACTCAAGTTTCAGACCAGCTTTGCTTATTTTTAAACACTCTGCAATGCCTTAAAGTGAATAAACTGCTCTCAGCCACCACCCGTCCTGCCCCAGCTTGACAGGAACTCGCTTTGCAAAGAGGCAGCTGCAATTTCGGCAGGACCACAGCCACCCTCGTGCACGCAGGGCAGCGAGCGGCCCCCAGCACTTGAGACACACTGGAAACTCCTCGGTAGATTCTGGGATATTTATTTAAAGTGGGTTTTCATGGTATAATTTGTTTTATTGAATTCAGTAGGTTTAGAGACTCCTTGGATGATCACTCCGCATAGAAAGGGTGTTGCTGCCAAGTTTTCCAGTGCAACTCAGAAACTTGTCCTGCAAACTTATAAATGCATCAGAGAAGCTTTTGGTGGAGATGAAGAAAGGGACAATTTGGTACTTGGGATAACTCTATTCTGCACAGGGGCACTGGGAGCTTAGTGGGGACGTGCCCAGCCACCCCAAAGCTCTGCTCCCACACCCCAGGCGGGAAGGGCAGGTCGGATGTTTCTGCAGTGGAAACTACAGCTGCGGGGGTGGGAGGGGAGCCTGCGGGAGGGTGCACAGCAGCTCAGCACCACGCTCCTCCTCACACCCCGTTTTAGTTACCACCGCCCCTCCCTGTGGTCCCCATATGACTGGGCACCCGCGGCACCTGCGCTGACTAGACAGCAGCCATTTCTGATGCAAATTCGTCAGAAAAGATCCAACTACTCAAGCACATTGGGGTGAGGGTTGGAAACTGTCCCCCAACCTCGGCAGAAATGATCGCAGGCTGGAAAGGCGCGTGTGTTCCTGCTTCCCACCAGAGCTGCTAAAGGGAGATGGCAGAGAGGCAGGGAAAAAGCTGGTGAATGCAACAGCATTTGCTCAACAACCAAACCACCCAAGGTGGGATTTGGAGGACGTTCATGTGAGCACCAGAGCAGTCCCTAGTCCTTGCATTTGGGATGGCACAAGGGAGGGAGGTGCAAGGCTTGGGAGTCTCCAAGACACATTTAATAATGTGATAAAATGTAAGAAAAGGGCAGAAATGAGGTAGATGGTTTTGTCTAGCAGGGCAGGATCATGCAACCGCTCACGGCTTTTCAGAAAGGGCCTTTTGGAGAGGCAGCGGCTGCCGGCGGCTGGGGTTAGCGCTCCGGGGAGGAGCGGGGCCGCACACAATAGCCCTGGGCGGCTGGGCACGCAGCCACGTGCTGAGCCGTGGCCAAAGCCGTGGGCTTGAAATGGGTCCTGCAGCATGCAAGGAATGCTGCAGCTTTGCCGTTTGAGATAACCCACTGACGAATGACGAAAGGAACTTTCTTTAGCGCTTCCTGACCGTGATGTCAGATTTCCTCTTATCTCGCTGCCGGCACGGCTCAAAAGCACCAGGCGAAAAGTAAGTCCCCAACAGGGAGCTGCGAGTATCTGCTTATCACAGCAAACGGGGAAGGGAGGGTCTCTCATTGAGAAAACACATCGTTTGCAACGATCAATGGGGAAATGGGTATCCTGTGGCACAAACCTCTCAAAGCAAGCCAAAGGATGCAGCTCCGAGTCACGCTGAGTTCCCCTGCGCTACTCTAACACCGCAAAGGGGCTTCAAAACTCCCCTTGATTGCTCTAAAGTCAAGAGCAGAGAGAAAGTCCAAAAGCATCCAAGTACCCAGCAGGAACCACGGGGCTGCAGCCAACATAACTCTGCATTTAAAACTGCACAAATCACAACCTTTATCTAATCTCTCCCAATGGCTCTGCCCAGTCTAGCTTGCCTCCCCATCAAGGCATTACCAGGAGAGTTTTGGGAGCAGTAATAAGACTCAAACGCACAAATGGAGCTTCTATCACCCTCCACCAGCAGCACCGAATCTTCCGTGGCTTTGTTCCTTCTCATGCTTTGCCCCATTGTCTCTGGTGGGAAGGAGCAGCCGCAGAAACGACACAAAACATCTCTGCAGAAAATTTCCCTTCCCATTTGGATTCAAGTCGCAGCTCATCAATTACTTTAGATGGACAGATTAAATTTCAGGTTGTTGGACAGCAGATTTATCTATTGAGAAGTGGAGAATGAAATTATTTCTCAAACAATTTAGTGCTATTATTTCCCCCCCCATTTCAGACATTCCTACCGCAGAGTGCTCACGGGCTGGGCAAATTCCACTTAGCGAGACTGATTAATGAGCCCGAAATGCTGATGAGTGCTGACCTCCCCACAGCTTCTCCTTCTACTCACATCCACCCACATGCAAGGATTAGCCCTAGGAGAGTACCTGAAGGAGAACAACCATTTCTTCTAGCAAACACCCTTCACTCATCACTGGGAGGACCGGGGGAAATCAAGCCTGCAGCAGGCAAAGGTCTCTCCCTGCGAGAAGCATCAGCCAGAGCTGAGAGAGGCGGCAAACCTCCCACACAAGCTCGCCAGGAGCTTCTCCCTTGGCCAGCAGCAGCACAACAGGGAGCCAGGCAGCACTGCTGGGAGGCTGTCTGGCAGCAAGCAGACAGTCTGCCGAGCCCCGCTCTGATCCTGCTCATCCTCACACCTTTGCTCATCATCGCTCTCACATGGGTCAAGCAAAGAGCTCCCAGTTACCCTACAGGAACTTCCCATCATGACGTACAGGCTCTCAAAAGGAAGAGGTTTCTCAGATAACAATATTAAGCTCATGAACTGGAAGCTGGAATACACATAAAATTGTAAAAACAATTTAAAAAAAAAAAAAACCCAAGGACAGGCTCTAGAGTAACCTATTAAATACACTGAAGTCACAAGCCTCAGCCTGAGGCAGAGGAATGGCTCTCAGCAACGCTCAAGTCAGAGCAGGCACAAACATTAACCAGAGTTCCTGGATTTCACACAAGACATGAACTACTGAAACAAGGCGAGGACTGGAGGCAAACACCTCCGAGGTGGCAGACGTTAAGAGGATGTGGGAAGAGCAAGAGACAGAGCACAGGGTCACATGATTAATCCAACTGGTCAGGGATGCAAAAACATCCAGTGACATACTGAAGTATAGACTGAAGATGTATAGAATACAACTGTGTCTGTGCTTTCTCTGCAGAAGGAGCCTGTGTGAGGGCAGCAGCATCGTGCCCCCCCAGGGCTGCTGTCACCCTGCCAAGCAGCGCTGCACAGGCCAAGCCTAGCGATGTGGGAGCTCGGCCTATTTTATCCTAGGAAAGTTTTGCTGACACCTGAACTCCCCCCAAGGACGGCCAGGCTCGTTTCCTCCGTTACATATGCTCCTTCAGAGAAAGAAATGGAAAAGAAAAAAATAAAAGTCCAGAAATGTGGATAAAACCCCCATCAGACGGCTGATGAGTGCAAGACGATAATGCAGAGCTGAAGGAGAGATCAAGGATCGAGTAACATCCCCCAGTTTAGAGGAGGGAAAAGAAATCACAGGCAAGTCCAGACACTTGTATCCTCCGAGGCAAACTCCCAACAGCAGCGATGACCTCCCTAAAGCTTAAAACCACGGGCTGAGCCCTCCCCAGCGGCACGGCAGGAGAGGTTCGTTAAAGCCCGTGCAAGGAGCCAGCAGACCCCGCACCGCGTGGGGAGCGCTTGGCTCAGCAGAGCGCAGTCGCTCGGCCTCTGTCCATCCGTCCCGCTGTCGGAGGGTCACCCAGCGGCACGCAGGGGCTTTAAATGAGCGGAAGGAAGCTGCAACTTCCCAAAGAAAACGGTGGAGCTGCAGCTGATGACAGTACTTCCCTGCTTTGTGGAGCCCTCCCAGGTCTGCAAACGTCAGGCTCTGCTGAGAGAGCAGGATTCGTTAAGGTAAGGGCTTTAATTGCAATGCCTCGGAGTGTTTTATCAGAGATGCTTATGGGGTCTGAAATTCTCTGCTCACACACCTAAGGTCTGGACAGCCCAGAGCCATCCAAAATCCAGCAGGTCCAACAGGTTCAGCACCACTCCAATCCCCAACCACGGGTTTGAGGTCTACATAACCAAAAACCTTGCCACTGAGGTTTTAGAAAACCCTAATCAAATTCCCTGCATCGCATCAGGCTGCTGATTGTACTTCAGAGATTTATCTTTTAGGATGTCTCTACGAAAGAGATCTGCAGAGGCATTCCCAGGAATAACAAGAGCTTCTTGCAAGATCAAGTGGGCACAACCCTCTCTGAAGGCCCTGGTCTTCAACCCCTCTCCTCTGAGAGAGGAAATTTCAGGTTTCCCTGTATGGAAGACATCACTGCTTTGAGCCATGTGTCTTCTTGCTGTTACAAAATGAACACATGAGAAGCAATATCCCCTTCTCCTTTGCTACCCATCCCCAACAGTGATGCATTTCAGGAGCTGAATGGAGAATACAGACTTCCCAACTATATGAAGGAAAGGCAAGTGGGTAGTGGGACACCAACATATCCCTAACTACCCTAGACAACCCTGATGGTCTTGTGTTACCCAAATCAACATCTCCTGATGTGAAAATCCCTCCTTGGGGGATCCTGATCCAGTGATCTGCCCGGACAGTACCGGTGTGCCGCACCCTTGGCAGTGCTGTGGCGATGCCCAGGAGAGACCCGTGTGACATCCCCACATCCCTTGGACAAGACCAAACCATAATGGCCTGGCAGACAGAGCCAGACCACACACTTGCTCTTCCAGACACCCTCTCCATAGCCATATACATCAAGATTTAAAAAAAAAAACAAAACCCACACACAAATAAATGCAGAGCAGCAGTTTTCTCTGCAGGTCCTGGCCTGCCCCAGAGCCACGTGGGACTGGCTGCCAGGACAGGGGATGACAGGGCAGGGAGCAGAGGCTGTTTGCAGCCCGAGCTACAGGTAAGTGTGAGAAGATCACCAGGTATCACCACCACGCTTTCGAGGAGAAACCCAGCTGGACCTTTTGAGCTCATCAGTATCACAGGCAAATACAACAAAGGGGTTTCTTTTCGACTTTCCCACACAATCCAGGGTGAGAGCCTCCGACTCCTCCATCCCAGATCTGGGCTGTCTCTGTGGTATATTTACTAGCAGACTGCCAAATCCAGGCTTGGCTTAAGTAAGGAACAAGATCTGAGACTACATAAAGCTTGGAAGGATTGCTCAATCTGCCCACGTTTGGCACCCTTAATGGAGAGTCCCCTTCCACACTCATTAAATCCAGCCTTTTTCTCCTCTCACTGGAAGACATGCAGCTCTGTCAGGGGAACTTAGTTAAGAAAGGGGGAATGAAAAAGGAAAAAAAAAAAGAGATGTTTTGGCTTTTACTACTGACATGAAGTCCTAAACTCATGTTTGTCTCACTGGGGCTCACACTTCATCACTCATAAAACATGACCATAAAAGATGGGATATGTAAAAAAGAAATTATGATTATAGCTGATCAAGAAATGAGATACCTTCCCACGCACTGAGTTTTCAGCAAAGAAAATTCAAAACATTTTGGCCAACCCGAAGCTTTAAGACAGGACTTGACCTGAACCATGACAATCAAATTGTAACGCAGAATTCAGCTGCTGTTAAAGAAAATTAGTAATTGCGTAACCGTATATAGTGTTACACTGTAACGATACGCTTACAGAGAACTTTCCAAGCAGTCATTGTTCTCCTGCTCTTCAGGCTGACACAGGGAATCAGACCGTGATGAACTTCTGACAGGACAGCAATGAGAACAGCTACGGTACGTCTCCAAGATGAGTAAATAGCAGCCAAGTCAGGAAATCAAGTCTCGTCACATCAAGTATTCAGGCCAGACCCCAGAAAGGAAGCTCCAGGCAGTAGCCTACAAGCCTGGACTAGTTCAAGAAATTCACAGAACTTAAAGTTTTGTCTCTGTAAAACCACGCTGCCCTATATAAACACCGGAGAGACAAGCTCTGAGATTCTGGAGGCAGAAGTGAACCATGGGATGGGATCTGAGGTAGGTGCCTGCAATAGCTGACTCCAATCTCATTTACGCAAAACTCTCAAAACAGACTATTATTAAATAATAACCAAATACGTATGTTGAATTAAACATGTTTATATCAATTTTATAGGAGTCCCATATGAGCCCATTTTAAATACCCATTGATACCTCCAGACCGTCCCTGAGCGGATCGTGCCACAGGCAGAGGCACATCCTCATTTCAGGGCACACACCAGTCTCACTGCAGACACCGTACGCTTTTCTTTTTTAAGAAATCCCAAGAAATCTCATTTCAGAAGTTCTGCCATCAGATCAATGGCAATCTTCCAACATCCAAAAGACTTTTCTGGCACGAACTTGTACGTATGTCCCTGCATTCATCCATCACGGGTATACACAATTTTTCTACATACAGTCATGATTTAGGGTGACCCGCTTCCAATTAGACTCACTTCACTTTCAGAAAGCCTCAGAAATTACAACTAAATGTGTTATTTTCCTCACTGCAAGAAGTGCCAGGTTACCTGCCAGGAAGCAGAAGCGCTGAACAAACAAACCTCCCGATACATTCATCCCACCGAGCCGGAGCAGCGCAGTATGCAGAGGGAAAGCACCACTGAAAAGCAAAAACTCAGCCATGAAAAACATTTATAATGCTGCATTGGTCGCAGCTTTTACCTTTTAAATTGGCGATGGAGGAAATAACGGCCTAGAACAATTGCAAGCTTCTATCATTTTGAGATCTGCACTCTGTCTGTGCTCCAGACAAAGATCTGGAGATGATAGTTCAGCTGCCAGATCAGCACTGAAGGACCCGAAGCTGTAGCTGGTGCTGGCAGAAGAGTTACACATCCCAGAAAATGGAGACAGCCTGCTCACGGTGACGGCTGCCGACACGTACCCTGACACCATTACACCTGGGCTGCGTTACACTTTCCTGGACTGTTGCCCGAGTTGCTGTCTACTCACAAAGCCTTGCTAAAATCAGGCCAGTGGCTGACAACGGGTTCAGTGAAAAACAGTTCCTAAATGTCACACTGGGGACCAGGATGGCATTATTAGAAGCAGACAACAAACACTCAGAAAACTGCTTAATGGCACCAGGTAATGATGCTGAAAGATATCCCCCAGCTTCTTCCTAAAGAAGTAATTAAAACCAGAACACTACTTTTCACATTACAGATAACTGATGCAGACCAGCATATGAAACCAAGCTGCATTTTGCAAGATTAAGCCCACAATGTGCTTTTAATAGGTCTCTCAATGCTCCTCTGCCTCATGGCAGCACGCTGGGGCTCTGCACCGACATCAGCTCCTCGCTGTGGAGACGGAGCAGTCTCAGAGCAGCTCAGCGCCTTCTTCACCCCCAAAAGCAACAGAAACGGGGTCATGGAGGGTGCTCCTGGGCTGGCCAACCCATGCGTCACTCCTCCACGCACAAGCTCTCGACACGGGGAGGTGGGAAGAGCAGGCAGGTGGAAAGAGGTAGGAAAGACAGACCTGCACCACAAACCCTCTTACGCAAGAGGAATTTCAAAGGAAGACTCTCATGTATTACAGGACCTACAAGCCAGACCTTGCTGGCAAGCCAGAGGGAGCAACCCACCGCAGACCAGCTCTTCTGAGCCTCCTGGGTCATCGGGAAGAGACCAGCATCGTATCTACTGCTACGGGCAGCAGCAGGAGCTGAACCAGATGCTGCCAGAGCTGAGAGAAGGGGCCTGGGGTGCCTCTGGCAGCCTGCGTATGGAGGCTACTTGTCCTTGGGGACGGAGAATGGACAGGCAGCCCTGAGGCCCCGGGAGCCGCTTGGGGCTTCCTCCTCTCCTCGGTTTTAAATAATAAATGTTTTGTTGCGTTTCAGTGCTGGGAAGAACCAAGGATGTGAACAGCGTGAGCGGGAGAACAGGAAGGGCTTTTGTTTTTAGCCATGGTTTAATTGAGGCTCGTCAAGTTTTCTAGCTCCAAATTTCTTCTGCAGAAAATGAAGCTGAAACAGAGCAGCAAAAGCAGGAGTAGGGAGTACCACTGTCTGCAAGGTGACAGCCGACAGAGAATGATTCTAACACGTGTGCAATGCACAGAAAATTGCTCTGGGTAAACGGGTTATTAAAAAAATCTTAATGGAAGGAAAAATAAAAGGTTTTATAGCTTAACTGCCTTAGTGCTTCTGTTTCGGATCCAGGGACCAAGGGTAGACAGACACACGTGCAGACACACATCAGCGCCTGGAGCTCTCCGCTGAGCATCTGTGCCTGCAGGACGGCCAAGGCAGACCAGGGCTCCGTGCGCACGTTCCCTGTAAAGATTCATTTCCATAATGCCCCCGAGATGAGAGGCAGAACATCGCCCATCAGGAGCAGGAACTTTTGATAGCGTTGGTACATGCCAGACTGATCCCAGCCCAAGTGGCTTGGATTACACAAAGCCTCTGTCATCACCAAAATGAGATGAGATTGAAAAAGACACGTCCAGCTTCATGCTCACTGCAATGGCCTGCATGTTTTTGATTAAGATATTCATTAATAGTACAGCTTACCACATATTAAGCCCATCTTCAAGAAGGGAGACCCAGGGAACTACAGGCTGATGAGCCTCACCTCTGCTCTGGATCATGCCCCTCTTGGGATCCCTTTCCCAAGGACAAGATGGTAAATCAGGAGCAGTCAACACTGATTTAGCAACAGCAAGCCTTGCTTGTCCAACCTGATTGCTTTCTATAAAGAAAGAAGGGAGCAGACAGATAAGGCTGGAGTTGTTGATGTGACACTGCACAGAGGGGCCGCGCTGGCTGGAGGAGCCCCTGCTATCCCACATCACCCATCTATCAGCCGTGCCCAGGAGAAAATAGCTAACAAATCACCTATTTTAAAATGCAAAGGGGAAGTGAGGGTGAAGGGAGACTAGCTGGGATGAAACCCCCTGCACTATAACTCCTGCCACCCTACCCCCCCAAACCAGAAAATGTCAAACAGTTTCAAATGATAAAACCACAACTGGGTACTCAGAACTTCCCAGGGATCAAGGAAAAGCCCCCCATGAGTCTTCAACAGACTTCAGTAGGCTTCAGAGTAGCTCCCAAAAATCCTCCTTGGCTTTCCCATAATAGCTCTGAATCCATTTCTGTGTATCAGGAAAGGAAAACCCACCCGCGAACACAGACATAAACACACATTTTTCTTACCATCTAAAACACTTGTACTGCCTTTTATGATTTGCATTCAGGGTATCAGTTCCTCTCCCTTTCAGCACTGCAAGGAAATTAATTAACTGAATAGTAACCGTAAGTATCACAAAGCTTGGGAGGTTGAGACAGGAAATGTGAAGGTTAACCATCATATTTAATGTATGCATGAGATAAAAATCAGAATGAACTTTGATCAAGGGAAGGATGGGGAGGCCATTGGTGTTACTGTGATGGCGATTGTTTTGCTTGGGCTTTTTTAAAGATTAGAGCCTATATTTTATCTTTATTATTTCAATTAAGCATTTTTCTCTCTTCTGGAGAGAAGAGAGGGGTGTAATTCCTTACTACAGAATATCAAGCATCATTCCAAATCATGCTAGCGTTGTAACGAAAGCCAGGTGAAAAGCAGAAGAAAAAGCCATCACTCCTTGGCCCTGGCACTGTAACTAAAGGAAACCCCAGTTTCGGAAAAGATGCTCTGCTCCAAGCCACTGTCCTAATCAGCTCCACACGTAGGTCTGCACACCATGCCTCGCCATGTGGCATGCGTGCCCAAGGCAGTGGCCATCCTCTAACAGCAATATGGGAGCACGGTATCACTGGGAAACAGTCCGTGGCAGCTGTTCTATCCACCCTGCTTCAACCCTGCCTGGCAGATGCTCAAATACTTCATGAACCACTGCCCCGAGTCTTGGGACACTCAACCACATCTGTATCATTTTCCCCTTTTCATTGAGCGAGTGGAAGGTTTGAAACCAACCTGCTCTTATCTACCCTAAAGCGCGGTAAGATTCCAGTCACTGGGTAAAACTGATATTTTTGCCTTTTTTGGAAAAAAAAAACCCACAAACCTAAAGACATTCAGTGGACACAGCACAGAAGGAAAAGCTGCAAAGTATCTATGCACCCAGGTCTCTTAAATGCATTAGCACACAGAGAACCCACAGCCTCTCTAACCCATGTATTGACCCATGCAACGAGCAGAACTTATTAGTGATGAGATCCTGGGACACGTGGATAGAAATTGGTGTGGGAGATGGCAGCCGCTGTCCCCTTCCCTGGCTGGGGACACCCCAGCACACGTCCCCACGCGCCTGGAGCTCGCTCGGTATCGTACAGAAGCCACCCGGGGCTGATGCTCTGAGGCCGTGCAGAGTGATCCGGCTGCTCCCCGGAGCAGTTCACCCGCCAAGCTCAGGGAAAGTCTCCTCCAGCAGAGGAGGAGTTACTAAAACTAGACCTCAGCCTCCCTCCAATTTCCTGGAGAATCAAACCGTCACAGGGGATATTGGCTCTTCCTTAACCAGATTCATGTTAAGAACAAAATAAGAAAATCCCCTTGCCTGCAGTCCAGAGCTGCCTTTCTTCTGTGATCATCTCCCTCTCCTGCAGCAGATTATACAGAGCAGGTTGTTTTTTGTTTTTTTTTTTTTTTTTTTGTTTTGTTTTTTTTTTCTTAATTTCAGTGTCTCCTGAGCACCAGGGCAGGCTTCATTTGGGATTTCCAGGTGGATACCCAGCAAAACAAACAACAGTACATGCATGCTTCAGGAAAGCAGAATCTGGACTATTTCCTGGGACAAAGAAAGGAGGGAGAAGGCAAGTGCCATGAAAGCCATCTTTTGTTTTGTTTTAGTTTTACAGCTTGTCAATTATCCCAATTCACGCTACCAGAAGAAACCACGCCACAAAAAAAAAAAAATTCACCATTTCAAGTCATTTTTGCAAAGTGGAATTTAACGAGAGACTCTGGCCAAAATTAACACTGTACTGTAAAGTTTCCCAAAGCGTAAAAAGATTTGTCGCCACAGTGAATTAAGGACATCTTTCTGCAGTTGAGTAGTGCCTAAAGTTTCAAGCATCAGACTTTGGCAGTCACAGCTCAAGACCCCAAACCTTTCTGGATTTGGGTGCCTCCCCATCCATGGCCTTCACTTCGGAGAGAGGCTTAAACCGAATTAAAAGAGAGCTGCGTTTCTGACCCAATTTATTTTAAATCTCTCCCTGAGGATGTGACTATTTTACCTTACCTTGAACATTTGTCCCTCCTTCCCAAGCTCAAGAGGCAAAATTTACTGCCACGGTGCAGCTCCTACAGCAATTCAGAAGAGCCCCTCTTTTGCATGATGAAAACAGGCCACAGAAAATTAATCTACTGGCTACTTAATTTGTAAAGCTGCTTAAAAAGGTCAGATCCCCAGCTCGTAAGAACCACCACCGAGAACAGATCCCCGAGATTACAGGAAATAAGGCTTTGGATATTTATATAAATTAATACTTGGGGAGTATAACAAGATCAACAGGGCCCTCTAATCTAATACCGACATCACGCTCTTTGCAGCTCGTAACACTTGTTTATCCATCACAGTAACACGACAGGGCTGCACTCAAAGCTGGCATCTGAGGCTAGAGGGTTTTAGAAATCTTCCCAACATCTCCTCTATGTTTTGACTGAATAGTTTTTAGCTCCGTCTTAGTATTTTTAAGGCGAGTCCTCCTTTCTGAGCCAGACTAACAGGGGCTAAACATGCACTAGCAGGGATATATTTTAGTCTACCAAAAATACGGAAGAACACCATTTTGTTGTTGTTTTGTGTTTTTTGATTATTTTTAAATTACGCTCTGTTAAATTATTCAGTAGAAAGTTTAGTATGTATATGTAATCACAAACATCAACATTCCTGCGATTCTGCAGTCATCCCTGATTTACACTCACTTAAGCAAGAAAACCAAACTGGAATTTCTCACTGGGAGACCAGAAAGACCAGTTATGTCTCTGGGAACTGACTTTTCCTCTCTCCATCTCTGCACTGACTTGGGTCTAGTCAAACACAGGTATTTTCCTAGGACAATCATTTCCCCTGGAAAAGGAACTTAACAATGTATTTACCAGCCAGACATGAACAGTTACACCAGACAGCATATATGAGCAAAGCTTACTCTCCTAATTGGAATATCTGAAATAAACTCTGTATAACAGTGTAATTGCATTTGCAGAGCAAGGAGTGTTAGGTAAGGTTGCGTTGCTTTTGCTGTGCTGGTCTAATTAATTTGGTACAACTTGAGAACAGAGATAAGGCCCCAGGGACGTGTTGGGCTGGACCATTAATGCCGTATTTCAGCAGGAGGGGTTAGGAGGGGAACTGGAAGCAGCATCCGATTCCTTCCTCGGCTCAGCTGTTCAACTCAATCCCCTTCCAAAGCCACCCACTCCGCTTTAGTGGGTTGAAAATTATCTGGATGTGAAAGGACAATACTCAGAGCTTCTAATGGGAGAGGATCGATACATCTCAATAGGCAGTGGCCCTAAAAAAACTCGCTGACCTGTAAATTAAAGTTACTTTATTGACACAATTAAGACAGTGTCAACATGCAGTTAAATGCAGACTCTTCATTTCCCCCTTTTTTCACAGCAACCCTGTCCTATTTTCTTAAGTGCCACCCAATTTAAGTTTTACTACTTCAGCTGCACATATAACCGGAGAAAAGTGATCTTTCTTCTGCTTTAAATTAATCCTTCTCTTAGCAACTGCCTCCAACAACACATACACATTGTAGAACGTATGGAGAATTTTTAAGCACAGAAGGTGCAAGAACAAGCACACAGATTTTTGTCAGACTAACGTATACTCAGTTCTTTGCAGCCCAAAGCAGAAGTTATTAAAAACATTTGTTTAAGAAGCCAGCATGATATTTTTTAAAAGTCATACAGCAAACGTTAAGACAGGTCTGGCTCCTGTGAAAATGGCTGTGGCACATATTAGTCTGAGCTGTTAGGAATAAATTGCTCCTCTGCATAATGCAATCGAGACCGTACAAAGAAAAAAAATGAAGGCTACGTAGTATTTTACAGGGCCATAAACACCAAGGGAAATAAAACATCCCTCTCTAAGGTGTAGCTTCCAATGCAAAAAGCTCTTATTCAGAACAGTGCTTCCTCAAGCTCCACAGAGGAAAGGCTTTCCAGCTGCTGAGTGCCTCTTAGGGAGGGGAGCATAAATAACGTTTCACGTAAAGTCATCATGACCCATCGCTTCTGGTTGCATTCAAGAAGCAGGCCGAGGCTTTTTCTGGACCACACTCCACCGTGAACAGTGTTCCCTCGCCAGGACTCGAGGAGTGACCGACATCCGTCTGACGGACATCTGGCCGGGGCTCACATCCCAGAGAGGCTAAGAAAGCCAAGGCACTGCACAGCCTCCCTTGCTGGCGGGTGAGTAACGGAGCCTTGCAGAGAACAAAGCCTGGCCACCTTCGGTTTTGTAACTTGACCCAAACACACAGGTGGACCACCCCAAGTCAGCCCACGGTGGCTCTCCCCAGACATTCACACGCTCACACCCCAAATCACCAAGTCAAACAATTTGTGTGCTACCCGCTAAGGAGCACAGACCGAGACCCTACATACAGCTGACCCCCTTGGCGTGCCTGGCCTTGTGCACCCAGGGATGCACGCACACTTCTGATGTGTTATTCCCCAGCTAGGCAGGAGGGATCAAAGAGATTTAATTGAGGTTTTAGTCACCCTCCACTCCCAAATATAAACTTCTTCAGTCCTACAAAACTTTCTTCATGTTGTCTTGAATAAACTAAGGAACACCAAATAAATGGGATGCTAATCCACCCATGATCTGAAAAGAAATTGCAGCTCCAGTTTTGGTTTCCAGCCATCTCGACTGTTTCTTGGTATCGAGCTTCTGGTCTAACTCAGACGTTCAACTTTTGAACTTTTGTCTCTCCTCCTCACCACAAGGAACAAGCTCTCGGCTGCTTCGTACTCAGCCACAGAGTCTGGTCAACCACACATCCGTATCCGTAGAGAAGGACTTCATGGTTACACAACTGCTGGGATCACATCCTCCTTCCCCATCGCCCACAGCCCACACGATGCAGATATGGCGACGTGAGAGCTGAGAACAGCATCGCTCACGTTTAGCCATGAACCACCCCAGCTCCCAAGAAAACAGCGGTGCTTTCTTTGGTTAGCATCCCCAGAAACTGAGCAGGTCAGTGTGCCCCACAGAGCAAACCAACCCCAAATCTGCTCATAAACCCTTTGAAAGGCTGAGAAAACCAGCTCAGCTCTCTTTGAGCAGCCAGAACCTCATCTCCAGCTGCCACCTCCGTTAGGCTATGAGGTCAGGGACTCAACCAGCTCATCTGGCAAGTCTGAAGAAGGGTCAGCATCCAGCCAAGGGATGCTGTGGAGCAGACACAGCAGTGGGGATGCCGCTCAGCTCTCCCAGGCTTTCTGTCGCTGGAAGAGGATGGATGTCCCAAGACTGGGACTTTTGCACTTATCCCAAGCGTCCCAACCTCCCCCCAGTCAACCTTACAACACCAGCAAGACTTCCTAGGGTAGACCAGATACAAGTCAGACACATGTCCTGCCTTGTCCTTGTGCAATGGTCTGTGGCCGAGGGAAGCTAAGCATTGCACCATGCTGGAGTGTGGAGAGATCCAGCACCACCCAAGCCTGAGCCCATCAGCCCCTGGAGCTCAGCAGAGGCAGGAGGAGGAGGAGAGGAGGAACACACGCTGCTGTCCCTTTTCCTTCACACAGCCACGCACAGAAAGCACGGCTTCAGCTGGAGGGATAACTATAAACTAAGCAATATGGTCCTTTTGGAAGAAAACAAATACTTGATTACCAAAATCACAGCCCATCCACCTCCCCCAAGTATCAGAAAGGCGGAGGAGCAGCGAGTCGCTCTGCTCAGCTATAATGGAATTTCAGTGCTTTGTACTCCCCATGTATCCGGATAATCTGCTGCCCAGGATTAGGGCCTCTGCCTTTGCAGAGCTGGAGCGTGGACCTGGGCATCCATGAGTTAATAAAAGTAATGCAACTAACATCATCTAACTGTCTGGAGGGTTTTTTTGAGCACTGCTAAAGGAGCTTCCTACAGAACCAGGGCCTGGGAGCAGCCCACAGCACTCAGTCCTGCAGCAATAACTGAGCACTGTCTTTTTTTTTTTTTTTTTAACGTTACTTTAAACCCACAGAATTGTATTAGCAACACCTCATTCTTGCATGTTAGATTTATTTTTTTTTGTAAGCCACCCACAGAAAAGTTCTGCAAAAGTTTTTCCCAAAGAACAACAGGAATAATGATGCCAAAACACCAAGGGAGAGAGCTCAGAGGCGCAGCAGCGACACGAACCCCAGGCTGCACATCGGCTCCAGCTCCGTCAGTCCTCATTACCCTGCGATCTCCCAGAGCACGGCCGCCAGGATGTCCGAGAGCCAAGGAGAACAGGGTGGGAAGCTGAGAATCTGAAATATCTCTCCAGCCTAACGGACACTGAAAACACTAAACCCCAAACACAAAAATGAGCCAGGAAGAGTTTTGCTGCTCTCGCCCCTGCGCAATACGGGGCTGCAGGGCAGGATGCCCAACCATCACCAAAACGCATTTTTTCCAATTTTTAAGTAAAACATGAAGTGGGCGGAGGGAGGAAAAGTTCTACATTTATTCTTCAGCACTCAAATACATGACAAAGCCTGGCTGCTAACATGACAAAGACAAAACCAAGCAGTTACCTTGAGCACAGAGACGAGTTAAATACCCCTTTGTGTCTCCAGTCTCCTCCTGTGCTCTGTCAGAGCTCCTCCAGCTCCTGCGCTACCAGAATCAGACTAATAACAGCCCTGCTCGGGTGAATAACGGGTTTCTATGGAGCGATAACACTACCTGATGCTTCATCTTTATTATACAGGATCTTCACACCATGACACTTATTAGGAGAGCCATCTCTCAAAAAACATCCAGATCATAGAGAAAAAAAAAAAAAAAAGCAGCACCCAGGAAGGGGATTTGAGCAGTTCCTCCTTCCACATATCTGCGTGAGAGCAATGCCCAGTGAAACACAGCTTTTCTTCTCATCCCCAGGTCAAGAACATTCAAAACCTGGTGGCTACGGGGCAGAAGTCCTTCCCTCCCCTCTGGCTCAGGAGGTTTAACACCCATGTAAATACACGGCCTCATCTTTGGCAAGTTCCTCTCTGCCCCCATGGAATTATGAGGCTGCTTTACACCTCTTGAAGTTTTGCTCTCACTCTTTTTATTTACACCCAGTTAAACCAGTGTTTAACCCTTCTTAAGATAATTTTTCTCCACATATGTAAAAAATAATACTATTCACTTAGTCAGCTTTTGTTGGTGGAGCCCAAAGCTGAACGTGGGTTGGTTTTGGTTTTTTTATTATTTTATAAAGAAGGGGAATTCAGAATATCACCTACTCATTTGTCACTAATCATTCTGCTTTATAAATTTTAAAACTTGGGTATTTAAAATTCGCTTTCAAGTCTATGAGGCTTCTGAGAGCACTTCAGTTGTGTTTTGATGCATTTCCCCAAAGTACTGAAAGCAACTGCTTCCACGCCTGTCTGTCTGTCTGTCATCCCTTCAGGAAAAATTAAATCCTTACATCACAGGACTCCAGGAGTTGGGTCTTCCAAAAAAACACCAGGGAAGAAAAGTCATAGAAATACTTAACAACACCGCTAATACCTGCTGATAACTCAAAGCTGCAGGTCAGACACTTGGTCCAGGAGAGACAGCGGGTGAGCAGGATCCTGAACCCCGGGACTGACGAGGGATGGAGAGGAACCAGCGCAGGCAAACGCTCCCCAGCAGTGCCAACACAGACCTGCATCACCTGATGACCCCAGTGAGAGCCAAGTTACAACAAAACCACCTTTATTAACAACCCCCAGATGCTCAGCAGGACGGGCCGAGGCGTCGCAGCCAGTTTGGGTACCATGTACCCACCGGTCATGCCAGGGACCCATCCCTGGAGGGCTCTCACCCTCCCAGCTTCACCCTGAGCATCCGCTGCCGCTCTTCTTTGTCTCCACATCTGCTCCAGCCATGACAGAGCTGCTGTTTCATGAAATACCCCCCTGCATTTCAAGTAGCTGCGAGCAGCACAGAGGCAGGGAGAGAAGAGCAAGAGTAATGCACATCTGCTCGATCTCCAGCCAGGTGAGCTCCTCTCCTGCTTCGTGGGTCCACCCAATCTCTTCGCTCTCCCCTCCCAGGTTTAATGGTGCTTGTTGAGCTGGACCTTGCCAACAAGCTCAGCAGAGAGGTGCAAGCCAAACCACAGCCCTGCACAGAGGTGGCAGCCTAAAAAACCAGGGCCAAGCCACCCCACACCACGAGAGGCCACTGTGAATGCTTTGGCTCTGGATCCCACAAACAGAGCATCCCCCATCCAGGAAAGCAGAGCTATTTCCAGCTGATATTAAATATTCACCCCCACGCAGTGAGCCCAGCTCCACCCAGGCAATAGGACTCATCTGACAGATTTAACCATGCCAGAGAAATGTTCAAAAAGAACCAAAAGCAGGCAGAAGTACTCTTGGCTTTGGGTGAGGGCTGAAATGATAAAACAAAGGACACTTGAGTCTTAAATGTACATCAGAGTCCCATATCACAGCATCATTGCAAAGGAACAGATTTTGCCCACACTGCCAAAATCACCAGGAACTATGAAAATGCAATGAGGCTTCATCTTCCATCAATAAATTCATTTTTTTTTTCTATAGAGACTCTCACCCACCCCAGCAGCTGTATGCTAATTCCCCCTCAGCACTGCTTTATTATCACTTGGAACAGATGTTACAGCCGCTCCAAAATCTGGAGGTTACAAAAACTATTAACCTAATCTGGGCACCAGGCTGAGGGTTTGTTGCGGGGTGTTTAGCACCGAGGGGAAGGGCTCGGCCCCCTCCTCCTGCCTCGGCAGCCGGTGGTCCCTGGCAGCAGCATGGTCAGCAAGGCTCTCCCTGCAGCAAGGGACAGCTGCTTCTCCACTGCAGCACCCCGAATGATCAATAGCAACGATGGGATCGAAAACTAATTGATGAAAATACCCCCAAATGTTGTAAAACAAAGAGAGAAGATGTGAATTACAGGCTTGTTCCAAAAATTGAGCTAAATTAGCTACAAAATCCCCACGGGTTTTAAAAACTTGGGCACAAATGTGAAGGCAATAACCTTTTTTTTTTTTTTGAGGGGGTGTCTGTGCAAACAAAGTCATTTCAACCACAGATAAATCCAACTGCAAAAGGTTTAGCATTCCCCACGGAGTTGATTTCTCTAGTGCAGCCCAGTGTGGCTCCTGGAGTAATTAATGCCAGAATCTATTTATGACCTTTGAATAAATTGTTCTTTTCTGAAGGGAAAGCTGTTAAACACGTTAGCAAATATAATTAAGAGGGAAGGGGGGGTGGGGGATGACAAAAATCTGGAATTAAATCTCTCTCTAATTAGAAATGCTTCTTGTGACAACCTGGCTAAAAAAAAAAAACCCACTCTCAAGCAGATACTGTAGTTTCATTAAAGCTTCCTCATTATCCTTCCTGAGATAACCAAGATGTCGATACAAGGGAAATTTACTTCTAACCTTTGTCACCCCGAAGAAAAAAAGTTTAAATCTTCCTCCATGCGGGTAAAGCTTGGCGACGTGCACCTGAACACGCCGAGGCTGCAAAGCCTTCCAGCAAGGGATGAGCAAAACTTCTGCAGAGCCCTGCTCGCCTTTCCCAGCCAGGGCAGCTTTATCACGCCTGCATCGCTCCTCCTTCACCAGCCTCCCAGCCACCAGCCGTGTTGCAAGGAACAGGTTTTGCTGCCGATAACTCAGGACATTTGACCAAGTTTGTTGCATCTCAGACAAAGTTCTCATCAGGGAGACGCTGACTGCATCATGCAGAAAGGTGCCACACAAAGCAGGTGGGGAACAGCAGCCATCAAAGCTGAGAAACCCCTTGAAAATGTCCAAATTCCATCAGCGTAAAACATCCCTACCCCTGGTCAGTGGAGAAGCCAAAACTCAACTGATGCACGAGAAAGGGTTAAAGGTAGATAACAAATCTGCAATGCTATCCAGCACCCAGCCTCATCACTGTAACATGGTAACACAGAGGGCAGGACGATCCACATTTGACAAGGTCCTAGATTTTTTTAAGTTACTTTAGAAGGCCCATCAAAAATTCCCATTTTATATAAAAATATTTGCACTGAAGTAATATATTCTCCTACATCGCCAGCTGGTTTCACAAACAAGATGACCTACGCAGCGAGATGCTCGGTGAATCATGGTCATGAGGAGAGATAAGGAGGGGCAGGGGGTGCAGGGATACCTCCCGGGGAATATCAGCTCCCAGCACAGACTAGTCCAGCACGGACGGGGCAAGACAAGAAACCTCAGCGCAACACTCGCATTTCACGTCCTGCAACTTCACACGGAAAAATCCACCCTTCTGGAGAGAGCTCAGAGCCGGGCAGGCAGACCACACGCCCAGCCTTCCTCCCAGGCTGCTCACCGCTGCGCTGGCTGGCTCCACACTCCCGGTCCCTTGGCAATATTAAGTTCTTAGGTCCATTTTGTTGCCTGAAAACTGGCACAGTTTTGCTAAAACACACGTGTCTGCCTGCGAGATTGCATGTCTATGCAGGAGCAGACACCCCAGCTGGTCCTGCAAGCATCACCCGAGTGCTGGAAGCCACCAGCACTGTGGTAACGCTTAGTCCCCCAAAATCACGAG
Organism: Strix aluco; assembly: GCF_031877795.1. NCBI lineage: Eukaryota > Metazoa > Chordata > Aves > Strigiformes > Strigidae > Strix > Strix aluco. Next base: position 12,154,924 of record NC_133950.1, read on the forward strand.
CTCTGCGATCGCCGTGGCCATCCTGCTCGAGACCTCGTTGGGCTCTGCCCAACACCGCTTACTTTGGTGCCAGATCTCCAGTTACAAAGCCACGTTTCACCGCGCAGAGCGAGCGCCTGCTTACAGAAGTGGGGTTGAAGGAAAGCCCTGCGTCCAGTTCGCCCACTCCGAGGGCGGCCACGCTGTGCTGAGCGGCTGCTGCTCCAGCAGCAATTCCCAGAAATCAGCCCAAAACCCTGCAGCAGCATTAGAAAAGAGACAGAAGTTGATCTATAAAGCAGAGGAGGGGGGGAGCCTAAAACTCTTCAAAGTAACATACTGGGTTTCCTAGAAAAGTTTTTGGTTTATTTTCTGTTTAAAGTCACAAGTCTCCCACAGCTAACGTAAGACTTTTTTTTTTTTTTTCTTTTTTGTCTCCTCTCCGAGGCTTACCAGTGACTTTCTTGGAAGATCACTCGCATGAGAAAGCACTTCCCATAAATGCAAAGGGTCTCGATATGCACACAAGTCTGCCCTCGATGCTGTGCACATTTCCTGTCCTGGGGACGTGCCCTTCAGCCTGGGATTTCCAGTGTCTGACACAATCCAGCTCTTAAAAAAAAATAGGTTTTTTATATATACACACACCCCCGCTCATTTTATACATATATATATATATATATTCTTGTTGCTTTCGCCAAGGAGATAAGCCCAACCTCTCAGGAACAGGGCTCTGCTTTAGGGAAAGCCCGTATCTTTGCATGAACTCGGATGCTCCCAGCCCAGCTGTGAACATCCCAATTACTTGATAAACCCAAAAGCGCCAAGCAGCCTGTCCTAGAAAGCAAGAAGAGTTTATTTATACAGCACGTCTCCCTTCGGAGCAGTCTGGGGGACGCGTGCTCAGCGAGGACACACCAACAGGTCCTGCACAAGGCACTGCCGTGGGGATGGTGGAGCTTGTCCCATCCGCGGGCCCGGTGCTGCACCAGCTTGGGCACAGAGCACGGGGACATTGTGCTCCTGGCTGCGGTGTACGTTTGTTTTCCACGCAGCCGAATGCTTTCGTCATGCACACGAGTTCAGCGGATTTCACAGATAATTCTGTGTTTGCAGCAGTAAACACAAATCACTTCTCCTGCTCCTCCCCTTCTTGATCCACAAGCCTCCTCTGTTCCCTCCTCAGCCCCTTTCAAATACCAGATGTTCCATTTAGCTGTAAACCACTATAAAACACAACAAAAGATATGAATGCTATAAAAGGGCCAATTTACTCCCCCCCTCCATCAGTATTAAAGCGTATGCTTGAAGAGAAAGCAAATTTCCTCTATGGGAACCTTTTAACCTTCCCCCTCTCCCCGTATATTAAGCCCCGCTCCTTTGCGGGCAGAGCTAAGGCCCCGATGCAGCCAAGTGCAGGCAGCTGCCCACACTATGGTCCCCGACGGAGCCGGGGCACGGCGCAAAGCTCACTGGCAAACGGAGGACTGCACACGCCAGAGGTGTGAATCCCTCCCGCCCTCACCACCGCCTCTCTCATCCCACCCGAAGGCAGCGTCAGCCTCTCCCTTCGCCGAAGCAGCTTCACCACCCAGTCAGCTGCCAGCACGGGCTGGGAGCGAGCACGGAGCCGATGCCGCTCCTGACAAGGGTGTGCAGGGCACCGTGCAGGATGGGAGATGCTCCCTGGGTCCAGCAAGCCTGGTAAATTCAATCCTGAGAGGTCAAGCAGCATCCCAGCAAATAAAAGCTGATTTACAACTGGGTCTCTACCACGGGCAACGCTACAGAGCCTGCTGACGGAGGAGTTTGCTAGATCACCCCATCGAGGAGCCAAACAAGCAGAGCGAGTCAGGATATGACTCAGGCTGGTGGCTTTCCAAGGAGGCGAAGGAGGACCTTCCAGCTGAATCCTTGCTGTCCAGACAGGGCAGGCCCACGGGTTACGAAACAAGAAGAACAGATTTCACATTACCTCTTGTTAGCCAAGCGATGGCGCGTTGGGCGGAAGAGAGACAATGGGCAGGCGGCATCCTCTGACCTTTGTTCTGTGACGGGAAGGGCTTGCAGCCCTCACTTCAGGTTGAAACAACTATTTCGGGGTCTTCAGAAGAAAAGGGCTCTTAAAATTGGAGATGTTCCAAAACTTGTTCTGCAGGACTTATTAGACAGGCTGGGAAATTTGATGGCCAACAAACTACAACTCTTCAGTGACCTGTGAGGATAACTGATTTTTCTTCAGCCCACAGGGCTTTGAGCCTACACACAGATTAGCAACCTGAGCCATCTGCACCTGCATTTTTTCTAATTCTTTCTACGGTGGAGCCCTTCTGGCTTTTGCTAGAGCACGAACACCCTCTGACACAAGAGGAGAGGACTCGGATAGTCCAATTACCCATTACAGATGCACCCCTCTGAAAATTTTTCAGGTTAAGGGACCTTTGCTAAACCTTACCATTAACACAGACTGGACTCAACGGGGCTGAGCTAGTCCAGGATGGGATCCCAGTCAAATAGTCCCAGAAGAAGCAGCAGTACAGAACACCCACGTACTGAGAATAAGCAGATTACAATCACAGGGCTCAGCAGTCGCAAGGCCACGGATAAACCCAAGGTCTAAGAGACCTGGACAGTGGGTGCTCAAGGGGCACAGTTTTGTTATACACAAAGCTCTGGGCTTTGCTTGCTGGTTTAAACAACCTCCACCTGCATCAAACCAGAGCCCCAGCCCTGCCCGCCCCTCTGCCGCAAACACGGGAGGCTCCGAGCCATCATGGAGGGTGGAGGGAGAGGAGTGGTTGTATCATCGGATGAAGCACAGCCCTGAGCTGTAACCAAAGAAAACATTAGGGAGTGGGGGGGGAAAGTCCGTTTGATTAGAAACAGAACTTTCTCCAGGCTTTTTCCTGAAGGGGAGCTACAACACTGGGAAAAGTAATTTCTCTAACGCTGAGTCTGAAGTTGTCAAATGCTGATTGTAATTAATAGTTGCCCTGAAAAAGAAGGTCCTGCCCTCTCCTTATCAAAGAGGATGTGGACAGAGCTTAGAATAAGCAGGACACATCGCGGGGGTGGCAGGTGAACCGGGGCAGTTCGGTAACACACAGGAGTCACCCCGAGGACGTGCCCAAAGTAGAGCCCTCGGGCTAATATCGACCGGGGTGACTCACTACAGGCTGGCAGCAGGGACAAGACCAGGCTTTGTCTGGGGCCAGCACTCACAAATCGGCACCAGTGAGCCCCACGGGTCCCTGGACGCTGCGTGGACAGACAGCCAGGCAGACAGATGGACTCGGCATTAACACGAGAGCTGGTCACTCAGCTGGGGCACTGAGGAAGGCTTTGGGTGGGATCAGAGATCTGGGAAGCTGTGCTGACTGCTGGGAGAGCAGCCACAGGGACCATTCTGAGATCGCTCAGAGTCCAAGGGGTCCAACTGATGTCAAGGGTAGTGTGAGGAATGGGAGGAGGAAAAAAAGAAGGAAAAAAGCTGCTGTGCAGCTCAAAGAAGGTGGCTCCATGCTTTAAAGAATCAAAGCAAAGACAGTCTGCACTTCCCAGAGGTGTAGCCAAGCTCACTGTACTTACCCACCTCCACATCGACCCTCTCCACCCCAACACACACACACCTTACACACCCTTCACCCCCTCATTTATAGTGTGCCCTACACCGATGGGATCCTGCTGCTCCCACCCCAGCTCTGCCCAGAGCACCCCAGCAGCCCCAGCCTGGGCTGCTGGGACATGTGGGATGAGCATATTTGAGGGACTACTAAACACAGGCTTGGAGGCAATCAAATGGAGAAGGGAAAAAAGCTCAAACGCTGGGAAAAAAAAGTTAGTCTCTTTAAGAAGGGACAAAGAAGCAAATCAAAAATTTGCCCTCGGGTCAGTCTGAAGCAACATTTCTGTCAGTGCCAAAAATCAGGTCCCTTCTGGCTCCGGATGAGCTGAAGAAAGCAAAGGGTCCGTGGCACAGGCCAGGGCCTCCCATACCCAGGAGCCACAACACAGGGTGATGGGTCAACACCACCTTGCTGGGCACAAGTGAGATGGCATGCTCAACCCTTCAATATAACCACATCCTCGACGCACATCTTGCTTGATCTAACCTAAATTTCTGCAGCCCTAATTCCTCACCCAACTGCCTCACTCAAAAGCAGTCACAGGAGTCAAGCATCACAGTTGCCATTGCTGAAAAATTGCCCGTTTCTCCTTGGAGGGACCAAGCAACAAGGTACCCCGTTTTCTTGGCGGTACACCCAGCATGAAGGATCACCAAGGGACAAGCCAAGCGTTTTTTACAGCTCATCAACATGCTGTTGAGATAGAAGGCAGCTTCCAAGACTGGTCCCAACTTGAAAAGCGACCAAATTGACTGGTTTTTTGGCTTTGTGTTTTCAAAGGCATCTATTCATTCAAGACTCTGTTCCTGCTAGGTATTTAATGCAGGTATTTAACTCTCATCAATCATTCAAGGGGGGGGGGGAAAAGTTTTCACTGCTTTCCATGCTTCTTGGCACAGCCAGCAGGATCCATCTAACACTTTCCGCCTTCTTCTGCCCCAACAGAATACATATGAGCCTTCAGCTGCAGGTTCAGTTATAGCTTGCAACCTCGCCAAACAGCTAAAAAGAGGGTCCTACCTCTAGCTAACACAAGGTTTTAGGGTGCTATTTGATATGCAGGAGGCACGAAGCGGGGCTGGGAAGAAAGACTGCAATGGGTTTCTATTTGCAAGGAGCTCACGAGTTTGGCCGTACAAGACAGAGCACCTTTTTTCCCTTTGTAAAGCTCAGCACATCCGAACGGGAAGTCACTGAGACACAGTAAACAGTGATATGTAATGAGGCCATTTTTTATAGCCTTTTTTGGAACAGAACTCAATTTCCAGAAGCAGAGAGTAAATAAAAAGCCAGAGGACCTGAGCAGGGTAAATTGGAGAGTAGCTACACAGACCTTGCTCAAACCACCCACCTACCCAGTCAGTTCTGATAATACTGAATTATATTTAACTACTATCATGACATATGGAAGTAATTACAAGCATTGTATCTATAAAGCCTTCAAGTGGCATCTTAAAAATCCCAAAGCTTTGTGAATAATTACTGGTACCAAATACAGCAACGTGCCTTCATCTCCCATATACCTGGGGAAGCAGTTGCTACAAACCACCTGCTCCCAGTTGTCACAGCAAATGAGTGCCTACATCATCAATAAATAGGACTTTGATACCGAATTATTGTCATCCTCCAGAAAAAACACCAGCCATGAAGCCATCTGACAGTTCAGTCAGGTGTAGGGTGTTACACCCATCAATCGTGGGAAGTCAGTTGTCTGCGTGGTTCCTTAATAAGAGCAAAACAGAGCAGTGGGCAGCCAAGTCATCACGCCAATTATGTTTGCTGTGTCTCATCAGTCTCAAGAGCCCTAATAAAACCTCCAGGCACTGCAGACCGAGATGGATTATCTCTAGAGAGATGTCAATACGCTTCAAAATAAGAATCCTTAATGAGCTGACCGTTACTGCTAACTTAAAGTCTGGGCACACACAAATACACACATTAAGTAGATGGCTGCTTCATTTCAAGTAACCAGGAGATTTTGAAGCAGGGGGAAAAAAAAAAAATATTTAGATGTGTCCAGGCCAACCTTAAAGGAAGGGTGAATGCAACATGATCTCAATGGGAGTCTTCACGTTAAAACGAGTCGCAAGATCAAGCCCCAGAAGTGCACAACTGCTCTGGTGCAGGTACCAACTTCCATCTGTCTTGATATCCGGAGGAAAGTCAACGTTGTGGCAGAGAACACTGCAACAGCGTGCTCAGCCGGCCAGGACAGGGGCTACGGGAAGATGGAGCAGGAGTTTGGGGGTTATTGCTTTTTCCTTAGTTGTTCTCCCTGGAAGGAACCCACATTTCCTTCAGCTGCAGAGATTTAGGAGCAGAAACACTCCTGGAGGGGGCTGGAGGGCAGAGCACAGGCTGAGACCCCTCGGATGGGCTGGGCAATGGTGTCACCCCCACAGCACCTCGCTCGCTTTCCCTTGCTGCTCCTCAGGCACCCGCGATACAGACACTTTGCCAAGAGGTGTACGTTTCCATACAGCCCTCCACAGCATCACCACAAGTGCCAAGAGGTTGAACCAGGTCTGCTAGACACAGGGGAATTAAACCAGGGTGCTGGCAAGCCACCAGAGAAAGGACAGTGACCTGGCACACTGTGAGCAGCTCCCGGGTCTTCCAGTCTTCCATTTTCAGGGATAATTCCTGATCAATCCCCCACCTGTACAGGTGCCCAGCACAGCTGATCCAGTCCCCATGAGGTCTCTGCCCAGAGACCTGCCTGCACAAAGCACATCGCCCGAGCAGGGAGCAGCCCGCAGCAGGGCTCGCCCGAGCTGCCCTACCAACGTCAGTACACATCCAAGTCAGGAAGGATTAGTTTAATCTAAGGCAAATGCAAAAAAATTAAAAATTGGGAAAAAAAAACCACCCAAGACCAAAAACCCACACCACCAAATATCAACCTTACCCAAATGTGTGGGTTTTTTATTGCACATTTTTTATGCCTCACCATACTGAAACACAAGCGAAGAGTTATTTAATTTGTATTTGACCAGAGACTTAATAAAATTACGATTCAAACTTAATTACTGATGAAAACCCAAAGCTTGAAGATCTCTACCTTACTCACAAAAGGAGCTTGGGATGCAGGAGCAGCTGTACCACACAGTGCCAGAGGACTGGAAATTAGTGTCAGCTACAGGGGAACAGGGAGAGAAGAGGGGCTCTGGAGCCAGCTCCGTGCAGGGACGGGGGAGGAATACTGTACTGAGAGCTGTGCACAGGGAATAGGGATTGCAAGCCTGAGGGGTGCTACATCTGCTCCCATTTGCAAATAAAGATGTCCTTTGCATCACACTCTCGCAGCTGGCTGGCAAACCAGCTTGAATTACACCTCCCAAAATCCAATCATGGTTATAGACATGGTGATCAATAAGTACCGAGGGCAAGTACACTCATCCCACTTCCCACCTCTCCAGAAATGGCCTCTACAGCAAAAGCAATTAGCAGAAACGAAGTTTTGCTCCAGGCTCATCAAAACTGGCCTCATGTCCACTGACTCTCAGAGGAGAGCTGGGCTTTAAGACTCTTTTCCCCTGTTTATTTTGTTAGTCTCTGTGACGGGTCAGTAGCTTTTGGGTCACCCCATCCTGCCAGGCACCACCAAGCACTGGACTCAGATCTCGGGAACTGAGCATGAAAATAAAGCAAACTTGAGATTGCAACCTAATGAGGTGATTTTACTCATTTATTTATTTAAACATCAAGTAGTAAACTACTAGCTGTGTGGCCAGCCTGACCGTTTCACCAGTCTGGTTTCCCTGCTGAACAAGAACTGGGAGGTTTTAGGGGGACACCAGTTCATCTCTCCACAGCAGGGAGCACCAGTCCCTGCAGCCTCACCCACGGCTGCAGCAGGACCCGGTGCTCTCACCACACAGACACCTTCAGCAAGTGAAAACAAATCAGCATGGAAGAGGATTAAAAAAAAAACCAACCAAACAAACAAAACACCAAACACACACACAACAGTGTCTGGATCTTAAAGCGTTTCTTTTCAGAGAGATGCGATTTCACCTCTGGCCTTTGAAATGATGCTCACCTCGGGCAAAAATCTGTTTCTCATTACACACCTGCACAACCCCATTTAATTCACTGAGAAAGGTGGATGACAGAGTATTACTGGGTGTTTCAAGTCTAGTGCAAGTGTCTTGTCCCCCTGGCATTTTGACTGATTAATAAAAAAAAAAAAAATAATCTCTGTAGTAAGGCAGACAGCTGGTTAGCCAGCCCAGCCAGCCAGGCAAAATGTGCCTTTATCATCAAAAACAATTTCTGAAGTTTCTAGGCACACTCTGTCTTGCACATCCCTACCGCCGCGTCTGAACGCATCACAGCTGTGTGACAACGATGGGCCTCTGCACTCTTCTTCTGAAATTTGGTCCAGAGAGACTAAACCGCTCACCGATCGCCGCCGCGAGGGTGAGGCACCGCGGGGCCGTTTGCCCCCACCCCGGCGGGGCTCAGACCCTTTGCTCTCTCCTCCCCGGGCTGCCAGCGCCACGGATGCACAGAAGGCAAAGAGCAGCAAGATGCCTCCTGTCTTTAGCTACCCCAGGAGAAGCCTGACTCCCAAATTCAGGAATTGTCACAGAAACACCCAATATGTAACGACTCAAATCGAGGTTAATTTGGGTCTTCTCCTGGCCGAGAAGCATCAGCTGAGCCTCACCAGGCAACGGCTCTGCACGTCCCCATGGGCTCGGCTTTGGCCAGGCTGTGCCAGTCCACTGACAACTGGGTCCCAGCAAAACCACCCGATTGAGCCAGTTCCCTCCACACCCCTCCTAAGCCAGGAAAGCAGCCAGCTGGGGTAGGCAGAGAGTGATTTCATTAAGGACAGCTGAGCTGTAAACTCTCACCTCCAACAAGCAACACCTGCCTCGGCGAGGGTAGCAAGAGTCCCTTCTCCAAACTACCACTGGGATCTTCCCTAGATCACAGCTACCATTTCTAAACCCATTCTGAATTCCCCACAGAGCAAATACAAACCAAAATTAGGTTTGTAGGGCTATAGTATTTCCCTAAAATAAAAAAAGCACAGTATGCCATTCTCAGCGTGTTCTAAGAAAGCACCAGTCCCCACACATCTACAGCTCCAGTGTGACAGTTTATATTTGGAAACACCAGTTTGCACGGAAGACAGTTTGATCAGTTTATAGCCTGGAAAGCGAAGAGGAAACCTCACAGCATTGTTCCACCCTGGGAAGAGGCATCAGTACGTGGTGTTATTTACTCTGCACCAGCAGGTCTCACGTCCCGACGCCAGAGCTGACCCGGGCTGGTTGGGGCTTTGCGGGATCAAGGTCCCCGGCTGCGAGGGAGCAGCCCCATCCTCGCGTTCACGTGCACGCAGCAAAACGTGCTTCGCTCCAAGATTCGGGCCCCAACGCCTGGCAGGGGAACTCCCGGCTGCCCTCAACCCCAGCAGCAACCCCAGCACACGGGGTCACGCCTGGCCGGGCGAGGAGGCTGAACGGACCCAAAACACCGTTGCCCTGGAACAAAACTCTGGCGGAAGAAGGGAAAAGCACTTGCCGGATAAGCTGCGTGTTTGCACAGCACGTATCCAGAACGCATGTTAACATCATATATTATTTATCTTTGAAGGCTTCAATAAAGTTAAACAGAGTCTCACATGTCTTTGCTACCAGGAAATTTCCTTTCCCTTTTATCCATAAAACCTGTTGTTGTTCAGAAACAAGAGCCAGTTTACTGTCCACATGTCAAACAGGGACTGCGGGGTGGGGAGGACAAAGTACCCCGGTTCAGTTGTTTCTAACTGATTTCACTTCCCGATTCCCATGCAAATGCCGCGCAGCTCAGCTTGCAAAAACATAAGCAGAGCATTTAAACCCAAAACAACCAGAGCTGATTTTTTTTTTTCTTCGTTTGTTTAAGCCTGCTTCCACCAAAACAACCAGAAATTGGAAACATTTCCAAGGAAGGAGCCTTAAAGCTTTACAGTTCCCAGACCATAAAGCCACGGTGAGCACGGTGCAGGCGGGGGACAGGCTCCCTGCCCAGCCGGGCTCGGGACAGCCTTACAGAGCACCAGGCTTCGAGTTTTTTGATGATTTTTATTTATTTATTTATTTTGCTTTTCATCTTCCCGGTCAAAGTTTTGTCCTCAAGGCCAGCACCCTCCCAGGACCGCCCGCTCCTCCAGCACATCAAAGCTGAACTAGTGCCTCGTTAAAAACCCCCAAGTAATCCCCATCTCCTCCTCTTCCCCGTATTATTTGCTTTTGTTTCACGATGTGACTGTAAACAGAAGGGGGGATGTGTCCCTCTTTCCCGGGGTGGGTTTTTTTCCCCACTCCGGAGCCTTTTACCCGTGCGGCCGCGAGTCCCGGGGCTGAGCCTGCCGGGGCTCGACCGGCGAGAAACCCGGGAGGTAAAGACGGGGAGAGGGGCTGAAGGGCAGCTGGGGGGGGTGAAGGGCAGTTGGGGGGGGGGGGGGGGGGTTGAAACAGACGGTCTCCCACGCACCCCCTCCCCAAACCCGCTCGCGGTCACTCATCCCACCAAGTTTTGCGAGCGCAACCCCCGCCTCCAGGGACGGGCGCGCTCGTGGGGGTCCCCCCCACCCCCCCATCCACCCACCCCCCTCCTACCTGGGACATTTGGGGCCTGAAGTTGATGTCCTTGAGGTCGATGGAGCCGGGGGAAAGGTTGTGGAGCAGCTGGCAGAGCAACACCCCGTCCCGCAGCGCCTGCGCCAGGTCGAAGACCACCGCCGAGGGCCAGACCACCCGGTGGTTGGGGGGCAAAACTTTGCAGTCGATGAGCCAGCGGCCGCACTGCCGCCACTCCTCCATGGCCGCGGGTCCGACGGGGCCGCCGCCCCGCTCACACACCCGGCCTTCCTCCTCCTCCTCCTCCTCCTCGCCGCCGCTCAGGGGCAGCGGGCGGCTGCTCTGCACCGCGGCCCCGCGCTACCGCCCCGCTCCATCGCCGCCCGCCGCCCGGGGAAGCATCGCTCCGCGCCGGGGCTCTGCGGAGGAGGAGGAGGAGGAGGAAGGAGGAGGAGGAAGGAGGAGGAAGGAGGGCGGCGCGGAGTTTTCCGGCGGAGGGCTGCCCCTGTCCCCGCTGCGGCCCCACCGCCTCGGCCGGGGCTAAGCGCGCCGCATCCTCCCGGGAACAAAGCGGGGGGGGGGGCGGAACGGGACACACAGAAACACACACGGGATAGGACCGAGCAACCCCTGCCCCGAGGAAACTTCGCGGAGCTGCCGCGGGTGGGAGCTTTTCCCCCCGCCCCGGGCAGGCGGGAGGAGCTCCCGGTCCGCCCCCGCCGCCCCTTTGTCTGCGGGAGCCCGGGCTCGGCTGGGAGCAGGGGGCGGGGTGGGCTCACGCCGCCTTGGCTCTTTTCCCAATTTTTTAAATTGTTTTGTTTTGTTCCGCCCCCCCCCCCTTTTTTTTTTTTTCTGTATCTCCTCGTTCTCTCCCGTCGATGCTGCTTCGCTCCCCGGTCCGCGGAAACCCCGCCGAGCCGCGGTGCCGCTTCATCCCTCCCCTCTGCAGCCGGGGGGGGTCTGTGTGTCCCTCTCCAAGGGGACCCCCCCCCGCCGCCCCTGCACCCGCACGGCCCCAGCCCGCCGGTGGGGGGGGGGGTCGGGGGCAGCGGCAGGACCCGACCCGGGGCTCCTCTCACCCACACGCTTTGTTTGGGGGCGCACCCCCCCCCCCCCTTTCAGCTCATGTTTGGGTTGCAAATTTTGGATGGGAGATGTTTAACCCAAACAAGCTATCGTATTCCTTGACTTTCAAACATGAAGACAACTCCTATAATTAATTACCAGTGTATTTATTAAAAACCTCAACTCTCAGCCATTAACTCCTTGGCAGCAAACTCTTGAAAAATCTCTGATTTTCACTGGTGGCTTCCATCCAAATCAGCACAGTTTAGAACAGCCTCTTTTCAAATCTGTTCTGAGTTTTCTTCCGAGATCCTCTCCCCAGAGTTTGTCGATTAATTTCCAGCCTGGCTTTCCAGATAGCCAAAACCGGAAGCCGAGACTGGGACGAAGGGAAGCTATTAACCTGGATGTCAAACAAATGCAATGCTAATCTCTTCCAAATGTAGCCAAGTGGAGATAAAGAATAAAGAGCGACTCTACTGGCATGATCCTTCATTTTCAATGTAGGAAGGAGGATCCCTCCAAAGAATGAAAAACAATTGTCTAATATTCCACGGAAAGTTTGGTAGGCCCTTTTTTTAATTTTTTTTTTTAAGAAGGCGCTTCTTTTAGCCTGATGTGCTGGCACTCTGGTTCGGTGTGCGAGACCCGCTGCTCCTCCGGCAGGGCAGGGTAAGTGTAGTATGATCCAAGCCGGAGCAGCATCCACGTGCCCCCATCACAATCAGAGCTACACCCTGCCCTGGGTGTATTCAGGAGCGTGCTGATTTCAGCCCACAGTTCCCCATACCCTGCGGAGGTGATTTCTCAGAATAACTTTCTCATTCTTTTAGTTCTTCGTGAAGGTTTTCTTTCGGGCTCCTGCTAGGTCTCCAACAGCACCCACTGGGCAGGAATCACAAGGCTACTGAAAGGATTGAAGTCCTGCCAGGGATAATTTTGGTTGACTCTGTACTAGTCTGCCTTGTGAGGTCAGGTCTGTAGGTAGAGGACAACAGAGGAGTTTATTATATGTGTATAATTAAAGCTGCTAGCTACAGCCTGGCTTTTTTACTGCGTAATAAAAAGCGTACTTGGCCCCTGGACACTTAGGAACAACCACTGCAGCTGCAAAGCCAGCCTCTGTGTGGGAGGTGTTGAAGCCTCTCGCCTACCTCTGCAACACTCAAAACAGCTGAGGGCAGAGGTATTTTTGATAGCAGGAAAAAAAACCCAAAACCTGTAAGGCAAGGCCAGGTGAAGAGTATGTATCCAGCACACACGCTAATGGGCTGCGAGTTGCAGATGACAGAAATGAGCTGAAGCAGGACAGGGTACACGGAGAGGACCTGGACACTGCTGTCAGGAGGTACCTAAACTAAAAGGGAGCTTGCATCAATTAGAGAGGTTGAATTTTGTGCTAGAGCTGGTGTTCCCTTCTCCTGCCCCTTGGCACTGCTGGGAATGATAGCCAGGGAAGGACAGACGGTCAGGGAAGGACAGACAGCCAGGGCTGAGGCTGCTGACCCCCTCGCGGAGGCTGACACCACCCTCTGCTGGGGACCCAGCGTGGAGCTTCTCCTCTCCGCTAACCGGCTTCCCTGTGTGTGCTTTTATCACTTCCTTGCATGGGGGAAGCCTGGGAGGGGACTGAATGCACTAGAAAGATAACAACAGAAGGAACATGATGCTTTTTCACCCCCAAATGTCTCTGTAACTAGATCCAAGGAGACTGGCAGGCAGCTATTGCCAGAGGGCAGCAGGCAGCCGCCGCCGCAGAGCAGGGGTGAGGGGGTACATGGCTGGGGAAGCACTGGCTGCTTGGGAGCATCACAGTCCAGCATGGAATAGGCAAAACCAGTCATTACAGAAAGAAGGAAGGAAGGAAAGGAAAGAAAGGAAGGAAAATGCACAAACATGCAAAGGGATCGTACCCTACAAATCAACCAAAATATACCTGGGAAATGGCCACATTTCACAGTAAAGTATATTTTCTGTAATGTTTGGCATCGCTCCTGGGAGAAGAGCTGACTGCCCAGTCAGCACACGCAGAGAAGCAGCCACCACGCTGCCTCTTTGGAGCAGCCATCTGAAAATATCCCGTAAATACAAGGGCCATACCGCCAAGAAATCCCCATTTCCACGCCAGCCAGTGTCTGTGGATTGCCATTGCCACCTTCTGGATTAGACCAAGTGTGCACCAGTCTGTCCCAAACCCAGTGCTGGCTGCCAGCAGCCCAGTGGACATGTCTCCAGCTGGAGCCAGGGTCCCTGGAGCAGAAGCCGTCACGGCTGCTGTCACAGCAGAGCTCGGGCACCGCCAGCCACTGCCAGCAGTGCCCCAGGCAGCCTACGTGCCATTTACATCACGCCCTTAGATTTTATGATCTCCTTTCACCGACTATTTTAGGAAACGTGTGCAAGTCCCAGCTCGGCAAACACGCTGCTCTTGCTCGCTCCTCAGTGAGGGACAGATCACACAGCTAGTGAAGTGCTGCCATATTAAACTACTAAGATTCACAGGGTACAGACAGGAATTCTCTGTCTGGCTCATCCACTGCTGTAAACACCTGATCTACCTGCCCAGACAACTTGTACCCTGGAATAGTCACTGCAATTATCCTCCCGCTAACGGCCCTGCACTCCTGCCAGGAGAGCTCATGTCTTCTCCCCTACGCCCGGGGCACGCCGCCTCCCGGAGCAGGCAATGTAGGTTACTGCCTGCTGCCTGGAAAGGGAGGGCAGGAAAATTAACCTGGCGCAGATCGATGCTGTCAGGAGGGATGAACTGGATTCCCTTCTTGTACTGGTGCAACGGGAGCAGTCAACCAGAGATTTTCTTTGTTTAGCCTGCAAAAAGGTAGTGCCTGAGAGTGCAGCTTCACTGGAAAAGGGCTCTTGACCCGGGTACCAAGCAGGCAGAGCTGGCACTTCCCTGGGCATTTCCCTGTGGAAGAGTCTCATTTATGGGGCCCGTGATGCCCCAGCTGTGCTGAATACAAGTAACACCCTCTTCCCAACACCATCATTGCGCTGCTGGGACACCTCACTAACCAGCTTTTCTCCACTGGAGTCCACCCCCAGCAGCTTTCCCACCAAAATCAGATAGACCCAAGGCGTATCGCAGTCCTAAGGAGCTCAGCAGGGGGAAAATCACCCAGCGCAGCCCCATCCTGCAGCCCTGTCTTACAGCAGAGGGGAGGCCTGAGGCAGCTCGTGGGGAAAAGCAGACACAGAGATTTCCTTGGGGGAAGGAGGAGAGGAACTAACCACTGGCCAGGCAGCACCGGGGTTTCACCTCATTCATTCCACTGCTGCTGCTTCTGAGGTTTATGTGGGAAGGGTGCTGTTGGCAGATGTCTCAGGGACTCACGGCGAAGGGTCAAGCAGACAGAGACAGTTGTTGGCTTTCAGTCTGCAGTTTCCAGTCCTCCTCCTTGCCTTATCTCGGCGACGTAACCACTCCGCTGACCGGCTGCTTCTGCTATGCTCTCAGTTTGATGATAACTGGTAATTTTTCAGAGAAGACCAAGACACCTCACTCGTGCCAAAAGACTAAATCTGGTTCCACTAACCAATTTTGCATTTTGCTCTGCAGCTTCCACAAGGTGGGGCCTGGACTGCTCCTCCGTGCTAGCGGGAGGCGGATTAAGCAGCAAAGTCAGGACATTTCTAATCGTAAATATTTTAATAGCGTATTCTTTTTTTTTTTTTTTTTTTTCTTTCGTCCCTCTTCTTTGTGTTTGGTCTAAATCTTCTGGGAACAGGGAATTGCAGCGTGCCTCCTATCCGACGGAAGTAAACTGCTGCGTCTTGTTTGTGTTGGTGAAGGCCAAGCGGAACGGCAGCGGTGCCTCGAGTAGCTCTGCCACAGAATCCGGTCCTTCACAGGAGATTAGATGGCGCTGCGTTCACAGGAGATAAGAAGATTGAGAGCTTAAATTTAGCATCATCAGAAAAAGAATAAGCCCCACAGCTCACTTCAAAATGTATTTTTTACTGCGTTTGCCAGGGGAGAGCGGGGCTAAGGAAATGTGCTGTGGCAGAGAGGGATGGCGCGCGGGGGCAGAGGAGGTGCTGCTGTCACCCGCCTTTTCCACGCAGCCCACGCCGCAGCCGGGATGTCACAGCGAGGGTCGCATGAGGCTCCTGAGGGTGTCCCCTACCCGCCTTCAGCCCACCGACGGGCAGTCGCTGGGGAGCCTGAGAAAACCGAAGGGGTACAAAGGTACCACACGCCCTCCCAGTACAAATGGCTGCCACACCAGTCACCCACCAGAAAGGAAACTGGGCAGCAGGACGCTCTGCCTTGGCTGTGAACCCCAGGGCTGGGACCCCCCTCCGCGGCACCTTCATCCGCTCCCCCAAGGGCAGTGCCGGGGGTGGGCAGCCCCAGGCTCGCCCAGTTCAGCCCCCGCGCTCCCAGTTGCGATGCCACGCGTGTCCCTTTAAAGGGACCCAGCGCTGGGGACACCCGCGGGACCCACGCACCCAGCGTGGGGAGCCCCCGCCCCACGCACCCCACTCAGGGTGCTCCCCTGCCGTGTCCCTGCCCCACACGCCCCGCTCGGGGCCTCCCCCGGCGGTGCCCCCGCTGCCGCCCGCCCCGGCCCCCCCGGCCCCCCCGGCGGCGGTTCTGGCTCCTCCCGCCGTGATGCGCTCGGGAGGCGCCTCCGCGGCTGCTCCGCCGAGCGGCGCCGGGGCCGATCCGGCCGGGCCGGGCAGCGCAGGCACGGTGGGGCCGGGGGGTGCGGGTGGGGGTGCAGGGAGCCCGTAGAGGTGTGTGGGGGGGGGGAAGTCCCCACGGCGGTCGCGCAGGGGCAGGAAAGCCCCGGGGGGCCGCGGGCGGGTGCGCGGTGCCAGCGGAAGGGGTTGGGGGGGGGTTCAGGGGGGGCGGGTGGGAGGGGGGGGCACGGTGGTGCCGGGAAAAGGACCCTTGCAGGGCGGGGACCCCCGCGGCCGGGCTTTGGGGTGACTCTCGCCGTGCCCCCCAGGTTGAAGCCCTGAAGCGGTGCTGTCAGGAGGCGACGGGCCCCCCCCGGGCTCGGGCACCATAACCGGGGCTGGCGGCAGCATCTCCTGCATCCCCGAGTACGTGACTCGCGGAGCTCCCGTTGAGCCACAGATGGAGAGTTCACACAACAGGCCTGGATGCTGGTGACCTCTTAGGCCTGACCTCTTAGGCCTGCCCTACGGCTTCGGGATCTGTTCTTCAGGGAAGCAAAACTCACCCAGAGCCCCTCAGCTGGTCCTTGCGCGGCTGCGGAGCGAGCCCAGCGCCCCGGGGCCACCCTGTTGAGGTACTTCATAGACTCTAGACAACAAGCAGCTCCTGCGCACGTCGTCCCTTCGCAAGATGAAACACGTAGTGGCGTCACCCCTGGATAAGCTTTTGGAAGTCCTGGCTTGTTATTTAAGCAAGTCCAGGGCAGCAGTTGTGATTTTTGGGCGTGCGTATCCCCGCTCCCTCTCCTGAGTGGTGCTTACAGCGGCCTGTGGGTCCCCCCCACCTGGGGATGTTCTCCCTTGAGCTCAAAACAGCAGCAGCAGCCCCGGACTGACCCATCGGGGCGTATTTTGGAGTTGCTGGGAAGGAGCTCTCGTCTTTGGCGCTATCCTGGAGCAGATGACTGACAAAGTAATGAACGGGAGGGTGCCCCTGCCTGAAAAAGCCTTGTCCGAGGGCTACGCCCGGCTGCGGTACAGGGACACCTCTCTGCTCATCTGGCAGCAGCAGCAGCAGAAGCTGGAGTCGGCCCCCCCCAACACTTACCTGAGCCGGAGTCGGAGCATGTGGTACTCGCAGTACGGCAACGAAGCCATCCTGGTGCGGGACAAAAACAAGCTGGATGTCTCCAGGGACACGGGGCAATCCAAGTTTTGTGCTATTATGTAGTTTCGGTGGGTTTGCATTAGAAATCCACGCATGGAGGCAAACCGGACTTGCAGCAAGCTGGGGGAGATGCACCATCCTCATGACAGCCCTGCGGCTAAGGCAGCGCGCACAGGATAAGCCAGAAGGGCTGTCTGAAGTTTATGTTTCTTTTCGCTGTTGGTAGCATCAGATTTTGCATGTCGTTGAGTGCGCGTAACGAAAACAGCCTCGCTCAGGAACTCGTGAGCCTGTGCTTGCTGCCTGGCATCTTAGCAGGGTCTGTCCTGGACCATGTGTTGCTTGTGAGTGGCTTGTGTACCGTGAGAAACACCCGCTGGCGTTTGGGAGCCATCCCCAAGCAGGCACTTCTACTTGCTAGTCCTTACGCATTGCCAAAGCTTTGTGAGTGCTGGGGGGAGAGAGGGGAGCGCAGAGCCGTTTCCATTAAGGCTGGTATTTCAGGAAGGTGATCTGCAAAACTACCTGGCCATTACTTGTTCTGCTTGCCCTGCCTCCCTTTAATTACCGTTGGAAGTGGTCTCTTACAACTAGGTAACAAAGAGATTTATTGGGGGGGGAGGAAAGGAAAGATTGTACGGAGAATTTCATCTGAGCCTTCAAAACTTGGCAGGAAAGGTGGGCTGCAGCTTCACCCTGTGCAGAGCAAAGGGCCCTCTCTGATGCCACAGTTTGATATCGTGGAAATGGCAGGACTTTGGGAGCTGGTGGAGCTGACTCCTTTCACTCAGGTAGATCCCCAGCTCACGCTTTGGGAACGGATCACCCAGTGAACCACCTGAGAGGGAGGGACAGGCCCAGCAGAGCAACAGGAAGAAAGCTCCTGTAAATACATCTCCTGCTAAGGGACTGAGGAAACCCCTACGCAGTACATACCTGTCCCAGAGATCAGTTACGGAAGAAAAGAGTCTACTGAAGTTTGCTCTGCATTTAGGTTTTAATGCATGCAGTAGCTTGGAAGGGTTTATCTTCTAATTCGGGTTGGATAGTAGATTTGGTGCATGTATTTTAAAAGTTGTGTCTGGGAGCGTTTGTTTCAACTAACTGGAGCATTTTAGGAGCGAAAAATACAGTTGCACTTCTTGGGAATAGAAATTGTTTTCAGGTTGTTGCCGTTAGAGCTGAATCTCTGACTTGCTCAAGGCAAGATCAAGCTGAGAAACTCAACCCAGCAAGCACTAAACCTTTATTAAAAACAAAGCAGTACCACTTCTGGGGTGCTAATTATGTGCCCAGGGTTCAGCATTGAAGTATAAGATTGGGCTTAAGTCATAGACTCCCTTTATGCCCTGCCTAGGACGTCCTCCTGCAGCCCTGTGCGCCTAATCCAGCAGCGCTTAGGTATAGGCTTAACTTCAAGCAAATCAGTATTTGATACTCACTTCAGTACGGATTATTTACCTGCCTAAAATTAGGTACAGTCATTACTTCTGTTAATATTTATCTAAAACCTCTTCTGCATTTTTCAAGCACTTTATTTTAATACAGTGAAGAATCTCTTCCACCTCCCCCGTGTGGGTTAAATGCTACAACAGAGTCAGGTTTGCTGAGCAGAACATCCCTGTTTTAACACGAGATTGTAGAGGTTTGATGCACTCAGCCCTGATCCGTAGCACGTGTATGCACTCCAAACCATAGGCAGCTCTTTTTTTTTTTTTTTTTAAAAAAAAAAGTACTATTTATGCATGTGTTGATGTTTGGTACCTTACGCGTGTGCTCATAAAACTAAACCTGCTGATGGCCCTCAGTGCTTCGCAGACCTGTCTGCTCTGCACCCTCCCATGGTTCCCTGGATCTTGCCAGGACTAGCTCTGGATGGGAACTATTTTGGTGAATAAATGTTTTTCAACTTGGGGAAAAAGCATTTAAGAAGATTCACAAAACTAACGAGACTCAGAAAGGCGCCGGCAGCAGGGGTGATGCTCCTGCACCCAGCGTGCTGTTTAAGGTAGAGCATCGCGGGGGATGCGTGACCCACCCAGGGCTCCAGTTCTCGCCTCAGCAGGTGGGTGATTATTTATGATTATTTATACAAAGAGGAGGAGGCCAGGCTGAGAGCTCCCCTGGGAACTGCAGGGGGGAAAAGACCTGGAGAGCCAGGAGAGGGGGGCTCGGGGCCTTTCCAGCAGCCACGGGGGGCATGCGAACTCTGGGAGTTTAAGGAACAGCACATCCCCAAAGCCAGCTGTTCATTTTCTTTTCTTATAGAAAAAACACAGGTTTTCTTTTATTTTAATTTCAGTAAGAAAGTTGATTTGATTATCTCGGGTATAATCAGTCTCTTTTTGTTTATGTGGCTGGTAAACCAAAATTCAGTTATTTGAAGAATGTTGATTGGACTATACGAGAATAAAAACTGAAATATGTGCATAAATTCTTCCAGGCTTGAGCCTGGATATGACAGTACAGGAAGAGTGTGACTTGTTCTTCCCTCTCTCTGTGAATGTGACTGTATTTTTTTCCATATCTGTGTGTCCTTATTAGTCACAGCAGGTTTGTGGAGTGGCTGCTATAAGCGAGCATTTCTGTAAGCCAGTTGTGTAGTGTTGATGATGCACTTGGTTAAAATGCTGTTGTAGCCTCTTTGATAAAGTGCATTAAAATGATTTGAATGCATCATCGCAAGCAGCTGTTTTTCTTCTGTGTGTTAATCACTCTGGCACATGTGAGGATTACAGCTATTATCACTCCCAATCCCCACCCAGGCAGAAGAGGGAAAGCTCAGCAGACAGGCGGTTCCTCCCAGTTGGGAATTACCTCAGTTACTGGTGGGGCTGTGGGTAACCTCCCTCCCCAGATTCACACCATTTTACCTGTGAAGACCAGCCACATGTGGAGGAGGCTCCTCCAGGTTCCCGACAGCCCCTGCCGAGTCTTAGCGGTGCGCTGGGGGACAAGGACAGCCTCGGGATGTCACACACGCAATAACCGCTATCGACACGGACACCGGCGTCGGCCAAACCTCAACTGCGTTCTGCCTCTCCTCATCCTCCTCCAAGTCTGGAAGAAGCAGCACTGCTTGATGCACCTAGAAATAACTCACTAGTAAGTGCTAAAGAAAACATCCTCCTGCGAGGCAACTGCAGGAGCCTCACAACTGCCTCGCAGGAGGTTTTTAAAGGATAGGTTGAACAAACATTTCCTTTGGGGGTATCATTGATACAACACACACCTTCACTGATACAACAGCTAAGCAAAACAGGTTTGCTGAAACCTTAGAGATCATGGCTTTTAAACCCAGTGAGCAGAACACAGTTAGAGAAAGATTAACCCTGGGGAAACCTGGCTGTTGTAACCCTTAACTTATAAATAAACCATCAGGCATGCGTCTGAGAAACCTAACAGCAAAGCCAACCTGAATCGTCTCCAGTGACCAAAATAGATTTTGGCCACCATACAGTAATGTCAGGACTCCGCTGTGACAGTGACCAGTTCCTCTGGGCCCCCCTTTCCCAGCAGTGCCCTCCACGTCCCAGTCACCCTGGGCTCGCTGAGCCGCAGGGCCAGCACCGGCTGGTGGAGCGGATGCTGCTGCCAGTGTTGGTGAGAAAGTCCCTCTGGGTCCTTCAGGTGCTGGTGGCTTCAAAGTAGTCAGCATTAAACTGGGTGAAATGTCCATTTTCTTTATTTTCAGCTGAACATACCTCAATGAGACAGAATTCTCACATAATCTAGGACCCCTTCAGACTGTGGGCTTCTAGGAAAAGTCCTTCCTTGGCTGTCCTGGTACATTACAGCACCCTGAGTGTCTCCTTCCCCAACAGAAAGGTGTATTTAGAGCACGTTTACTCCAGGTACTGAACTGCAATTCGGGGACCCCAGGCCAAGCTGGCAGTGCCCCAGACTTGCCCCCTGCTCTGAAGGCAGTTTCCCCCGTTAGTGTGGCGCTCTGTGAGCACTAACAGCTGGACTTGCAAAATGACTTCCAAATTATTTCAGTACTCATGGCACTAGGTCTCTCTGTATTCATGTTTGTCTCTTGGCAATGCTACTCAACTGACTGCTCAATCAAAGCCCTACCAGTTCTCAACTGGAGCAAGAGCAACACCTGAAAAAGAGGATGAGGAAAGGGAAAGGGAGAGGAGAGGGGAAAATATGGGATCAAACTGCACACACAAAACAATTTTTCTTTTTATTATGAAAACAAAACAAATGCCCCAGGACCAGGGTCCATGATTACCAGTAACATCAAAGATTACTTTCTAACTCTTTTTTTAAATTCTGTTGTGTTTGAGGCCAGCAATTTGCAATAAACAAGCTAAACTACTTACATTGACTCTTTTCAGTAACTGACATTTACAGGAATATACTAGAAATGGCACTAAAAAGTTTTAAGAAAAAGAGTTACGGTAAATTTGCATGCACATCATACAGAAAAGTAACTTTTTTTAAATATTAAAAAAACCCAGAAAACAAAACAAAAATACAACAACAAATCTTTCTGGATTGGTTATGCCAGTATCAGGGGTAAGTTCTAAGTGGCCTGTGTCAAATCCTAGCTGGTGGTTTATTTATTTTTAAAAATGACATTTAAAAAGATATGCAAATACCATTTCTTTAAAAAAAATGTATCTCGTTGTTTTACAAGCAAGATAATGCTGCTAGTATAATGAATCCTTGCCCTAAATTTATCTTCAACAATGCAGAGCCTGCCCACAGTTAGCCCTAGTGGTAACTGCTCATGTTTGAGAATGTCTTTTTAAAATTCAGTACTAAAAACGTTGTGGTTTTTCTTTGTCATGCCCCGATCCCTTCCCCCTAGCTCCAACCCCAACTTTAAAAAACATCATTCCTTTCAAAACAAGGAAAAAATTAAAAACTGGTCTAAGAGTCCCCAAAACAGAGAAAGAACTAGATTAGGTAACTGCAGTCTGCTTCTACCACATAGAGAACATGGAAAGAGACCTCACTGGTAACTAATTTGTATATATACACGCACACACGTGCTTGTGTATGTGTGTGTGTGGGCGCGTGCACCTATTACACACACTCACAAACAACAGTTACATAGTCCTGAAATATCAGTTCTACAGTTACAAACCCTGTCGGTAGGAAAGTTTAAAATCACATCAATACAAAACTGAAATGATTTTGTATAGACAACATTTGGTTAGCAGAAAACTGTTGTACACAACAGCTTCCTTTAGTAGATGGATCAGGGCCTGAGCCCATGGGATGCGGATCTCCCTCTGGTCCCACTGAGCCTACGTCTGATGGTGTGCCAAGAAACAGGCTGACCTTACAATCAGATAAAGTTTAACAAAGTTTTTAAAGGTGCAGTAATGCTGGTTGATTGGTAATAGGTCTGGTGAGATATTGTTTTGTCAAAACAGTTTTGTCAGAAAAAACAGTTTCAATAAAACTATTTGTGTGTATGCATACATATGAAATCATACTGATTTCAGTGAAGTTTCCCCTGGAAAACAAAGTTAAACTTTGTTCATTCAAGAAAAATTCTACCATAAAAATTTCTTTTTTTTATTAAGTTTAAAAATGTTATTTCAAATGTTATATGTTTGATCATTTTAAAGTTATTTCATGACATCTGTACTGACATGTCATGCAATACAAACTCAGTTAAATAAACGCTCTATCGTTTCAGTTTCCAACTCATTAAGGGCTGCTGCTACTTACTATGGACTGAAAACATCTCTTCTTTCCTGGAGACACTCTGAGCTGGAGATACAAGAGGCACCACTACTGACATGTCGGGAGATAATGAGCACTACAAACAATACGAAAATGAAAAAGTGTAAGAACAACATTTTGAAACGAAGTCACCAATTTCTTTCCTGAAACAAAGGTCATGCCAAAATGGACTTCTCCTGTGAACTGCCATTTCATAGCGAACACCTTACTTTTCATGAAAAGTTTCCCACTAAATGGTAGCCCAAGTTGCAGCTGGATATATCAAAGATATGCAGGTGGTTCTTCATATTCCTTGGTGGTTTTGGTTGGTTGTTTTCCTTGCAAATCCCCAAGCTAGGACAGGTTTGCCAACTAAACCAGGGATCCTCCTCCAGCGCTGCAGACAGTCCCAAGCCAGGCCCCTTTCCGTCACTTCACGCTTGGTCCCCAACCCTTCGGCTCTAACCTTTCCACTGATCTCGGTGGGACAGACCTACGCATCCCAGAGGAACGTCTGTACCCTGGCCGTGGTCAGCGGGGTTGTCCCCGGTGTCGGAGGAGGGTGACACGCTGCAGAGCCGGGTCCCCCCGATGCTGGCGACAGCGGCTGCTGGCCGGGCTGCTATTGCCTCCAACACCGGCTGGGGTTTGTTCTCCACATGGGAGCGACCACCATGTTACATCAACAGCATCGCTCAGGTTAATGCACGCAGGAAAAGGTTTCAAGCAGGGAAAACTGGGAGCTCGTTTATCCAAGTTGTCATGGTATTGAATTGGTTGCAATTATTTTAATTAAAATAGTAGGTTGGTTTTGATAATGCAAGTCTCAGACAATAGGAGAAACACAGATGAAACCCAACCCCATTAAAAAAACTTCTTAATTAGGTGTATATTACATTTCCTCATAGTAAATTCTGAAAATATATTACTAAGGATCTGTCTAGGGAAAGATTTTTTTAAGGGCAGAATTTAAAAAAAAAATACAGGAACTAAAAATAACTCCATTGTTAATGGAAAAGCAAAATCATTAATTTCAGTAAGAATCGGATAGACTAGTTCATCCGCTTTCAAATCCTATGGGAAACTATCTGCAAACACTTGAGAGCCTCCTGCCACTGGGCCAAGCACCCTTGTGACTGCAAAATGAGCCAAAGACACCCAGCAACTTAGAGGAGGAACTCAGTGGCTCACAGCAACACAGCATCACGCTCTCGGGGGGGGGAATTCTTTTCTACAGCAAACTGTGGGAAGTGTGTTACTGCCCCTATAGAGGTAAGACATGGACAGAGACACGTCAGCTGTATGAGACGCACATCCGAACACTCTGAAATGCTGATCTTTGAAAGACAGATTTTTAAAGACAAATGCGTAAGTGTCTAGCTAATAAAACCTCCGTCGATGGGCAGTAAGCGACTGGCAGCTGAGTGTGGATGCAGTTAGAAGTGCAAACCATGGAGTGCCAACAACAGGCTGGCCCTGCGCTTCCCCAGCTTTCCAGCAAAGGGACATCACCCAGACACCACATGTCCCAGCCCACGATCTCCCATCCTGGCTCTTGGAGGCAATGAAAATCGCGTGCTGGGGCTGAGGAGTCTTCCAGGGCCACTCACCTATGTGAAAAATAAAAGCTGGTGCAATCTGCACCACGGGGCCTCCAGCAAGCTGCTAATAGAGACCACAGGAACGTGAATTTTAGGGCTACCCCGCAGTAGAGAGGCAGCCTTAGGGGCTGGTACTGGGAGAAGGAAAGGCATAACTTTCTGTTAAACTCTGTATATTTTTTCTTTACAATAAAAAGTTAAGAATTTACAATAAAATTTCTGCCCTTCAGATTACAAATTTTATATAATTATAGAACTGGTGTTTTCCTAAAATTGGATTATAAAAGAAAAAACCCCTACTGTTCTACAAAAAAAAAAGAGAGGGTGGAAAAAGACCTCTCGAAACATTACTCGAAAATAACAATGTGCTGCATCAAGAAATTTTATCTACCTGTACGTCTCCAAAATCTGTACAAAACAGGAAAAAAGGGGGCTGGGGTGAAAAGAGAAAGAAGAGAGAAAACAAATCAAAAAATGAACACACCAAACATGACAGAGCACCAGACACACGACAGACTGGACTGTAGCACCTGTAGGTATAAAGTCCAATATATTTAAATAAAGTCTCAGATTTTTATTTGCTTTGTTGTTATTGTTTTGTTGTTGTTTTTTTTTTTTTTTTAATCTGGTTCAAACCACATTAGAAGTCTGCATTTCTGCTGGTCTGCAGAATGCAGTTTTGCTTTTGTTATTTTTTTATTAAGTTTTAAATGACCAATGGTGTTTAATAAATAAAGTACTTGTATATACATGAAATCAGGGACAATGAAAACAGAGTGTTTTGCAGCAGTGCAGGTCAAAACATCAGGCTGGACTCAAAAAATTGCAAGCCTTAAAAAAATGGGCTCTTTTTTTTTTCTTCCTCTCCTTTTTCTTTTTATTGAGATAAGCATTTCAGTGCCTGGAAACCTGCACCCTACATGACACAGAAGTAGCGTTCCCTTTCTAGGAGCTCACTACTGAAACAACAAGGAGAGAAAAAAAACCAACCCAAACACACACAACATCCCTCTTCAATTCCTCTCCCAGCTCAGCCTCAGCTGGAGCTCAAGTGCTCCTTTATTTTAAGCCCAGACTGAGGTGTTTGTCATGGAGAAAATACTTAAGCATGTGTCTAATGATGCACACATGACCCGCCTTGGTCACTCTGCAGTCCAGCTGAGAACTTTCAGCCAAAACCTGTTTTCAATTAAATTAAAAACTTTCAGAGAGAGTGTCCATTTCCTGGAAATTATCTATTTGATGTTAAAAATAACATTCCCAAGAAACTTGAGTGTCCCTTTCTCCCTTCTTCCCAACATATCCCCAAGAAAAACTAAAATTTTGAGTGGAAAAAACAAGAAATGCAACCACTTATATTGCTCATGTGCTTAAAGTTAAATTCATGCTTAAATACCTTCCTGAACAGGTGCCTATGCCTCTACCAAGATTAAAAAAAAGCATGTTAGCAATCCACAGTACATGAGAATTTTTTTGTTTTTTTGTTTTTATGTAAAAAGATCATAGCATCTGACATTTTTATCACACTGTAGACTTCGAGATTAAGAATACTAGTGCTAATAACAAATACACCAACTAGTTCAAAAGCTAACATCTTTCAGATACAGTACCATTTTACAGAGATTTCTTTTAAAAAAGATTTTTTTTACCTTGTGTGAGCCAGGCAGGCTTATTAAAAGAGAACATTCTGGGGAGAGGGAAGGGGCGGGAGGGAAATGTACTACAAACCCTGCAGAACTTTCTATTTATCTCCTGCTAAGAGTTCAAAGTTCTTCCATTTTCAACCAATCTTCTTCAGTTAAAATGTATTTTAGAGACTTTATGCAAAGGGAACTATTTGTCATAAAGTCTAGTCACACACACACACGCACACGCAAAGATCTTTGACCTATTAAAAGAGCGCCCCCCAAAAAATGGAAGATACCTTTTATAACACTGAATTAAAAAATAAAATAAAAAAAGTCAGAGAAAGAGAGGAAAAAAAAACCTGACCACCGTGGAACAAGAGCAGTATATTAAGGAGAGAAAGGAACACTGCAGAGCATTGGTGAGGGTGATGTCCATTTTGTGTGTAAGTGTCCGTAACTCATTCCGAATCGCTGCTGTCTGAGCTGGAGCCGCTGGAGCTGCTGCTCCCAGACTCCGAGGAGCTGCTGCTGCTGAGCCGGGAAGGGCCTCCGGAGGGAGCCGAGCCGGATTTCTCTGCAGGGAAGAAGGCAGCGATCTGGTTACTTGCAAGGAACTGAAATAGAGAAAGCTTGCCCACAGCCTTCATCCTCCACAGCTTCATTCACAACTTCATTTTGCCTGGGCAGCTATTTGCCCGCAGCTTTGGCTTGCTGCAACAAGGCCTGTCCTGCCAGTGGGCAGCAAGGTTTGTCAGGCTGCAGGTGACCGTGGAAGTTTGGGATGTGCACAGGAGCCCTACGGGAGGGCAACATCCTCTGCAGCCCTACGGTGCTCAGGTGAGATGGTGCAGAGCACCTGGGAAGCTCTGTCCACAGCCCTGCAGACTCCAGTGCAACCTCTGAACGCAAGAAAACCCTGACTTGTGCAAAGCTGGAAGAAGCCTAGTTTGCACTTGCCAAAAGCTGTTTGTAAACCAGAAAGTGTTCGTAAAGAGGATGCCTCCAACAACTCGAGTGGGATGCCCTGTGGGGCAGAGTTGGGCCCTTTCTCTGCACCTTCCTCCTGCTGTTGCCCAGAGACTGAACTTGCCTCACTGTGCAGGTACAAGCCAGAGAAAATGAGAACCTTCTGGAACAATCTACTGCACATGCGTAAGAAAGACTCTAGAACGGCAACACCCCACGTGTGTCTTTATCAACACCCCACCTACAGACCAAGCTGGCTACTCTATGGCAACACGGGATCCAAGGGTGGCGATTCCCCTTCTCCTGTCTCCTTGCCCTCTTTTCTCTTTCCTGTTTTTACTCTCTCTCATCTATATTCATATATATTAGTTTTGTATGAATTGAATTGCAATCAGTTGATTGTTGACGGGTTATTAGGAAAACAGTCTCATTGCCAAAGTGCCTTTATTCCTTCCCAGAATGGTTATCAGTTGATTGTTGCCAAATTCTTTCCATTCACTTACTAAATTGGTCAGTTAATAAAGTCACCAGCACAACTGTTCCTCTGAGTCACTGTTGTGACTCTTCCACCAGCACGCAGGCTTTCAGGGAATTCAAAAGATTCACCCACCTTGTAACCCACCGCATGGGACAAGACAGCACTGGAAGAATCTTTTGTAGCATCTTTCACACTACTGCACTATGTGGGGTCTTAAGCTTTTTTAAATCCCACAATGGAGAAAAATCATCTGTTAGATGCTCCGTGGTGCTGGTCTGTACGCACAGTCCTGCACAAGCTAACACCAAGGGGAAGATCCTCCTCCCTCTGAAGGATGAATTGCTTCCAAAACATCTCACATTTACCACCCAGGGGAGCTCCCACCCAAACAGGGACTAAAGCAGCCCCCCCACAGTAGCTCAGTGCCCAGCAGCAACTCGCTGTGCCCCGACACTACTGACCAACTGGGGTAACTGTCAGAGATGATCCCAAGGCTGCAAGAAGGCAGGAGTTTTGCCTCAGTGAGAACGTCTCTCTACATACACAACTCTTTGGGCATTGTTAGCACAGTAAAAGCAAATCCATTACCTTTCTTTGCAGGTTTCTTGTTGTTGTTTAGCTGCCCACTGACGTCCTGTAACCGTTTTTCTAGTTCTTTCTTCTTTTCCTGAGCTAACTCTTCTTTTGACTTTGCTGCTTGCTTTTTTCCACTCGCAGCTGTGGAGGAGGAATGCACAATTTCTGAAACTGCATGGTTGCAGGAGAAAAAAGAGTGGACATCACTATTTTACAGGGCATGTAAATCTGTGCAACCACTTCTGCAGTGACACTGCTAAGATCAAGTGACCACACAGCAACTACACATCCCAGATAGAGGACAACTTATGAAGTTGTCTAAATCATCCAATCACCATCATCCTGTAACATGCACTTTTTAAGAGAGATCTTCTGGAAAGTATTTTAGAAGATAGAAATATCCATGTAATAACCTTGTAGTTACAGGTTACTTACCAGCCAGTTATATGGTCAATAGTTACACATTTGTAATTACAGAATTGTTACATGGGTTTTCTGCCCTGTAAAATAAAGTGTCCCATTAAAGGCTGTCAGAAGTAAGCATCTGCCATTAAAACTTAAGATACCTCATGCAAGAATCTAGTGTGCTTTATGTGGCTTGAAATATAAAACAAAAAGAAGGACAAATTAAAATCCAGCTGAGGCAAAGGCTGGCAGACCACAGGAATGTAGCTGCATCAGTTAAGATGGAAGTGGTGAGAAGTACCAGTAACACTCATACTTCTGAGCAGAAGAAATATCCCTCCAAAGAAGGAGTAATTGAACACAGGTGTTGGCCAGTATTAGAAGCTCAGACACAGGCCAGATATTTTGCCTGATCCAGCAAGGAAATACCTACATTTCTGTGCACTGTTTTAAAGCAATGATTTAAAAAAAAAAAAAAAAAGGAATCTGGAAAGCACAGCCCTAAGAGGATGTGCCGCTGAACACTAAGCACTGCAACAGACAGCAGACAGCACAAGAGTCCAGCTGGGGTCAGGCACGCCAGCCTGCCAGCCCAGGGCATACCAGTCTCAGAGGATCTGAAGTTATCTGCGTTACTCTACGCTTTGGTTCCAAAACAAAAGGATGCTTCTTGCTCCTAGCCACTCTGGAAAATCTTTTCCTGAGCTATTCCAACAGTGAAGGACTCAGGGTGGGGGAATCAAAGCAGTGTATTAAAAAGCAAAAAGAAGGGTCAAAGTCTGAGCTTTGCTTAGGCCTACCTGAAAATCCTGTAGTGAAGAAATGGAGGTGCTCTGCAAGAGTTGCAAGTAGCTATTGTGTTATACTCTTAACGGGACAACTTCCTCTTTACCAACAAGCAGATGGACAGAGCCAGGACCACTTCAGGTAAGTGATCCTATTGCTATTCAGCTGGAGCTAAACTCTCAAGGGGCCACAAGAATCACTCTCTGTGGATGAGGCACAGAGAAAAGTCCGTCCCATACTGAACCGTACGCTCGGCAGCGCATTAACATTAATCCTCTGATCTGATATAGACTCAGGGCAATATGGTGATCAGGCCATCTAGAAAGAGCAATTTTGGGGTGAATATACAACTCGGACACTTACACGCAGAATCCACAGGTTGCCCAGGTAACTTTCTGCAAGTTATTTATTCCCTTGATGTCTTGGGTCCCAACCATGCTTTTTGTTTTGTTTTGTTAGCACCTAATTAGATGCTAAACTAGTCAGGATAAGAAACTGATCCTTCCAGATGTGTGCACCTAACACCTAACACAACGAGACTGAAACCTTTATAGTGCCTTCTAGATTCTAGATAAGTAATAAAGGTATCACACAGGTCTTGTAGAGGAACACAATAGTCCTCCAGGTCTCCACGGCATGACATCATGGGGAGAAAGAACAGAAAAAATAGAAAGTTTCTGTACGTTTTCATGGGAGAGAAGAATCTCTAAAAATCCCTGCCATCATATACTCAACAGCTGGGTAAGAGAATCCCAACACACATGCCCTGACTCCAAAGCTGAGCCCAAGAGCTGGTGGGGGAACGTGTGCCCCAGGAGGTAACTTACAAAATGGTTTCCTTTGTTTTTTCTGTAAACAAGATTTCACGTATCTCTCCAGTTCTCGTAAAGTTGTGGGCTTCAATGTTTCAAAATCTATTTCTATCTCGTCGGGATTAGAGTCTCTGAGGGAAGGTTCCCGTGACTGGATGATGTGCACCACCCTGCCCAGCTTCTCCCCGGGCAGGCGGTTGATGTCCAAGCTGAGTTGTCGTTTCTCATCGTAAGTCATGGGCAGACCTTCCTCCTCCTCATCTGAATCGTAGGTTGCAGATGCCTGTTTGCCTCCTTTCTTGGGCTGCCTGGGGGGGGTTGGCAAGCATGGAAACATTCATGGATATATAGAAGCAATGAACTCTTTCTTTTTTCTACCCCCCTTATAACAACCATCCCAATGCTCTTGGCCTTGAATCTCTGGCCAGACAGCTTGAAGAGCACCACAACTTCTGAAAAAGTTCAGAAGTCTGAGATCAGCTGTTCTACTCCCATTATATTTTAGCCCTGTGAGGCATGACAACAAGCCCATGTAGCAGCAGGGGGGCAGCAATGAAATGGCACATTCTTGCTGGCTGTGCAAAAGACAAAAAGCAAAACCTTATCTGAGAGTGATCAGGCAGGGATTCTGAGAGAGCTGGACAGTGGAAATATGCTGGTTCCACTGCCAGCTCTAACTTAAAGACTCCCTGGAGTTGTCTGGGAATGGAGACACTATTCAGCTATTTAACTGCTCTGACAACTGAGCTTCACCAGGAATTCAATGGAGACAGGAGAACTGGGCTGGAAGCTCTTGGCATTCCCCGTAAGACAACTTGCAGAAGGCAGGCTCTCACCTGTTAGCTGTGGTTGTGCTGTTTGCTTTCTTAGCTGGGGCTTTCTTCTGTTGGGTTTGTTTTGGTGGCTGAGCCACCTTGGGTTTTTTCTCCTCCTCAGTTTTGACTTTGTGCTTTTCTTTTTCCTTTTCTTTATCTTTCTTTTTCTTCTCTTTTTCCTTCTTCTCTTTTTTTTTCTTTGGTTTGTTCACTGGTGCTTGTGACAATGCAGCTAGCTGCTCATGGACGGCCTTTAGCTGAGGGAGAACAGTGTAAAAACGAATCAGACTTCAAGGTAAGATAACTGATGCCTCCACATACCCTTCCTCTACATCCCAACGTGTAAGTATATCCAAAGTCACTGATCAAGCAGTCTAGTGACTGAACTCAGGAGACTTTGCTTGATTTTAAATTCTTTAAAAAAATGCAGTGCAACTACACAGAAGCTGACTCAAATGAAAACGTCATTCTTGTTTTATAGGGGCAAATATAAATTAAGCTTAATAGCTCCATCTAGAGTGCTGACAACTTGGCCTCTGGAATCTGGGTTCACTTCTTGGCTCTCCTACTAGCTTGCTTTGAGACACCAGATAAGCTATTTCATTAATGCTTCATTGTATTACGGCAGCACATGTAAGCACTGTAGCATCTGGCATTGTGTATCTGCACAGTAAGAAAGGCCACGGCTTAAGTGTTTGCAACCACAACAGTCAAAACAGCTCACTTCTACAGATGGGGTACAGGGGGACAGTATCCCACAGGAAGCTTGAGACAGATTTTGTTATGCCTGAGCTCTCATACAAAATGGGTGTCTGTTCTTCCCAGACCCCTAGTATTGTCCGCATCCCCATTCATACTCTGGGATCCCAGAGGGAAGCCAGAGCATCAGCACCAAGAACGGCTGTCTTGAAGAAAATGAACATTACATCAAACACGCACTTGCTTCACCACTGAGCGTTTTTCCCCTTTAGCCAGCAGAAGTGGAGACTTCTTTGCTGCATCGCAGCCTCGATGGGATTTTTAAGAACAAAATGAAACCCTTCCTCCTATGCCCTTTCTATTGCACAGAGACACACAGTGTGGCCGTTGCAATACCTGCTCCTGGAGCTCTGCCAGCCGAGTCGCTCGCTCTTCTTCTGAGTCCGAGCTATCCGAGTCGGAAGAGCTCTCCTCACTGCTGTGACTGCTCTCTGTGCTTTTGCTCACCACGGGTGCTGTTGGTGGAGGTGGAGGCGGGGCCTCTGCAGGCTCATCAGGCATCTTGGCGAACCTCATCTCAAAGACATCCTACAAAAAGGGGGGGGGAAACTGGTGACAAAAGGAGCCTCGGCCGCAAAGACCTCACTCTGGGCTTTTAAACACACAGACACCCAGCATGGGTCAGGGTCTTGCTGTACAAGTAAATAATAACGATGGGTATATTTTGTAAGCCCATGAAAATTCTCCCATTGCTATATATAGCAATGAATATAAAGTTTTAGGAGCAAACGTGGCATTGGGCCATGCCATGTGAAGAGCATATCAGTTCTGCAGCAGAGAACATGGCTCTTTCCAAGGGCTGGAAGAATCACCGAATCTCCCTTGTTGGTGCCAAGAGCGGATCCACAGTTGGATCTATGAACAGACACCTCAACTAAACATACTCTGGAAGACGCATTTGCCAACACCTTTACCTGAAGCTTCCTGGCCATCGCTACCACTTCGTGGTCTGGAGGATTGTACTTGTAACAATTAGAGAACATTAACCGAATATCTGCTGCAAAACCTTGTGCATCCTGGTATTCCCGACTGTCCATTTTTTTCTGCAAACAAACAAGCCAAAGGGAAAGGGGAGAAAAAGCCATAAGCAGAAGGCATTTATAGCAACTGCATGGAGGACACGTGCATCTTGGAGACAGCTCAGAACAGCCTCAAAAAAATCACATTTATCTAAGAGTAGTTTGATCTGGCTTATTGGTTCTTAAATAACATTCAGAGTTTCTGCTTTTTAAAACAAACACTCAAACACCAGACAACCAAAGAAGTTGATATTGCTCCATAACAGTTTAAACACTTTAAGATTCTAAATTTGGGTTGTTTTCTTTTTCTAAGTAGTACCATATAAATTTGTCAGGGTCCACATTCTACTAGAAAATAGAGTAATTTAGAAAAAGGTTTGCTAGATCAGAAACTAACAAGGATCATGGGCAGGAGTCAACAACCAACCAAGCTACAATTACAGGCGTACCTTAATCGTATATATCTACATGCTGCTTGAGTATTTTTGCCCTGTAAATCTGAAAGGGCAAAAAAGATCATGACCATCCAACTCTGACTTCTTGCTAACACAGGGCACGAATTTTGCTTGGCAATTCCTACAGCAAGATAGGCATTTACAGTGCATTTACAACACCTATGCTTGATTTAAAAGTCCAACTGATAGCAAATGGATACAGAATTCACCTTTTATGAAACTATTCATAATGTCACTTCCTACTGTAGTGAAGATAAGTTATCAGGAGCTAAATATTTGCAACTTGTTCCTTCCTTTTATTTTTCAGCTCTCACTTTTGTCCATTTCTCTTGCTGTTTGGGACTGAATGACTTGAGTTTAGAGAACAGTTTTTAGCATTCCTAGAACTTAATTGATTTTATGCATATATTACTACTACGTATAAAACCTTAGCTCCAATTACTCCTACCAAAGGGAAAAAGAAGCTAACACTAGATTTCATTTGCATTTAAAAGACCTGGGTTTAAAGAAATTCTCTATTTGCCAAGTGTTTGCAGGCCTCCCTTTTGTATGTCTTGTGCACCTGTATCCCCCAGTGAAGGGAAGGGACTGACTGGCAGACAGGCTGCAAATGTGATCAGGGAAGACACATCCCCCATCCAAGCAGAAAGCAGGGCTGCTCCGGGTCCGTAACCCACGCTGGAAGCCCTAACACAAGCAAAATTCCCATTTGTTCAATGGAAGCTACAGGTATTTCACAGCTACACGGTAGACCTTGTAACTATGTTGAAACACTACACTGAGTCCTAAAACTTTTTTTGTTGTGAATAGGGCAGAATTTCACCTCCAGGGATGCAGTTTCAGAGGGACCTGCAACGCAGGGTGGTGACATTCCTGTAGCGTTAGTCCTTGCACTGCTGCAGCCAGACATCTGTGAAACTTTTGTCACAAAACCTCATTCCCTTGGTGAATAAATTAAGAAACAGCCTGAGCCACAGCACAAAGGCAGAAAGGGAAATAGGTTTGTGCTTCTGCTGTCTGAAGGAGAGCTGGCCTTGTTTGAAAAATTGGCCTTGGTCTCAAGGCCAATTCCAAAGCAAAACATATGTTCAAACGAAAGGGCCCATTTATTTTAAAATACATCTTACTGCATGAAAGGCCTTTTTGATGCACTTATATTTGTTTGGCACACTCAATGGCTGATTACTGCCTAGGAAATACATTCCAGTGTCTGAGGCTTCACTTTCATCCAAACCCAATAGTTTCCTAGCCCAACAGTTTTAATCTGTGGATTTTTGTTTTGTGTTGTTTTCTTGTAAAGAATAATTAACTTAACAAAAGAAAAAAAAGGACTTTCAATTGGTGGACTGGAATATCTTTGGTTACAAATTCACTTTGAGATATCCAGCTGCTTAAAAAAAAAGTTATGACATTTACAACTGCAAATCAGGAGTCAAAGACAAGCAGGACTGGCAGAGATGCTGGGAGGCCAGCTAGTCCATTCTCTGCCCCACACAGTATCTACCACAGCAATCTTATTTTTCCCTCAGCAATCAATTCAACTCTTTAATATTCTTTAATATTCAGAAATTTGTTTCCTAATGTCTAACGTGTCTCTTGCTCTAATGTAAGCCTTGTCCTGCCCACAGAGGATGCAAAGAAAACTTTGTTCCCTCCCTTCTTGCAGCGATCTTTTACGTGTTTGAAGATCTAACATGTCCCCTTTCCATTGCATCTTCTCCAAGACTAAACTGGACATCAGTCTGTCCTCAAAGCACATGCCTTGGGCATGGCATCAGGGCAGGTGCTGACAAGGGCCACACAGGTCCAGCAATGTCAGCAGAGGAAATGCCATCTCTGGCAGCTACTGAGGACTCAGCTTGATTTCTGGAGGTCTACTTGCACCTTACAGAATCTGCCTCAACAAGAGCAGCTGCTTTGTGAAACTGCGGTTGTACTCTAAAATAGATGCAACTAAGGAAATCTTTAAAAACTCCCCCAAAGAATGTCTCCTTGCTTTCAAGATCCTTAACTCAGCTGCTCTGAAACCCCAGCAATTCACTGCAAGAAAATTAACCAGTGAGCGTAGTTAGATCCCCGGAGGTAGCGCTTTATTCCAAAAGTAAACACCTTGTATAAATCCTCTCGCATAGCAAGGACTGTTGCTTGTTTGCCACTGAGTAAACCAAAGGCAGAGACATCCCCATTGCTGCTGCTGTGACCCGGCAGCCAGAGGACGGAGCGAGAGGTGCTCCAGGTTCCCCCAGCTCCATGATGGGCCCAGCACCCTGCCTCCCCACGCCAAAGCTCCCCAGCATCAGAGGGGGACATGAATGCACTGCAAGCAGGCCCTGTCTGCCTGTGGACAGGGCAGCTGAAGCGCAGGGCTGCTACAGCTTCATAGCAGAGTGTTTCACCTACCACAGGGAATTAGGGCTGCTGCCTCTTAGTTTTTAAAGCGTAACCTGTGCCTCTGCCTCCCTCTCTCCTCATCCTTCCCTCTCTACCCCAAGTAGTTCTGCTTTTTCCCCCTCTGTGATGACTATCAAAGAATTGACGTGGAGATGAGCTCACTGATCCGTCCCTTCGTCTCTTCCCACTCTCAGTCCTAGCTCTGGCACAGCACTCCAGCACACCCCTCTGCTCCTGGCTCTGCAACAAGCTCAGCTACAGCCCCTCCACCTCTCACCTGCCACTGGCACAGTCACAACAGCCAACCTGCCTCCTCCACCACAGAGAAAATCTCCAAATCCTTCTGAAGCACACCTCTGCTGGGTGCACAGCCTGAAAAAAAATGCTCCTGGACATGAAGGATATTCTCTGAAGAAAATCAAACCTCATGTAACCAGAGAACCAAAGCGACAAGCCCCCAGGTATTGGGGAATCTATTACAGCGGCAGCAATGCTCATGTTTTACTTTGTCACATAATTCCTTCAAGATTAGTTTGAAGGCCACCAGTTGTGCTGCTTTACCCCAGCCATTGTCACTTGTTTTAGATTTCATTCTGCACCTTTCAGAGCCACAGAGAAAGCCCCTGACACTGGAGAATTACACTGCCTGCAAGCGGCAGGTTTCTGTTCCACGCAGTTAACGTATTATAGACTGCATCTCAGTCACACTATGATCTACAGGCCAAGAGCAATGATAATAAAACACTCCATAAAAAAACAATACCAGACAGCACTTCAAACAAGTTTATTAACAAAAATACTACCACATGGAAAGACAAATCCAGAGTCTTCACATACAAAAGACTCCACTGGGTCTGCCATTAACTTATCTCCAGTTTTCTGCCCTACACTAGTAAGGTACAAAGGGAGTATCACCTGCACTTGTAGAAAAAGGGCAGAGGTGTACACTTTTTAAAAGAACAAAGTTAGGACTATAAAGGGATTTAAGTGCGAAGAAGTCACCAACCCAAGAAATCACAGCTTTCCACCTAGGTTTTGCAGAATACAGCACAAAATCTCTTGCAGTAAGAAGCCACCTAACCACATGTGGAAAACACCAGCTTTGAGAGAGTCAAGATTTTACCCTCACCATCTCTAATCTTACTGCATTCACCAAGGGCTTGATCTGCCAGGCTGCCAGTATCCCTGGAGACCCACAGCATCCCTAGGAAGTCAAGGGAGCGTGACTGAGCTGAGAATAGGTCTGAAAGGACTAAGTTTACCAGCAGTCCCACTAAAGTCAGCACAGTAACTGAATGAGTTCATCTAGGACGTGATCATCTAACGACTTGTATTCACCAGACTAGTAGAGAAAAGGTTATCCATCGCACTTCCTCACTCATGTGGTAACAGAAAGAACCGCTGCACTGAGCAAGAGATGCTTCTTCCCATCTCAGACATTTCTGCGAACCAGACGTACTCTGAAACTCCTTTAAAGCTACTGGCCAGTTTATAGACTCTTTGAACAGATTTTAACATGCAGCCTGTGGTAAGCATGGGCAAACGTAACTGTATGCACAGTAAACAGAGCGTCACATAGGAAGGTTCCTGATGCCACCTAAGTACTGCACCTCTGATCTGACTTACAGAAAAACACCAGAAAGTCCATGTGCAACCTGTTCCTGCTCCCAGCCCACTCACTGGCATCAGAGGAGCAAGGCTGGACCCACTCAGCAGAGAAGGTGGTGACCCCTGGAAGGGAGCAGACCAGAGTGCAAGCGACCCTGCTTTCAGCAGGAGGCAGGCCTCCTCACCAACGTAAATTATCCATTAGCCTATGATCCAAGCCATGGGGACAGACCTCCAAGCTGGTGGAGAAGAACAACTCCAACGCAAAGTGAAGTCAGCAGACCTTGACAGAAAGTAATCTAATTAAAACAATGTACAAGAATTAAGTAGGCCTTCAGTACTGGGCACCCAACATCAGCGGGATGGTGATGCACTGCAGTACCAAAACTGAGGGGAGTTTCTTCCTTCCTCATCCATGCTCAAGACCAAGAGAAAATGGAAACTTACCCAAAAAACCACTGGGACCTTCCTCTATCAGCAGAACATTAGAGCCAGGCACCAGTGCTCCAGCTTCGCAGACTACCATGTTCAACCTAGCCCTTTCTCCTGCTTTTACCACTGTGTTTCAGGGTCCCTCTTCTTGCCTGCAGCTCAACTCACCCTTCATCTTGCCCTCTTCTCCTGCTAGGAAATTGCTGCAGGCCTTTAACACAGCTTGGCTTAATTGCAAGTCAAAAATATTGCACATTGCACTGGCTTTTGTGAACGAAGCAAGGGCACTGCAAGCTCAGGAGCAGAATGGTCTCCAGGCCTAGCTACACCAGAGCTTGCTTACAGTGCTTTTGCCAGCCCAGAGACGGTCTTTTCTGTACAAACGCAATCAATAATAATAATTAGTACTTAGATAGTGCCTTCCAGATATCTGTCCTCACAACAGCCCTGTGAGGTAGGTTAAGTATTATTATCTCCATTTTATGACTGGGAAAACCACAGCACAGAGCTATGGGGAAACTTGCCCAGAACCATAACATCAGAACAGCAGTTAAAACTCAGACACTGGTAACGCCTGGTCTAATCCTCAGTGCACAGACCAAGACAACTATTTTCTCACCACTAAATAATGCAACTAAAATACTCATAAAAATATTGCAGCTGTAGTAAGAACTCCTGCAGCAGCATGGCTGAATGGCATGGCACATCAGAGCATGACACTACTTCCAGGTAGTACGTAGGATTTGCCAAGGAACATGAAAGGAATCATGAATGCAGCTGCCCTTTTGTCACCTGGGCATTTAGACAATCCCAGGCATTGTCTCAGCTGGCAGCAAAACACTTCTTGGCATGCTAGTGAAAGCCAGCAGAAATACCTTAACTTCCTGCATATGGAAGAAAGTCTCACCTCCACCAACACCGATTCCAATGGCTGGCTCACAAGCAGAAGATGGGGACTAGAAAAACATGGCTTAGCTCCATGGATATTTAGGAGGGATTCAGAAAACCTCCAGTCTACTGGGAAAAAACACCTTGAACATCGGACCATACTAAGCTAAGCTCTTGAAGAGCCAAGCATGAACCACACAAGCATCACATTATTTCCTCCCCTCCCCGAGCACCAGGCGATCATCACGTTCCAGTTGGAATTGCTCAGCGTAAGCCTATCTGGACCACACATCATGCCAACAAGCAGGCAGGCAGCAGTTTCTGGAAATGGGATACTATCAATCGAATCCTATGAAATACAGCACCTCTTCTTCTCAGAGCGCAACACAATCCCAAGGACATAAGTTTAAATAGCTGGACTATCCACAAAGAGGAGAGGATGCCATTGTACAGTCTGCTTTGCAGGGCAGAAAAAAAAAACCAGATGTCCCAGCTTACAGGGGGAAAAAAAAGAGAGGGCAAGGAAACAAAATATAAAAATATCCAGATGATATCCAAACAGGTTCAGGTTTCTACCCATGTCCCTTCCCCCTCCCCCAGAAGAAGCCAGTCCTCTGCAACCAGAGGGCTGTGACACCCTGCAAAAGAGGTGGTAAATGTGGACGTACTTTAACAGTACTGAGATCCATGGGGTGTTTGATAATATCATGATAGTCATGTAATTCCAAGGCCTCTGCATCAACAGGCTTGTAAAAGGGCCATGCATAGGCTGCATGCTTCTTCGAGAGCATCTCCTTGAGAATGCTGTCACAGTACTTGAGGTGCTCAGAGAGTTTGCCCTTCTTCCCTGCATGCTGGGGGACCTCTCCATCTTCAAGGTCTTTCTTTGGTGGTTTGATGGGCCGGCCGCCGCTCTCCCGTCGCGCGATGATTTTGGCCTGCTTGGGGTCCGAGAGGGGCGTGGGTGACTCGCTTCGGCTGGCAGTGATCGCCGAGGTGGTGGGGGTTGTCGTGTCTGCTTTCCGCTTCACTCCCTTTTTCTGAAACAGCAGATGGACAGATGTTGTAAATACCTGCCCAGCTCTCGTGCTATGCTAGCAGAAACCTAGCACAGTTCATCCTTATTTTTGAGATGTGCCTGTCCTCTGACAGAAAACACAATTACTTCACTGGGATAAATGGGACTTGTGACTAGAGGCTTCAACACACAATTCAGTGACTACAACACGATGTATTACTACATGTCACCTGAGCCACAGTAACCAGTCATTTGCACGTCTCCAACCCAACCCCAAACGTGATGCAAAATGTGTTAGCTCTATGTATTTCACTGAGATTTAAACTAAGGACTCTTACCTCATGTTTGCCAAGGGAAAGGAGTGCGCCCAGTCGATTACTGCAGCTCAGCTGATGCATCATGACTTAGTAAGTGTCAGTAACTTAACCACATGTCTGAGTCCCCAGTGGCAGGATCAGGCTATAAGTTCTGAACCAAAGCATATTAATCACCAAAGACCCATGAGCCCTCGCTCCCTTGTATTTAGTGGGTGTGCTAAGATAGATTGCTTATTATGGACAAGAGCAAGAACTTAATGATTTTGCCTTAAGCAAATAAAACCTCTCTCACAAATTCAAGCTGTGACTGTCCAGTCATCTCTCTCTCATGCTCCCATGAAAGATTTATTTCTCTGGAGAGAGAGAGAGAGAGAGAAGGGGGGAAAAAAGTTCCTTGTGGAAATCTAAGGGAAATCTGAAGTAAATCCCAACAGAATTAATTTTGCAGCGTGTATTTGGCAAACTCACTACTGGCTTCATCCTTTTAAAATTACTTTGATTCTCAGAAGCAAGTTATTTGGACAGAAACTGAAGTATGAGACAGGCTTCTGAGGAGGACAGCTTAGCTGCAAGAAGATTTAATTTACAATTTCACTAGTAATTCCCAAACTATAGGGTTAAATAAGCAAAACAATTCTGCGGTTCTGCTGGTCCATGCAACCTCACATTAGAGAACACCAATACTGTTGTGGTTAATTCCCCAGTTTAGAAAAAACCCCAGCCTTCTCTGAGCTATGCTTTCATAATTTTTAAAGCAATACACAGCTTGCTAGGAAAATTCCAATTATCCAAATGTTTTCATTTACCCATAAATTAACACAGTAAATAGCAAAACATCAATGACAACTCCCAGAAGATTGCTCAGTAAGGAAGACAGAACTAATGCACCCAAAACCTGCAGGCAATAGTCTCCTCCAACTGGAGTGACAGGCTTGTCTTGAACTGGTTTATGGCAGAGAGGAACATTCCTAGTGCTGGAGTCTGCAAACCTTAAAGGAATAGTCCCAGTAAAATCAGGGGCTCAGTTAGAGGGAAGAGATGTTTTGGGCTATATGGTGCAAAATGGGGGAAACCTTCAACAGCCTTCTGGTTCATGAGCATCAGCACTGGCTAAGGCTATGGTCAGAGAGCTTGTAACTGAGCTGGAGCAATTACAGTGGACATCACCTCAGCTGGGGTGCAGTACAACTGGCAAAACTTTTCTCAACCCTCTCAAACTCGACAGCAAACACTTGTCTGAGCACACCCCAAAGGGACAACGATGGCCAGAGAGGCAAGGAGTCAAATGTGAAGAGAAGGAATGCACGTAACCAGCAGTGAGGGGATGAAAATAAAGCACTGCTTAGCAATATTGCCTTCTGAAGAGAAAGGGGTCGGGTTCTCCATTTACCTTGACTACCGGTGGCGTAGGAGGCACCACGGGCATTATCGGAGCAGCAGGCGGAGGGGGAGCAGCGGCGGGAGGGGCAGTGACAGGCGGGACATTAGCAGTGATGGTTGGCACAGGGGTGGCAGCAATGACGGGCGTCTGAGACACGGCTGGAGGGACGTTCTGGAACGGGGCCGGCAGGGAGACGGAAGACACGGCCACTGCTTGCTGCGCTCCTTTCAAACGACAAAGTGAAAACGCACTGCAATGTACTGATGGTTACAAGTGCCGACAAGACATTGGGAACAAAGTGACACTGGTGCTGCTGGACTGTGCCGTCACAGGCTTGGCAAAAGGCTCCCAGTCCAGGGCCACAGGAAGAGCACAAAGGACACGGTGTGATTTGCTTGGTGCTGTTACCCCAGGGGTCAACAAAAAATGAGAAATCACTGACCTAAGTCCTTGTACCATGAGCTTTAGGCCAGCCACATGCAAGCAAAATACTTCAAGCTTTGCACATGGGTGTGTGTCGCTCTGGGA
This sequence comes from Strix aluco, assembly GCF_031877795.1. Classification (NCBI taxonomy): domain Eukaryota; kingdom Metazoa; phylum Chordata; class Aves; order Strigiformes; family Strigidae; genus Strix; species Strix aluco. The sequence goes on from NC_133950.1 coordinate 12,196,535, forward strand.
CAGTCTTCACCCCTCTCATGCTCTCAGAGCTACCCTGTGCTCAGCAAAAGAGCAGGAGCTCAAGGAGAGGGAACGGAGGGAGATGGCTCTTCTGGACAGCTGCCGTCCTGCACCTCAACCTGGGAGCGTTTTTACTATGTATGACAAATGGTAACAACCACTTCCCTACTTCCAGCTAAACACCCAAGAGTCCAAAGCACTTCAGATTTGCCACAGAAGTTATACAACCAAAGAAACAGAGCTGGGAGTAGGGCCCAAGTCTCCTGATAGCCAGACCAATGTCTCTTACACTAGACCTGCACTGTTAAAGAACTGCTTCGTACTGTAAAGTTAAGGGGGACAAATCTAGTAATTAATAACCAAAGTAGCAATACTCCTCTAAGTTTCTATACCAGCTTTTATCAAAGTATGCTGAAAAGACACATCACAAATCTGTCTGAGCTTGAAGCTGTAACTCCATTTGGCACCTGAGATGTGGGAAAACAAAGAGGAACAGTTTACTTTCCCAGAGCAACAACTAAACCTTGTTTACAGAAAAAAATTCGCAACAGTTTAATTCAGCCCCCACAAGCTTCTTTATGAACTGTTTTACTGCACTTAGAGACATTTTAGTCCTAAATCCACTTAAAATCAACTCTAGGTAAGTTGAACTAAACTTAGCTTCTATTGATATGCAGTGGTCTACACAGCCTTTTTCAATGGCTTAAATCCTTTCTGTTGATCAAACTTTATGATGTTGCAACCATGCGTGCAAAAGAAAAAACGTTATATGGGGTTTAGGGGATTGGCAAGATTTGAGTCCAAGTCTCTGCTGGGTCAGATTTCTGCCAGGACCTTGGGTGAGCTGTATAAACCCAGGTCTACAAAGGCATTTTATGCCATGGTCTGTCACTTGCAGCAGACTGGCATGTCTAACTACCTTGCCTATTCTTGCCTTGATTTATTCTTTGCATACAGGAAGCAACAGCATTGTCCTCCCTGACTAAAGCGCTGCATGGATGGGTAAGTCACAGATGGCAAGATGTTTGTACGACAAATGCAGAGTGGCCTTAAGACAGACAAGCCCTGAAACACTGGGTGAACATTATCTAGACATCCCATGCTTTCCTCTCTACTGCTTTAACCATTAGACTACATGCTTCCTTCCCAGTCTCTTCACCATTTGCAACATCAGGCAGCTTGTAAGGTGGGTCAGGCCTCAGCAACAGGCTCACAACATTTAATGTCACTGGATGGGGTTAATACCTGCGCTCTGCGTGCCTGCTGACGGCTTGCGACCTTTGCCTTTAGGAACTGGGGGTAATAATTCGACTTCCTCCTGAGGCATCTGGGCAACCTTCTGCAGAAATATCTTCTCCAGGGCTTGGGCCATGAGGACGATGTCATCTGTGGGCTGCAGAAAGAAGAATACAAGCCCATGCTGCATCATCCACATATTAGAAGCAGACAGGTTCAAGATCAGGCTTTGAAATCCCCATCGACACTGCCCTTCACGTATCCAAGCTCCAACAATAACCAGAGTAGCTCTTCTCCCTGCTTGCGTGCTACCCTCCTGCTCTTCTATTCTGGTCTAGCATGCAATCATTACAGCCTCTAAGTACGCTGCACCCAGAGAGTTAGCAGGACTTCCAGTAGGAGCCTGAGAACTAGCATCCCGTGCAACAGCGTGGAAGCAGCAAACTGGAACAGATGAGCTGTCCTGCCCTGCTTGCCAGCAGGTCCAAGAGAAGAGTGTAAACACATACTCTGTGGCTCAAACTAATTAATTTGTTTATTTCAGCTTGTTTGCCAGTATGGGTCAATGATGACAAACCACTGCAGAAAACATTATACAAAGAATAGAGGCTTTTAACAACCTAACAAAACATCAAACAAGCCAAACCCAAAGTAATAAGCAGTCTAAAGGTGTGCAAGTATGGACGAGACATGGGCAGAGAAAAGAGTTATACTTCCTGAACCGCTCTCTGCTGCTAAGAGGTAGTATTTACTGCTAGACAGCCCATGTAACACACAGCATTAATACCCCACAGAACACCTGCAAAGCACTGCGTAAACTGTAGCTCATCTCAAAGAATTCCTAACTGAAAATAAAAGGAGTAAAAACTTGCTACATAACCCCAGAACAGAAATCTACCTATAATTAAAAGGCACATTTGCCATTTTAACTAGTCTGGGGGAAGAAAGACACAGCACAAAGACAGCTTTGTGCATTTCAAGTAATGTGGTTGCAATTAGTGGCATTTCAAATCCTTGCAAGGAGGGCCCGGAGCGCAGTGGAGCTGGCCCTGTTCAAAACCTGCACTGTAACAGTTGTAGGTGGGGTCTTTTCTAGGCAGCGCCCCAGCTAAAGGCTTGTCTGGGCTCTTTACCTTGTTATAAATGTAACAATTTGTAAACATGGTGTTGAAATCCTGCATACATTCACTGGCACTCCAGTAATAGTTATGTTCCAGGCGCTTCTTGATCGTTCCCATGTCCATGGGGTTTTTTATTATTTTGTGATAATCCTGTTGGAGAAACAGGAAAGACATTACATCTCCTGATAGGCAGTGTTGTTCACACCTCCCTCTAGTCCCAGCTTTCTCCTCATTCCCCCTCCCAAGAAACACATCCCCAGATTTTTGTGGAAATTGTAAGTATCACCTTTGCTTTCATTTATTTTTCTATTTTGTAGCCTTTATCATTACTATGAACTTGACTACAAAGCACGAGAACTCCTTCCACCACCACCAATCTTCCCCAGCTCCCCCAAACACATGCTTAAACACACACACACAGAGCTACTTGGACATTACCTGCTTTTTGTAAGGACAGCTGAACTGGGAAGGCACTAAGTAACACGTAGAGGAAAAGATGCTTTCTGAGCAGCTGTCCCTGGAAGCTGTTTGCAGCCTTCATACCCCTTACAAGGCTGTAGGTGCCACTTTGGATTGTGCCACAGAGTGGAAGGGTACCACACTTGACAGCTGGACTAACACCGGAGCGATGTGCTTCGTGCTCACGTGGGACCAGGAGTTGGGGCAGCAGGGTCAACACCAGCTTTGGCAGGGTGTTCAGTTTAATGGTGAACTGGCTGCAATTTGGGAAACAGCATTTTTGCCTCCCTTTTTAAAAGGCTGCCTCTGGCACTTACAGAAGTTTATCAGTGCCAGCACTGGCTGACTGTGCTAAAAGCTTTGGTCTCTCTTTTATGGGCATTTCAGCCCTTAAAAGGCTTTCACATGTTAACCCAGTTTCTTTCTGGGCTGGACTCAAGCATCTGTAGAGGCTGTGATTAGCCTGGAGACACTCTAGGTATATGCAAGGTTATACACCATAATTTTCTCATTCTGGAGAAGAGCAGCAAGCCCTCTCGCTGCACGTGCACACGAAGCCACGTACAGCCACTGGCCACTCTCTGAGCCCAGCCCTCAAGTGTGATCCGAGATACCAATATTTCCAGGCAAGCCACACTAGGGCAAAAAGGCAATCCTGCTGGCTACCGGGCTTGTAGAGATTTAGGCCACATGTGAAAAACAACTGTTCTTCCAAAAACTCCTCCTTTAAATTTTCTGATAACCTGCCCTAAAACCACCTCAAAATGCCTCACTGAGAAACTAAATCCACAAAAAGAAGACACAAAGGAGCACAGACCTAGAGAAATATTATACAGGCGTTAAGTATTTTACTCTCTTAGCTAGTCCTTTAAATAGTACCCATCAACAACATTACAGAGTTCAAAAGACTCCTGATCCAGTCCATAAAATTGGGTTATAAGCTGCCGTAACTGGAGCACTCCTGACCTTACATCCCAGAACCATGCTCTCTTGAATCCTACATACAACCCTCTTGCTCAAAGCAGCAGAGTTAGTTTGCAATGGGCTGCCTGGCTGAGCATACAACAGGGTGGACGTGTCTGTATTTAAGTGAAGCAGGTGGGTAGGGGTACACCTCCACTGCTGAGTTTTTACACTTACAGGACCCCTCTGAAGAGGTGAAGAGTGTCCTGGTTTCAGCTGGGATAGAGTTAATTTTCTTCCTAGTAGCTGGTATAGTGTTGTGTTTTGGATTTAGTTTGAGAATAATGTTGATAACACACAGATGTTTTTAGTGGTTGCTAAGTAGTGTTTATAATAACTTAAGGATTTTTCAGTGTCTCATGCCCTGCCAGGAAGAAGGCTGGAGGAGCACAAGAAGTTGGGAGGAGATACAGGCAGGACAGCTGACCCAAACTGGTCAAAGGAATATTCCATACCATATGACATCATGCCCAGTATATAAACTGGGGGGAATTGGCCAGGAATTGGCTGCTCGGGGACTGGCTGAGCACTGGTCAGCAGGTGGTGAGCAATTGTGTTGTGCATTATTTGTCTACCTTGGGTATTATTTCACTCTCTTTTTGTTATCTTCCTTTTTATTACAATTATTATTATTCCTACTATTATTCTATTTTATTTTTATTTCAATTATTAAACTGTTCTTATCTCAATCCACAAGTTTTGTTTCGATTCTCCTCCCCATCTCACTGTAGGGGTGAGGGGGGGACTGAGCAAGTGCGCGGTGCTTAGTCGCTGGCTGGGGTTAAACCACAAGAGTGTGTGGCTCTGTTCCCTGGAAGAAAGCAGCTTAATAAACTTTGGTCATTTATGAATAACCGGGCTATATCTTATACTATCTGGTCTGAGACGGGGTATATATCATCAGGCACAGGAGGCAGATGGGTAAATGCAACTGTTCTGTTCTTTCTGCTTCTAGTACAGCATTTGAAAATATCTAGATCCACAGTATCCTTGGTAATCAGGCTTCTCCTGTCTTCCTCAACACTGAAGTCAGTGGCCAACCCAGGAAAGTCTATTGAAAACACAAGTTACATTAACCCAATGCCAAATTGAGAGGAGAGTGGGCTTCAAGACTCTCTCAAATTGGGCAGAGGTGGCACAAGGGGTGAAAACACAAAAATAAACAGAGGTAAGCTACAAAGCACCATGTTTCAGTTGCTCTAAGACAGTTTTTGCCTGCATGCTCTTCTCTTCCCTCCCTAAGTGAGAAGCAGTTTTCTCTATCAGACACCCGTACCTCTCCAGCTCTGAAATTCACCATCTTCTAAATTTGGTAAGTCTAAGAGCATTCAAGGAAATCCGCAAAAGCATTTTGATCCAGTGATCAGAAGACTGTTCTCACCAACACAAAAGCCTTCTAAGAACCGAATAGCGAGCAGAAGATAATAGATACATACCGGCAAATTCAATTTAATTGCATCAACAGGTTGGTAGAAAGGCCAAGCAAACTGATGCTTCCACAAGGTCTTTACCACAACATTTTGCATATATTGCAATTGGTTGGTCTTCCGGCCAGGCTTATTAGGATTAGTGACCTCCGGAGGCGGCGGATTCACAGGGCCCTGAGGAGCCTGGATTGCTGATGTGACTGTCGACATTTTCCTGCTCTTGTTCTCACTCGCTGTCACAGCAGCAGCAACTGGGATATTTTCTTTCTTCCTTTATGCTCCCTGAACGGGACTGACATCCCATTTCCAGGGTCCAATCATACAACCTACATCAAATGAGAGGAAGAGGACAATGTATAAATACAGATCCTTACTTGAAGTAGGCATGTTAAGACACTTCTGTTGAGTGTCTGAGCTTAGGCTCTTTACCCCATCTGCTTCGTTCCCTGTAACACACTTCATCTTGATGACAGGCACAGTTCAAGACCCAAGAGACAGTGGAACAGCAATTCCCAAATTCAAAGTCTGCAGAGAGCCAGTAAGCTTCACAGGACTAGTTCTTGCTTTATCTGGCTCAGAGAGCATCTTCGTGCAAAGAAAACACATGGGGTAGCATAAGAATACAGTTAGGAAGTAATGCAGAGACTCCCATGAATGTGCTGATCCAAGCTAGTAAATCCATAGCTTGCAGCTCCATCTAAACTTAACTGCATTGTCTCTAGACCCATGCCGGCTGGCACTGAGTCAGCTTACAAGTCTCTACACTGGTGCAACGGTTAGTCTAAAAGCCCATGATCAAGAGCAGACGACAGCTGTCAGAGGCCCTCGATCCAGAGAGATGAAGAAAGGGGCAGAGGGAGGTGTGGTGAACAGTTGAGAATGAAAGGTGGCACTAGAAACATCCTAACTTAAAGTGATCTGCACTTTGAATCTCATAATTGTCTTACTGTGTCCCTTACTACATGGACCTGACTGGGCTCTCAGTTTCGTACGGAAGTCTCAAGATAGAGGTTTGATATAAATAATAACTGGTATTATATCCCATGATCTGGCTAAGAGAGCACCGTCACGCTCTCTCTTAAAGGCACACATGAAATACAGAAGAATACACAAATTGCATTATTGTATTCTATTTTTTCCCCAGCAAACTGCAGGGAAAAAAATGGTCAAGTATCACTGTGTCTTGTATACCATATGGTAAACAGCTTTGCTATATCATCTTCCATAAACATTTGATATTTCAATTCACATCAGGACTGCAGCTACTCTTCTCATGGCAAACAGACCACAATCACTTTCCAGAGGCAAATTATTTCAAGTATGTTCAGAAAGGCACACAAATACTCTCACTGACATATGCTTCTTGGTTTCACAGAGTAACATGAGCAGAGACAAAAGCTGCAGTAATACAGGAAGGAGAGACATCCTAGGAAAAAAACCAAAAACCTCCTCTTTGATAGATCCCTAACCATCTCTACTGAGTATCTGGACTAAATATAGAACATCAACTTACCCTCTGAGTTGCTGATTAGATGACAGCAAAAAGTAAACACATACCTAATTTGGAGGAATTTTACAAAAATAGATGTGTACAAACAAACAGATCTGCAGCACAGAGGGATATTTAAATTAATCAGTCTTCTCAGGCCTGCCCAGGTAACGGAGGCATTTGCATTTTGGAGGCCAGCTGCTGTCCCAGCAGCTCCAGAACTAGGACAACATCCAGCACCCTGGTGTCGTCATGGCACAGGGAACCACACCATAAAGCAGCCGGTGCCCTGGGTGCCACAGTTGTGAGGGACAGCCCAGTGCTCTGGCCACTGGGTGCACCTTGCCATGGACCAGTTTGGTTTGGCTCACAGGTGTTCTTGGCTCTAGAAACCAGATTTGGGTTTGTTTGGGGTTTTTTTTAGTTATAGTTGATTTTTTTTTATAGTGCTTCTATGGAAAATTATTGAAAATCTAAAAACAAACCCATATGTGAGTACACTTGCTTATGTTTGCAGACAAGACCAGTTATGACTCTGCCACCATCCACTCACGAGACCCATTATATTCCAAGGATGCAGGAAAAGCACCAGACAGCAGTAGGACTTCCTTGTGCCATGTATATGGCACAAGTCTAGATCCAGAACCAGGCCTCTGGTCCCTATTCTTTGATAACTCAAGAGCCCAGCTTAGTAGTTCAAAAAGGACTAGTGTCTGCTCCCCAGCCCACTCTCATCTGATCGTGCTGGTCGTGCTCCTGTTGGCAGGCAGGGTGATCACCAAGCAGCCAAAAGGGATGCTGGCATCCTCTGGGCAAGGAATTTCAAAACGAGGATGTTATTTGGGATTTCAGATTTGGAAGAAACTGGGGAATCATTTTCTTGTGATTTTCCATCAACTCACAGCAGCAGCTGAAATATTGCAAAATGCAATCTTCAGATCAAGGGGTGGGGGAACAGACACAGAACTAAAAAGATAATTTGGAAGTTTCACTCAGTCTCCTTCTGGACAGCTCTCTGCATGGATGTCAGACCCCAAGGCCTCCGAGCAACATCCATCATCCAAGTATATGGAACGCTGACTGCAGGCCCCTGGTGACCACCACTGAAGCATTTTGTTTGCTGTCATCTTGATTAACAAACTGAATCCAATGCAAGGACTGATGGGAAATAAAATGCCCACAGAGAGCAACTCCTGCTGCTACAGAGCATTTCAGTCACAAGTTTGAAACTACACAGTGTAATCTTAAGTCTTCCCTTTAAATAACCTCAGGTTAAATACAACAATTCTCTTTTAATTTTAATTTCCTGATGTCCTCCTACCTCTCAAACTCGATTTGATAAGCATTTTTTAAAATTAATTTTTATTAAATCCTAGAACTGTAATTCAAAAAAATACAGATCTAGCTCCTGCCTCTCCCAGACTGCTCCTCTGACCTTAGCCAAGGCATTCAGTATCTTCACACCACAGCTCCTCATCTGCGCCACGGAGATAGTAGTAGTTCCCTTCTGTCTGCATCTGCTCCACCCAGCTAGTCTGCAAACTCTCTGGGACGTGCACTGCCTCTTCACATGCACATGCTGATCATCAAGCTTAAACAAGGCTTCTACAGTTCACATAAGAGAGGCATGTAACAGTCATCAGTGACACAACTCAGAAAGGATTTTAATTAAGAACATTACCAAAGGTTGGAGGGGCAGAATCACGGTTGCCAACTCAGCTAGTCCTCTGACAGCTGATCGCCTGTAACTTGCATGCTCCAACTCACTGGTTACTACAACCAGAAGTGGCTACAAACCCCAAACCTCTTAGCAGCACTGTCATTTAAATGCTGGATCCTGCAGCTGAAAGACAGGAATAGCTACCTGGGCTATCTCAACAGCACTGGAAGTATCTGTTCCTGGCATAAATACAGCTTTAATGTGCATATGCCTCACTGCACTTTTTTAACCGTTGGTCCATCAGCTTCCTCATAATTTGCTGGGGAAGCTGCTTTGACAACAGATTATTCGTTAATTTTTAAAGCAAAAAATTTCTTTCTACATCCATTCTTTTACTTCTAAAGTTTCAAAATAATATTCTTTTTAAGAATGTAAAAAGCAGGATTGAAGAATCTGGAAGCTGAGGGTGCAAATGCTTTGGAAATGTCCAGAAGTGTAGGGCATTGAATTCAGAGAGGCCATGGCCCTGCTTTAGAAATGTACTAGTTATCAGACCTCATTTATTAAATGAGGAAAGCAAGGGGCATGACCATCTGACATCCCAACTTACCACACAAATTGTCCAACACAACACTTAAGCAGTCTCACAAAGAAAAACAAGCAAGCTTACACAAATTGTCCCATAACTACAAGTAGAATCAAAATACGCAGCTGTAGTCTAAGCACTTCAGCATCTACTGAAAATGCATTACTATCAATAATTATTTAAACTATAAGGAGCCCAGCTGTGCACCAGGACATCACTGTACAAGCCTAGAACAAAGACTGCCAAAACCAGGCTTGGCACCTTCCAGCGAGGGCCTAAAGGTTGGACTTTTTAGCCCTGGAGTAATAACTTCTTAAATTTAAATTTTTAAATTACTAATTATCCTGCCCCTCAGACCTGTAATGTTCAAGTAACAGAAGCTGTTCTTGATTCCTCTGGCTGCACATGCACAGTTTTGATATGACAAATTTAAAGTACACCCTTTTGCTGTCATACATGACGAGCGTACACTGCTTCCCACATTGAGCATTTCTCTTCCTTCTTACTCATCCCAGTCTGAGATGATAATTAAAAGCAAAACCCAAACCCAAACTCTCAAATAAATCTTGCTTCTCTGGAGTTTCAGTCTGTCCTTTTGAGCTAAGTTGCAACCTCAGTGTGGCATCCAGCAAAGCTATGGGGTTTGGCACACCCCTCAGCCAAACCAGTCATCAAAAAAACCCAGCTAAGTTGGAAGGATTTTTTTTTTTTTTAAACTTTTCTTTCATTGAGCTGCTTGCATGGGTCAATCAGTGGAGAGACAGCTGGCATGGAGAAAACATGTTAATAATTCCCTGTACTAGCAGAATAACATTTTACTCAGCTGATGCAGCCCACAGACTGTCTGCAGTGGTGGAGACTATTTTAAAAGAAGCTATAAAGCCCCATGAAATGTGCACTGTGCCAGTAAGCCTGCTGCTTCAGCTAACGGTTCTGCCACTTCCTTTGGCAGTGCCGAACATTTAACGGATGGCTCACTCCCTTGCTGCTGTTCGTGCAGTACAGGATGGTATTTGTTTTGATTGCAAAATTAGAAGGTAGCAAGCTTTATGTTAGCATGTGAGCTCAACAACTTTTTTTTTTCCTTGCTATAGTGTTTCTGCATGGTTACTTGGACACTGATCAAAAACTGGTGCAATTCCAGCCCAGCCAGAAACAGCAACATAAATCTTCCCATCAGGGAAAATTATCAAGTTTAAGAGATGTTCCTTGACCTCATCTTTACCTCCATGTTATTATTTGCATTACAGTAGCACATGGAGGCTGTGCAGAGACCAAGGTCCCTCAGCGCTCAGCACTCTGCAGACACACAGTAAGACCCTGTTCCTACCTCGAAGGGCTGGCGCTCACAACACACGCTTCACACCCTGGTGAAGTGACCTGCCCAGGGCCACCCAGCGAGCCCGCGGCAGAGCCGAGAGCAGAGCCCTGAACCCCGGCCAGTGCCTGGCCCTGGTTTCATCAGCCAGCCCGTCAGAGAAACAGCACCTCTGAAGCAACGCTCCTCGCACAGGCATGAAAGGCAGTGACTGAGCCTTTCTGACAGTAGGATGGAGCCAGCAGCTAGAACCACACTGAGACAGCAGGGCAGCTGGAGCAGGCATCCTCACACTGCTACTCCAAGCACTACTCCCCCACATAGGCTCCTTGCAGCCACCAAAGCAGACGCTTGGTCCCTTTTTTCCCCCCAACAGCAGCAAGAGCTGGAAGCTTGGTCAGATTTGCTGCCATATGCTACTCCCCATCTCAGAGAAGCAGCAGGCTTATGATCATTTTGCCCAGACTTTCTTGCAACTGCAGGAGAGGTTTAGCACACTACTACACCTCAACACGACCTTCAAGTCAGGTAAGATTATTAATTGAGGGTTGTGCCCGTTTCATTCTATGGCTGTAGAAAGTAAGGGCTACATCACCACTCCTCCAGGCTCCTCAGAAGGAAACAAAGCTGGTGGATGTCCTCCTTTTCCTCCTACTCTGCCTTCCTCTCCCTTCACAGTCCCATATAGGAACTGAGCTGCAGGCAGCTTTCACTACCTCCTAACTCTATGTCAGCAGGGATGTTCTCTTCAGACTCAAGGGATCTGCGATTTGAGACCACGACTTGAGGACAGATGAGTTGCTTTATCAGCCAACACCGTCTTGGCAGACACACACATGCTATACACAATATGCCACTCCCTCAAGACTTGGGGATGAGGCATTTGCACTTGGCTTCACTGCAGGAAATGGGAATTTGGCTTGAGTGCCCCTATGGTACAATGCAGCTTTGCACTCTGACTGTCCATTCAGCTGTCCTCGTCTCCCAAATCATTAATTCCACACATCAGAGATTTGCTTTTCACGCATATTATTTTCAGCACAGCCCCAACAACATCCTGAGACTGGGAGATGTAATTGTGTCCTTAACTTACCTCTGCATGAGGGAAAGAAAAAGATCACAGAAGATTAAGTCAGTTCCTTGGCTTTTGACTTGGTTAGTTTAATGCTCATCAGATTATGCAGACGGACTTCCCACCCTTGGTCTCTCCTCGGCTATTATAAGAGCAGGTGTTTCCTCAGTAAGGAGCCTGTGGGCTCCTAACCAGTAGATAAGAATCAGCCAGAAGTAACTGGCAATTTCAAGGGCCTTCAGTTCTGATAAATACTCAGTGCTCCCTGTAAATCACTTTACGCTTTAGGATGTCTCACATTGTGCCTTCAAACTCAGGGGTACCCAAAAGTCACTTTATCTCGACTATAAAAGTACTGGGGAGTCCTATAAGCACCATTCTAGGCGCTTCAAATAATATGATGGTCTTTCTGATAATCACAGGCCAGAGTATTTCTCTCCACCAAGTTGCTAACGCCACAGGAAGCACCTTCTGATCAAGTCTGAGCAAGAATTTAGATGCATGTCACATACCTCCTGCAACACACAAATCATATGGGGCTCAACTGCTTTCTAAAGGCTGCAGTTTCAAGCGCAGGGAGTGATGTTTCACACTATAACAAGTTCATTTTCATAGCTTTGAGTTTGCTTTTGAGAACAGCTTAAGTAACTGGCCTCAGCAATGGATTAGGTATGGTTGATCTTGTTTTGGATCGGGGAGAAAGAAATGACCTCTGGACATTTCTTCCAGCCCTACTTTTTGTGGTCCTCTGAAAACATGGAGGCAAATTTTAACTTGGACATATGTTGGTTTTGTGCAAGCTCTTGAATTACGTAGTTTTGTTAACAAGGAAGGAAAAGTGTGAGTGGTTAAAGAGCTTACTCTGTATTGGATTCCTGACAGCAAGAGCTCAGCCACCTTTGAGACCTGACTCTGCAGTAAGGAACGGACTGAGATGTCTGAAATAAAGTGAATTGCACTTGTAAAAAATCTCATAGGAAGTACTTCAGCAAATTAACTGGGTGACCTATAACGAAAATGTTAACAAATGCTTAGCTGTAGCAGTGGAAATAAGCATCTATGAACAGGTTTCAGAGCATGTAGAGCAGCTGGTGGCTTGCACATCACCACTCTCAGAAGGCAGAGTCAAATCAACAGGATGGGAACGGGTAGGTACTTCACGGGAAAATGCCAGTGGTTGTGCCTCTCACACAAGATACATCAATTACACCTTTATGGCAGTGGGGAAAAAAAAAAAGTATTGGGCTGTTTCAGCCTTCATTTTCGTAAGAGATCTGGCACAGAAAGGGAAGTGTTTGGGATAATCACATGCCTGGGCAGAGTTCTGATCGTGCCAGTTCTTCCTAGAGGGGAAAGGTGGAGATGCAATGAAATCACCTTGCATGACCCACAGGGTTGAACCCACAACACTTCATAATCAGGGGAAGAGTCGGAGGGAAGCCAGACAGCACCCAATCAAGGTTTACAGCAAAAGGAGAGAAGGTGAACCTGCTTCAGAGAATATACTCCCTCTTATCTAGTGCACTGCAACACATTGAATGCTTATTTGGCAATTTCTGGCACTTGTAGGGGTTACTGAAGTCCCCCAAAAGCCCATGTGCAGCAGAAGCCCTGCAGCCTTGGACATTAGGCAAAAAGGAAGCGCTGGGAAGGTGCTGGCACATGGCCACATACCATACAAGCTCCCAACACGTCAGGAGCAGGATGGAGGGGGCTGGGGACCTAAGGGAGGCAGGAGCATGGCTGAAGGCACATTGGATGGTACAAACCACAACAGACAGCAACTCAGTCCTCACCTGTGATTCAGTAACCACTTCAAGCCCCATCCTGCGAAGTGCTAAGAAACTTTCCCCTCTCTATAAGTTGCAGAGTTTCTGCGGCTCTCCACAGAGGGTTTTGCAGACTTATCACTTACAATATACAACTAATTGGTCAATCAAGATAAAGCTCTTTCTAAGGAAGGTTTAGGCAAAGACAAACTCAAGCTCTCCACACTTTCTGGTTCCTCTACATGGGTCAACCCCTTCTTCAGCTGCCTAGTAGGGAGAGATAAAATGACAAAGGAGGTTAAGTGCTAGATATCTGGGGCTGGAGAGTCTATTCAGACTGATCAGACTCGTGGGTGCTCCTATTGTTGCAGTTACAATAGCTATGATAGCTGATCTAGTCAGTACTACCCAGCCCTGAAGATACACCCTCTCACTGCAGGGTTGCTGCAGAACAGGATCCCAGCTAGAGAAGTCCCATTGTACAAGCATAAGGGCTGCAAGACCATGCAGATCTTGTTCTCTTTCATCACATTGCCTAAAATGCCACAAAAATAAATTGCAGCCTAGTGAAGAAGAGGAATCTCCATGTCTACAAGAAAGTTGGACAAGGAGGGGGAAAAAGTTTGATGAACCCAAATTCAAACCTTGCTGACAGGCATAGCAAAAGACTCTACAGACTTGGTCACAACTTCAGACTGGCCAATTTTGCAAACTCAAAACTGGCATAAATGCTGTCTGCTCAATGCTTTCTTTGTTATTCCACCTCTCAATGTTTCTAGTATAATTATCACTTTAAATTTCACAGATGGACAGAATCTACTTCTCCACCTCTACTCACCCCTGCTTATGCATTCAAATCCACACTTCAATCAGAACTACAAATCCATTTGCTCACTTGGGTTTGAACCACAGTCACCCTTTATTAGCATCCTTCAATGTCAGCATTCCCAACTGCTCTGTAAGTGGGAGACTGAAACTGTGATGGCCTGATGTGGTAACACGCTCAGTGGCAGGGGAGTCTCTGGGTTCCTGCTTGCCCAGCCATCAGGCAATACTGCCACAGTGCACAAGGAGCACAGCAGGAAAAGTCTCACTTGCTGAGAGCTGCTAAGAAGAAAACATACATCTGAAAGTCCAGGAGCAACAAGTACATCCTGGACGCACCACCAAAGCGACAAGCAAGCAGGCTGAAGCTGTTAATCATTTCAGTACTGGATGATGAACAGTCTTAACCTGATACTTAGTGCCTTCGGCAGAAGTCAGCCGAGGGTTCCTTTTGCTTATTTTTCTTCAGGAAGCAAAAGTGGTGGAAAGAAACAGATACAAATACTACTGAGCAGATAAACTGGAAGAGAAAACAGGCAGCTAACCTACACCCTGTGGGAGAAAGCAAAGCATAGAGAAAGTCAGGGAAAGAAAGGAGGAATGAAAAGAGTGAGGAGATAGGAAGGTAAAGCTTCCCATTTTATGCAGTTTGAAAGTGTGATTGACCACAAGCCTGCTGTTAAATGTGCATACATACTCACTCTACTTTTCAGAACTACAGACTAGAGGAAGGGGAGAGAAGCCCTGGCATGGTTCATTCAGGCTTGGTCACGAGTATTAAATGCAGCAACACACAGAAAGGACCACCACACGCTGTATGAGGACAGTACATGTTGTAGGAGACTGCAACCTCTGCTCATGACCAGACATTGCAAGTGGGATGGGGAGATGGAATAAAATCTGGAGCCTGATTGCTAGGGCAATGAATTGACAGGTTAAACACCTCAACCATGTTTCACCATGGATGTGCCTAGACACCAACTGCACTGTGACCAAGAGGCTCACTGCCCTGACTAGGACCAAGCACAGTGCAGCATGCAGAGTTCCTGCCCTAAGGAGTGAGCAGTCCAGACAGGCCAGGGAAGAGGCACAAATTGGTAAGATGTAACAGTCTTAAAAAGAAAAAATAATAATAATAGTAAAAAAAAAAAATCACAGTGCAGGTCAGCACCACAACCCACCTCCTTCAAGGCTCTGCCTCCTAATTCCCCTCTGTTCACCTTACAGCCTGTCTTCTCCAAAGCATGACTTATGCAACATATGATACTACTGTCGATTTATCCTGTGACTCCAGAAATTGGTTTTGCCAATTTCTAGTTATCAAACCATCCTTCAGTTAAATTATAAAAAATCCAAAACAACAGAAAACACATAGTCTGGCACTGACCCAAGTTTCAGATCATACGTGCATAACAGAAGCATTTAGGTACACCCATTAAAGCATAATGTGGCAACACCCGCACAAGCTTCAAAACTCCTAATGGGATTATTGTACGTCTACACCCTCGCAGGGTTCTCCTTCTGCTTTTTAAAGAATGTGATCTGCACAGTTAAACATTTGTGCTCTGAAAAAGAGAGTCTGCCCTTCCCCTTTTTAATCGGCATATGGTGCTCTGTGTACTTTTACAGTACAAGAAAAAAACCCCTCAAACTCACTCAATTTGATTCAGCATATAGTGAATAAATTACACAGTCTTTCCACGACAGGTTTTGTCATGATTGTTTCTTCTTCTGCACTTTGATTTCCAAAACAAGAGATTACTGGACACAAAACATTTTGAAGAAAAGGCAAAAAACAGAAACAAAAAAACATGAGCTCAAATACTTCCCTGCTGGGCAGAGCATCTCCAAGCTTCTGCTATACCTACAAAGAATTACAGAAAAGACAGCTACAAAACAGCATGCTGACACCTCAGCTCAGCTCTTGACAGCCCATGCTGTAGGCTTGTCAGTTCCCCACTTGTAAAATAGGGATATGAATATTTCCACTACCATCTACAATTAAAGTCATTAGTCCTTTCCCATGCATTTATACATTAATTCCTTCTCAGTGTTACGGTTATACCAAATTTTAAAGGGAAAAAAGCAAACACGCAAAGGGACCTATATTTACAAGGTGTTCAAATACCATACCTTTGGTTTCTGGAAACACTTAACTGTTCTTTACTAAGTACAACGCTAATTGTCATCTGAAGAAACTGCAAAGCTAAAACTGCCATCTGCTTTATCCCTTTCCCCATACTGCAGCACTCTTTAAACACGTTTCTGAAAGATAAACTACAACAGCCAAGAGGTCCTTCATGACACCTGTCAGGGAGGGGGGGGTTAAGATACAGCCAAATTCCACTTCCAACTGAATTTAAGAGGCTACATGTAACAGGAAGACTGCCCCCTCTTAACGAAACTAAAGTACAAAACGTATTCTGAGCAAAGTATAAAATACAGAGACCTTGCAAATAGCATTCAACTCCTATGTATTACCTATTTAAAGGGTTGTTTTCTGCTCTGGGTAC
Source organism: Strix aluco (assembly GCF_031877795.1). Taxonomy (NCBI): domain Eukaryota; kingdom Metazoa; phylum Chordata; class Aves; order Strigiformes; family Strigidae; genus Strix; species Strix aluco. The sequence goes on from NC_133950.1 coordinate 12,212,973, forward strand.
CTAATAACCTACACTGCAATTCTCCCTTACAGCACCAGTACCGCATGGCCATAGATCAGCATCATTAATATCATTTACAAGTGCTACAGATGTTATCCTTACAGGCAGCTCCATGCAAACATCGACAGAGAAGACAGACTTCTAATAAACAGACACAATCCGTATGTTAACTTGTTAGAAGCATTTCATAGTACACAGCAGAACCATCGAAGTGATTCATTAAATACCTTCCTTCCTCAACAGACTTCCCTTGCACACTTCTCATGCTCCAATGCTTTCTCCTACTCAATTTTTAAATTTATTTTTATATATTAAAATGATTAAAGCTACTATTTTGAAAAAGAACAAATTTGTTTTAGGACAAAAAGCATTGCAAGCGTAGTAAGAATGGATGAGCTGCCACTGGTTTAAATCATGCTCTGGGTTTACAGCTACAGCGCTGCAAGTTTCCCATGCAAAGTCTACCTAAATCAATATATGACAATCAAGTCAGTTTAAGGGGATGAGCAATGAAATGGAAGTGATTGAATTACCATGACATAAATATACTACTTGTTAGCTGAGCCACAGTAATGTTATACTTGGTAATGGGGCAGAGTAAGTACACCCAGCCACCAAGTTCATTATTACAGCTTAGCTGCAGAGGAGCAGTAACTTACGCTGCCGGAGCCCTCCCTTTGATGACCACCACTCATCCCCTACGCACGTTCTCCTAAAAGGGTTGCACTGACTTAGCTTTATGTTTCCAAACCGATTTAAGTGCCATTGAACAAGCACACTGCCCCAGAATAACTCCATGTGTTAACTTAAAGCAAACATTGCCAAACATGCAAAAGGCTGTATGTGGTCTACTATTTGAGATGAAAAGTGCCTCGCTGATTTTGCTAAGGTTGGGTAGATCCATAAATTTGCTCAGCTATGCAAGGAAGTTGCAGGTCAGGCAAGGTGTGAATAAACTGTGATAGCTAAACTGCTGTCGCTCCCTGAGAGGGCATCAGCGCAGTTTCCACTGCCTGAGTTTATGCATCTGATTTAAAATCCCAACCAGTCTGCAAGAAAGGGAAAAATTTGACACTTAAAGTCTATTACCCCTCCCTGTGCAGAGCAGAAGCAGCTAATTCAGGGGGAGGGGGAAAAGTGCTCCCTGCTGCCTAACACTCCCAAGGGGGAAGGTGCTCTCCCTCCGCACACCCAGGAGAACACTGCTCTCTCCTCAAACTGCTCAAGGCGGACAGACAGGAGCTAAGCTTCCCCACGCCTAGCTCCTGCTGAGAGCACCCACGGCTTAGCTTCCTGCGCAGTGAGAACAGACAAGGCCTAAGCCTCTCTTAAAGCTCCTGCATATGGATGAAGTTCAAGTCAAAGGAAGTATGACCACGGCAGTGTGGACACAAGTATCCCGATTTATTCCTGTGTGGCTTACTCCTGTCCAGGAAAGGAACACACTTTCAGCACACCAGCTGATGCACAGTACTCACACTCAGACAAGTACTTACTCCAGCAAAAACTTGAGGGAGCAGGCCCTCTTTCACGTGACATCTTGAAGAGCTGCACTTTAATGCTATTTCACAGACCCTAAACAGAACTGTAGCATCAACAGAAAAGTTGCAAAAAGGCAATGCTTTCCAATAAGGAACAGCATTCTCCATTATACCCACACACAATTCTTGCACATACAGTACAGAACACACACGTGCTCAGTGTACCGGTTTCACTATAGCCCACAGCACAGCACAGTTCCTAAACCAGCCTTGGTAAGCAAAAAGGCTGCTACGTTCTACATCCCATCCCAGCAAAATAACACAATACTGCAAACTCCGCACTTGCTTATAGCCAAACCTATTGACCAGTGCAGTTTCAGAAAACAGATTGGCATGGCCATATTGGTGGGTTGCGAGAAAGTGAGGTCTCCAACCAGGCACCCTCCGTAATGTCACACAAGGGTAAGTTGAGCAGTTGAAAAGACAGAGTCACACAAGGAGAAACGTGCCTTTCCTTCAGTACAGGTTGTGTTTGGTTACGACAGGCAAGTCAGTCACACAAAGTGCATCTCTGCTCGTACATCTGTCAGTGCATGAAGTCCTCTGCAAGGATTTCAGTGCAGCTGTAAAGCACTCCAAGTGAAACTTCACAAGTGGAACAGCTCTCAGGACCAGCAGGGAAAACTGCAATCCTTTTCTGTGTCTGCCTCTCTCTTTTTAAAGGAAAGAGAGGAGCAAACAGGATCATTCCCAAAGCAGACCGGTGTCAATCAGAACTGAGTCTAAATCTCAAAGTTTCAAGCTAAATGGAATCAGTTCAGCTGGGGCATTTTGTTCCGGATTGGTCCCCCACGCACAGAAATTTCACCTCAGATTGCCTTTGCTACAGCCCAGGTTATTCATGTTGCTGAAATACTTCCAGACACGATGGTGTCTTCTTATCAGACTCAAGCTGGAGAGACTGAGGCCTCGAAAGGCACAAAAGGAATCCAAAATAGAGGTGCTTCTTCAGTTGGTATCTTATGAGGAAGAATGGAGAGAAAGAGTAAGGACTAGTAGAAAAAGCAGCACATTACAGTGAATTTCCACACTGCTCTCCAGAAGAATTTAAATCCTCCCAATGCTGGCTTTAGCGACAAGTGTGTTAAAGAGTTAGTGTGCCTCAAAGAAAGTTGTTCACTCCCAACAAGCACTAATGATTGACAAAAACAAAGTAATGTCGCAGTAAGATACTGTGGAATGAAAAGCTCGAGATGCACACATCCTTCCAAAATGTCCTGACAGCTCACTGAGCAGCACAGCAAACAATGGCTCCTTCCTAATTCCCAGAACTCTATTGCTCACAACGGTGTTCTGGGCTATTACTGGAGAATAATGTGGCAATTTAAAAAAGACAACAACAAAACAAAACCACCACACACAACAAAACAAAACATACGGTTCATGGTAATGATTGGAAAACCCACTGCGGATTAATGAATTTTGCAAATTAACAAAGAAGGAGCAACCAGGATTAAAGAGGAACAATCAACAACACTGAGATGCAGAACACTCTTTGTTCATTTATTTAGCAAAGTGTAGTTCCATCTGCGCTGAAAGCACCTGAGAGCTTACCAAAGTAGACAGAGCGCAATATATTTTGTAAAAGTAATTAAGCCTTTGAAACATGAGACCTCACTACATCACTCAGCTGCTGCCGAGGAGAGGGATTTGACTCCCGAGTTGTTTGTGCTGTCAACGAGAGCGATCAGGCTCCCAGATTTCTCCAGGGAGAAGCACAACAGCAAGGCTTGGCTGGAAACCCACAACCCACTGCACAAGTGCCCCCCCCCCCGCCCCCCCAAGTTAAGAGGTTAAATATTAAACAGAGTCTTTCAGAACTTGTACCAATTAAAAGACGTGCCTAAAAAACTACGGGAAGCCCCAGCCTTCACCAAGGCAAATTGCTTTATCTGTGTGCAGTGCCTTCAGCTCACCCAGGCTCGGGGGGGAAGAGACCCTCAGGTCAGGCAGGCTGGATCCCCAGCCTGCAGACATGGTTTGTGGATACCAAGAACCTCTGTCAGGCTCCCCACCATTTTAGGAGACGACTCAAGGATAAAGTTTTAAACACACAGTTCTTAACTCAGGAAAGAAGCCTTTTGCACGATTATTAAGAACTGGGATTTAAGTCATTGTACCCAGCGCAGTTACAACAGTGCAGAGAAACAACTAGCTACGAAGCCTACTGAAATACTTGTATTTGCAGACACTAAACAAACCAGCCTTCTTTAGAGACAGTGAAAGAGCACTGCTGCCTAGCACGCTTACTGAGCTGGAACACCAGACTTCTTCAATATGCTTTTCTTCTAAATATTTTTTAAATTACAAGAACTAGTTTTTGAAAGCACCTCGGTGCTTAAATGACAGAAGTTTTATTGCCAGAAGCAAGGGAGCCTAGTTTTTATTTGAAGATAACCGAACTAACACTCCAAAGTCAGTTTTGAGAACAAATCTGAGATACTTTACATTGCACTTGCATTCTTTCTTAATTTAAACTCTGCGTGCATAGGTCACTAAAACCAAAAAACCTTTCATTGGAATAGCTACTGTCTCAGCACTGAGCACTATATAGGCAGTGAGTATAGAAGACAATATTGCAATCAAGCTTATGCTGAACATTGAATAAGACTGTTACCCTCTGCCCAACCCTTTTATTAAGCATTGTCTCAAAGCACTAAATGCATGCATGAGTGAGTATTTTTAACCAGTGCGTACCAAAGAGAAACAAATATACAATCTTAGCAGCTACTCTTTCCAAACAGGAAGGCTTTGAGGTCAGGAGTTACTCTTGTTTCAGCAGGAGCCTCCCAGTGTATTATTAAAAACTCCCCAAACTTCTGGGCTAACAAAATAAGACACACAGCAGTCTGCTAGTGCTGTGATCTGCAGATTAGGAGGCAGCACTTCGCATTTACACTACGCTCAGGTGGTTGGGTAGTTGTAAGCAATACAGATCGGGGGTTTTTGCTTGTAAAGCAACCAGACTGCTTTGGTGATTTCTTGTTTGTTTTGATTGACACATATTTATTCTGCACTTCTCACCCATATACTGGAGCACATATGGTAGTCACCAAGTCCTCCCTAATACCTTGACTTAGCACTGTGTGAACTCGAGACAGGAGTTTCAGCTTTACACCTAAATTTCCAGTTCAATTTAGACACCCCCTCAGCACATTCACATATACTGAGCACGTTAAAAATACTAACAAGCACGTTAAAAAAAACCCCTCTTCTCCATTCCCAGCAAGGAACAGCAGGTGTGCTTTGCTAATTATGTTATCCCCTAAACTACTATTTACTAGTGTTAGGGAACTTAAGATGTAAAAAAAAAAAAGTAAACATTCAAAGTGTTAGTGAAGCCATCGTATTTGCTTATCCAAAAAAGTTTATTTTAGTAACTTTCAATTCCTGAACACATCAAAACAGAAAGGTATATCCACCCTACAGAACTGTCACAGAACATTTAGCGCAAACCTTACAGAATGCTCCACGTTGTCAAAAGTCATTTCTGTAGGAAACACCTTCCCTATTAACACCCTGCAAGACTGAATCGTGTAGCTTAAAGACGCACACGGATCTGAGACCTGAACACTACAGCTTTGTTTGAAAGTGAAACCAAGCAGGCTACAAATAATGCTCTATCCCCAGCGCCCAGGGAGGTGCAAAAAACAAACAAGTAGTATAAACGGAGGAAAAGTACGGCTGAGTTTTGAAGTTTTACATTTTATTATCGGTAGCATTATTTATAGCGTGACACTTCTATATATAAATCTGTGATCTGCGTTTCTTTTTACACCCATAAAGCATATCAAGTTTAGGCAACGAACCCTTGGTTTCCATTTATTTGCAAAAGTTCGGTAAACACCAGCTATTTCCACGAGCAAAGCAGCTGTATAGATCCACAGCCACACAAACACATGCAGGCGGACACGGACGACCCACGAAACGCGGCACTTTTCGGCGCATCTTATGCAGCCCGCTCAGACCTTTTTCCAGCTCATAAGCCAGGCGGCGGCGGGGGCAGAGGGAAATGGCCGGGAGCAGCCGGCGCTGGCCCAGGGCCGCCGCGCCCCGCTCCGCGCCCCGCGCCCCGCCGCCGGAGCCGCGCACCGCCGGGAGCGGGGGCTTGCTGCTGCCTAGTCGGTGTGTGTGTGTGTGTTGTCCCCCCCCGCTTTTTTCTTCCCCCCCCTTCTCTTTTGCGCTCCCCCCCCCCCCCTCTTTTTTCTTGCTTTTTTTCTTGTTTTTCAGGGCGCGTGCAGCCCTCCTTTTCCTCGCCCCTAATTTTCCCCTTCAAAAGATGGCGGGCAGAGAGAGCGAGCGAGGGAAAGCGAGCGAGAGAGGGGGAAGAAGAAGAAAAACAAAAAAAAAAAAGGAAAGAAAGAAAAACCCCTCCTGCGTGGGGACGCGGGGCTCCGCGGGGCCGGGGCTGCGCCCGTCCGGGGCGTCTTCGGGCGCTCGGCGAGAAGGGGAGGGGGGAGCAGAAGATGGAGAAGAAGCGGCAGAAGAAGAAGAAGAAGAAAAGGGTGGGCAGGAGCGGCGGGGCCGGGAGGAAATCAATGGCCAGGCTGCAGCCAGCCCCGCCGCGCTTTGTTGCATTGTCGCGGCGCACAAAGGCTGCGGGGCCGCGGGGAGCGACGCGGGGCTCTCGCAAGAAGAAGGAGCAGAAGAAGAGAGGAGGGGAAAAAAAAAAAAAAAAAAAGAAAAATCAGCATTGGCCTTTCCCAAGTGGGTTTTGCTTTCCTCCCCCTTCTTCCCCGGTCCCCCTCCCTCCAGAAACCATGGCCCAGTGCTAGCAATGCACACCCAAGCATCTAACAAATAAAGGGAAAGATTAAATAGATTACTTTGCCCCGGCAGCTCCAGCAACGTTTGCCTTATAGTCCCTCCAGTTGCTCTTCTTTTTATCCTCGGCAAGGCAGTATAATAGATGCGCTACAGCGCCCAAGAGCTCATGCGCCGGGGCGCAAGGCCATGTGGGGCCGGTAGTCCCGGGCCGGGCCGGGGGGGAGGCGGCCGCCAGCCCCCGGACTACAAGTCCCAGAAGCCGGCAGGTCCCCCCTGGCCCCCCGCTCCCTCCCCGGACCGGCGGGCTGGGGAGAGAAACAGCAGGGGTGATGCCCCGGTCAGGGGGCGGCGGGGCGGGTGGACCCGCTCCCCCCGGCGGAGAGAACGCCTCGGTTGGGTTGGGTTGGGGGACACCGCGGTAAAAACCCGCAGGGAGGTGGCGGCTGGCGGGTCCCCCCCTCCCCCGAGCCGGGGAAAATCCCGGCTTCCCCCCCCACCTCCCTCCGCCTGCAGTCGCGCCTCTCGGGCTCGAAAGGTACAACAAGAGCCCTTAAAAGTGCGAGTGGAAAGGCGGGGGGTCCCCCTCAGCCCCGCGGCTGCCCCCACGCAGGGTCACGCGTGCTGCGGGAGTCCGAATTCTAAATCACAACTGCGGGAGCTGCCTTGCACACCCCCCCCCCCCCCTTTTTTTTTTTTAAATCGCGGTTTGCATTGGGTAACGCGCTCTCACATTTATTACGCAACAACTAATACGAGCTGCGATAAAAATAGAACGCCGCCAATGCAAGCCGTAGTAGTAAGTGGCAAAAAAAAAAATCCACCAAGAAAACCCACAACCTGATGTAGTTTGCACTGGTTACTGCATTTCATAATATTGTCAACTGCTGAAAACAACAAAAATTAATGTATACAATAACACTAGAATATTAATTTTACAAACACACCCACGAGAGCACCAACAACCATGAGTACTGTTACAAACACAAACACTTCCAAATAACAGACCAACACAGCCTATATCCTGAAGCAAATCTACAACTGCAAACAAATTTTTAAAAGAAATACTGCTATAACCCCAAATATGATTCAATTGCCACAGCACAAAAAGAAAAAAAAAATAGAACTGTTGGAAAATAAATGAGTCCAGGGGAAACATTTGAGCGCCAACATAAAATAAGAATTTCTCTGTGGACACATATGCCAGCAGAGGCTGCCACGCTGCCTGTTACTGACAGCCACGCTGTGATGCCAATTAATAAGTCAGTTTATTGTAACCATAAGGCAAAGGCAGTTTTACTAGAAGACCTTATTTCCAGAAGATTAGCTTTTGAAAAACATGACCAATGGGACTGATATTTCTCAGGAAGGTCTGATATAATCAGAAAGACTGGTTTTTGCACAGGCAAAAGGATAGATGCTTAGGAAAATTCCACTTAGCCAGGCTTGCGGCTGCCTCAGGATGAAACCAAAGTTGCGCATATGCCTCAACCAAACCCAAGAAAAAGTGCTTTTCTGCACTCAACTTCAAGGCTTGTGCGAATTCAGGAACTCACAACTGTACTGCCCTTGGACGTACTCTGTAAGACAGCGTTGAAGTTGCATCTGCATGAACACCCCAACCCCACACTTGGTCAGTGTGTGCCTTGGGCTTCCCTCCTACAAGTTGACCTTTTTGACTTAACCATCAGGTACACGAGTCACTTCAGTGCCCCCCACACCCAGAGCACAGGGCCTCTGCAGGAACACAGAGCATGCAAGCAGTAAATGGTACATTCTGGGTCTTCTTAAGGGGAACAGCCACACTTCACAAGCTCGTGTTTGCTAAACCTGCCCCATGTCTGGTTGTCACACATTCCATGCTGCCAGACTGCAGGGGGAAATCCCTTTGAAACACCACCTGAACTCTGTCCTGCCAACAAGTGTCCTGGGTACCAGATATCAGGGGTATAGGGATGGACTGGATTTTCAGCACAGGGAACTTTGTACCATCATTCTGCTGTATTCCTATTTCCAAGGCAATTCCAAAAGAGTACATGTGTATCAAAGCATTCGAGAGCTGAAGACGACCAGGTCAGTTCTTTTGAACGTACTGTCCTGCTCCAGTACGTGCCTGATCCACACAGATAAGCAGAGTATAAATTTCTGAATGCCATAACATACACAGACACCAAAGCATGAACATGACCATGGAGCCCCTAAATGAAAACTGCTGTCGCTCTAGGCATGGGGGTTTGGAAAAGCTGACAGGCTGAAGCCTTCCAAGAGAGGGGGCAGGGAGTAATTAGCTGAGTATTCATTATGAATGCTTGGGAAAACATACACCTTTCACTCTAAAGACTCATTTTCAGCTGAACCACAATCTGAAAGTTTGAGTTTTAAATGTATTTATATTGTAGTTTGAGACAAACTCCTGCAACAAAAAAGTGTGTTGGCTGAAATGTAAGACTTGGCAGAGCTACGAGCAGCTGAACAGGGGGTCTCATAATGCAAAACGTTCAGCAACCTCAGCAACACGCAGAGAGTGCAACAGGAGAGCTGAGCAAAATGGGTGAACGCAGGCAAAAGGGCAGAGACAAGAGCAGCTGGGATGGTCCCTGCAAGAGTATAAAGCCCTTCAAGCTGGCAGGGCAGAGTCACCTCACAGGAATACACACAAGGTAAAAACTGGAGTTTGATCCTCACTGCAAATCCACTTTCAAGAGCAGCTTGGTGATGGAGGGTGTGTCAAAACTGCAGCCCCAAACCAGTCTCTGACTACACCTTATAGTTCCGTATCTCACCCAGGGTGGGCATAGACAGTTTCATCCCAAATTGTTATGTTCATTATACATCAGGCTGAGCAGGCAAAGTAATTCACATGGGAAACTGTCCCCAGAGATTTCATAATTATCAGCTTTCAACCTGGAACATACCACTCACACACCTACCTGTAAGTCTGCAAACTTGCACTTGAACCCAGCTGCATCCTCCAAGGGAATAAGAAAGCAAACACGTTCTAGGGATCCTTAAAGCTGTGTTTATGCAAGGCATAAATAGTTTAGCCAAACAGGTACAGGCTGACTCAGTTTGAGTGAGTCCCATAGGAGGTACAGTGAAATCAAATCAGAGTGATTCAAGCACAAGTTACCTAGCCCAAAATAAAAGCAGTTAGACTGAGGAAGATAGCTGCAATCTTTAAATTCACTTCTGAACTACTTTTGTCACATTAGTTTTACACACAAAGGGTAACAGTCTGCCTATTCTAGGATACCTTAATGGCAGCTTCTCCATAAAATACAAGACTACAGCAGTAGCTTTTTACTTCCTCCTCCCTAAGCCCAGAGGAGCATCCTAGATTCACCCAAAGCCGTTTGATTAGCCTCTGTGGTCTTTTATATTGCACCTCCAGTTACCCAATTAGTACCTTGTTAACTAACACCTGCAGTCTATTTATTCCTTGTCATTGCACTACTTTTAACTCCTAATGCCCAGTGGTACAATACATCCTTCTAGGAAGCTTTGTGCATAGGCTTTAACAAGAAAAAACTTGTGCAAAACCAGAGTGGTTTTCAGGGGTGCTAAATACTTGACACTTTTTGCTCCTCTGCTCTTGGTGTCCAGGGTAGCACCTGAGTCTTTTGAAAACAAGGGTGGATGGAAGCAGAAAAGGGAGATGCTTGTTTCTGTGGGACCAATGAGTTTTGTGAGAACTGGCCACATTCAGTGGCAGGACTGCACCCAACAGTCCTTAATAGTAATCAGGGACTGCTGGGAACACTAATGCAGAGCACTGATTTTTCTGACCTTTGCTATAGGTGCTAACTGTAAGCTTCTGATTCTTTACCTTACCATTCAGTGCCTGCTTCACCATCAACGCCATAGTTCCCCGCTGCAAGGGAGCTCTTGGTTAGTATTTGTACTTGGGAATTACCAAGGGATGACGAGTGGAGAAGGGTGCCCTTCGAAGGGGTGTGAATACCGCATCGGCGATGCATTCTGGCCTCCATCTCTGGGCACATCTGTAGGCACTCTGTACATTTACATGCACACGAAGGGCTGATGCAAGCTCCACATGCCTCAAGGCAGGTAAATTTGGCCATTCTGACCATTTTGTCAGCCATCAGCCACCATGAGCTCCAAGAGACCTTACATATCAGTGGACTCACAGCAGAGCCTATAACCAGCAGCTGCTATCTCCAGAGTGGATGTCCTTATACATTACGAAAAGAGAAGTTATTAAATAACAGTCATGTTGGGATAAAGAAATAATAGTGCCCAAATAGAAGATTGCTTAAGAGCATGTAGTAAATGCCTGGGATTATATGAGTCCGATCATCCCAGTGGCAGAGAGAAGGATGTTGAACACAAGGGGATAAATGCTCTTACTGCAACAGAGAGTCATCTTTACCAATGATTTTCTTCACTGTAATGGCTGTGTTTCCTCGATTGAGTAAGCGTTATTCAGTAAGTTAAGGATGACAGGACTAGGGCAGAGGTTTGAAACAATAATTGCAGTTTGTTCTTCTGTAGACCCTTTCATCTGTGGAATTCACAACAATGCAATAATCCTCCTAACAGCTTTTGTAGGTAAGGAAATATTACGAGCCCTGTTTTTCAGCTGAGGAAGCTGAGAGGGAATATGATGATGCAGAGAATCATGGGCAGAGCCAGAACTGGGACTCAGCAATTCTGACTCATACTTTGTAGTTCTGAGAGCCTGGACATACCGGTTGGTGAGGTCACCCTGGCTCCTCAGTGCCGATAGGACCTTTGTCTCTTCAGTGTTCAGTCTTCTTCTGGAAATGTGTGAGCAGAGCCCCCAAACAGGGAACCCAGGAGCCAGGATGTCTACAAGCCCCAAAAGGCACAGCACTATGGTAATTGATGGGAAGTCAGGAAAGAATTGAGCTATCCAAGACCCAAAGGATCATCTGCAAATGTAAGTTTTGATTATGATCTAAATGCTGGTCTGGAGACGGACAGTATCCAATGGAGGGTCTGGAGTGGGTTTAAATAATGTCCTTTTGGATTGGCAGTTCTCAAAACAGAGAAAAGGAGATGAGTGACTTCCCCTGCAACGGAGAGGAAGGGAATGAAGAGCTCACAGAATATTCCATCTGACCTTGGTGTCTTTTATCAGGATGTAGCAAGAAGCATTACTTGGAGGAGCTGGAGGCTGGGATACAGTGGATTTATATGTATGGAAAGAAGCAGATCAAAGGCCTAAACTATTGCGGGAGAGAAGAAAGGGACATGACCATAGAATTTGAGAAGTGAAGAGAAACTGCCCAGCCAGTACGGCTACGTATCTTTGGCCACAGTAAATATGTTTATTTGTAAATTAGCTGCATCTAAATGGTTTTGTTACACATTCAGTCTGCTGTAGAGACCTAGCACCTGCTGTTAACACAGTGGTTTGCACAGGTAAGCAAGCTTGTGAATAGTGTGTGCTACTGAGTTGGCAGTTTAAACTAACAGTTACTAGAACATGCTAGATTTCTGCTGGCTAAAGCCCTAGTGGATTCCTGTGTGTTTTCTTACTTTTTCTCCTGCCCTCTTACAAAGACAGGAGAGAATGGTAACGAGATGCTCTAACTAAACAGTGATACTTTCAAACATCTTGATTTCTAAATTACAATGAGTAATAAATATATTCAGTTTTCACTAAAACTGTCTCAGGGATATGAGCTAATCGTATTGAACTGTCCCTTCATTGGAGTTGCAACCATTTGCACCAGCCAAGAATGAAGCTCCTGATTCACAGAGGTGCTGAGAACCTGCTGCTCCAGTTGAAGTGGCTGGGAGAGGCAGGCTGTCATCGTGTCTGGCAGTCAGACGGTGTGTGATTCAGTCTGGGGCTCTCAAATCAGCAGCCTTTATGCATTAACTTGGCTGTGACTCGCATTGGGGGGAATCTGCTTTGAATGATACACTATAGCACGTTGCTGGACTTCAATCCTGTGTGAAGTCCTGCCTTATCTTCAGAAACATGGACTGTTTCTTAATAGGTCCTTACTAACGTGGAGGTCTACACATGCAGTCTTCAATGATCTTACTTTGAAAGAAGTTCTTCAACTTCCATAGGCCCCTCGTGCCCAGGCTAAGTGAGTGTACACATCCCTCTCAGGGCAGAATGAATCAAATCCTACCTGCTCTCCACTGGGGTAAGATTTCCTAGTTTTAAAAGAAAAAATGTTGGCACTGATGCAAGCAAGGTTCATACTGTAGTGGGGGAGGTAGAAATATCAGCCTGGAAAAGGTTCAGTGTTTGTCTTTAAATCCCAGAAGAAACATATGAACATGATGTATCTGGGATTTAGAAAAAAAACAGAGCAGCATATTAGCAACCACACAGAAACAGCTATATGTTAGAGATCAGCTGCTCTTTAAAAGCCTAAGAGATGCAGCAGGTCTCTCATGAGTTCTTCCTCCCTCTGTTTCTTGAGCAGCGTGTAACACACAGCAAGTCTGTTCCGCGCTTCCTCTGCCTGCTGAGAGGCCCAAGCAAATAAAAGTCCTGAGATTGCTAATTGTGCCAAAACATAAACATGGGCTTACACAGCTTGTAAGCTTAGTGCCTTATTACTCACCATTGCAAACGTAAGCACGAGCTTGTTTGCAGCAGTCAGGTCTAAAGAGCAGATCCAGCATGTACTGAAGTTAGTGGGAGCTTTTCCGCAAACATTAATGCCCTTTGGATCAAATCTGCAGGACTGGATTAATTCTGGTCTTGGTAGAACCTGTGACAAAATTGTATACGTTAGTCATAGCAGGACCCATGGCCTCAGCTCTGTTCCTGGCACCCTTAACGCCATCCCAGTAGCACTGAAAGCACTCGCTTCCATATCATCTGAGCCACTTACGGACTTTTCTTTCCCTTTCATCATTATGGGAAGCTGCTATCCCCCCAAAAAGCTCAGACAGGTGTATTTTTCAGTGTACTTGGCAGGTCACCAAGTTCAGGCTGTTTTGAACTAAATGGAATGAAAGATTCTGTGAGGGAGATGCCTGCCAAACCCCACACTTTTCCAGAGAGGGAATTTGGACAGATATCACATCCTGCTGATCCCAGCTGTGGCAGCACGGCTGAGGGAGCAAGAAAGACCCTCACAGATGTCTCATAAACAACAAGTTAAATTTTCTCCAGAGACAATGGGCTGTCCATGCAAATCCCCAGGTACTCACATTATGCAGTCCCAAAGAAATGTCCTTGCTTGTTGAGCTGCCTTTTTCTGCAAGCGCCATGCTGTCAAAAACCCAGTCTAGTATGTGACTGAGTACTTTACCAAATGGAGTTTATCATACTTTAAACTTGTTTAAAAAAAATCCAGGACACTTAGAGGCTAAGGGTTTGTTTAGGATTATGATTAATCTGTAGTTGAGGCTACAGTTTTCAGGTTCCAGAGAGGGATTAGTCAGTATAGATACGAATTTTTATACATACATACATATGTATTTTATACATATATAGAGAAAAATATCAGGCAAAAACTTCCAAAGCCAACACTGAGAGGCAAAATACAAACTTTTGTCTCTAACATGAAAGAAACAAAACCACCCTATCCACATCACAGGAAAGGGATACAAATACATAGCATTATACTGCTGATTTGATTTGTGCTCTCTCATTTTATTTCATATTTATTTTTTAAAAAAGTAAAAACTTTAAGCCAAAACCATTTGGAAGAATTGGCAACAGGAACACAACTGGATTAGTTTCCTAATACTGTTCTGGGGACTGTGCGGCTCTTGTAACCGTGTTTTACTTCCCTGAGTTTAGAGGGCAGGGTTAATTCTCCAGACTTCTGCTGCGGGTTTCCAGGCTGCAGAAGTGCCTTGGCTTCACTGTACCACAGGTTTTTTTCGGCTTTTTTTTCCCTTTCTCAACTGCTACTAGAATTTTTGGAGCCCAAAGATCTTCCTGTGTTAAAGTGCCAGTAAACGACACGTGTCTCCTTTTCTTCCCTCTTAACTGAAAGCAGACTGTAACGTGTTCTGTGCGGCGTTGGGTTGTGGTTCAGAAAAAACACTGCTCTCCAGAAAAGTGCTTAAACACATGCTGAAGTTGACTGTTTGGCCTTAATGAATCAAAATTAAACACTTTTCTGAGTCAGGGCCCTTGTACACTGGTACACTGAAAACCGCCCCAGATACAGTCTCACTCAAGCAAATATGATGTTGTTAAATGGCTCATACATCAGCCTCATGCATTACATACATTACTGCCTTACGAATTAGCTTGAGTCTTTTCATAACGGCTTTTATCTGTGATACTGGTGTGTGCTTCCAACGGGGCTGGCCTGCACATTACAACCCAATGACATCAACGAGGCCGCCACAGCCAGGTTCAACGCTTTTTGAACAACTGCAACACATGGGAGCAGAGCCATCCCGGTGTGTTAACTGGCCCTGTACCTGCCCACCAGGGCCGAGTGTGATCTGTGCTACACGGGAATGTCCCTCAGGGCCGGATGGGGCCCTGACCAGACCCGCTCCACACCTCACACCAGGCTGCTGCTGCCTTCGATGCCCGCTCCCCACAGAGCCACCCAGAGCAAGGGCTGCAGCTCAGGGGCCTTACCCGTGGCGGAGGAACAGCACGACAGGGAGCTCCGAGCCTCCCCCCCGCGCCGACCGCTGCCACTCAGCCCGGCAAAATGAAAGAGGGCGGGAGAAAGGCCCAAGCGAAGGCGGCGCCTGCCCCTTTAAGGCACCACCCGCGCGCGCCCGAGCGCTGCTTTTTGGCTGCCGGGCCTTGCCGTAGCGCTCCCGGGAGAGAGCGGCATTGTGCAGCCTTTGGCCCGCACCGCGCAGGCGCCGTCCCACATTCCCCCCGCCTGGCGGCCCCGGAGCTGCTGCTGCCGCCGCCGCGTTCCCCCCCCCCCCCCTCCCCCTTTTCCCCTCCCGCGGCCGCGCACCTCCTTCGCCGCGGAGGAGGAGGAGGAGGAGGTGGCGGCACCGCCGCCGCCGGTTCCCCCTTTCCCTCCCCCTTCCCCCGGTAAGTCACCGAGAGGCGCTGGGGCGGGCCGGTTCCCTCCTGTCTCCTCACCGCCGGGCTCCCGCACTGTCGTTGCCCGCGCGCGGCGCCGCCGCCTCCCCTCAGGCAGCGCGCGGAGTCCCCCCCCGCCCTTACCCGCTTTTCCTCGCGGGGGACGCGCGCGCCGAGCCCGGCCTGGCCTCGCGGCTCCCCCCCGCCCTCCTCCGCCTTCCCGCGCGGGGACCCCCCGGGCCGGCGCGCGTGCATGCGGGGCTACCCCCCCCCACCCCCCCCCCTCGAAACTTCGGGGTCCCCACAGGGAACTCCACACACACACACACACCCCTCCCCCTCGCCCAAAGCGTGGCGAGGGCGAGCGGGGCCGTGGCGCCGGTGGCCGCGCTGTGGGTGTGTCGGGGCCGCCTGCCCGGCGGCGGAGGCCGTGGCGGTTTGCAGGGACCCGCCGCCAACCCCCCTCGGGGCGTGGGAGCTGGGGGCTGGCGCCCGCGTCTGTGCGGGGGGATGCTGCGGGGCGGGCGGAGCCGAGCGCTGGCAGCAGGACGCCTGCTCGCCGAAGTTCCCAGATTAGTTCCAGATGAAAAGGATCTGATTTGCGTTAGAAAACTTTAATTTCTTATTGTTGCCACCAGTGATTTATCCACGCTGTGGAGAGGGCTTATTAAAGCAGACAGGCAACTGGTAGCACTTTGCTCTGCACCCTCCCTTCCCCTCCCAAGGAAGAGATGCTTCGAATGCCAGTAGGCGCTGGAAGAGCAAATGCTCTTGCTCCCAAATCTGCTGCCACCCGCAGAAAGAATGGTAGCGGTGATGGGGCATTGCGAGCGTACTTTGAAGACAAATCCTTAACGGCATGAGCTGGAGGTTATTCAGTTACTAAGCTGAAATGTAGCTGAGCTGCAGTGGAGATTTGTTCCCTCTGCAGCATCAGCCCTGATTACCAAATACTGGCACAGCACTTTGTCAGGTTTTGTTACAGAAAGCGAGTCTGGTGGGACTAACACAAGGGTGGCTTTCAGGTGGGTGAAAGTCTCGGGCGGAGGAGGGTATGATTTGGTGCTCAAACCATTTAGGAGGGAAATGTGAGACTGAAATATTTGCATTCCGAGATGAAAGGAATCTGGTAGGCTCTTAAGCTTGGAAACGCCTGTTATTTTTTGTGTTTGTTATGATCTTGTATTCTGTACCTTAATAAATCTGAAAAAAAAAGGCCTTGGACTGTTCCTTCCCCCTTTTGTACAAACTGTTGTATTTACTGTGTACTGAGTACTTCTTAGAAGTGTTTTGGGGAATGATATGAAAACCCTGCCACACCTAAAAGCTATTCTGCTTCATTGCCATTTGGAATGGAGCAGAGTGGAGCAAAACTTTCCAAGAACTGATAAAAGGCCATGGCTTGGGTTCTTGGTCTTGCACATTAGTAGGTGTGAAGGCCTAAAATACTGCTGTGTTGCTAAACATACAGAATATGGGTTTTGTTACTGGATTCTGGCGACCTGTGGTTAGGCTAATCTCATTCTTCTAGCTGCTGAGAATCTTTCTGACAGCTAATGAGAATATTTTGTTTTTCTTCCAGGTTTTCATTTCAGTGCGGTTCTCCTCTCTGTGGCGAGGGCTGCCTTTTGAAGCAGCACATTCATTCTCCCCTTCAAGCACCATAAGTCTCATTTGCCAGCTTCAGAACCATGGCAACAGAAGAAAAGAAGCCAGATGCAGAATCCACCAAAACACAATCTACTCCTTCCTCCTCAACCAATCAGAGCAAGGTGTGTGTGGGGCTCCCAACAATATCCGTGTAAATACACATGGCAACTACCTGCATATTCAACAGGCAAACCAGAATTAGAGAATTGAATTCTCATATAGATTAAGATCTTCTCCAGATCTCTTGCTTCTGCTGTTGTCTTGAGCTGTAAATGTGCTGAGGACTTTATGGGAAAAGTGGATGGAGTGCAGCCTCTTCTGTAGCGCTAGGGTTTTTTGGTTTTGTGGAAGCTCTTGCTAACAAAATACTTCTTGTCACTTGGAGCGTTAGAAAGGCAGGTTGGTTGTATCCTTGGAATGCCTAGAGGTGACTGGAGAATTGGTGAATCTATGATCGTAATTGCAAAGTGGGGAAGCAGTCATTCAGATTCTTTGAAGCCTGCAGATGTTCAAAGGAGGTACTATTGTCTAACCGTGAAGCCTTCACAAAGGGTGAAAAGGGAAAAAAAAAAAAAGGTATTTAAGGGGTACGGAGGAATTGGCCTGTGATTAAATTAATGATAAGGATGAAAACTGCAAACACTTAAAAGCACTACACAGATCAATACCAAGAATCTTATTTTGATCTACCCAGCACTTTATGGTTGGACTGTTGAATTACTCTCACCTGTTTGTTACTGGCTTGCATGAAATTCATACCAAGGATGAGCTGGTGTTATGCATGCAACAGTAAAGCACTGCTGGCCCCAGACAGCAAGGCGGTTTGGTTTGGTTTGTTATTTTTTGAATTTGGAGAGGGTGGGAAAAAATGTAAACGCTGATTCTTTACTATGGTGAACATCCGTGCAGCCCGTTACTGTGTACTGACCCAGTCTGATAGAGAGCTTGTCACCAAGCTACTAAATTTGGAATTTATTCAACTCACTTGTATATATTTTTCTTGCAGCCTGCACCAGTAAAACCAAACTATGCTCTAAAGTTCACGTTAGCGGGACATACAAAGGCAGTCTCATCAGTAAAGTTTAGTCCTAACGGAGAGTGGCTAGCCAGCTCCTGTAAGTATTGCTTTATTTTTATCTCATCTAAAACATGCAAATGTGGGCCTTGGAGAGCTGCCTGTCTTTAGTGTTACCTTCATCAGAAAGAGGAGGGATGTAGTGTCATGGCTTTTCTTGAAAGGAACAATACCAAAGCTGTCAGCCTTTGAGATAATACGCTTTAAGCTTTTTAAGTTCCGTTACTTTGAACACTGGATCTTCTGTGCGTTGCCAAGTTGGAGAGCCCTCACCTGTTCAGCTTTCTTTACTGAGCAAACGGGCAAAAGCAAACCCGGGGTTCTTTTCCTGTGCAAAGGAAACCCTTGTGCTTTTCTGTATCGCTGAAGACATAGCTTAAGCTTTTAAAATAATCTTTGTCTACAGTATCTGCAGGCAAAAGCTTAGCTCTGGGAAATAAGGAAGGTAGCTTTGTGCTACGAGACTGGACTGTAGCGTGTGCTGTGGAGGACTGGCCATATGTTTCTGTCAGTGTGAGAGCCTTTGATTACCCCAGTGAAACGTGCAGAAGGTTATTATAAATAGTATTTTACTACTTGCTCTTTACTACTACTTAAGTGGTAGATCAAGTCCTCTTCTTGTCAGCTTCGGTATTTCCTAAAATTTTTTTGGTAGTCAACATTCCTTGACAAATTTCCTTTGAAAATGCGTGTATATGACCCTCAGTGATCCAGTGAGGATCTGTATATATAGATATATATATTTATATATATATAAAAGGAGAGGGGAATTGAAAAGAACACTACTGAATATGACGGTGAGGGCCACTCAAACATCTTCCAGACATGGGAATGACTTAGGTCTTTGGCTTAACTGCAGTTAGCCTTAACAAGGCCAGTGGAGTGTACCAAATAAAAAATAATTTTCATGTTCGAGTGTTCTCATGAAAGTCTTCCCCCCTCTCCTCTGCCAGATATCAACCTTCTCCTCTGGTGTGTTTTGCAAGTTAACATGGATAATATGTTTGGGTTTTTGCAGGCATTAATTCAGTCCAGCTGGTGGTGTAATTTTTGTTCTTTTTGGGCAAAAGCGTTTCAGCACTCCTCATGGAATGGTACTACTTTTACCACTGGCAATCTAAAACAAAAGTAGAAACCCAAGTTGTCATCAGAGAAACTAAAGCGGCTGGAGACTCTGTGCATTCCAGGCAGTTTATGTAATCTAAGCTGCTGCAGCTTGGCGTGTATGAAGCTGTTCTTTACCAGTTACATATTACCTTATACACTTAGGTCTGCTTGGGGAGGGAGAACTACCCAGTGGTTGCAGAGATGTAGTTAACACATTTCTTTCCACCTGGAAGGTTCAGCTGTATCTGTTAGTGCTGTTAATACCTTAACTGGCACATTCTTTTCCAGCTGCTGACAAACTGATTAAAATTTGGGGAGCATATGATGGCAAGTTTGAAAAAACAATATCTGGCCATAAACTGGTAAGTATGAGGAGATCACGAATTTACTTTTAAAGAATTTTGATTTCTTTTCCTTATCCAGAAATTTCCATTCTTCTTTAGTTTGACTTGTGTAGAAGGTTTGTTCTTCGGTCTTGTTTTGTACCTCTTTGTTTATACAGTCCTGTGCAACAGCCTGGGACTGGAATTGTTGAAGTAACACCAGGTCAGGGTGGAAATATGGGTGAAGTGCAGGCTGATAATGAAGTACCTGCATGCACACTGCCTAGCCATTTTCCTGAGTCCATCCATTTCAGGAGCACCATGGGGCAGTGCCTTCTTGGGTGAAAATCCCTGTAAACTGTGTCCAGTTCCATCTTTCCTTTGTATATGAAGCAGAATGGCTTGCCTTTTAAGGAGATTGAATTTTTCTTGTGGGTTTGCCTACATAAACACAACACTTACTCATTCTGAAAAGTTCTAAAGAAAACACAAACTCCCAAACCCTTCGGTTTTGTTTTCTAAAGTTTCTTACATGCTGAAGTTCTGTAAGCAAAAATGAAGATTCACCAAAAGAAAAACCAGTAGAATCTTGTTCTTCTCCAGCCCTTAGGGACTTAGGCTGTAAAGAGCAAGCCATTTGTCCTCAAGAGAAGCCACTTATTCAGATTAGTTTATATAGCATACTGTTTATGAATTCCAAGAAAGGGTGTTGGTAGCCACAGCGTAAGAGCTGTGTGAACAAGCCATTGATGTTTTTGGAGAGTATATGGCTTAGCCTAAAATGAATAAGTGTCAAAGGAGCTCTTAACCCAGTCAGATTAATGAATTTCCAACTCTCAATGCTGAATTTTCTTTCAAGCTTCAGCTGTGAATATAATATGCAGCCTGTGTTTTCCATTTTCCTGTGTCAGTGAACAAACAGAGCTGAGAAGAGAATTGTTTTCCTTTGTTTTAGGGTATCTCTGATGTTGCTTGGTCATCAGATTCCAACCTTCTTGTCTCTGCCTCTGATGACAAAACTCTCAAAATATGGGATGTAAGCTCGGTAAGGGCAGAAACTATTATTTACCTTCCTTCTCCCCCGCATTGGCATCTTAACTCATGTTCTTCTGAGAGGCAGCCTTGATGTGCTGTGATGGGAGAAGGTAGAGTTTTAAGTACTGGCTCCTCTTTGGGTAATACTCTTTCCTGCTTATAATGAGCTGCTGGTTGAATGGGCTGTGAGGATGAGTGAATTACACTGTCTGTTTTTGGAAAGAGGAGGATGCTTATGGGTACCGTGAGGAGTCTGGTTATCTTCTGAGAGTGCTTAAGCCTTATGGTGGCAATGCAACCACAGGCTTCATTTCTGAAAGCAGCCTCTCAGATGAAACCTTTTTGTAACTTCTTATCATAGCTTCACTTGGTTTTGCTTCTCTCACCCTTCCTTTTCTGCAATTACAATGAGAACTGGATAATTCAGTTGAATTTTGATTAGGTATGTTAAATTGCTTGGTTCTCCTGGGTTGCCCAAAGGGTTTGCAACTTGGCTGCAGTCATTAAAAATGTGGGGTTTTTTCTTTCCTGTTGTTTTGCTGTAGCTGGTCCTCTGCCCATCTAAATCTGGGCTTAGAGACGGTTTCTTTGTGTGCTGCACAGTGATTAACCTTAACGCAGCTTATCTGAATGCATTTATTGTGCTGAAGGATGCTGTATATTTAACTCTGCTGAATCTTATTTCAGGGTAAGTGCTTAAAGACATTGAAAGGGCACAGTAACTACGTTTTCTGCTGCAACTTCAACCCTCAGTCAAACCTCATCGTTTCTGGATCAGTAAGTGATTTTTTTTTTTTTTCTTCCTTTGTGCAAAGCAAGTACTGCACACCCCTATCACCCAACACTAAGGGGACAGACAGGTTCTTTTAGGGATCCTTGGTAGAATGACGATGTCACTAAATCATAGTTACAATTAAAGCTTTTTTTTCTTAACAGGATATTATGATTAGTATAGCACAGAATTTGATTAGAATGGCACAGGATTTCTACGAGCAGAATCAAGGTAGTACAACTTATAGGTAGCGTAATACAGAATTTATGATACAACTTGTAATTTCTAATCATCTAGATTCTAACTTAACTCAAAGTATGACTTCAACCCGGACTCTGCAGATCTTAATACATGGTTTGCTGTATCAGTATAATAATTGTAATCTAGACTCAAAAATCATATAAAATAAAAGAATGAGTCACTCAATCCTTGGAGGAAGCAGACAATAATGGGGGTGTCCCTGGCTACTGAGGGGGTCACAGTCTCACTGTCCATCAGCAGTTCTGGTCCGGGTTCCCCACATAGGGCTTGTAACTGTTTGATTTTGTAGACAGGGCTCCATGTGCTGTTACACTTCCCTGTTCTGGGATGGGACGATCACCACTACTGGGGTTGGCTGGGTGCCTGGGACCTTCAAGGCTGTCGAGGAAGGGAGTAATCGGCCTGGTGCCCAGGAATCTTGAGGCCAGTTGGGAGGAGAAGAAATCTGTTCAGTTTGCTTGTTTCACAGGGCCTTCAGGGCCTCATAAAGAGGGAAAGGGAATGAATATGTGACCCGCTCAGTCACAGAGTTGGCTGCTTGCCTTATAAAATGGCATTAGTTACGCTAGCCATGTTACTGAGGGTCGGGAGCAGGGGTTACCAGTCACAACACCTTACCATTTCCATTCTCTGTCTTCCTCCACAAACAACTTGTAGTCAGATGAACTGCGCAGTGCCACTGCTCTCATTGCTCGGGGACACAGTCAAGCCCTTAACCCATCCTCAACATGCAGGTTTCCTGCGTGGAGAAGAAGAGTTCAGGGAGCTACGTTCCCAGTCTGTTATTTTTGCCCTGTGTGGTGCTTGTGTCCTAGGCTTTCTGATGCAGCTGCAGTGCAGCTGGAGGAAGGCACGTGCATCTAGTCAAGCTATAACACCTCGAGTAGGCATGCCTCGAGTAGGTGCATCATTAAACCACCTTGTGCATTTCTTCAATCTTCAGTTTGACGAAAGCGTGAGGATATGGGATGTGAAAACAGGGAAGTGCCTCAAGACATTGCCTGCTCATTCTGACCCAGTTTCAGCTGTAAGTCCCTTCCAATAAATGAACACACTAACATGCTTATTTTCTTTAGCAGAGCTCCTCTCCTGCCTCTTTGTAGAGAAGTGGGTTTGTGCTCTAACTCTTATTATCAAGCCCTTACACACTGTAGTGGATGGGCTGTGGTGGATTTGCCAATGAGAATGAAATGAACAGTGTTTTCTTTAAGATCAGTGTAGATTTTAGTCCTGGGCGTTAGTGTGGGGAGCAGTGGATAGTGGTGTGCCAGTCGTGCCTGAGTCTAGCAGTCTGATGCTGGGGCATAGATTTGTGTTCACTTGAGGCTCAGAGAACAACCTGTACGTCTGTTGCTTTTGTGTTGTTCCAAGCTATTACTAAAGTCCAGGGCAGGGTAGTTCCATAGTATGCTCTGTTTCAAATCTCATTTAATAGGTGAAAGGATCTTGGAATAAAGCAATATCCATTCAAATGAAGGGAAAACAGAAGGCGTTCAACTCTTTTTTTTTTTTTTTTTTTTTTTTTCAAATGTTTTTGAAATGAAGAAAACTGAAAAAATTTGAGCCTCAGATGTGCCACACCATGGCTGGTTGTAACATGATTGTTCTGCCTTGTGTAGAAGATGTTTCACACTTGCAAATGTACGTTAGCAGTAATTATTCTTTAAAATAACAGTATTTTAAGTTGTAGTTCAAGGCAATAGATTGACCTTAAAACATATATGTGGCTACATACAAGGTTAAATTCCATGCCTTTAAAATAAGGTACTATCCCCAGGTTCAATACTACTATTATTTGAGCAGCTAATGCTGTCTGAACAGAGTATCTGTGTGTTCATCTCTTCTTAGCTTCTGAAGAAACATGTATTCGAGTCCCTGATGCTTGAATAAACAGCTATAGTTAACATCCATCCCTCGTTATAATTACGCCAGACAAACCAGGGGGGAAAGAATCTTGATTTTGCTGGTGTTACCTATCTAAACTTACGCCTGTTGTTTGTGTGTTGTGTGGACTTTCTGCTTCTATCCACGTGAATTTCAGTGTCAATGATGGAAGATAAGTACTTTCAGTAGAGCTTAAAAATTTGATCTTTAAGAACATCAGTAACGTTATTTTTCCCCTTCTGTAATACTGCAGGTGCATTTTAATCGTGATGGGTCCCTGATAGTGTCAAGTAGCTATGATGGACTCTGGTAAGTGGCTATTTCTTGTCTGCAGCACTGTTCAAACCTTTTGCATTTATAAAAAGGCTTGTATTTGTAACGTTAAAATTGAAACAAAACAATAGCAATGATTCTCGTGTATTTTTAATAGTCGAATCTGGGATACAGCATCAGGCCAGTGCTTGAAAACACTGATTGGTAAGTAGGAATATTTCTTGCTTGTGCTCCATTTTTCGCTGTTAAGTTGTGACGCAGATATTCTGCATCACTGCAGTGAACAGTGGCTTCCTTAAGCTCTATTTTACTGTCTTCCTACCATTCTGTTAGTACACTGTCCTCCTGTCTACTGCAATAAGAGGAACTGTCCTCTCACGTGAATGGAAACTTGTTTTAAGCTTTGAATGTTGTACAGTACCACTCAGCTGTGTAGTGCTTGCTGTGCAGCAGTTCAAAACTGCAACCACAAAGTTGGTCTGCTCTTGGATGTTATGGAAACAGGTCATCTGTGACTACACAAGCTGCCTTTTTATCACAAAATGCATGAAGGCTTCTTATGAACATAGCTAATAAAAGCTAACTACCTGTATATATTCACTAGTCCTTCATATTCTTATAAAGCATTATATAGACAAGTTATGGCACTGCACATCAGTGGCATGAATTCTAATATAATGGTTTTTAAAACGTAGAGATACGGTCTTGCTCTGGTAAGTGCTGATGCAAGGAAGGAAAGTTTAGTTACAAAGGGTTATTTAAAATGTTTGTGAGTAAAATCCTTTTCTTAAATTAGTGAAAACAATCACCTTTCCTACAACTTTCCCTTTCCTGAAGTACCAAGGGAGAACAAAACTGAAAGCTTCTTTCAGTGAAGCAATTATTGTCAAAATTATTGACAAATTAACAAATTATTGTCAAAAGAAATCTTCTGTCAATGAGACAATACAACTGCACTGTTTAATACTGCTTTTATTTTCGCTGTAGATGACGATAACCCTCCTGTGTCTTTTGTGAAATTCTCACCAAATGGCAAATACATACTAGCTGCAACTTTGGACAAGTAAGTATTTAAAAAAAGAAAAAAAAAACAGAAAAAAAAAAAAACCCAAAACCAAACCCAAATCCCACAGGCTTTGAAGCATTTGAGTATCAGATAGAACTTTATTTTGCTGCTCTTTAGCTGGATTTAGTTGTGATACTACACAAGTTCAGATATACTGTCAAGCTTGAAAAGCCTGCAAGGTGGTGTGCTTGCTAATGGCACAGGCGGGACTTGGCACTGCTTAGTGACTGCAGCACCCATTCATTCCTTCTTGTACCTTTCAAAACCTCAGCACTTCCTTGCATGAATCATATGATTCTTTTGTAACATCCAGAGTCAGAAAATCTGGCCTATAAAAGACTGCAATATATAAATAACTTTGCGTGTAAGGCATAAAAGCAGTGCATGTGGGCTGATTGTGTTGAGAATGATTCACCTGGAGAATTTCCATGCAGCTATTAGGAAGGGATTAGCTGGTCTGTCGTCTCCATTCAGACGGTAATGATGCTGTTGCTTTCCTGAGACCTTCCTTCCCTAGGCCGTGAGGTTGGTGCCCTCCCTGTCTGAGCATCTTTGTACAAAAGATACCACAGACTGTTGCCTGCCTTTTTCAACTAGTAATAAAAAGCAGAGAAAACCCAGGTTAGGCTCCCCGGGGAGGACAAAGGGGACTATCTCACAAGCTGTGACAGTAGCCTGGCTATCAGTACAGATAGTCTGTGTCTGGATGTACACGGGGCTGGCTTGGTCTGTCAGGCCTAGTTGCAAGAGTCTAGTGCTTGCCTGAAACAAGTGACTTGCTTCACGTCCAGACTGTATTCAGTAGCGTGCTTAGTCACTTGCTCAGCACTGGCTTAGGCTTGAACAGGTTGAGGATGCCTCAGCCCAGTGTTTGCTCCCCTGAAACACCCTGGTGCAGGACTGCAAGTGGAAGAATTAGGGCGGCATGGGCGTGCTTTGGTCTGTATCTACTTTCAGCAGGATTTGATTTTAAACCAGCTGGGGGAAAGGGGGTAGTTTGTAGGGCCATCCCTGATTCTAGTGGGTTTCTCACCCTGATGTCTAATGAAATCTGTATGAGTCTTTTGGATGCATTGGGAGTTGGGGCATGTCTGCCAAACCACCTTATCCTCTGTCACTGTAACCTGTCTGTTATCCTGCCTATCGTTTCCTTAGTTGTCTGGTCATTATTTATAAAGAAACTTGCAGGTATGGGGAAATACTTAAATACACCCTTTTTTATGGTGGAGAATATGAATGGCATGGCAGTAAAATTGATACTTGGGGGTTAACTAATGCTGTGTTCCGAAGCCAGGCTACAGTGATCCACGTAGACTTAAAGAACTTCGGTATGGAGAAACTTTTTCTGCTCTTAGGAAATTGTCGGATGAAAAACGCCCAACAACTAAAATCTTTGCTTTTCTCTTGTTTTCTAGCACTCTTAAACTTTGGGACTACAGCAAAGGAAAGGTAAAAACAATCCTCTCTCGCTGTGTAGACTTAAGTAAGCTTATAGGAAAATCTGGATTTCATATGTGCTTTTTAAACGTGCTTAACATTTTATAAATACTTTAGAAAAAAGTGTTTGTCCTCTCTGATAAAGGGCTACTAACTTTTAGCAGGGCCTGTTGCAATAGGACAAGGGGTAATGGTTTTAAACTAAAGGAGGGTAGATATAGTAGGTATTAGGATGACATTTTTTACAGTGGGGGTGCTGAAACACTGGAACAAGCTGCCCAGAGAGGTGGTAGATGCTTCATCCCTGGAAACATTCAAGGTCAGGTTGGAGGGGGCTCTGAGCAACCTGATGTCATTGAAGACGTCCCTGCTTATTGTGGGGGGGTGGACTAGATGTACTGTACAGCTCCCAACCCAAACTGTTCTACATGACTAAAGATGCCTTTGGGGATTAAAAAAAAAAAAAGATTTGGCTCCTGCATAGCCCTGAGACATTAAGTAAAGCTATATTTCTGCATTTTTCTCTTTATGAACAGTAAATGACTGTTGCTCTCTTTCCCTGTGGCAATGTGACAAATTTAGGGGTTTTTTTCCCCTCCCTCGTCCAAAATTGTTTAGTGTTCTAGAGATGCCCTCTGCATCCTCTAGATAAGCTGGCAGGGTGGGAAACACAGGCAGATATTTTATTTAGTCTCTTCTGCCAAGAGTTTGTCCTTGACTGAGAAAACTACCTCCCAGCTGTACTAATGTCTTGTGGCTCCTCACTTTCAGTGCCTGAAGACATACACAGGACACAAAAATGAGAAGTACTGCATATTTGCAAATTTCTCCGTTACTGGTGGAAAGGTTAGTGTTTATTTAAGATGTTTTTTACACATGTGTGGGTTTTACTGCTTTTCTCTGTAGAAGAAACAGTGGTTTGAGGATGGAAACCTCTTTGGCGGGTGCTGGTTCACAGGTGCTGTAGTGCAGTGGGATAAGAGAGTGTCCTAGGAATGTCCCTCTGAGCACTGCTCTGGGCCTGCTGTCCCATCGCAAGCTCCTGCCTCTGTGTCAGTAGGGAAGGACTTACCTACAGCAGGAGAGTGGCTGCTTGCCTATCAGTTCGCTGTAGCCACCGGCAATTGGCCATCAGATGGTAGGTCGGTGTGACAGAACGCATCAACAGAGATTAAGTCTTAACACAGAACCACCTGAGCACTTTTTATCTGTTAGTTTTCCTCCTCTGGCATACGCTGGATGGAACAAAGCTTTGCACTGCCTGTATGCACTGAATAGAGGCTGAGAGAGAGTGAGCCGCATCAAGCAGCCCTGTAGTGTTGGAAGTTCCCTTTCATACGATGACAATGAAATGTTTGCTGAATAGTAGCAGTTAGATATAGATGTGGAGAAAGATTGACTCTTTTTTCTTTTTTTTTCTCTGCCCCTCCAGTGGATCGTGTCTGGTTCAGAAGACAACCTGGTTTATATTTGGAACCTTCAGACAAAAGAGATTGTACAGAAATTACAAGGACACACAGGTGTGGAAGAGGACTTTGTTTTTATTGATGCAATATCCCTCACATCATCTTGTAATGAGGGCTTCGCTTGAGTATTTTCTCTCTGATGTTTAGTTTTGACTGTCAGACCTATAAATTCTTGACTGGCTGAAGCTTAATTGAACCCTAGGAGTTCGCTCCTTTTTATGAAGGGTTTTTTATGGGCATTGCAAGTGTTTATTCTTTCACGGTGAGAACTTTGACATCAGCTTACAAAAGAGATTTCCTTGAGTTCAGAACTGGTCGAGATACTTAAGTGACTCATAACATTAGTGACTTTGAGTTGCCTATTAACACCTTCCAAAGCTGCAGCTCTTGAAGGGATAGGGACTGATGTAGTCCTGCTGTTTGTAAAAGGCTGTACGGATGCCTGTTCTTGAAGGCAGAGTTGAGCACGTGTTGAGATGTCACCTGATGGATACTTCAGCCTGAGTCTTGTAAGAGCAGGACTAGAAGGAACTGTGCTGTGAATCTAGGCACACTTATTCCTTTGCAGGACCATTGACTTGGACTGTAAGTGGCAGCAGGTTTTCATCTTCAGGCTAGGGCAAGGTTCTGAAGATGAAGTGCTATCTAAGCATTGAATAGGATGTTGGAAATACCTTACATGGAAAGAAAAAACTGAACTGGGTTTTAATTATCTGTCTGACATAATATGCCACAGGTTTTGCCTGTGAAGTAAGCAAGAACTGGAATCTAGAGAGTTCTCACGTTTTGAAACCTGTCAAGCACTTTCCATCTACTACTCTCAATTTTTTTTTGCTAGTATTTCCTCTCACAGAGAAGCAGTAGTTGGAAAATATTTATGAATAATGCGTTTGTAATTCTGCTACAAAGAAATAGTACCTTGGCTATGCTGTTCTAAAATGCAGTAGCAATACACATTCATTTTCAGAAATGCCTGCTATGAACCAGATTTCATTGCTGTAAATAATGATATTTGTATATCTTTTCTTTTTGCTTAGATGTTGTAATCTCAACAGCTTGTCACCCAACAGAAAACATCATTGCATCAGCGGCACTAGAAAATGACAAAACAATTAAACTGTGGAAGAGTGACTGTTAAACGTTCCAGTATCACTTTAGAGACTGTCAGGAAAAAATGTTTTTAAAAAAATATTAAAAAACCACATGAGAATAATAAATCCAGTTTGGCAGGAAACCTGAAGAATATTTGATAAAGTGGTTTCTGTTAGTCTTGGCCCAAAGAAAACGTCTTAGCTCTTTGCTAGAACCGGGCAACGTGGTGGAAAAAAAAAAAAAAGATGCAGTGTCTCCTTTTCTTGCCTAATCTTTTGGCAGACAAATGGATCATTCTGACATCGTGTTAGAAGTGTCAGCCTTGTATTGGACACCCCAAAGATACTGTACTTTATGGTGGCATTACTTTTGGGCACTGTTGCTGCTTAAGGAAGAGCTGCCAGTCTACTTTGTAACAGTAAGTGAAGTCACAAGCCTAGAGATGTGTGGAATTTTTTTTAAATGTCGAATTTTTTATTTTTTTTTTTCCAGAATGTAGCTTCTAGTCTCTTGGGAAGTTTCTGTATTGTTTTAAATAGGAGTACTGCATCTTTAAGGGTGCTTCATTTTAAACACTCAGCTCAAACTTTGTGACCAAATAAAACCATGCAGTTCCAGATTTCCCTTTTCCTGCCCCTGACTTGACTCCTGTGGTGAAATCTCCTCTTACCTTCTGTATAGTTGCTTACCTCTTGTTACGTGTGTTTAATAGATGCTGTTCTAGAGCAAAGTTACAGTTCTTCTGTTAACCATTAAAATGAATCCTGCTTGTAGTTGTTCTCGGCATATTTTAATTTTTTTCTCTTCTGGTTATAAAGCAAGCTCACAGAACACTGTAAAGTTATTTCAATGTAAAGAGAAAAAAACCCCAGACTTTTGTATCTTGAAAATCCATCGTATGAAGCTGTATTGATAATGGCATGACTCTGTATCTATTTCAGCATTGGTATTTCTTTCCCTTTTTGTCATACCCATGTGGTATTTACACATCAAAAAAAAATACCATATGCCATAATAAAAAGGTGGGATTTTATGTGTATGCTTGTGGTTAAGAGTGTACTAATGTGAAGTATCTGTGTCCAAAGACGCCTCCCTTAAAAACACCTTTAGAAACCAGTATTTCTGTAGCAGCTCCCTTGAGTGAGGAGGGGAGGAGGAGCAGTGTGGTGCTTTATATCTGTTGTGGAGAAAGAAAAGAGGGGCATAACTCAAGCCAAAATTTGTTTAAAGAAAGTGAGAGCACTGAACTTGTCCTCAGCAGGGACAGCATCGGTACAAACCCTGCCCGAGACCTTCAGCTAAGGGACAGGCCCAGGAGTTTGCTTGTACTGGTTAAGAGTTGTGTGGAGGCACAAATTTATTGCACCCAAAGGGTTCTGCTGTAAAGTTTTGTTCCTGATGAAGCAAAAATCCTTTTTTTTTTTTTTGGTATCAACCTTCTGTGCTTCATAATAACTGAAAATCAGTTACAGTACAAACCTCTCCTCTAGTGGCTGCTTGGAGACTGCCTTGCTTTACCCTTAGTGAAGCCGACAGCTGCAAGACATGAGGTATAACTTTTCTTTTTAAAATATAGAGTTCATGTTGAGCTGGTGCTAAAATGGCTATTAATAATATCACTGTCTTTTGAGATTTTTTCATTACCCCCAGGAAAGGACACTGTGTCTCTGGACTTAGTGAGCGTCACTGCTGAAATAATCAATTTCTTAGCTTCATGATTTTTTTTTTTTTCTCAGTCTTTCTCACAGGCCAATGAAACATTTCAATTGCAAGATGTGGCCGTGCTGCTTCACCAGTGTGGAGAAGCTGGTATATTACCCCAGAAAAGCATTTTTACATAGATTCAAAATGTTTTGTGGCATAGTACTTCCCATGTAACCGTGTGTGTGTGAGTGGCTTTGCTTGCCCGGCTGTGCTATGGCTTTTCCTGCCCTCTGAGCCCGAGAGCTGTGGAGAAGGGAGATGGTTCCCAGCTATCCAGAGGAAATCTCTTGAACAGGGATATTTTCTCCCAGACTGAAGAGCCCTGATGTGAAGGGCTGTCCTTTGTAAACACTGTAAGTCCCTCGTATCCAACCTGGGAATCAGCATGAGCTCTACTTAGCTGTAATTATATCCAGCCTGGCGTGTCAGAGGTGGTTTGACGGCCAGGATTAGCTGATCTCCTAGAGCGCAGTACTGAAAACACGGCTTGTGCGAGGGCCAGAGATGCAGCTTTGCTGGTGCTGGGTGCAGGCTGGTGGGGGCTGGAGCCTGTTGTAACCTGCTGAGGGGCAGTGAGCTGTCCCCGGGGACTGGGCGCTCTTGGGCTGAGGGAAAAGGAGAATTTGGGTAAAGAAAGAAAACGGAGGAAGATGGTTCTTTACCCGAAAAAACATGGTTAGATGCCACGAAGTAGGTGGCAGTGCCTTAACCGTATGCGTGTTGTACAGGCCACTGGGGCCTCTTCCATCCTTATCAAGGGGAGTGCTAACCTTCTCTCCTTTCATACAACACGCTGCTGCGTGGCGCACTCGCTGCTACTTAAGCCTCCATCAAACCGCTTCTTTTAGGACCGAGTGAGAGACATTCGTCTTTTCTTCCTTCTCCATTTGACACCTCTTTCTGATACCCACAGGTCAGGTTACCCTAGTTCCACGTACGAGTACATAAGAACCCCGAAAACCCCGTTAAAGTAGCAGAGACGGGTGCTTTTTGCAGGGCACTTAATATATTCATCGCCTTCAGCCAATCAGAGCGCAGACCGTGATCCTCTGCGACTGCTCACCGCCCTGACGGACGGGCGCGCACCCAATCAGCGCGCGCGATTACCGGGGGGGGGGCGGGCGGGGCACTTCTGCTTTCGCCTCGTTAATGGCGGAACTGAGGTGCTGGGTTCGAGTCCCGGCTCGGGCGGATGCGGAGCGGAGCCCGGGGGTGTCAGGGGGGTGTGTGGGAGGGGTAGGGGGGTTCCCCGAGCTCTGCCTCCCGTAGGGCTGAGCTCTAAAGCAGGATTTGTGGGCGAACCCGTCTAATCTGCGCAGGGTTTAGCCGTCTTGCTGGGTATCCCGAAGGTTTAAATGGGAACACGAGTGTACCGGGGGATTTGCTAATCCAATTTTTCGCAGTCAGGGGAGGACGGCCGCTTCCTAACGTGTTCCCGGTGCCCCTGGGCTGAAAAATCTCTCTGAATTGCATCAGGGCTTATGACAAGTTAAAAGAAACGTACACTGTCTCCAGATGTGGAAGCGGTCGCAGAGGTGGGGGTTTTTTCCCTCCTCTTCTAAAGGCCTTTGCCTTCTGCATCCCAAGGGTTTTATTTGGTTTTATTAAAACCAAAGCAAATGTCTGGTTAAATCAGCACCAGCAGCACCTCAGGCTGCCTGCGGGAGCTGGTTCGGGGCCGGGGTGACGTTCCCCCCGACGTTACCCACCCCGACATCCTACTGCTGGTCCCACTGACGCCAGGTGTAGAGCACCGTGCTGTCCCTCGGCCCCACCGGCTCTTCCCGGGGTTTCCCGCCCGATTCCACGCGGGAAGGACCAGCCGGTGCCTGGCGGAGGAGCCACTTGGCCGGATGAGGCCGCGGAGCCAGATGTTGCGCCCAGAGGTGCGCGTGGCCCCTGGACCCACCAGCTGCGCGGAGCTGCTCATCACCACGGCAGAGCCCTGGCTGCCCCTTCCAGACACCAATGAGTTTATTAAAGGATTAAAAGTTAGTTTCCCCTCCTTAGTGAATGCTCTGATTTATGCATGTGTTTATAGCAACCCCATTTCCTCTGTTTCATCCCTTCTCCCCAAGGCTTTCAGGCTTTGCTGAGCTAGACATTTGTTATAATCACATTGTTTTGAGGCAAGCGAGACACCGAGGGTGGTTTAAATGATTTGAATAAATAAGCT
This sequence comes from Strix aluco, assembly GCF_031877795.1. Lineage (NCBI taxonomy): Eukaryota > Metazoa > Chordata > Aves > Strigiformes > Strigidae > Strix > Strix aluco. The sequence continues at coordinate 12,245,570 of NC_133950.1, forward strand.
GTGTTACTTAGGCACTTCTCCCAGGTGCTAATTGCCCCTCCTGAGCTGTAGATGCCCGTACTTGGACAAGTTTGTGCTGTCTCTCAGTGAAATATTAACAAGCGTGCTTGCTCGTGAAGGTGCTGTGTGGAGACCAGGTCCAAGCCCCTGCCTGGCTGGGAGCTGTGTCTGGCAGAGGAGGTGCCCGCAGTCTGTCCGGTGGGCTGGGGTGCCCAGGGCAGGGGATTTCAGGTGCTGCTAGCAGGCCGTTGCTGGATGGGCTACATAAGCAGCTTATTTTGTAATTTTAAGTTTTCAATCCCATGCATTCCGTCGTGCTCTCTTATTAGTAAGCATTAGCTCTCTAAGTCCCATTAACTCTACTGAGAGCTGGGGGTTGGCTTGTGGGGACAGCAGTGACGGAGCCAACAAGGGCCTGAGGGCCTGATCCTGCAGCTGGTGATGTCCGTGATGCCCTGTGGGGCTGGTCCTGGCCCCGCAGGATCAGAGCCATCATGGCTCAGTGCTTTCCTCTGCTGCGCCCCTGGCCCCCTTCCCAAACCCCCCCAGCTGAGCTCCCTCCAGAGCTGATGCAAACCCCGGGGCTGACCCCGTTTGGCCTCTTGCTGCTTTATTAAGGCAACTATTTTCTTGTATGTAAATGCATATGTTACATTCAAACCCACTTCTGTCTCTGTCAGGTTTTCCCTTTAACCCCGTGGCCATCCCCAGGGCCGTACTTTGTCAGAGAATCTGGAGCCTTGGGTTTAAAATTAGTTGACTGCTTCTCTTTAATAAAATTATCCCTGCCCTCTTTAAATAGCACAATATGTCACAGAAAGCCGGTGGGTCCATTTGTGAAGATGAGGTAGCTCAGAGAGGAAAAAGAGAAGGGAAAAAAAAAAAGTAAAAACGCATCTCCCCAAACCCCTTCTGTGTAATCCAACTGAATTAGAGGATTTTGAAGTGGATTTAAAACTAAATCTTGATTAGGGAGAATTTCTCTCCAAGAGCTGCTGCATGGTAGTATTAATGGGAAGTGATTGTGGACAGAGGAAATAGGACAGAAATAACCGAGGGTAGCGCACACGCACTCACGTCTGTGCATGAACTGAAAGAATCGGAGAATTTCTCGAGAGGAAAAGGAAGAAATTAAGCATCGACATAACAAGACTGGGTGCCACCAGGCTGGCTGGAGAAGCGGGGAGTGGCCAGACCTCTGTTGCACCCTTTATTCTGGTGGAGGGTTTTACAGGTGAAAAGCAAGCGGCGTGCACGGCTGGGGGGAAGAGCCAGGAGGAGAGGCGGTGGCTGCCCACTGCCCCAGACACCGGTGTTCGTCCTCCGAGCTCCGGGTGAGCTCCGGGAGCCGACCCCATGCTCTCAGGACACATGCCTGGAGCTGCCCATGGGATCCTCTCTCTGATAACCGTGGTGTTCGTCCTCCCAGGGGGTAAGTCTGCGGAGTGCCCGGGGTGTGGAGTGTGCCCGTGCTTTGGAGTTATGGTCGTTCACATCCTTCCCAAACCTGGGTTGTTAAGGTGTGATTTATCCTCGGGATGAATTTGGGGGCATTCCCCAAGTGATGTAGCTGTGTGTTGCCGTGTGTTGATGGTTTTTAGGAAGAGCTAATGTCATCACGTTTTGTACAAAACAAAGGCATGTGTGTGGGCCAGGAGCCAGGATGCCCTGGGTTCCCCTTCCCCGGTGTCGCTGGGGCAGGGACTCCCCTGGCTGTGCCTGGCTATGCAAGGGTGCTCACCCACCTCCTGAAAACCCCGTGGGAGCAGAATCACACAATCATCTAGGTTGGAAAAAGACCTTGAAGATCATCTAGTAAGACGAGGCCAGGCTTGGGAAGGGCTTGGGGTCAGCATTCAGGGACAGGGAAAGGTAACGGCACCACTAAGTGCAACCTGATTTTTGTTGCTGTGATTAACCAACACAGAGATCAGGTACTGTGTTTGCCTTAACCTCTATGGATGATGTAAAGGAATATCCTTTGAAGGCTTTTTTTTTTTTTTTTGAAGAACCTTGAGAAATGACTTAATTCCCATTCCAGTCTCAGGCAAACAATTCTCAGACAGAGCCGCTCAGCCTGCAGGGAAGGACTGAGCTGCCACCAGTACAAGTGTGTGAAGCTCTGGGGACACTCAGCAGCGCCGCTGTCCCGGGGTCACAAGCACGTTGCCTCGCAGTTGCTCTGAACGAGGATTGCCATTCTGTTTCTGAGTTCTTTTCCCTCCCTGATAAACCCTGCGATAAAAGCAGGACAGCTTTCAGGGAGAAAACCAAACCATGCCGATGAAACCATCCCTCCAACACAGGCGCAGCTGAAACTGGGGGAATTTGGTGAAACAGGCAAAAGCTGTTTCGGAGAGCGACCCAGCCCTGGCTCGGTGCTGTCTGTGGTTGGGAGGTTTCACCTACTCTTCACAAACCCTGTTTCAAAGCTCTCTTGTTCCCACTATTCGAGCCCAGCGCAAATCTCCGGCTAATCTCTGATTTTGCACTGACCTCTAGTGGGAAACACTTTTATATTTTTTAGGCCCACTGGGTAAACAAGCGGCAAACAGCTTCGGGCTCTGGCTCAGTGCTTAATGCGACTTGGCGAGGCAGAGAGCGCTGCAAAGCCGTCGTTAGAGAGCAGCTAGGAAGGAGTTGAAGTATTTTTCCCCTGGAAAAATCCAATTTTGTTTCATATGGTTCTTGTTTAGTGTCCGGACTCCAATGTTATGGCTGTAACATCATCGTTGGCACCAAAAATGTGGACACGGGGTGCTCTAACCCAGAGGTGATCACCTGCTCCCACTCCCACCAGGGCTTCAAACACCGGTTCTGCATTAAGACCGAGAGCGGTGAGTCTCCCCGGGGCGGGGGGCCGGGGTCGCCTGATCGAGCCGGTGATGCTCGCACCCCAAAGCAAACTTCGCAGCCTTCAAACGGGGCCTGGCCCTGGTGTCAGGCTGGCAGAGCATCACCCTCCACCCTGGCTGTCCCCGCTGTCCCCCTGTCCCTGACATCCCACGCTCTGCTTGCCTTGCAGTGGTCCTGGGCATCCTGCTGACGAGCGGCTGTGCCACCTCCCGTCACTGCCAGCAGCAGGAGCTGCCGGGGGTCCGCATCCACTGCTGCGACACAGACCTCTGCAATGGCTCCCCCAGAGCCCCCCGGCCGCCCCTCGGCCTTGCTGGCGGCTGCCTCTTGCTGCCCTGCGTCCTTGCTGCCCTGCTCCTCTCCTGAACCCCCCCAGGGCTGGGGACGGGGGCTGTGGGACCCTTGTGGAGGGGGCTGGGAGCAGGGATACCCCCATCCCTGCTCTTACAGGTGGGCAGGACGCCCTCCTCTCCCCTCTGCTCAATAAAAGGTGCTGGATGCTTTGCCCTGGAAAGGTTTTGGTGATGCCCCGGCAGCAGTGCTGCATCCTGGCGAGGATGGGGGACATTTCTCCAGGCTTGGGGGGGCTGGAGGCACCCGAGCCAGCCTGGAGCAGGGGGAGCGCAGGGCCAGGGGTACCCACGGCCACCCGTGGGGCTGCCCACGTCCCTGCGGGGCGTTGGGAGGGCGGCCGAGCCCGGCTCTTCCCACGAGAGGGCATCCTCGACCCACCCAGGTGGGCTTTGGGGTGCAGGGATGGAGAACCCACACAGGGCAACATCTCCAGCGGGGTCCCATGGGATGGGTGGGCGATGGGGTGGGGAACAGGGTGCCCGCGTGAAAGGAATGTTTTTTTCAAGACGTTATCCCAACTGAAGAAGCCAAACGGGAGCTTTAACAGAAAAAACCTCATCCCATGTGGATCAGAGCCTAAGTGGCTTGTTCAAGGTCATCGCGGGGGTGTGTGGTGGAGCTGGGAATTAAATGTGTATGTCTCAAGAGTCAGCCTTGTGCTTTTATCACCAGGGAAACAGCATAAACCTCACTGGTGAGAAATGAATGAAATATTTTTATTCTAATTTTTTTTTTCCTTAGATAAGAAAAATAATGCAAAAGACCTTTTCCATGCAAAACATCAGCTTTTGATGACATTTATCAGATGTGTGTCAGAAAACAAGTCAAAACTCTACTAAAAATATTATCTGAGGCACCTTTCCAGCAGAAGCACCTTGGGGCTGATACAAAGCATGTTCAGATTCTGAAGATTCAAAATAAAAGGAAATCAGAAAACAAGTGCTGTACAAATGACAAGAACAGCAACACTAACCAATTCCCCCTCTTTCCCCTTAAAATGTTGCTTATGATTTTCAGGGGAGCGAGCAACATTTCCTTGGCAGCTGGAGTTATTCTTGCTACCAGTTATTTATCTGCCTGGATAAGTGTTGGGCTGAGCTTTTGCAACAAAACCTCCACAGCAACAGCCCGCTCCGATATAAATACCCATTTATCGGCCGAGGCTGGGGACGGGGCTCCCAGCGAAGGGGACAGGGCTGGTGGCCGGGGGTTCTGGTGTGACATGGGCCACCTTGCCATCCAGCAGCAGCCCAGGGAGAAGCGAGGGGTGAGGAGCTGCTGTGGTCCTCTCCATCACGGTCCCCTCCGCTGCGGTCCCCTGGCCGCCTGCGCGCCTCCGGCTGGTGATGCTGCTGGCCCGGCTCTGCCCCCCTTGCCCGGCTGGAGTCATCCATCTTGCCTGTGTAAGAGGCCTGTTGCAATTAAGTAGGCTGAAGTGCTCCTGAACTCTTTAACCTTTGCCCTGGGATTGCTCCTTTTGCCCTGGGGCTGTGGATCAGCTCCATTGCACTCTCCAAACAGCGCTTGCTACTTAGCTGACATTTCTTTCTCCTGCTGGATCCTATTAGCACCCTGAGGTTGAAAATGCTACTTTGGAGTGTTGTAAGGAATGTGATTTATACTGGAAAGTAGCAGCAATCTATCTTTCCCTATACACACACTACACATGAGGCTGGAGAGCTAAATCCACATCGCCTGAACAAACAGCAACTGGGATAATTGTTGAGGAGGCTTCAGACACCTAGCAGGGAGAGGAGGCTCTGTGGGACGGCACAGGCGGGGCAGGCACTGGGGCCAAGGGATGCCGGGCTCAGGGCAGGCAGCCAACAGCGGGGCTGCCTAGGAAACCTGCTCCCCATTGGGATCCCAGCCCCACACCAGTGCAAACTGGTGCTGGATGCTTCTGGTTTGCTGTTTGCAAGGGCTCTGGCCATGGGGTCCATCGTGTGCTTCTTCACACTTCTCATTGCCTGTTGGTCTCGTGTCAAGGGAAGACCAGAGCTGAGCAGAATTTTCACTGGTTTGCCTGCGTGTGAGTACGTATCATAGATAACGCAGTATGCACGGGAGGCAGATGAAAATAAGAATTGAATGGTGCCTGAAGGAGGGCTGATTAGCCTTTATCAGATATGACACACTAACCACTGAGGCTCCTTGCTGGAATACTGGGTTAAAATCTCCGCAGTGTCAAATTTTGTTCTCCTAAGCAAAGAGACACTTTCCATAGTGTTTGTGTGAATCTTCTGGATAAGCCCTGGAGACTGAAACCGTCTCAGCTTCATGTGGGCATTAAAAGTCCCACCCACATGTTTAAAAAAAGCCCCAAACCCAGAAACGCAAAAGCTGACATTTACTCTGAAATGTCTTCTTCCTGCATCGCTGCATGGCATCCCGTGTGAGCGGCGCTGCCTCCCTCCTTGCCGGAGCTGGCTGCATTTTAGCAGGGCTGTGGGCATCCTCATGGGCATTCACATGAACGGCCCAGCTGAAAGCCAAGAGATTATTTTGCACACGTGAAAATGCGCGCACAAACATGCACACGGACACTAGCACAGTGTTTTCTGGGAGAAAAAACAACTACAAAAAAACCCCCAACCCTAAGCAGCCTCTATGTCAAAAGCCCTTTTATGAAAGCCTCGGTAGCTGAAGAATTGCCATTGTTTCAGTCTCCAGTGAGTGCTAGTCTTAAAATATTTCCAGCTCAGAGCAGGCTTTGACATTCTGCCCAGACCCAGGAGAGGGAACAAACATGAGTTCAGAAACGTTTCTACAAGGCACAGATCCTTCTTCTTTTCGGAGAGTCACGTTCAGCATCTCATGTCCTGTGGCTATGTCGCCCCAAAGTGGGGGAAACACCCCAAAACATCCCCAAAAGCAGGAAAGTGGGGACTTCTCAGGGGCTCCTGGTAAGGCAGGGAGAGCTGGTCTGGCTTTCACGCCGAGGCGCTGAGGTTTACTTTTCATGCTTTTACTCAGCCTTTCCCTCGTGAGCAGCAAAACCATTATTTTTCCCCAGAAATATGGCACTCCAGGCAGCTCTTCTTGCTTGAGTGCTGATGGCTGGGCAGACCTACCTCCCCACCCCACTGGGTGCCAGAAGATGGTCCAAAAGTGCAGCTGTTTAGACCCTGGAAATCAAAGAAGACAAAGTATGCTGTGGTATTAATCCCCCTTAGCCTTTTTGTGTGTGTTCACCAGCGATCCTGGGTGTGACAGAGTGCAAATTTGGGAGAAGGCAGCTCTCAAGGCTTCACTCTCTCCATCGTGGCCTGCAGGAAGGGCGCGCGAGGGATGGAGCGGGGCACATGCACCCACCACAGCGCTCGCTCCGTGTGGTGAAGGTGGGAGAACCTTGGGACAAGGCTGTCCCTGGGACTTGACTTGGTGGGGAGACAGAGCTCAGCGATTTGGCCAGCGTTCATGGTTTCTCACCCTTCCCCTTTCCATAATGTAAAATAGAGAGGAGCTGAGATGTAAGTTACCAGCTCAGCTACATTTCTGCAGGCCAAGATTGACCCTCACCTTCTTGCAAAAAACCTTTTGGAAGAAAAGTGCAGAAAACTGTCAGAGGTCTGCAGGCAATCGGGAGCGATCTGGCTGCCCTGGGGTCTGCGTGCAGCGCTGATGGCCAGGGCTGCCTCGGGAGCGTGGCTGAGGGGAGCAGGAGCTAACGTCTGCTTATCTCGGCTGCGAGCACTCCTCTCGTTGGATGAAGGGCAGTGTTTACCCAAGAACAATGCGGGGTTAAAATTTAGTAAGTCCTTGTGCAACCCTTTATGGAGAGGCAATGAGGACAAATAAACATCTCTTAAAATACAGTCAGTACTCAGGCTTGCTGTTTAATTCATTCTCCGGAAATGCATGTTGTTTATAGCCATTCATTGCAGGAGCTCAGAACAGCAGGGGTTTGAGCCACTCCAAATTTCAGGCAAAATAATAATGATCCTCGTTCTTCTCTTGTTTGTTCTTAGGAGAGAACACAAGGTCAAATCTTCAGCTAGTGCAAGGTTTGCTCTAAACTACTGAATATTTTTCATTTGAGAAAGTTTCTTCACTGCTTGCTCTTACCATGTCTCCCCCTCCCTCCAGCTAGTGAGCCGGGGAGGAGCCCAAGTTCCCAGAGGATTTGGGTTTCCTCCTTGAGTGATAAAGGCTTCTAGGGGCAATCAAAGCTGGGTGGCCAAAACCAGAGGCTTCCAAGGTTGAAGGTTAGGATGTCTCTTATCATCTTCCATCCTGTGGAGAGACAAGCAGGGGAACAATCACGTGTGGGACATCCAGCTCCCTCCTCCCTGGGGCTCCTGCCTGCCCTGGGGGATACTGCAGTGGGTCCTGGCAGAGAAATCCCCCTTTTCTGGGAGCTGCTTCAGCCTCATCCAGTTCACAAAGCTGAGAGGGAGCAGTGCCAGCCTTATTGACAGAAAACCATGAGTTGGGTCATGTTGCCTATTGCCCTCCCAGCACAGAGCTCTCCTCATGCATAAACAGGGAGCTCATTGCTCAGGGGGATGTACAGGGCACAGCGTCCGTACTGGTCCAGGAGCTGCACACACTCTGGCTTTGCTCAAATGAGCCCAAAGCCTCAAAGAAATGCTCTTCTTCTCTAGGACTAGAGCCAAGGCTGCCCTCTGCCAAGGGCTGGGCATCGGGGGGGTTGAATGGAGGGAGAAGGGGGGATCCTTGTTCATTTTAATAACCTCATGGCCATGCCGGGGCCAGCGATGTGCCTGACCTACATACAGCCCAGAGCTCTCTGAACACAATTGATCCATTGGCAAGAGAGCAAACGCAGTGGTGGGGGAAGGATGTGCCCCGCTGTACTCCCCCGGCGTTGCCCCTCAGCCGGGAGCTGGTGGCACCGTGGCTGTGTCTCAGGGATGAAGCCACACGGCAGCAGCTTGTTCTCCATCCTGGGCACCACATTCATCCCTGCCCTGTACCCTCCACGCTTGACAGCCCCGCCACAGAGCAACCTGGACCCGTGGACGTGTCTTTTGAGATGTTCTTCTATGACAGACTTTTCTTCCGTGTAACTGGCTTCTGGTAGGGAAAGGTGTTGGTTTGTGTGTGCCCCTGGGACACCTCTAAGTAACTCACACAAGGTGTTGGTTGCTATTAAGTCAAAAGGTGTGCTCTTTGGCTCAGGAGCTAGATTCACATCCCCTTACAGAGGCTGATAATGGATTCGAGTGTCTTTCCTCCTCAGTTGTCTGGTTTATCCAGCCTGGCAACACACCCTTAAGCCTTTTCCTTTGACTGTTGTTTTAGCATCTTACACCCTTGGGCCACTCTCGCCGACCTCACAGGTTCTGCTGCAAAGGATGGATGGATATTTTTGTCATAATTTGCTCTTTTCTGTCCTTCAGCAGAGGTGGTTGGTAGGGTGGTAGGAATATAACAGCCAACAAGGGGAGGAAAGGGAATACGCTGTGGTGTCAGGTGGTTTTTTTTTTAACAAGTACCCAAGTTCTCACTAATTAAGAGCTAGGGGGAATAAAAATACCATCTGGTGACACAGTGGGCCTAATCCTATAGTCTGCCTCTCCCCAGGCATGTGGACACATGTGAATACTCACCTGACTGCTGGTGGCATTAGCCAGTGAGTGTTGATATGGGGAAGGAGGGATGAACACCCAGAGTGAGAGACCGTGGCATGGGCAGCAGCGTGGGGAGGATGGAGAGGTGGGTGATGGACAGGAGGATGTGTCCTCACAGTGGATAACTCTTCTGGGACAAAAGCCAGTTTTTCTGGGTGTTGGTGTCACGTCTGTTCCCTTGGGTTATCTCTTTTCTATTAGTGCTACCTACATGAAGCAGCAGACTTTACCTCTGACAGTAATTACAGAGCTCATTAAACGCAGAAACCCAAACCCTGGTATGGAAAAAGGAAAAATAAGAAAAGTTAAAAGGTGGGCAGAGTCTGGCATTGCCTCTTCCCGGCGGCGTCACTTTGCTCCTGGGAAAGCACCGTGCCAAGTTTCAGTTTTACACGGCAGAAATGAATCAGAGCAAATTGCTGACGGAGCCTCTGCCGCCGTCAAACACCAACTGCTTCGGTATAAAGGGAAAGCGCTGCTGGGCCCCGCTCCTGCCGTCTGAGCACAAGGCTGCTAATTAGTAAATAAGGGATAATCCGATCAATTAAGTGCTCAGCCTGGAGGCTGGAGAGGAGGGCACACCTCTTTGCTGGTGAGACGGCCGGGAAGGGATGGTTGTGCGGGGTCAGTGCGGGGCTTGGGGCAGCTCTGGGTGTGTGGGGGGCTGGTGGGGGCTGGCGGGGGTCTCTGCCACAGGATCCTCCTCAAAACCCAAGCAGGCAATGCCTCTTTCACTGAACAGTTCTCCCTCGCCAGTGAATGTGTGGGTAATTGGGATGCAGTGAGTCTGGACCGTGGGATGGATGCTCGGTGTGTCCCACGTCCCCCGCAGCCTGCTGGGCTCTCCTCCCGTGGGCAAGTGCGATGCTGGGGGTGGTTGCCATGAGACAGAGAGGTTTTGGTGCCCTGAGTGCATGGGCAGGCTCCATCCCTCCTCTGGCCATCCCTCCAGGGATGGAGGGGCTGGACCCTGTAGGGACCGTGCCCTGTCCTCACCCCAAGCCACCCCCCAAGTCATCCCAGTGTCACCACAGCGGGTAAATAGAGGCCACCGGCACCCCTGGGGTCTGGCACCTCCTTGGCGAGCGAGGCAAAGGCAAGCTGCAGGAATCACTATTTCCAGCCTTGCAAATTCAACCTCAGGAGAGCAGCAAAAGGAAATTAAAAGCTCACTTGATGATAGCAAGTAGGGCTCTTCCAGGGCTTCACAGCAGCCGGGGTGGCTCACCTGCAGAGCCCAGGCCAGGGGGACCCGGCCGTGGGTCCTGATCCTGCTGCCATCCCATGCCAGCCCCCCCGGCTCAGCCCTGTCCCTGCAGATCCTTTGTACAGGGTTTTTCTGAGCATCCCTTGCTGCTTCCCCTCTGCTGACTTCAGCACTATGAAAACATTTTCCACCAGCACCGATTTCAATTACATGTTTTTAAAAAGTCATTAAAGAGAATTCCCCATGAAATTATTTTTATTTCCCGCCTCTCCTCCCTGCCTTCCCACCCCTCTGTCTACTTCCAAACTAATGAGATTAATTGAAGACTACAAACATCTTCCAAGGGCCCAAGGCAAATGCGATGTCAAACAAATGTAACTCTTCCCAAGCTGCGTAGGATCACATCGACCCTCCCTCCCGCTCGCCTGCTCACAGCATCCCTCCTGACACAGGGCTGCATTTTGCAGTCTCAGAAAGTGCTCAGGTTTGGAAACCTTTGATATTTTTTTCCCTCCTTTGAGGAAGGAAAAAGAAAGCGCCTGAGGAATAAAAGCTGTCAGATGCAATAATGTGAAATCTTACTTTTGGCTGGCAGGTGGAGAGGGGGTCTCTCTGGTGTGCGGTGTTACCCAGGGAAGTTGAAACAGGGGAGCAGGGAGGAATATTAGAAAAGTTATTCTGCTTTCTCTCAGCCCCGCAGGTAGGAAAAGAAAAATAAAATCCCCCAAACCCAATAACCTGCAAACCAAACCTGACAATAGCCCTATTCACCTCCCAGGCTTTTATCCACTCCCAGTGTTTGATTCCTCCCATCCCTGCGCTGGGTTAATCAATAGAACAAATCTCTGGCGTCGCACCTCTCCCGGCCCCCACGGGCTCCTCCAGGATTGATTAAAGCAAACAGCCATTTGCAGGACTGCACGCCTCGGAACACAGCACACTTTTTCAGGCTGCCTTGCTACTGCCCGCTCAGGATAAATAAAGGAGAGGGAACCATATGGGAGATTTGTTATTTGGTGGAGCAACCGTTCAGCGTCACCTTCTCTCTGGTGGTGCTTTAAGCAGGGTGAAGGAAAATCTCAAATAAAGCCCCAAACTCTGCTGAATTCCATGGGATTATACATTTACACATTTATATACACGCAGGGATGAGGAAGATGGCAGTAATGGTTTTGGAATTGGAGAAAACCAAATTTATTTACATGGAACACCCCCCCAGGCCCAGCACTGATGATGGCAGAGATAATTAAGGCTGCAGAATGGACTCACTCCCCTGCCATGATGACTTCAGCCTCTCTTACAGCTCCTATGTGCTGCCAGCCCCTCTCCTCGCAGGGCTGTGGATGGATTTCAGTGGCACCTCAAGGAAGATGCTGTGAGATGCCCATGGAAGGAGTCACCCCCTTGTAGGAGCGTGGGGTGCCTGGGGCCGGCGGGTGCACGGAGAGCAGCGAGCATCGCGCTGTCACGGGCAGGGGACCAGGGACGACCTGTACTGCTGCTGATGCAACAGCCAGGCCAAAAAAGACCACGGCGGATCCAGTCACCGGCACCCTCTGACAAGTTAAAAAGCTCCAGTTTATTAAAGATACATTCCTACACTAATAAAAGACGCGTTGTCTGGTGGCAGGGAGGCTACAGGATGTTATGGTTGGAATGTTCCTCGGCCCTTGTGTAATTAAAAGCCCCACCAGCTGTGGATCTGCGAGAAGCTATTTTTTCCCCCCCAGACAGACAGACTTGATGTTTTCTGTGATCTCCATGATGTCACCAGCCCCTCTTTGATGTGTGCAACCGAGGAATCGCCAAGACTCATGACTCCAGGGGAATATTTGTCTGAGTATTGCTCATTAGATGACCCAGTAGGATGGAGGCAAGATTAATTGCAGAGGGAAGAGACCGATCCCTGCATCCATATTCATTAGCGCATTAGGGCTTGGTGGCCACTGTGGTGAACCAAATACAAAAATAATAATAGGACGAAGTCACTTCCCTGAAGATTTCAATAATGGGACAAAAGGATGGATTGTTTTCCCCATTTCATGTGGGGAGGATGGAGACACAGAGCAATTAAAGGCTTGCCTTAACATAATAAAGCCGACTATCCCACAAGGGGCGTGCAGTGGAGTCAGACCCAGAGCAGATCTCTCCTGATCCCCATTCTGTGCTTTCACATTTGTATAACACGATGAAACCATAAATTTGCAGTGGTTTCCTTATGCAAGTCCTCCCTTTGGACCGGCTGGTGGCAAGTAACATCTCAGAGGTGGCCAAGGGTACTTAGAACAGCAACGTCGGGCGCTGACGCAGCTGGCAGTGATGGACCAGCCCATGGGGTTTGTGGGGCAGGAACGAGCTGGGGCCTGAGCAAGCGGCCTCAAGAGCTCAGCCTTCCCCATGCTGAGTCTTCTGACCCCACAGCATACAAACCAACCTCCTAAAATCACCGGAAAACATTTTGTTCCTACTCTCTTTCCGACATTCTCACTCCCATCACCAAGTTACATGCTGGAGACAAAAAGCTCTCCCATGGCACAGCTCAGATGCTCTCCGGGGACTCCTGGCTCTTCTCTAGTGACCAGGATTTTCCAGAGTCAGAAAAAGCTGCAGGCAAAATCCTGCTGCCTGTTATAATAACATAAAGGAACATATTTTATGCAAGCCCTCAGATGTGTCACCTTCGGGCTCTGGGGGTCCGTGGAGGACAGCTGGAGCCCATTCTTCTGCCCAGGCTTGGTAGACCATTACGCTGGTGGCTTCTGAGTTGTTATTCTGGGTTAGATGAAAAACAGCCCCATGACATCAGAGAGGGCACAGCACAGGTTATAGGAACAGTATGTCCCCTCCGCTCACACCCTGGCCGCTTGCTGGGGCAAATACCGGTCCCGAGCCTCCGAGTGAACATTTCTGCAGGTATTTACCCTGCAAGCAGCCCAGAACTGGATTAAGATAAGGTGAGTGCTGGGACGATGTGGAAATGCCTGTCAGGCCTACAAACCTGCAGGGCAAATTAAGCAATCATGTTCCCAGGACATACATAAAAATAAGTAAAAAACACTATTAATCCATAGCAACAAAAGGAGATAGCATGGCAACAGCAGCGACTGCTGCAAAACAAAACAGTAACAAGAAGAGAGGAGGAGAGAGAGAAAATAAAGCCCTGTTCTGTTCTTCAGGGGTTTTTAAGGTAAAGTGGGATGTTGCATCCCAGGTCGGTGGGAGTTAGGACATGGGCTGGGTGCTGATGCGAGGGGCTGGCTGCATGGTCCTGCATCGACCTGTGCACAGCTCTGCTCGGCTGCTGGGGTCCTGGAGGATCCTGGGGTGCCTGCTTTGGCCCTCTCAGCTGGGAAGGGGCTACGGCAAGGCAGTGGCTGTGGTGAGGGCCGGTGGCAATGGCGTTTCCCAAGCTGTCCTTAGGGCAGGTCTGACTGCTGTGGTTCTCTGGGGGTCCCTGAGCCTGTGCTTGGGCTGAGAAAGGTCTCAGCTCCTGGTGATTGTAGGGCTGGGAGCTGAGGATACCAAGCCCATCGTGGGGTTCCCCCCCCTACAATTGCTATTGAGAAAATTAAAGCAAAAAATGGCCAGCACAGGAGGAACAGTCCTCAACAGCAGCTCACAATCACTTTACAAAGATGAGCTGCTCATGGCTGTTGGCACCGCAGAGGAAAAAAGAGCTTTTTACCGCTGAGGACTGTTGTGCCATGGACTTGCTGGATTAAATAACGGAGCCCAGAAACTGAGCTGCTCCTCAGAGTCAGCCCTGCCATGCTCCCATCCTCCAAAATGGTTCTTTCGGCTCCAAGGAGGGCACACCCCCCCGCCCCCCCCAAGAAACAAAACTGGGATAAACTCAGCATCAAAACAAGGCTTAAACCCTGTTTTGAACCCAGGTAATGCTCTGCTGTGGGTGCGTAGGAAGAGCGTGATGGAAATAAGCCCTAATGGGTGTTAATTTGAAGTGGCAAGTTTGTGAGTCAGGCGGTGGGGTGCGGGGGGAGGAGTGGGCAGGCGGCACGATGCAGGGATGAGAAGTGTTGCTGCTTCTGCTGTGTGCTGAAAGGGGTTTCGTACGCTTCTGGCACGGCAGGCCAGGCCGAGAGCACCACAACGACGTTAGGTGGGCTTGGGGTTTGGAAGGAGAAAGGGAGCTGCACGGAGAGTAGAGAGGGGATTGCATAAAGCTGAGTTACAGACAACTTGGCTTTATCGGAACCCATGTTCAATGGATCGTTGTTAAAAGGAGGAGATTTTCCATGCTGTGAGAGCCAAAGCAAATACAGTGAAACTTAATTAAATGCTTGCCTGCTAAAATAATAATTTTCTTATGAATTGAGGAAGGTGAAGTACAATGAGAGATGGACCTGATAAAGGAACAATGATTCTCCAGTGTGCCTGGCAGAAGTGCACAGGTAAAGAATACAATAAAAGAGGTTTTTTGGTGGGGAAGGTTCTCCAATTTTTCCCTCCTACAGGTCCGTGTGTGGGATGGTCTCCATGGCTGTGCTGGCTGCCGAAGCCCTGATGTACTGCCTGTCTCCATCACAAAACATGAACGCACAGTCCAGCGCTGCTCAACACAGTCAGCTCAAGGAATGGTATTGTTTGAATTACCGTCAGCGAGTGGAAATACTAATGTTTGTCTAGAGGAAAGAGGAGGAAGGAGGGGGAAAAATCTGTGAATAACTGTGATTTTAATTCTGCTCTTGCTTGACGGTGCTGGGGAGACGGGAGGCACCTCATCTGGGAGGCCTGGGGCCACTTTTGCGCTCCGGGAACTTGTTCAGTGGGGCTCTGGACAGAAAAAAACATCAGCTGGAAGAAAGCCCTTGCAAATAAGAAGTGAATGGTAATATCATCATCATACAAAGAACCCGGGAGAATCGTTTCGAGAGGCAAAGCTGGAAAAAAAGAGGAAAAAAAGAGGTCTTGAACCGTGCACCTGCAGGACTGGCTGCCGGCGAGCGCGCGGAGCAGGCCTTGCACACACGTGTGCACTCCTGCGGCAGACTTAGAGGCCAGGCAGAGATTTCTTTTGAAAGCTTCTCTCTAAACGTTATTTCCATTGAGAAAGAAAAAAATTAGGATGGATAGATGGCTTTTACCTTTAAAGGGGTCCTCCCCAGCAGCACCCCGCCAGCAGGAGCGCTCCCGGCTCACCCCGTTCTGCCTCCGCTCCTCCGAGCCCTGGGGCTTCAGCATCTTTTAGCACCCCAGAAGAAGATGCTTTCTGGCTCTCCCTGGGCTGCAATAGGTGTCAAGGTGCCAATATAACATAGAAAAATGGGGAGAATAAGAAGCAATTTGGAGCTTTTCACTTTTCTTGACGATTGGCTTCCTCTCAGCACCGCCGGCTCAGTGCATTTGACTTCTTGGGTTTGACTCGGGGTTCAGGGGCTCAGAACTTTTATAGTGAGGTTTCAAATCATTGCAGAAACGTTAGGCCAAACCCCTGTTTTTTCATTATTTTAATAAATGTGATAATTTTAAAAAAGTTTTGTTTTCTAGCCTCCTCCAAACGTAGATATTCTTTCTCTCTCTCAACCCCCCCTCCCCAAAACCAAAAGACTGAATTTGGACCCTAGGTTGTTTGGCATTGACTCTTTTAGTTACATTGAACATTACTCCATGGCTGAAATTACAGGAATAAACCTGCTAATAAAATAGAAACTAATAACTTTTACCCTCTTTGTCTTTCTATGGGAGTCAGGAACAGCTTAGTCTGTACAATAATTATACTGTATGCATGGCAAAAAAAAGTTCTTGACTTCTGCCATTCCCAGCCCTTCCCCACCAAAGGAAAAAAAAAGTTGGCAATAAATTTAAACCAGTTTTATTTACCTTGAACTACTCAGCCAAGAATGCACATTATTTAGGGACTGGAATAAAAAGCCATTCACTCTAGTTCAATTGGCCATTTAGTTCAATTTGTGTGTGTTACTGCAGGTAATTACTATGGTAATAATGTACTGTAATCTGTGCTGATTTGGAACTTGTCCTGTTTCTGTATTAATAATAAGTGCCATATATGTACTAATTACCAGTTTGTTACCATGGTTATTTGCGTAGATGCCATGTTAATGATACCCTGGAAACATAAAGCAATCACATTTTTGAATTAAATCTTTGTGGTCTCTTTAGTGCTAAAAGCCCAATTCACATAAAATAATGATGAAGAAAATGAGATCATCGTCGCTGACTTGCCAGCAAGCTGATTAGCTGCACTGCATAAATATACGATTTTACCATACTGAAAAATTAGAGCCTCCAAAACATTTTCCATGGTTGCTAAGTAACTTCCCAAAGATTACATCACTTACAGGAATACGCGGTGCCAAATCTGTCATGCACACGTATTTATAGAGCACACAGTGCGGGGAGTGTATGCTCGGCGGAGAGGGCTCCGGTGCTGCCATAGGTGTAAGCTGCTGGCCCCCTGCCAGAGGAGAGGGGTAAATAAACAGGCATCCCTCCCCTTTCCAGACAAACTCACACACGCACCCCTTACTCCTTGGAAGAGCCAGGAGGCAATCCAGACACATCTATTTTTTAGGATTATTTAAAGCCAGAAGGGACCTCTGCTATCCCTCCTCTACAATAATTTCACGCCGCAAGTCCTGCGCTGGCTTGTGTCTCTTCTCCCCTTTAAACTGAACCGAGCGGTGTATTTTGGGGGATGATTTGTTGGAAATGTGTGCTGGAAAGGACAGGGCTGGCTACCGCTGCCTCCCGGTCTGAGCGAGCGGCGCTGCCTGTCACTGGGTGCTCGCTTGCGCAGGGCGGACGGCTCGAGGTTTTGCTGCGGGACGACGAACAGCGTTTGTCCCTGCAAAGCTTCTCCCTGCAGTCTGTCATCCAACTTGTTCTGCTCTTCCCACACAGCAGCTACCTTGCTGGCCATACTGGATCTACATTATGATTAAAAATAGTTTATTGGCAACAAAAACATTCCCTTTTCCCTGATCACACAGTAAACAATGGGTCCTTCCTACCCTAAAATTAATGACAATTCTTTAACCAGATGACACTGGTGCAGGGGCTGGGGAAAGCTGGAACAGTGGAGCTGTGTGTCCCTGCAGACAGCAAGGAATAAGGCAGGGAAACCTATAGGTCCCCACCCTGTAGTAAAGTCTGATCCCTACCGCTGTGGGTGAAGCCCTGGAGCCTTTGCAGGTCCTTTGGGAGCAGCAAGACCCAGAGGATGCAGGAACCAGCAGGGTTTGGGCACGCCGGGTCAGCTGAAGGATGGAGCTGGGGGTCTCCTCTCTCACTGGCAGGGTTTGTCCAGGAGATGAACAAGGAGGAGGGAAAGAGCATCCTGGTGAGTCTGCTGAGGGAAACTCGTGTCCCGGACTGTGAGAATCTGGGAGGACCAACAGCCATTGTAATACTGGCCAAGAGCCCTGGGAAAATCACAAAATCAATGTACCAAGTGAAACTGCCTGATGCTCAGCACATGATGGAGGGACTGGCTGAGGCACCTGCTGGAAGGTGACCCCGGCTTTCACCCAGAGCCACTGGACC
The DNA here is from genome assembly GCF_031877795.1 of Strix aluco. Classification (NCBI taxonomy): domain Eukaryota; kingdom Metazoa; phylum Chordata; class Aves; order Strigiformes; family Strigidae; genus Strix; species Strix aluco. The sequence goes on from NC_133950.1 coordinate 12,263,108, forward strand.
ATGGGCACGATGGGAGAGGAGTTTCTCTCCGTTATCCTCCCTGCACTTTGGCCCAAGGCTGTCGCAGCATTTCCCTCCCTGCTCCTGCAAAACCCAGTCCTGCGCAGCGGATGCCACGTCGTTTGAAAAGCTGCTTAGTGCTCTTTATTATCTGGTCATTATTTTTCCACTGAAGCCTGAGATAAGCAAAGCATAAATCAAACCAGAACAGGAGCCACTTGGAGCAGGTAAAGGATGGAAAAGATTTTAATCAGTGAATCTGGGCAAGAAAAGCCAAAAGAGGAGAGGGAGGGAGGAAAGGGGGGTGAGAAACAAAGAAAGAGAGAGAAACACCACTTGTTGTTTGTGGGATGAAGACAAATGTTTCCAAAGCCACATTTTCCACATGACTCCCAGTAAAAGCTCTTGGTTTGATTATTAATCACAGGGCGGCCTCCATCCATCACTCCATCCCTCCGTGCCTCCTGAGCTGTTTGATGTGTTACCCTCCGCTCTCCCATCTCGCATCCCCCGCATTGGGCAGCTCTGACAGGGGAAAGCCCAGGAAGTTATTCCAATAAAGAAAATGCAATCAAATAAATAGAGGCGGAAATAAGTAAAACTATCAGGAAAGCTTCTGCTGCGCTGGTTGGATCCCTGCCTCTCGAGGCTTCTGGAGAGCTGCTGACACTGGGAGTGTCTTCTGAAATGGATGGACTTTGCCTCTTGCCTCATACATCTGTTTAATGACCTCTCCTTGCAGGCACTTGACATGTGATTTATGGGATATAAATTTTACCTCTTTGCTTCGGTGTTGCAATCGCTGCGTTCTGCAAGGTGAGAGCACCTCACCCCGCCGGGATGCCGTGCTGGTTCCCTCACCCTCCTGCTTGCCAAACTTTCTTCCTCTGGCCCTTCCTTTAAAAAACAACAACAAAAAAACCCAACCAGAAAAACAACAGACCTCTAAAAATGTGTTTTTTCCTCTTTAAAAGAAAACTGCTGCTGACGCAGCCTTTGCAGCGTTCAAGGCTGATGGCGCTTTGCAGAAAAAGAAAACAGCAGCATCCCAGCTGATTTCCTGCAAATAATAAAATATATGTATATATACATATATAAATAAATAAGTTCTTAATTCTTTTACTGGCATCTGTAGCCTCTAATTCATAAATTCATCAGGACTTTCCCAGGATGTCAGTTTTGGCAAATGAGCCCTGAGTTGCTTCATGCTAATGGAGCGGTGGGCTGCCTGACCTCAGGAAATAGAGAGGCCAAACATGAAAAAACAGAGCCGGGTTCAAGGCTGGGGCTGTGAACCCCAGATTTGAGGGTGAGGTCGGAAAAGGGTCAGGGAAGCATTGTGTGCGCGCGAGGGAGAAATGCTGGTTTCTATTTAAAACCTTTCATGCCGCTGCCAGAGACCTCTCGCCATTGTGTGCGGGAGCAGCCCGGCTATTGAGAAATGCGCCTCGAAGATCCTGACTGCAGGAATGGGAAAAGATTGGAAACAGTCACACTTACGTGTTACAAGCCAAACCCTCCCCTACCTTGGGAAGAAAGGGAGGGCGAGATCTGCCTGGCTCTTTTCAGCGGCTAACGCAGATGGATTTGCTTTGGCATTTAAGGGTGATGGATGTGCCAGGTGCTATTCATTAGAAATGATTTGTTGGGGCCAGCGTAGCTCCCCTGCCCATTAGGACGCATTTACTTCGCAGGTTAGTAATGATGGGTGCGCTTAATAGTTTCTAAGTATCAGAGGGCATTAAAAAGCCCTGGAAGAGAAGGCTATCAATATTTACAGCTTCAATTTGTTGGGGGAGGAAACCAGTGCGTGTGCCTGGAAGGGGTGTCGGCCCCGAGTCCCTGCTTGCCGGCAGTGGGTGTTGGCATGGGGGGAGGCTGAAGTGGAGCGAGGGGGAATGGCTGGGAATCCAGTCGTGCTTTGTCCTTAACGCAGCCAAGTGATGTGGCAGCAGCAGCTTGTTTGGCTCCAGTGGGGAGAAACTGAGGCCCATCACCAAATCTGGGTGCACGTTGAAGGCAGAGGCAACAGCAAAGCCCAGCAGCCCCGGGTCCAGCCCTGGGGGGTGGGGTGGTCCTGTTGGGGTTGTCTCTCCACGAGCATCATGGACCATGATCAGAGGAGGCGGAAGGTCATTCACTGAGGGATGATTATGGCTATTACATCCCAATTCCCTTCCCCTGCCCTCCCCCTGGCCCAGGCTTTGCTCGGAGCGAGATCCCGTTAACAGCCCTCTGCCGATGGGCAGCCATTTACTTAAGTCCCAATTTTTCATTAAAATAGCACATATGGCTATCAAGCATCGCAAGGTCACAGGGCTGCATTGTCTCAGCTTAATATGATGCTATTAAGGCTGGACTATAATGTCCCAGATACAGCAAGTTCAGCAGCATAAGATCAAGCATTGGGCAAGACTGCAATTTCCTCCTGTCCTCCTGCTATGATCTTATCAAAGCCTGACTGATCTCTATATACGAAATCGCACCGGAGAGCATTAAATATCGTGAAAGGCTCCGCTTCCACCGGCCCGCGGGGAGGTTGTGTTCACAGCCTGTGTCCCTTTGTGTCACTGCATCCCCTCTCCGGCAGGGACCGGGGCGGCATCGGCTGGTGTGGCTCAAGCATCCAGGTTGAGAAATGGGTGTAAGTTCATGTTTTAACTTTGCCATTGTTTTTTGGGTTTTTTTGAAGCCCGACCTCCATTCCAGCCCACATAGTTTTGAGTCTAATTTTTTGCACAGCTCGGCATCATGCTGCCAGCTTTCGGCTGCCCTCGTGGCCACTGTGCTGGGCTGGGTCCCTTGGAGTGGTGGCCGTCACTGCTCTCTGCAACACTCAGCAACCCTTTTATTTCTCCCTCAACTAAACTAGGCAAGAATAATTCTTTTCTTCCAGCCTTTATCTTCCTACCTGAGCTACAAGTGCCTGCATGCAGTCCCTTTATCTTACCACGTACTTGTACGGTTCCTAGCACAGCAGGGCCCTGCTCTCGGTGCTTGATGAAGTGCAGGAAGGGTTGCTAACAATTATGGAACAGAGGCAGAGGTAGGAAAAGGTAGACTGGAAACTGTCTGGCAGCTTTATTAAATCATGCAAAGATATGGCACTTACTTATTGACTCATTGGCACTGATATAACTTGGCATACGTGTGCCCAGATGGGAGGTTTTCGTACTAAGAAGAAAGCATGTAAATAAAAGCAAGTGTGTGTGCACACCAGCCCTGCCAAAGAGGAAACATCTCGCACAATATCTCCATGAGAAGGGTTTGCAGAGCAAACAGACGTGTTATTTCATCTCCGCAGCACGGAGGCACGCCAAGCCCCCCTGCAGCCCTGGCTGAGGTGTGTGAAGAGCCTCTGCGGGGCAGGGGGGAGGACCGGCACGGCGGCTGCTCCCAGCGGGGGTGTGGGGTGACACCGTGACACGGCGTGTGTACGGCTGTGACACCGTGTGTGCATGGCCGTGACACCGTGCGTGTGTGGCCGTGACACTGTGTGTGCGTGGCTGTGACACTGTGCATGTGTGGCCGTGACACCGTGCGTGTGTGGCCGTGACACTGTGTGCACATGGCTGTGACACCGTGCATGTGTGGGCATGACACCATGTGTGTGTGTGGCCGTGACACCATGTGTGTGTGGCTGTGACACCGTGTGTGTGTGTGGCCATGACACTGTGCGTGCATGGCCCTGACACCGTGTGTGCATGGCTGTGACACTGTGCGTGTGTGCCCATGACACCGTGCGTGTGTGGCCGTGACACCATGTGTGTGTGGCCATGACACTGTGTGTGCGTGGCTGTGACACTGTGCATGTGTGGCCGTGACACCGTGCATGTGTGGCCGTGACACTGTGCATGTGTGGCCGTGACACTGTGCGTGTGTGGCCATGACACTGTGTGTGCGTGGCTGTGACACCGTGCATGTGTGGGCGTGACACCGTGTGTGTCTGTGGCCGTGACACCATGTGTGTGTGTGGCTGTGACACTATGTGTGTGTGGCTGTGACACCGTGTGTGTGTGTGGCCGTGACACCGTGTGTGTCTGTGGCCGTGACACCATGTGTGTGTGGCCATGACACTGTGTGTGCGTGGCTGTGACACCGTGTGTGTGTGTGGCCGTGCCACCGTGTGTGTCTGTGGCCGTGCCACTGTGCGTGCATGGCCCTGACACCGTGTGTGGCCGTGACACCGTGCATGTGTCACCGTGACACCGTGCGTGCGTGGCCATGACACCATGTGTGTGTGGCCGTGCTGTGGTGCAGCCGCGGGGCCCCCTGCACACCGGGCAAGCCAGGGGACAGGAAGGAGCAGTGGGAAGGGGTTTGCTTGCCAAACAGACCAACCAGCTCACCGAAAAGGAGAATAGATGCAAAAGCCAAGCTCCTCTGCCATTATTTCCCATTTGAGTCAGAACGGCTTAAAAGATAATTACTTAATTGAGCAATGGAAGCCATCTCCCTATAGCTATGTGTCAGCTCCTATTAGCTGCTCTGTAACGTTAACTGAGAATACACAGATGCTCTCTGGAGATATCGATCATTTATTTACCAGGCCCTGTGCTTCCCCTTCCCCTGCGGTGGGCAGGGCTGGCGGGCGGGGGGCAGCCGCTCCATCACACCACGCCGGCCCCGCAGACAGCCGTCAGCTGCAATTGTTTTCTAGTGAAAATAGATGTTCAGTATTGATCTCTTTCTTACAGTGGAGTCCGGGGGCCTTCTCCTTAGTTACTCTAATAAAACACAACTAATTAAATTTGTGCCTTGCTTTTTCAATATTGCATTATCCTAATTACTAATTAAGGGGACCACATGTAAGGGATAGGCATTATTCCCTGCAAAAGATCCCCTAATGGCCTAAATGACATCTCATGGAAGGAGGAAATCTTTCAGCAAAGGCCAAGACTGAAGCTTGGGAAGGGATCCCTGGGGGCAACTTAACAAGAGGCTCTTTAACTCTTCAGCTGCTGCCCTGGTATTTGCTGAATCATGGGCTATCTGGGGAAGCACCCCTGCAAAGCTGCCCTGCGCACCACAAGCGGCTGCCAGGCGGGGAAGCTGCGTGCTTCTGTGCGAGGAGGAATTGGGGAGGAATTAAAAGGAATGGGGACATCTGTGCATGCCACCATCTGCCTGGGAAAGCGCGTCAGGGGAAAGTGAAGGAACTGACTCTTCAAGACAAGTGGGTTGCCCACTCGTGTCCTCCCACGCTGAGCCCAGCCACGCAGCCCAGACAGGGACACACCAGAGCTGGGGCTTGTCAGGAACGAGCCCTTTCAAGCCTGTACACGATGTCCTGCTCTTGTCAGGTCCGTGCCAAAACGATTTTGTTATGTTCCAACTGGCAATTAAATACACAAAATTACAGCGAAGGCTCTTTGGGGGACCGCTGGCAATGGGGAGAGCTGGCTGCTCTGCGCTCCAGGAGCACCCAGTCATTACCAGTGGTGCCAGGTAATGAAGCACTGGGCGATGCGCTGAGGAAGGGACACCAAATAAGAGCCAGGATTAAACCAGACCACTGGGCTCTCAGCAACCCTGCTTTGGTACTTGGACTGAGTTAAGCTGGCTTCTACGCAAGGACCTTTGGATAAACCCCAAACTTCCCTTAACGTGCCCCAGGGACCAAAGATCAGCAATGCAGGAGCTGGTGCTGGGCTGCGCTGACCCTCTCCCCGCTGGAGCACCCTTTGCTGGAGTTCACTAACATTTTCATTTCATATTCTTTGTGAATCACTGCTCATTCTGACTTCATAAGTTACCAGCTCAACTCTCATACGGCTCTTTTAGGAACATATGTTCCCCCTTAAATATGTGGCCTGAAAGTGTGAACTGAGATTTATGCTGAAAAGAATTGGGAAAGAGTAGCAAATAGGTACTTGTTGGAGGAAAAAAAAGAATACTTTGGGCATTATAGAGAATCCTCCAACGCTGGGACTCACACAGAACATCTTCTGCCAGAGATGGAGGCATTTACCAAGGCCAGCTTTACTGCCACTTAACCTTTGGGATGAGCCTTTCAGCTGTAGGTCTCTACGCGGGAGGAGAGGACTCACCAGCATTTGACATCTGGGGAAACCGAGGCACTGCTGCGCCTTGTACCAAGAATGGGAACTGTTAGAGGTCAAACACCTTCCAGATTCTCCCCATTTCTCTTTTTATGATGATTTGCATGTTGCTTTATGTAGCACTGTTACAGACAAAATTTGGCCAAGGAGCCATATAATTAGTTGAAATTTAAAAAGACTCCAGACAATATTGATGTCTACGGTTTAGCATCCTCTCGGTTTCTATTCTGCTCACAGGTTAAATTGATCATGAGTCCATTTGGGCTTGTTTTATCTCTCCCTTCCTTTGAGTGATTGAAATCTTAATAATCAAGGATAATATCGACGCCAAAGTTTTAAGCAATAAACATATAAACAGAATGAAGAGAAGCAGAATGCTCACGTCTCTCAACAGTGAAAATTGTTCCGTTTTATTTTGCTGTAGCAGATGTTAAGTTTCCAATAATAAAATAAAATAAAAAATCTAAGGGAGACATTTAGCAAAGTATAGCTTTACACTCCAGAGTTATCACTCCAATTTCAACTGGGACCATAAAGTTTTATGAGCTATTAAATTGTCCTAAACCTCCTTTAACACACTAGCTCTAATGTTGGAGATTAACCATTTAGAAAAAGGAGGTTACCTTAGCAGAGATCGGGCCATTTTCCTCCACTCTTATTCAGTCAATAATACTTTTCTATGGTAGAGCCATTTGCTGGAGTGTGTGGCTGGTAATTAGCCCGCGTGCCCTGCAGGTAATGCAGCTGCAGGAGATGCAATCCCTCCCACAGCGCAGGGAGCATCAGCAGCACCAGGACGGATGCTCAGGAGAGCAGAGGTAAAATCTCAGCTCCTTGTCTGACTGCAGTTTGGGTTCCTGCCTCCCCTTTCCCAGTAGGGATGCTTGTGATTTCTTCTTTCCCCATTTCCTTTTCATTTGGGTGACAAATCCATCTGAACATGGCCTTTGACTACGTTTTATTACCTTGCAGAAGAGACCCTTGATCTTGGCTTGAATCCCCTGGATGATAGAGCGAAACTGGCCTGTACACAACCCAGGAAAAGGTTAACAACAATTTCGATTTGCAGTTGCAGAGCTCTTTCCAGAGGAGGAACTTAAAAACACTCCAGCCACATCCACAGAGTGTCACAACACCCTCCAGAAACCCAGTATTATTTTATTGATTTTTATACAGGCGCAAACCCAGGAGCAGAGATGGCCTGGATCCACAAAACGATCTTCAGCCTGTTAAAGGGGACTCGTGTGACTTTGTCACTTGCGATCTGCCAAACCACCACCCTTCATCTCCCTGCTGAACTGGTATGTAACCCTCTGGGCACCAAACTTCTGCACATGTCATTGTTTTTTGACTGTTAGGTAGCCCGCTGCCTGATGGTCTGGGCTTGGCCACACCTGGAAACATCTGTCTTGAGACAGCTGAGCAGCATGGGGTTGTCTCACACAGATGACTTGCAGGGATCTGGTATTTCTCCTAAAATTTCTGCTACAGCTCCTCTTCCACCATAAGCTCTGGACAGTCTCCTGCTTGGCCAGCTTAGAGCCCTGCTGAGGGCTGGACTGCAGGGGAGCACCCCCTTTTTAAGATAGATTGTCGCATCCCCGCTTTTCCCTGGTATTACCTTGAACTTTTGGGGACCACGTGGGAAGTCACCAGCAGGAGAAGTGGGACCTGCTCCCCCAGGAGCACCTGGTGAACACAGCCCCGATGCACAGGGCAGAGCCAGGCTGGACCCTCTGGTGGGGCTGAGCCTGGGGTTAATGCGCACAGAGCAACTGGACGGGGAGGCGCTGGGGAGAGGGCGGCTCCTTCCCGGGAGGAGTTTTGAAAGAAAGGGTAACCCCTGCTCTATTTTTGAAAGAAATGTCACAGAGGCCTTCTCCTGCATCCTGCACACTGCCCCTGCCAGGGCTCTGCTGCAGCACAGGGTGGCTTGGCAGCCTGCAGGGGTGGGAAATGTCTCCTCCCAAAAGCCTGATTCCCGCTTCCCCTCTGATAAGATCAGCAAAGACTAGCTTTCCCCCTAAATTTTTTTGAAGGCATTTCCTATTTTGAGTCTTTATTGATGGTTTCCCCTAGCAGAGGGCTTAGGGCAGACAAGTCCTAAAGCCAGGGCGGGAGGTCTTCCCCGTGCACACACTCTCATGAGGATGCATTAGGAGATGCTCCCATACCCATACCTCCCATCCCAACAAGCCAGCCCCAACCATCAGTCTCCTCTGTTAGAGCACAGCCCATGTTCCAGGATTGGCTGCTCTGGAGGGTCTTTTCTTTCTTTTTTAACCATCTGCTGTGGTTAAAATCCTAACTGGGACTTCAAATTAGTATACAGTTGGTACCAGTCAGCTTGCCAGCCTGTTCTGGGTAGCTAGGAGGAGTGTTATCTCATTTGAGCCTTCATCAGACTTTGAGGACATGGTTCACCAGGTTCGTGTACACTGCAGCCTTTTTCTTTTTGATTAAAAAGATGCATTCTGCTGTCTGAGATGTCTCAGACATCAGCAGAAACTGCATTAAGAGCAGCCATTTAGTACAGCAAGCCCCGGGCTTCAGAAATGCTCTGACTAAGCCTATCTTCACTGGTACAGATGTCCCCTATGCCCCACAGAGAATCAAAGTTTAACTGATGCAAGCTTGGAGACTAATAGGACAGTCCATCTACAATTAGCTGGAAGTTTAAACTTTTGGAGCCATATCTTCTTCTGCAACTGGGGTAGGGCTCAGAGGAAGAAATCCCTCAGATGCAACACACTACATTGCAGTGGACATTTTGATTGAGCAAGTTTTAAGACTGAGTCAGAGAGATTTCCTAACACCTCTTCTCTCTCCGCACTCCCCAGATAACAAACATCAGCTCTGAAAGACAGAAAAGCCCTCTTTCTCGCTCATCTTGACTGCAGACGGCTGGCCTGGGGTCAGATGGGGATTCAGTGGTCCCCTGCCTGAAGGCTGTGAGCTTCCCCCCACAATCTTTAATCGCCCTCAACTATTACTGAGATGAAGGGCACCCTAAAAATGCTAAATACCCTAATAGTGCTTGAGTTCATAGTTTTCTTCTTCCAAACCCCCCTCTCTCGAGTTAAAGTAGCCCTGACAGAGCAGTCCCATTCTCTACTGGTCCCTACAAGAGCCCCCAACATCTTCCCAGAAAGCAAACTCCAGCTGGAGCAGGGCATGGTCTTATATAGCAGCCTCAGTGTCCCAGCTTGCTCTGCTGTGTGTTCTCCTCACCCTGAGGGGTTCTCGGTCCGAGGGAGTAAAAGACCCAACACCCCAGGAGGTGCTTTGTTGCTCAGCTTTAATAGTTAAAGGGATGAAAATAAATGTAAGGCCCTATTCAAACCGGAGACATGTCTGTGTTTCCAGGCCATCCATCTGCCTCTTTCAGTTCCTTTGCTTTCCTTTTAATGTATGTAGATGGAGAATGCAAATACCATCATGAAAAAACTGACCTTTTGGCTGAATGTCACCAAGTTCTGCAGCAGTGGGAATATTTGCATTCAGTCGTTAGCTTTAGCCTGTACAATTATTTATATATATCCCTGTAAGACTCGATGGGATGACTCAAAAATGTTTTTGACGTTGGTTGTTCTAGTGGTTTGATGGGCTGCAGACCTTAAATATTGTGTTGTTAACATCAGTGCTAGCCTTTCAGATCAGCAGCCCCTAACATGTACTTGGGTCTACCACTGCCCTAGAAATGCCATAGCTGGGAAAACCAGCCAGCAGTCTGAGATGACACCTCCAGGAATGGAGTCATCTAATAAACTCCATTACTAACATGATGTTTAATGATGGAAACCTAAAATATAAGGTATTGAGCTTGAAATTCCCGAGGGACCTTGTTTTCAGAGCTTTTAATTGATGAAGTCAACTTCAAAGGCACCCCAAAACATTCCTCTTTGGCTGTCATGAGCTGGGTATGACCCCATGGCATGCCCCTGGTGCTGCTATGGAGTAACAAACATTTTTTTCATAGAAATTAAGCCCAAAATACAGCTCTGGTGGCACTTCAGAATACCTTGGCCACACTGCCCGTGCCTGCAGGAATCTCACGGTGCTTCCTCAGCCCTCGCCTCCCTAGGAGGGCTTCGAAGGCTGAGTTGGCGTGGTCTCAAACTTTTCTCCTGTATGGATTTCATGCTGTTTGAAGAAAAAATGTTCTCTGCACTGCATTACAGGCAAGCAGTCTGCCTGGCTGCTGGACTCCCTCGCTCTGAATTCTAACGCTTTGCTTTTGTGCTCGCTCGCCTCTCATTGAAGCTCTGTTGAATTTCATTCCAGCAGTCTTACATCGTACACTTCCTTTATGTGATGTTAAAATCTGTCTCTGCCATTCTCGAGGTGGTCAGCTGAGCGTGCTGGGCTGAGCCATGTGCATGGAGAGGGGTTTATGGCTCGAAAACCTGGGACGGGGTTTGGGGTGAGCTGTGGAGGACCAGAAACGGAGCCAGGAGTCATCTGAGTGGGGCTCCAGCAGCTTGGACGCCCCAGGTCTCTCTCTCCATCCTGCCACCATCATTTTGACATCCAGCACCTCCAAACCCTTTCCTCATCCTTTTCAACCCTTATTTTACATGCCACAGCCATCCTGTCGCCTGCTTCTCAGTGATGTTGCTCAGAGAAATTAGGGCAACTGCTGTACAGGGTTTTTATTAGTATTGCCAAACTCTTTCAGCATTTTTAGAAAGGGCTTGAAAAGAGGCCAAGTCGTTTCTCCTTCTTCTGTTTCTTTTCCTCCACCTCCTCCCTCGCCAACCCCCCTCCCCTTTGCTGTCTGCGGATGCTTTGGGATGAATTAATTTAGACGTGTGGTTTTTGAATGTTTTTGGCTCCTGGTTATCGAGCCATTCAGCAGTTCTGGGAGCCTCCCCCATCGGCTGTTATTGAACCAGACAGAGAGGGGCGGAGGAGATGGCAGCGGCCTGATTTGTTGGCTTGTTAGTTCTGCTCCTGCGAACCGTCCATCGTCTCATGTTTCTGCAGGCTGACAGGGAGAGACGGCAGCCAAAATGCTCCTCACAGGCTGGCTGCGGAGTGATGCCCCTGCACGGGACCATTGCTGGCGTCTCAGTGTGAGCAAAAATGGGTGGTTTCTCTCTGTTTTCCCTTTGCCTCCCCCAGCACCCTGTCCCCAGGTCAGGCTGTCACCCCAGCTCTGCTCTGGGATCCCCGTGGGTGTCTCAATGAGGTACTTTTAGCCCCAAGGGCAGGCAGAGCCGACTGAGCAACAGCGATCTGCACGTGGAGAAGACCTTCTCTCCGGTCCTTGCTTGCATCCTGGGCTGGCTTTGATTTCTCCTCCCTGTGGATGCTCAGGCTATGCCCCAAAGTCCTGTGGCTCCGGCAAGCTGTAGGAGCCCTGGTCCAAGGGCAGCCCTGCCAGCTCCCCCAGCCCCACGGTGACCTCTGTGCCAGGACAGGGCTCGGTGGGCACCGATGCCATCGGCAGAGCCGGGCTCACCACTGCTAAAGGACGGGTGAGCTCCGGGACGGCTCTCCTGGAGCCTCCTGTAATGTAAGCAGAAGCAGAGATAACCACTAAATCCCTCTGAAAAGCACTTCCTACCGGTGCCTCTCCAGGGGGTAGTGCTAAGACCCTTTAATCATAGGGAGGATTGTTAGAATTCATTATTTTCTCGGCTTTCTAGTTAAATTTTAAAAGCCCACCTGAAACTCTCATTATTCCCTGTCAAGACTTTCTTTGAGTATACTTCTGCTCTGATTTCATACTAGGCTAATATCTAAGAAAAATATTATCTCTCTGCTTGGCTTACTGCCATCCCGGCCATGTTTGTATTTCAGGGGTGGATGAAGCTGCTCCAGTTTATTTATGTAGCTGGTAAAGCTGCCCCTCCAGATGAGGGACGCGGCAGGGCTCCCCTTGCTCTGAACTCAGGGCCCAAGTACAGTAGGGCCCGGTGAAAATCCCGTACGGCTTTAACCCATCACCATGTGCATGCCATGGCCCTGCACCAGGCAGAGCTCTCTTCCTGGAGCTCTGCATAGACAGCTGTGCTTTAAACAGCAAAGAAAAAGCGCAGAGCCTTAATTCATGCCGCTCACGGGGTGGTATCAGGAATTGGTAGAAAGTCTTTGGGTGCAGAAGTTCCTGTTTTTCAATCTGTTTCATCTGTCTTACGCACTAGGTACCAGATTAAAATGTCAGAGGTGCAAACAGACAATTTGAGAGGTTGCAGTGAGCTTTGGAGCCTTTGTTTTGGTAATTTAAGCTCAGATCCAGTGAGGTTTTGAAGATATAACTCCCACTGGTATAATTAACATCCTCCTGAGATTTACCACCAGAGCCCTGATGGGAAGAGGACTGGTGCTGGTGCTGCACTGGGAGCTCACCACACCAACAGCCCCTGCAAGGGTTTTTTTCAGTTGATCCCTTTGAGAGAGGGTTAACACACCCCAAAAAGGGAACTATTGGCCCCAACCTGTACCAAAGCATGACTTGTGTGGGTGTGAGCACACTTCATCCCTGATTCCTGATGGGCTCGGGGAGTGTGCACCACCTTTCCTGCAAGATGATATCATTCCCAGCTGTGGTTAAGAGAAGAGCATTACTCTAGTTTGGGCTTTTTTTTTTGCCAGCATTACCACCTGGACTGTCTGCTACCTGAGCTGAGTCAGGCAGGCACTGCTATGGCTGTTTCTGTCAGAGTTCTGGCTGCCGTCCCAGGAGAAGGTACAGCCACATGAGAAAGTTAACATGAGGTAACCTAGAGCGTGATTTTACAGCACAGCAGCTGCTCCGTGGCCATAGCCTAAGTGCATGTTTTACTCCATGGTGAAGGAAAAGAGCTCCGTGATCTGCTGCCCTGTGGGGATGGGGATGAGCTGCCTGCGGGACGGGAGCAGGACTCAGACACTGCTGAGCAAACCTTACAAACCTACCCCATGGGGACAGCTTGCACAGGGAATTATCCCGAAACATTTGCAGCAGGAAAATGCTGTGCAAAGAGCTCTGCTGGTAAATCCCCTCTGTTCGTGAGGCCGCAGGAGCTGGGACTGGAGGATGCTTTAATGCACTCATCTCACACAGAGCACTTGATGCGTCTCCTCCATGCGAGATGGGGAAGAATAGAGAAGAATGTGTGAGGGCAGAGGAGAGCGGTGCCAGCGCTGTTGAGTGTCTGAGGTGGATGGCGGCGAGGCACTCTGCGAGCAGCCTTTCTCCAGCTGGGTTCCTCTTTTGCAATTCCAGTACCTTGTTTGTCAGTAATTTATATTGACAGAGTCTCAAAACACTTTAGGGTTGTTTACAACATTGAGCAAGAACATTTTGTTTCATGTCGTCTTCATTCTTAAAGACAATCCTCTCCTTCGTCCATCCTCCCGCTCCCCGCCGCTGGCTTGCAGGAGAAACTGCCCCTTGCTCTCTGTAAACCTGATGGGCTAGAAAAGAACCTGAAAATCTACCTGATGTGATGTTCCTTCCTCTCTAATTACTCATTAGCTTTTCCAATCAGGGAAAAACTCACCTTTTCAATGGCAGAAACCTCCCCGCGCCAGAAGCGCTCACTCACATGTGCGTGTTGGTGCCCATGGAGTGTGGTTGTGAAGTGGGGAGCCAACGTGACACAAACACTGCAATGAGAAATGGGTACATTTGGGTTATGCTCCAGCATCCTCACATCAACATCTGAGTCGGTGGCCCCGGCCACCCTCTGCCAGGCCAGCTCTGATGTTTTACCTTCAAGCACTGAGTGCAAGGAGCAAGAGTGTTGCTGGAGCCCAGCGAGACCTCGGCCTGCAGCAAGCCTTCTCCTCTCCATCCCTCCTGATTTCTGCAGCCTTTTGCACTGGGCTGGCCCATCTGGACATCGTGGTTGTCCCTTGTTCCCTGGCACATTGTCCTAAGGGCACTGGGAAGACGATTCTCTTATGAAACCTGTCAAATCCTGTCCCCATTCCACCAGCAATGGGCAGTTTAAAACCTTTTAAAAGTCTCCTTCAGCCTTGCAGGCAGAGGTGTTTTGAAACCCTTTTACATAGGGAAATGGAGCAAAGGACTTGGACTCCCTGGGTAGACAAATCCCCTCTGCAAAACCAGCTACTCTGGGGCCTACAAGCAAAGTGCCGGCCAAACCCGGCAGCCCTGCCCCAGGCAGCTTTAACACAGCCAGCGCAGGGGGAAGAGCAGAGAGCAGGCACAGAGACCGTAGTACTTTCTGGCAAGTCTGGCATGGTGTGTGCTCAATCCTGCATCGCCGTGCTCTCACTGCCTGTGTCCTATTCCAGTCAGATAAAAGCTTATACATGTTTGACTACCCATGCCACAATAATCCTCCCATTTGCACTTATCTAAGAAGGCTAGAGTGCCCAATTATTTTAGAATCTGCCATTTCACATGCTCTTGGCTTTGATAAGACTTTTCATCTTTCAGGCAGACATCAAAGTGAAATCTTGAGTTTTCCAGCACTGCATCATGGGCTTGGGGTGTTCTTGCTGCTTCCTTGTGATTAGCAGATGAGCTGTCCGGATAGCAAAGCAGCAGAGAGGGAGCGCTGTGCCCCAGCAGGTAGAGGAGCCGGAATGAGGACATTTCACCAAAGTCTTCCTCCTCCTGCCCTGCTCTTTTCTACCCTTCCTACCTCCTTCCTTCCTACCCTGCTCTGAGAGGTTGCTCAGAAGACCAAGCCTATCCACTAAACCTGTTATCATTGAGCACTGTTTCCAGGAGGGGACAAATTTAGTGAGCTCAGGAAAAAAGCACCAAACAGTGCTTTGGCTTTCTAATCCCAGCCTTTGGCGTGGCTTTCAGCCCTTGATGCCGTCAGTAGCCTAATACCAAAACCAGTAAAACAATGGAGGTCTTGGCAAGGTGTAGGTCTGGCCTGGTGGGTTTTCCCCATCCATGAAGGCATGGTCCAGCATTCCTCCTTCCTCTCCCTGTTCATTAGGACAACAGTCACAACAGCATTCACCCAAATTAATCCCCCTCCTACCTCCATACCTAATCCTTTGCAGAGATGTACTCATCTGAGTGACAGGTAAGGCTGCCACTGTGTCCCCTCATAAATTGCCCTGCAGGTCTAAGCAATGGTGACACTGCTGGGAAACTTATTTAAATACATTAAGAGGGAAAATGGGGGCGTGCGTCTCAAGGAGGCTCCCCGACACATGGCATCTGGCTGATGAGAGAGTCTGTCAGGAGCAGCCTGCGTGGTGGATGCTCCCTGCGATGATAACTGTTCAAAGTGGATGAGCTTTCTGTCAACAACTTAATAATCTGCGTCTGCCACGATCCCATGTCAGCCAACACTCTGGTAACGAATGGCTGATAAGGAGAAGGTTAGACTGGGGAAAATGGGCTGTTTTGTCAGCACAATGTTCTTGTCAACAAAAAGACT
This sequence comes from Strix aluco, assembly GCF_031877795.1. Taxonomy (NCBI): domain Eukaryota; kingdom Metazoa; phylum Chordata; class Aves; order Strigiformes; family Strigidae; genus Strix; species Strix aluco. Next base: position 12,278,532 of record NC_133950.1, read on the forward strand.
CTGGAAAAGCTCGCTGGCTCCTTCGGAGCTCACCCAGGATGATTCACCAGTCCCACAGCCCAGCAAGTCCCAAAGCCTTTCTCCACCAACAGTGACTGCAGCAGAAGAAGCAGCAAAAAACCCCTGCAGTAAGCAGATGTGGTTGAGTCTCCTCCTAACCCAAGCAATTAGACTGGTTTTCATCCTGAATCTTTTCTATCTCTTCCCCACATCTTTATTTTTTAAACTATTGCTCTTGTATGTGTACAATTTCTTATTATCCCTTGTGAATTCAGTCCTTGCTGAAACTCTGCTGCAGCTTTGCCCTGCAGCAAGGAGTCCTGCAACTGAGCTACCCTCCATGAGGAGAAACCTTCCCTTTTGCCCTCAAAATCAGTGGGAATAATAGGAATGAGAACCCAAGATGTGGCACATCTCCCCAAGACCAGGTCCCAGATCTGCCTGTGGATGAGCTGATGAAAACCTGGGCACCCATGGGGGGAAGGGGTGGAGGAGGCTGCTGCCCTCCAGCAGCGCCCAGTCCTGCAGCCCTTCTTCACCCTGGGCTTGTCCCAGTCCCACCACAGCTGGGACACAAAGGTCCCATCACCCAGCTCACGCTGTGGATGCACTGGGGGGACCAAGCCCAGAGCCCCGATCTAGAGACTGGCAGGAGATCAGCCCATCCTCGTTGCACAACAGGACCCATCCCATGGGCTTCTTCTGGGGAAAAAGAAGGAATTAGTGCTCAGGGAGCAAATTCCTCCGGCTGCTTGAGGCCAGGGCTCAGCGCTCTGGAATGCCAAAGCGATAACAAAAAGCGGACGTTTAAAGGGGCTGTGGATGCAAACAGCAACCCTGAGACCTGTCCCAGGCTGCAGCCCAAAACTCGCAGCTTTAAGCCGCTGTTGCAACCAAGAGCACTTGGTCGGAAGGACCAACACCCAGGGCTCAGTTCCTCGGCTGCTGTAAGCTGACAGAATTGCTTCACATTTAATGGTGCTTCCTCTGGTTTGTATGAGCTGAGGATCTGGCCCATTGTGTGCAAAATTAGCCACTCATTAGCATTGCCTGCAATCCCTCAGTGTAGGGGTGAAATACAAACAGATGCCAAATTACCACCTGGAGCAAATCTTTTACAATTTAATTCCAATTGGCTGGAGACAGTGTGAGTTTTTCATTCATGTTAGCTGGGTAACAAAAGCACTTGGAGGCTGCTGCTGCACTGGATTTCATACCCAGGTCCAGCACAGCTCCCTGCATGTAACAGCATCTTCAGAACATCTTCAGCAGCCATGGGCACCACGAGGCTCCAGCTGCAGCTTGCAGTGCCGCAGTGCCAGGCTCGTGCCTTGTCATTAACCTACACTTTGCAAGGAAGCTGGGGTAGAAGGCTTCAGCCAGCGCCAGGCAGCAGTGCCCTGAGCATGAAACCTCCACCTATTCTATCACAGATTGACATGCCACATTATGTTATGACATGCTCGTTAGCAATCATGCTTCTATTATGCACTACAGTGTCTTTCATGTCATCAAGTAATGTAAAAAAATATTAAACTGAGACATGTCCTAAAATAAAAGAAAATTTAAAGCTCTTATTTTTTATTTAGGAAGACATTCCATTTAATTTTTTTTTTTTTCACTTTTGAAAAGAAATTTGCAATATTTTCCCAACTGATATTTTAATATTTGGGGAACTAGAAAAATTTTCCCTGAAGTACGTGGAAATGTTCAAGGTGGCATCAGCACGGCCTTCCAGGGAACCCCAGCCTCTGTGGCATGGACCTCCCCATCATGAAGCTACCAGGATACATGTCCTGGGTCTCTTACAGCTTTGTTTAAGCAATGCTGCTATTTGGATTGGAGCTAATTAGCTGAAAGCTAGCCTGGATATGTCTACATATGATGCAATCACATTTCTGACTGCAGAGAGATACGCTCTGTCACTTTTTGCTGGGAAGTTTTTGATGTGTTTAAGACAGAAAACATTTGTGGGCAGATTTTGAAATGTAGGCAATGTACACCCACGAAACCCCAACCTCTATGAAACTTTCTCTTTGTAGGAAACGTACTGATGTTAACATTTTTTGATGTATAAATTCTAGTTTTTATAAAGAACAGTCATGGGATATTCGTTTGAATCAGGCATTTGATATTCATATATATATATGAGACTCTATAGCTCCCAACTCATTTGGTAAATTCACCATTAGCCATATCCACTCATGCACTCAGTCAGAAAAGTCTGCTAGAACAGCATGGAAAATCAAAGTCACTTTTGCCTGGCTCAGAAAGAAAAGTCTTGCAAGCTGCCAACATCTGCTTTCATCTTGCTGCTTCTGGAAGTGCCGAGGGGAGTGGGGAAAAGGCAGAGAGAGGACGAGCGTGTCATGTGGGAGCAATCACGCTGATGGACCCCATGAAAAAAAATAATCATCTTTCAAAGTAATTCAACCTGAGTTCATCCTCAGTGCCTAGGTGAGATTGAGTCATCTTCCCGGTGCGATATCCAGATACCCAGAGCGGAGCGTGGGGCGTGCGCTCACGCCATGGATCAGTCTGCTCCAGGCTGTCAGACGAGGAGCAGGGTCAGGCAATCACAAGCAATAGCATTAGTATGTTTTCAGAAGCTCCTGCCCCCTTTCCTAGGACGAGTAATGGGTGACGGATGGCAGTAATATGAAGCAAACAGTCCCAATTGCTTGATATCATCTGGCTTCAGCCCTGGGCATGTTCTAGCTCTGTGCCACAGCTGGGTTCCTCAGCGTGGTGGTTTCTGTACTGAGTCCATGCCCTTCTTTCTCCCCTTCTGTCTCCCCATCACAATGTCTTGCCTGGCTGATTTCGTGCTCAGAAGCACCATTGCTGGTTTAAAGGCTGGCAGCTGGCAACATTTTCCCTTGGAGTCAAATAGCAAAGTGTCTGGTCTCCCAAGCCAGCCTGGGAAGGTTGGCTTTGCTGGTCCAAGCACAAATATTTCTGGCAGGACATGCTCGCTGCAAGAGTTTGCAGTTGATCTCACTCATTTCCTCAGTGCTAAGGAAATGCAAAGGGATTTTCGGTGGATTCTCCATAACCTCATTTTCAAGACAAGGATTGCTTAAGCAGAATAGAGCTCAAGTTCTCAAATGCTCTGCAAAATCACGAGGCACTTCTGATGTCACCATGGAATCAGGAGCCACTCCATCATTGTCAGGGATGAGCCACTAACTCAAAACTACTGGCACCATCGGGCACCTGTCCTTATTTACACGGCTCCAACATTTGTGGAGGCTCAGCGTCATTCATTTCCTGAATGGCTCCCTTTAATGGAAAACATGACGTTTTGGGAAAGACACCGAGCCAAACTGGGCATAAAACTCTTTAAGTCATTTATCCAGGTGAAGCAATGTTATCTTCACATCCTGTTTTCGGAAAAAGGTTTAGGGATTCGGGCAGGTGCCCACATCCTGTTTCATCAGGAGTTGAATGTTTAACTCAATTAGGCTCTTTTGGAAAGCCTGGTTTAACCCCACACTTCACTTCAGATGTGTCCTTTGGTCTCATGGAAGCCAACAGGACCTCTGGATATCGCTTAAAGTTTAACTGACGGTTGCATGAGCGGCTGAATCAAAATCCAAACATTCAGCTGCAGTTCTCGGGCCGAAAGTAGCCCTGCTTTCAATAGTGTCTGCCTTTGCACCAGCACTTGTGAATTTCTAGAACTCAAAGCACTTTGCAAAGCCCTAAGCATCGATGCTGACTTCTTGCGGGTGGGAAAAATGAGTTGCAAATGGTCACCTGAAATGATCCAGCAAGGTGGTGGGAACAACCATCCCTATGTCCTAGCCCAGGGCTCTGCCTCCTGAGGGCACTTCACCTCACTTCTGGAGGGGTTGAGGTGTACGTGGTGGGACTGGAAGCAGACTTGTACTGATCCAGGCAACACCAGGATAATGGCAGTTTCCATGCAGGCAGCCTTGGAGCTGTGGAAGGAAGGACCAGCAAAAGGAGGTCTCTGAAATGAATGCGTTTGCATAGCAGGGTAATTCTCCCTCTGTACTGAGTACCAAAATGGAGCCCTTCTGCTGATTCTGGGGGAGGGAGGAGGACTGAGACTGAAATATGTATTTAACCTGATCTCAGCACAGCTCTTTCCTTTCAGACTGTTTTAAAAATAATATTTTTTCTCCTTTTTTATCCTTTTCTTTGCATTGGGAAAGCTGCCAGAGGAGGACTGAGCAGTTTCTGTGTGCACGGATCCAGCTCATTTCCAGGCAGGAGCCAGGCAGGGAGCAGGGAATAAGGCCCATGTACAAGTCATGCATATATTTCACAACCAAATCCCAGACCCACTTCACAGCCCTAGTCCCATGTTTGCACTTTGCCTTTGGAAAGAGAGGGCTTTGTCCCTGCCAGAGGACCCGATCCACCTGGATATCTGGAAAAGCTTCTCCAGATCCATTTCCAAGAGCAAGGTTATCTTTGAAATGATGTAAATCAGGAGTGTGATTCTATTGAATGAGGAGCAGAAGAGCCAGGAGGTAAGGTTTAAAATAAAATCTGCTTCTTTAATACAAAACCATCTTGCTGCTCTGCAATGAAACAGGGCCATAGCTTCCCTGGCTTGGGCTGGCTTGGCCCTGGCTTTACAGATGGGATTATTATTCTCTTGGCAGGAGTAGGCTTTGCAGATTTCAGAGTGAAGCTAGTTCTTGGCATTGTCGGGGCGTTGCTTGTGTCCAAATACTTCTAAGCCCTTCATGATCATTTTGGTCAACCATTGCACATTGGGTTGTAGGTCTGAGCATGGGATTGAAAAGGCCCCAAAACCTCTTGGGACCCAGTAGTGGATCCGATGCCATGAGCAAAGCTCAATCACATTTCTGGGCTGCGAGTGGGTTACGAACAGCAAACAGATACCCCAGCTCAGCGGTTTATACCTGAGGTCATCCCGGTACCAGATACATTACAGGCAGGTGGGAAGGGGACTAGGGAACTTGTTTCACACATATTGATGTGGGTGGTTGAATGATCAAAATTTGGGGATTGATGCTGAAACAGGCGGGCGTGTTCTGGAAATAGTCTGCTTTGGATTTCCATCAAGAGATGCCACGCTTTGGAGCCTGTTCTTGCAGCCTGGCACCAACATAAGCAAGTCTTGGACGTGGCTGTGCATGTCCTCCTGCTTCGTCACTCATGCACGCAGGTGGACATGGAAACCTCCTGCACAGCAGGAGATGTAGGCGGCACGGCCATGAAGTGCCTCAACACAGACATCTGTTGAAGAATGTGCGTGACAAAATCTTGTACCAATACAAACTGGCCTACAAAGAAAGAGAAAATAGAAATAGAAAGCCATCCTGCGCCTCAAGATGTGTCTGTTAGCTAAAGCTGCCGAGCTGCAGTGACTGGACTCAGCTCTGAGTCCCAATTGCTGCACTTACAGGAGAAAAATCCTTCCCAGCAGCAGGTGGGAGATGTTTCTCCGTTCACCACCATTTGTTTTGACGCTCCTGTACAGCCTGCCTGTGGGAGCTCTGCTTTGGTGTTACGGTCATAAGCGTGATGCAGAATAGCTCTAACAAGGGCTTTCATGGCTTATCCATGGCTCTCCAAATATGTGTGCCAGATCTCCTCATTTCCTCAAGGGTCCTGAGGCATTTGGTGCTCATCTTCAGTCTCTACTCTCTCTGAAGTCCTGATTCTATGGACATTTCAATTATAATTACAATACTAGTAAAAAGGCCTTCTGGCACCCCTGGTTATGAATAAACCTGACCCCTCTGGGAAGACTAAATCCAGAATTTCAGAAGTAAGGTCTTGAGGGGAAGGGCTTGGAAAAGAGAAGAAAACATCCCTATCCCATGGGAAAGGCTGAGGCAGGGCAGTCTCCTTCACTCCCAAGCCAGGATGAAAATCACAGTCCTGGGAATTCTTTTCCTGAAGGGAAAATTCAACATTTCCTTTGCTTCAGTCTTATCAAAACATCTTACTTTGACACAGCACGACGGCCTAGGACCATGACAGTCAAATCAATATGCTTCCAACCCATCTAAAGGAGTGTGATCTTTTCAAGTTCCAAATTAAGCAGAAGTCAGGCCTTCCCACAACACGCTTTTCTGTTGGAAGAAGGAAGCTGAATGGCCGTGCTGGCAGGACTTTCGATCAACAGATCTGCCACCGGCAGCGTCCCCAGGAGCACTCCCTGGACGGTTCTCGCTCTTTTACCTGTGTCCTCACAGGTGAGCCTGTCCTCACATCCAAATTACGGGGGCCAGAGGGAGCTGGGGATTTTCTTACACTCCGATCCCCTGATAATTGCTCCTGGGAGGATTTTGGTCTTTGCTCAGCCTGTAAGCCAAACCTGTTCTGCTTCCCTGGGCTTGCAGCTTCCTCAAAACCCATCACAAAGAGCCATTGTAGGTCCTGCCTCACGCTCCCGGCTCTCTGCAGTGAGCACAGTCATTGTCGGAAGAGGCACCTCTTGCCCACTTAGCTGGGAGATAAAGGCTGATTTGTCTTGAGTGGGAGGAAAGCATGGGGTGTGCTGCTGCCAGGTTTCGTGGTACGCGGTCGCCTGCTTTCTCTGTTGTTGCTGGGCTGGGCAGGCAGGTTTGCAGAGCTCCCCAGGATGGTGGAGGCTGCAGCGTGGGGACCCCCTGCTCCCTCCTCCCCACCTCCCTGCTCTCTCCCTCCGAAGCTGCTGCATTTCGAGCTGCCTGCCGAGCAGGGATCAATGCGATGTGCCGCAGTGGGGACCGGGACCATATGAGTCTGTGCTCCTGGGGGCGAAGGCAGCCCCCCCAGGGGCTCAGGCTGTGGGTGCATTCATGGCTCGAGGCCCGGTGGATTGAGAGGAAAGCATTCCTCCTCCCTGCTTTGCCTCACCTGGGGATGAATAAACAAGGACCCCCTCCCTCCCTCCCAGCTCTGTTTCTGTTTTGGTTTTCTTGCCTCCCCCAGCCCTCTGCATCTCGGCCCTCCTCGGCTGTTTTTCCCACAGCACGATGCTGTGAGTGGGTTCAGAAACACCCCCTCCAGCTGGGCAAGCCCCAGCGGCTCCAAACTCCCTGGGTTTGTCTGTGGGCTTCGGCTCTGGGATGGGCATGGGCATCGCAGAGCCAAAAAATGCAGTGGGGGTTGCTCTGTGTGGGTCCTTTTCTACCAATCCTGGGTTCAACAGGGAGCAAAACCTCAGTCTGAATACAGCAGGGAAAAGCAAGCTGGCGTATGGCTGCAAATAACCTTTTTGCATCCCCTCTAGGGTGGCTTTTGCTGCCTGTACTCGTCCAGTGTGAGCCTCCTAGCATCTATCACCTGTTAAGTTGGCCAGTTACCCCAGTCCCTCTGTGCCTCTGGGCCTGGTGGGAATCAGCTGCCAGATCCAGGTCCATTTTCTATCTTTGTGTCCTTCTCCTTCCATCAGAGGAGGATGCTGGTGTGTGGCTGAGTACTAAACCTCGCCAGGCGGTCCAGCAACCCGGCAGCCTCTAGTGTCACAGGACTGCCCTGGGGTGGAGGTGGGTCAGGGTGAACCAGTCACGGGGGACACAGGAGACAGCAGCTTTCATCCCCAGCATCTCTGCAACCTCCTTCATCCCCACCATCGGCTCGGCTAGGCTGGGGGCACCAGGAAGGAAGGAAAACCAAGAAAGCTTGATGATAAGCACTTACGCATCACTGGGCAAGTCACATCTGGCTGATGGCTCTGCAAGTGGGGACAGCAACATGGCCCAGCCTCTCCTGGGTGACACAAGGCCACTTCATTGCAGAGCTGGCCCAATCCTCACTCTCTGCTCTGGTCGTATGGTAGATGCTAGTCAAAAATCTATGCTTCCAGGGTGATATGGCAGATGTTGCGCTCCTGACAGATTATTGCATGCCTCGAGTGCTGCTGTAATGCTGGAGATTTGGAGGCTAAGTGACTATAACCAGCTGAGCAGATTAATAACCCAGCAGAAATGCACTGCCTGCAGTCTTGTTTCCCTGCCTTACCAAAGAAAAACTCAGAGTAAAGATGCAAGGCAGAACGGCAGGGAGGACCTTCCCCAGGACCCCACATCCCACTTAGAGATTGCTATTGTCTGTGTCGTGGTCCCTGCTGGAGAGATTGCCCCGTCGCTGGGTGCTGAGCAGAGGGGGGAAATTTCAGCAAGAGCTGAATTGCAGTCGGGCAGGAAAGGACCCAGGGTGATGTGGAGGATGAGAGTAAGAGCTGTGTGGTGGGTGAGGCGCCTTGCAAGTCACGCTGAGCGGCTGGGGGCTGTGCGGGGGCAGATGCTGGGCAGGCTGGGTTTGTTAGCAGTGGCTCAGCACTGCCCTGACCACAGCCACAGGTTCCAGCATGAAGCCAGGGCTGGCTTAAGCCAACAAAGAATATCTGCTTGCAAAATACCCAGAGGAGAAGTCAGACCAGCCTTGTACCCAACCCTGCACTGTGTTTTCCAGGGAGCTGCCCATGTCCAGTGTATGAAAGCCCTTCCACACCCTGGCTGTGTAAGTCTGTCCCCCCTGGATGTCTGTCCCCCTTTGATCCTCTGGCTGCTTAAAGTGCTCCACACTGCCCGTGCCCTTTGCCCACTGACAGCGTAGCACCGGACTTCACCCCGAGGACGCTGCTGCCAGCCAGACGATGCAAACTTGGGCTTGTGCAAACAGCCAGAGGCACGGACCTCAGCACGTGCCCCTTCGCGTGCTGCCCACTAACCCCAGGGCAGCGGAACGGCAGGTCCCCTCCAATCTGCCCAGTGCCACAGGCGGCATCGTCACGGCCCAGGAAAAGACGCGGGAAGACATCATCAGGCTGCGGCTAATAATTGGATTGTGGCTAATGTGGAACAGTCCCCCGAATAGCTTCCTGATGTTGAGTTGCTCCTGGCAGGGTTCAGAGGGAGAGAAAGCTCCAGGGCTGGTGGAGGATCTGGAGCTCATTTCAAAAGGGCAACATTGAGTCCCTTTGGTCAAAAAATTGAAGGTAGCTTTCATGTTGTCAGTCACTGGGGGAGAGAGACCCCATGTTATAATGCAGTGTAGAGCTGGAGAAAACTCTTTTCAGTCCTGGTGGGTTGAAGCAGAAAAAAGAAGACAATGTGGGTCCTCCAAATAAACAGTGCACATGTGCTGCCATACCGGAGGGAGCATGTGTCTCTGATTTGCATGCAGTCTGGGAAGTGCCACATCCGCCTTATGTTTGGAATATTTCAGCTCTCCAAGGCCTGAATTTAACCCCTGCCCTCTCCTCCCTCCCACCTCTTCCAGCAGAGCTGGCAGCATCGCTGCTCTTCTCTTGGCGTATGTTCCCGAGATGAGCTCGATGCTGATGCTGAAGGAAGCACAAGGAGGCTGATGGAGTAGAGGGACTCCCAGTTTGTGGAGGTGTGTGTCACCTCATCCAGGCATGTCGCAACAAAGACCCAAGAGAATAGAAACCGCAGCAGCCAGGCAAGACTTTCAAACCATTGCTGTTCTGCTCTGAGCTACCTGGGTCAGCCGACTTCTTAAGGAGTGTGCCTGTACACTGGGAGACATTGCTGTTTGTTGAAAAAACCTAGAGACTGGAGGTGTGTAGACATGATTTAAGAGCCATTTCTTCTTCTTTCAGCATGGAGTCCAGCAAGTATAACCCCTGGTCAGTGGGACATTGAAGGATATGGCACAGGAGGGGGAAGTAAAGACAGATATTTCTAGTGATTGTTCTGCGCTTTTCCTCTGTGTGCTTCCAGAAAGGGCTTCAGCATAAAAAAGGATGTCAGGACAGGAAGGATATTGAGTTGGCTTCGGCTCTGTCATACAAATAGCTTAAGTGACCTTTCTCTAGCAAAACACCAACTATCATAGTATGGATTTGTTCTAAAGGGTTGTCAGCTCTGGAAGAGTACAGCCGTTTCACAAGCAGGAGGTTCAAAGATGGGTAGATAGATAGATAGATAGATAGATAATGTGGGGGGTAGAGACAGAAATAGAGGCAGACAAATGCAGCCTTTACAAAACCTTGTTTTAACTGCCCTCATTTATAACATAGGTTTTGTAGGTTTTGATGCCTTTGGAAGGGGACTTCATGTATCTTCACACCGTTCCTGAGTGTGGCAGTATTTGCACAGTGTTAATGTCTCAGGCCTGATCCTGTACTCCTTCCCCTCATGCATAGCTCCCACCCAGATGGGGAAACTGAGGCACGTAGCAGCAAAGTAACTTCTAAAGGTCCCATGACATGTGGGAAGCAAAACCAGGCATGGCATCCTCCATCCTCTCTTCTAACTGTTGCCCCTCGCTGTGTTGCCTGTTATGATCCCTGTCACACCTCTAAGAAGATGTCACCTCCTTTCAAGGATGATGAACACCCACTCTCAGGAGTCTGTGTGCATGAGTCACGCAGGAAGAGCTGAGAGTTGCGAGGTGGGAGCTGGGCACTTTCCAGGAAAAGCTGGGCTGAAACCACAGAAGCCATTTCCTTGCAGACTCGAGCCACTATCCCCCTGCCAGAAACGACTGCTTTGCACATGCTGAGCCCTCCTGAGGTTGAGATTTGCTCCCACATGTCCTCACCGCAGAGCTGCTGCTTGCCCACCCTCTGGGCTCCTCCCAGAAGCGTGTCCTGGCATGAGGACAACCATGGGACTATCTCTGCCTCATTGCTCATCTCACTCCTTCTGCAGCTTCCCTGGATGAACGACCCCTCTCTGCACTGCTGCCATAAGCTTCTTGGTCAGTTTTGACCTAAACCAGACACCATCCACTAAGAAAAATCACTACTCCCCATTTAGAGAGGTGTAGACCTTTCCTGTGAGCTGCAACCCCTCCAGCTTTGAGGCAAAAAATCCATAGCTTCAGGCTCTTTCCACCAAAGAACAGACACCCTTAGCTCCAAGTGCAAATTTTAGAACTTTAATCTCTCTTCTGGACTGAATTATTCCCCAGAACATCATTAATAGATCAATAATAGATTAGTAGAGAAATGGTATTGGCAGAAGTTGGCTTGACGTAGCTGTTGAGGGAGGTTGTTGTATTTCCTTGTAGCTGAGGCTACAGGGTTGCAAATGTTAATTTGGGTAATTCACCCATTCCTCATGTCCAGGAGAGGTGAAATAAAGGAAAAAAAACCCCACCCCAGCTCTTGGGACACCATTACATTGCATTGCTCTTGTTAGGTGGGACTGTATCTACAGGCTCAACCGTACAGCAGGAGAAACCAACCCCAGAAATTGTTACGTTACTCTGAGCTTGGCTACTGATAGGTAGCAAAGATTGTCAGGAACATTCTGGAAACACCAAAACTCAAGGAATATTTTGTAGCTGCATGTCCCTGACCCAACCTTGCTCTCAGTGAGAGATCCTCTTTGTTCACAGGCTGACTGACAGCAGTTGTGTGCGCTCTATAAACATCGAATGGAAGAGACACTTTTAATGTAATTATAATTTAAGCATAAAATATGTCACTTCTGTAGGGTTTTGTTGTCTGGTGCGTAATTACTTTATGGCACTATAAAAATATATTACATTATGATGCCTTGCTGTGCTTTGCTCAAATAATTTATAGCACAGTAATAGTGTGGAACAATATTCAAGACCATTGTATCCAATCTAGCATATAAATAAAAATTGTGAAAAATAATGATCTTGGTTAAACGCTCATTTAATTATTTTGCAGTCTTGGCCAAGGTTTTTTATCCCAGTTTCATTCCCACATCCTCACCAGATTATACTCGAAATATCTAGAGGGAGACTTTTTAAAGCTCAGAGAAAATAGAGCTATATATGGTATTTTTTTAATATGCTGCCATTTCCAAACAACTGGGAAGAAGTGTTTGCTGCAGGTTGACTGGAATTGAAAAAATTTCCAAAACCTCTTCCCCAGCAACATGTTGAAAACCTTTTCATTTCAAGCCCACTGAAACATTTTGCTGGCTTAAAAAGCCAAACCCCTTCCTTCTGCTTTTGAGGTTCTTAACTTTTATGCCCTTGAAACAAAACTTTAGTCACTTTTGAAGCAAGACGTTGATTCAAAAAACCCAACCCTTTTGTTGCCTTAAAAACAGGGAAGTGAAACCTTTCTCTCTTTTCCTCTCAGCATCCCTCCCCCGGGTGTCTGCTGCGACCACAAGTGGCAAAATGTTTCCCATCTGCCCGTGCGCATCCCTTCCCCGAACCCCCCCTCCCCAAAAGCCCTCGGGGACACACTGCCCGGTGGTACCCCATCCCCTCCCACACCAGGAGGCTTTTTTGGGGCGTTCGCACAGATTTGCTCGGTGGAGGGATGCCCTGCATCCTCAGAGGGATGAACCTCCCTGAGATGAGTGGGTCACCTGCACTAAGACCATTTTATTTATATTTTAGTGTTATATTTAGCAAGTAAACTATGGGTGGAGTAGGGAGGAGATGTCAGGCAGGAAAACTCCAAGCAAAGCAAACCTCATTAGCAGAGGTTACAGCTGAATTTATAGCTCACGAAGGATTGGGAAGACTCACTGGTATCACAGGGACTCACTGGCAGAAAGCAATAATACTTTTCCTTTTAATCTGCACGTTTTCCTCTGTGTGTGCATGTGCACATGTGTGGGAAGCTGTGGTGGCTTTGGGGAGAAGGACAACTTGTGCTTCTCTTGCAGGAAGGTCACTCCCGCTTAGCTGTTGCTTTGCCCAGTGCAGAGTTAGGACGGGCTCAACCAAAGTGCCTGCAAAGGAGCCGTGGGGTTTGAGGATGAGGATGGAGGTGCATGGGCCTGTGAGGTGCTTCATCTTTGCTCCCCAGACCGGCACACAACCCCGCTGGATGCCAGACAGCCCTGGTGTGGGTGCGAGTGATGGTCATCGAGACACCAGTAACAACCGTTGCTCTGGACGCCTCAGGGTGCTGTTGCAGTGAGGTGGAGGGATGGGGCAGTTTGAGGCTGAATCCCCAGGGCTGCGCTGGGGTGAAGGCACCCAAGCCGGGCAGGTTTGCAGGCTGGAGCTAAGGCCACTGCTTCCCCGGGGAGGGGAGAGGCGAAGCCATGGGGACGTGCCCTCCCTCATCCAGCAGGATCTTCCCCACCAGGTCCCTCTTCTGCCTCCCCCATCCTCTTCCTCCTGGGTCTGCAGCAGGAGCTGGGACACAGATCTAAAAATAGTGGTGGGCCCTGTATATGCATCTTCAGCAAAGAGACTCATAAATGCAGCCAGGACTGAAAATCAATTCTTTAAAGCTGAAATCAATAACAATAACTAATATTAATAGTGATTATCCTTTCTTTATTGCACTTTGCAGTTGGAAATGAATTGTTTTTAAGGATTAGCAGCAGCTGAACTCTGTAATGCAATGTAAGACTGAAGATTTACTATGAAAACACAGCTTATGAGGAAAGACCCATTACCGCTGATGGAATACACTTTCGAAACAGCCCCGGCGACGGCTGCTGCTGCCGCTGAGCACATAGAGCCTCACAACCTGAAGTCAGCGGTGGGTTTAGGTTTCTGGCAGAAGACAGGGATTTTTGGTCTCTAACCCTGTCTGGTTTTCTTGCAGTCTGACTTTTTAGTTCCCAGACATCCCAAATGCATTTTCATTTTTGGTATCTTTTATCTGAAACAGCTTCAGACATGCAAAACTCAGGGAGGGGGGAGGGAAGGAAGAAAGGGAAGTATGTTAAGCCAGTCATATATATATGTCTGAGTCAGCCATACATATATGAGACAGCAGTGTCTAGAGCTATCTGCGCTGTGTGTCAGAGTTTCCAAAAAGCAGAGCATATTAGATGTGTGCTGAGCACTTTAGGAAAGTCTGGTCTCCAGCATCCCCATGGGACTCCCCCAGCGCTGAAGCACTTCTGCAAACTACCTGCTCTGACAATCTGGTTTCAGGTCTGTGTGAAACTCCTCTCTGAGAGGAGAGGCAGCACACCTGGAGGCACGGGGCTCAATTCTCACGTCTCTGCTCCTCTGCTCGTGGGCCAGCCCTAACCCTGCTTCTTGAGTCTCTCCCCCATCTCTGGAAAGTGGCAGATACTTCCAATGTGGAGAATAGATTCTGATTTATTTTAATTTCTTTGCTATTATTTGTGCTTTCTGGGGAGATTCTCCTCCAGGAGCTAGCCAGAGACCAGGGCTGGTGAGATGGGACACGAGGAACCACCCAGCAGAGTGGAAAGGATCACAAATGGGATTATGGTGAGCAGCTCCACTGCCAAAAGCCTGTTTGCTGTCCCTAGAGGGTTGTTACTTTTGAGGAAGCCGTGACTATTTAGTCCCACACTGTTCCTCATACGGGGGCTCTTGGCATCTTCCCACTGTACCTGAAGGCCAGGAGCCCTTTTCGTGTGTGAAGACCAGCAGAGCAGCCATCTGGGAGGCATTCAGACTGTGCTTGACCTCAGTTTTACCTAGCAGAGAGTAACGTCTGCTGCGAGGGTGTGCTGGCAGAGGCACAGTGGCCGTGGCACTATCAGAGCCAAGGTGGGGAGATGGGGCTTCAGCGTGGTTGGCTGAGCACCGGGGATGAAGTGCAGCACCCTGCCTGTATGGGATCTCCCAGCATCAACACCATACCCATCAGAAGGTCTTGAAGGTGGGCAACTCCAGCTGTCTCATCGACATGTGGCTGTATTTTCCCCAAGGGATATTTGTGCTTATTTAACGTGGGCCTTAAAAGTTGCCTAGAACTACCTTGCTCCAGGCATGGCATTCTCTCAACTGCAAAATTTAGCGGGACGGAGTTGAGGATGACATAGAAATTCAGAAAAACACGGTGGGTAAAACTCTGCCTCTCTTGGAGTTGATGGCAAATCTCCCGTTGAGCTCAGGTAAGACGGGATTTTACCACTCGGGTTGGCATCTCTTCCTCCAGCGTGCAGGATCTTGAGGATATTTGGGTGCAGAGCTCCTGGACTGTTGATTCTGGGTTGTTTACTCACTTTTCTTTTTAACACTATGAAGTTTTTTACTATTAGCTAAATTGTAAAGACAGGCAGAATGAAAGCCTTTTGCAAACAGCAATAGATCAGCGGCAGCCGGCACGAGCAGACGGATTGTATCGCATTATTGATCTCTGTTAAAAGGGATTGACATTTTTCACCTGGGAAGGTTTTTTTATTTTTATTGAAAAAATGGCTTTTCTCCGGAAATAAAATTGGACTCTTGCCTCCATTTTTCTCTGCCATTTTAATTCATAGTTGCCTTCCAATTTTATAAAGGTTTTCGTCATATTTGTCCTAACAGTTTTGAAAATCTGTGTTTCAGTCAGAAAACACACTTTTCAATGGACACCACGTTCGGGTAACTAGAGGAATAACCATGTCCAAAATGAAGATAACTTGGATGGCTCAACACTTTCTCTGAAGTTGTTTTTCTTTCCTCACTTGTGTTTAATTCTCTCTCCTTTCCACCAAGTCTCTTCAGCCACCTCAGAAACAGAAGCACTGGGAACTTTCCCAGTTGGGTTGAGCAGTGCTTGAGCTTCCTTACATCGGTGCCAGCCTGGAAAGATTTATTAATGTTTCACTGAGCCTGGCATGTGGTGTGCAGATGTCTCCAGACTGGCTCAGCTTTGAACTTGCTCGAACAATTCAATTTTTTCAGTTGTGCATCACTGCTAATTTCCTCCAACTCATCTTCTGAGGGCGGGGGTCTGCAAAGCAGTTTCTTTTTCCCAGCTCAGAGAAAACTGCCCTCCCTAGACTTCAGGAAAGGAAGATGGGGACTGTATATATTGGCCACCCTGAAAAAGACCTAAAAAGGCTGTGGCCTGCGCCTTGAGATGGCAGCAGCAGCAAGGCAAGATGCAGCAAAGCAAGATGAAACATTCTTGAGGGAACTGAGAATCCAGCTGGGAGGGAAGGCTTATTCCCACTTGGGATAGGTGCATACGCCAGGAGGATGCACTAAGTGCAGATTTGTGGGACCGTCCCCTTCCAGCGCAGCATCTGCTGGGTAGCAGCTTGCTAAGATGCTCCTGGCCACATCATACTTTCCTGATGAGTGTGTCTCATAGCAGCAAATGAGTCACGGTGAGGGGCAGGAAGACACAATGAACTCCTAGCACACACAGGACCAGATTTCAACTCCCAACCCCTCCTGGGCTATTTCACTCCCAACTGGCAGAGTGGGAAATACAGGCAGAGACAGGCAGAAGCCACGGCCAGTGCTTTTTAACCAGGGACTTTTAAACACATGCACCCTGGGGGCTGTGTCTGTCCTCCTGAAGAGATGGGACCTTGTGAGGTCTGGGATGCACAGCAGGCAACGAATCCCATCCCGTCACTACACATGCACACACAAACCCAGGTTTTAGAAAGGAAGTGGTTAGTGATTTTTTTTTTTTTTTTTTTACAGATCCGAGTCTTCTGTCTGTGCTTCCAGCTACCTGCTTCACATGGCTGTGTTTGCCCTGCTGTTGGTCTGCCCAACGCTAACAAACAGCGGCAGGAGGGAGAAGAAGGGAACAAGATGTGGGGGATGGAGAGAGACAAGGGAGAAATGAGATAACATGGGGATTGATCTGTCCAAAGGTTAAGAAGCTGAACTTATTTAACTCCTGTTAGTTTATTTATTGTCCCTGAGCTATATTTGTGACTGCGACTGAGCAGATTAGCGCAGGATTGCTGGGTAGATTTAGAAAGCTTCAGTGTTTTTCTAGCTCAATATGCATGGGTGCATGTGTCCGTGTGCATGCGCATTGTGTGCCTTATTCTCACTTTTCACCAAGCAGTCCCTTTCCCACTCCCGTTATGGATGAATGTAAGCACTCATCTATACAATTAGGGACAGAGAAGGGGAAAAATTTCTTTGCTCATCAGATCAGAAGCTAAATTTATGCAGGGTACAACACATGCTCTTTATTATACCATGAAAGCAGTGGGTAATAATTCCTCTGTCCCCAGACACAGGGACACTCACTGCAGTAAAAAATACATATATATAAAAAAACCCCTCCCACTGGTGGTAAACATATGCGTCATGCAAGACTGATAGAAGCTGGAGCTGGTAAGTGCTGGATGTGGATGAGTAATGTTTGTTATGGCCTTGCTGGCTACCGGGCACTCTCGGTAGCAGAAGCTGTAGAGAGAAAGTGGGAAGGACCGTCTGGTGGGCAAAGGGCCCAGGAGAGACCCACGGTCCCTTCCAAGCCTGTCTGCAGGCTGGTGGGGGTCCCCGTCTTCCTCAGAGCCCTGCTTTCCCTCGGAGGGAGCGGGGGTGGGTTCAGAGGCGGTTGCAGAGGCTGATCTCAGTGTGATTCTCACAGACCCCTTTGCTGCCTGGGTCAGGCAGCGAGAGCAGAGCCCAGGCTGGGGCTAGCTGCAGAAACTGGAGGGAGCAGGCTGGATGTCACCGATCAGGAGTGAGGTGCATTAGTCAGATGGCTTGGCTAATATCTCCTATTACATCAGTTTCTTTTCTTTCTCTGCCTCTGTAAAAAAGCCACAAAAAACAATGAGTAATTTCTCTGCGGAATATTCATCTTTTAAAAGCCAGGCCCAGTGCTTCAGCGCATCCAGCACATTATTTTTCTCCCCTTGACTTTGAGAGTGTGGCTGGCCTGTAAAACCAGTGGGGAAAAGCTCTAACTGGGGTAGAGAAGAGTGCAGGAGAGGGTGTCCTGGGCTGGGATAAGTGTGTTCCCTGAAGGTGCTGGGGCTGGCTGCAGCAGCGCTGCTGTTTACTGTGGATACAGACCCTTCCATACTGAATGAGCAACTGCAGTTTTCTAGTTACCTCCTTTGCCTCCTTATAAAGGGAGGTTAAGCATCTCTTCTGCCTTGTGTCTGACCCTCCCCTCTCCCCTATCCTCTACCCTGCGCTGGTGATTTATCCCCTCAATGGATGTAGGGGTTATTTTCCACAGCAAACATGCATCCTTTTGAGTGGAGAAAACACAGACAGCGAAGGGAGAACCACTGGCCGCATCCTGGGTGGTGGATGACATCCTTTTTTAACCATCAGCTGACATTCCAGGTATCTAGTTATGTCACTCAGGGAAATCAGGTGGCACTTACCAGAGTCCAGGAGGCACTGGACATCCCTCTGCTCCCACCAGCCATGGCCACTGTACCAACAGCGCTCGTGGCCAGCAGTGTTTGGGAAGGGACAGTGATGCTGCCCGTGGGTGTGAGTGCCCAGCTGAGCCAGGTCTCAGCCAGGAAGGAGCCTGGGTTGGGTCTGGTTTTGGAGCTCCTCGTGGGAGCTTGGAGGTGTTGGGTCCAAGGTTTGGGGTTGAGCTGGGATTAAGGACAAGGACCGGTATCCAGATTGTGCTGACTCCAGCATTTAAAACAATGCCACACTGGGGCCAGCAAGCCACTCGGAGGGGACCACTCGTCCCGTTCGTCTAATAACCCTGATGGGTTTTCACCATCGTACAGGGGAGCAGACACTGCTCCAGCAACAGCCCCGAAACTGTGAGGATTTACATCAAGAATGGAAATATGCCTCACAGCAGCTCCAGCCAGCATAAAGGCAGCAGTGTGAAGGCACACTGCGTGGTTGAATTTCAGCTTGAAAAAAAGTCCAAACCACAGTGTTGGAGCCAGGTACGAAGCTCCCTGGAAAAATCTCTTCGCCTTCTCCTAACATGGTGCCACCAGCTTTACTGCAAACAGAGAGGCAGAGCTACTTTTTATAGATATAAAAAAAGTCACCCGCCGTTTATTTTATTTATGGAGTAGACAGATAATTGACAGGTGGCTGTCTAAAAGAGATGAAGCCCTCCAGCTAAACACTGCAGCTCCAGCAAGGGTACGAACGACAGAGAAATGGCTCCAGAGGTGATAGACTTGTTACTTTTAACACTGCGAGATATATAAGAGAACAGGGTTGAATCGCAGTTCAAAACAATGATACCTAACCACTGAACTAAATAAAACCGATGATTTCATACCGGTGTCTACAGCAGCCTTCGACTGAGCTTGAATTAATGAGCGTGTTGTTGCCTCCCAAAGGGTCTTGCAAGCCTGAGGGCTTCAGGTTGCTTTTTTAGGGTTTGAATGCACCCCATCCTGGGCCGGGAGCGGGCTGGAGGGTCAGCATTGTGCTGTCCAGTGATGCTAAACAGCGGTGCTGTTTGTCCTTCAGCAAAGCAAACTTTGCTACGTGCTGGGGAGGCAAGCAGAAAGTGGGACAGCTTTACTGGGACCAGTGTGCTGGGCTGGCTGGTTCTCTTGTGTCCCACAAGTTGCAAATATCAATCTTTGCTTGCTTGTCTTTTTTTTTTTTTTTTCCCTTCTTTTTTTCTCTTTTTGAACCAGCCTGCCTGAGACTTTGAAGCTGACAAATCTCTTCCAGGCCTGGACCTCGTGCCCCTGGATGGATCTGTGCCTATTTCTAGGATATTCAGTATTATCTTGTCCTGACTATTAGAAACAAAACCAGAAGCTTAAATATTAACCCCCATCCATCACAACACCACATTTTGCTACTCGAGAACTGCCTTCTCATATGAGAGATTTCCTTGTGTTTCTTAATCAACCTCAAACTTTTTTTTTTTTTTTTTTAATGTTTACTCGAGTTTTCCCCCCTGCAGGGCAGAGTAACATTTACGATGTAAAATTACAGAGGCTATTACTCCGCAGTGCCGCACACCACGGTGATTCAGTGTCAGGCTGGGATCAAGGGAACTAGAGCCTGTTAGCCGGATCCCTCCGCTTTCCCACCTCCACATGGCTTTGCAGCAAATCAAAGTGCAACAAATGGCTTTGCATCATTTCTTCGAGGAGTCCTGGGCCTTGTACGTTATCTCGAGGGCAGGGTATATGCTATAATAAAAGACGGCTTTATTGCCAGCTGCAACAAAGCCAAGGATTCAGACACGTATCGCCTTGTGGGTTCATTGTAAACTCCCTTTTATGGCCCTTCCAGTTTATTGCTAATAGAGATTTACAGTGGGAAGAAGGGGCCATGTGCTGTAATTAATACTGTTATTAGCCTGGGTGGGTTCGATGCAATGAGCAGCGTGGCGGCACTGCTGCCAACCTTGGTATTTGCCCTTCGCTACCTGGCCCTGGAAACGAGATGGGGCCGGGCTGCCTTCGGTGCGGCAGGGCCGGCGTTACCGGCGCCTTGGTGGGGGGCGGCTGGACCGAAGTCCTTCCCCATTCAGAGGGACCCACCGTGGGTTCGGCCACCTCGGAGCGGGACATCACGAGACACCACGTCAGCTTTCCTCGTGAGGCTGAGGAAGATCATTTCTGCTCCAGCTGGTTTTCCCCCCAAAGCAGACAATATTTTCTTCAGGTGGGAGGGAATGGGAAGGAGATGGATTATTTTCAACAGTTTCAGGTATTCTTGGACACAGGAATAATGAAAAGCTGGACACCCAGAAGTCACCAACCCTCCCCGTGGTCCCTTTTTGATGGAGCCTGTTTTAGTGCACTCAGCCTATGGGGCAGGGGCCAAACATGACAGATGCAGGCAGCACACTAGATATGGCAGTGGGGACTGTGCCGAAAATATCCCATCCCGCCTGCTCGGATGCTTTCTGCTGAACTTTTGTTCATTAAAAGCGACTGTTGTTCCTTGCCCCTCTCCAGACTCCGGAAGACTTCTGAGCCAAACTCCAGCCCTGTCACCACTGGAGACACTGGAAGTGGCTCTGTTAATATCAACCTGGTTTCCATCACCCGCTGCTCTGCTGGAACGAAACCTCAAATGAGGCAAATTTCATGTGGTTGCAGCTTTTTGCTATGAATGTTTCATGCCGCTCTTCTTGGCAATTAAAAAGCAAAGAACCAGGGTGAGAACAGTCCTGCTAATGATTTGCAGTCAGCTCCTTAGAGCCAAGTTGTCTTTGAAAGCCAAAATTATATCATATCAGTCTCCAGAAGCTACCACAGAAGTTAAACATTAAGTGGATGAAGTTGTTGGAAACTTCCGTGGTTTCCGACTGATCACAGGTCAAGGATAAAGTCATTGAGAGTGTCCTTCCTCTCAAGCAACCACCATGAAAATGCCCGAGCCCAGCGAGCGACTCGCAAGAAACCTGCGCCATAAACCCGACCACACGTGACTGCTCTTCTGGGCAGGCCCCATCCCGACTTCACAGAAACAGGGAAAATGTTGCTAGTGATGCTCATAAATACAGGAGGGATTTTGGGGATTGATTGTCAGGTCAGGTGGAAGGGAACATCCAACTCAAGATGCTGAAGAGCCACCCATTGGCTTTAAAATCCTCATCCAGCCATCTAGGCAGTGCCAGATATTGAAGACCCAAGCACAAGTATAATATTTTGTGATTTTCTGCCCAAATTTCACTCCAGGAATTTCCTACAAAAGGAAAAAAGACAAAGGTTGAGAGCTGCAAAGGTTTTGGGGGGACACACTGGGAATTGGGTACCGACCTGCCTTTGAGGGTTTGAGCAAGGACAGGGAGCTGCCATCGGTTCATCGGTCATGGCGAGGTTTGGGATGGCGTGCGAGGTTCGCTTGCTTTTAGAGAAGGAACTAAAAGATACCAGGCTCCTTCTCACCATTTTTATTAATATTCCAGCTAATTAACTTCACTGAGGGCTGGAGGAAATTGAATCTCAAGAAGAGCCTAAGGTCTACTTTAGATCTTAAGCCATTTGGAGCTTTTGATTCGAAGCTTGTGCTTTTATTATTATTTTTTTTAAATCCCCCCCTTTTTTTTTTTTTTTTTCCTGCTAACACCTGGACCACTTTAGAGGTGATATAACAGTAATAAATGATTCTTATTAATTGGCCATCAGCTGACAGGCAGCAGCAGGCTCCCAGCTGAACAGAGCACGTTTATGGGGGATTCAGAGTCGGGTTTGGAGGTGCCAGGAGGGTGAGCCTGGCCAGCACCCCTGCATGGGGGCTCCCAGCAATGGGGGGCCCCTGCTTGGGCACTAGGAACAGGGTCAGCCTGAAGTAGTTGAGGTAGAGGAGCTTTTGCGAGGTTAAATAAAAAATAGCTTAAAAAAAGGAAGCTTTTACAAGCCAGAGCTTTAAGACGTGCCCTCCCTTTTTGCCCATTTATTAAGTAATAATGAAACACTTTTGTCAAAGCTTAGGCACCAAATTTCTGACACCAGATGAGCTTTAAAGCTAATCAGGGGATGGAAAAATGGGAATATAATTAAGGCTGCTGACAGCCCTGTGTCATTAACCTCACAGCTCTCAGGTGCCACACTGAACCACAGCTGCAAAAGATACAGTATTATGGGTAGTTGGTTTCAGCTGTGGAAATGAATTTGGCTTTTAATGGCTCTGTAATGTCTCTAGGGCTGTTTCATCTGGAGCCGAGGCAATGTTAGAAGGGAAGGGAGTGATGGTCTGTGCTGGGTCTAGCTTGTCTCTAGCCCTTGTGCTTCAATGGTAAACAACTGAAGTTCTTCTCACCCGGAGAAAATGAGGTTTTTCTGGGTAAGGGTTCAGGCTGGGGCAGTTCTGCTCTGTCCCTTCTTCCCCTGTAATTAATTATTATCATTGTTAGGAGTGTGGGTGTCTGCTTTGCCCTAGCACCCGGGATTCCTGCCTGCACCCCACTGTGTGCTGTAGATCTAATTCTCTGATATAACCCTGTAAGCTGTAGGGCTGATATCCAAACCTCCTACCTGCTCTGTGACTCAGTTTCCATTCGTGCAGAGGCAGTAATAATATTGGGACCTTTGGGAGGATGTTTGGAGGTTTGCCAATGTGTCTGTGTCCATTCCTCTTGGGATTCTGTTACCAAAGGAGCCTGTGATGGGTTCTGCTGGAAACACCCTCTCGAATCCCATGCCAGCTGGAGCACAGCTCCGCAATGGGCAGTACCGGTGGTGGAACAAGGCTTTTGTCTCTTTTTTTTTTTTTTTTTTTATGATTATCTAAGTTTTCTTTTTTTCAGGATTTTACTGCTCAGAAGGTGAGAAAATGGGAAGCGGCTGTTCCCACATCTGGCCAGCACGAGCGCCTCCACCTTTGTAAAAACGCTTGTAAGAATTGGTGGGACAGTCGCATCATGTATTGCAGTTAGGGAGCACCTGGGCTGCTGCCAAAATTATGACAGCAGTAACCCTGGAATGGAGCCTCTTATCTGGGGAATCTCAGAGCACATTTCAACCATTTCGCAAGGCATATTTCATAGACAGGTACCCTGGGACATGGAAAGGGTAAAAGCATTTGCCTGGGAAGGAAGGCGGCTGCATCACTGCCAGGAATAGCACCCTGGCATCCCATGACCCAGGCTCT
Source organism: Strix aluco (assembly GCF_031877795.1). Lineage (NCBI taxonomy): Eukaryota > Metazoa > Chordata > Aves > Strigiformes > Strigidae > Strix > Strix aluco. The sequence continues at coordinate 12,301,626 of NC_133950.1, forward strand.
CCTGCAAAAAATGAGATAACGTTTCCAGCGGCAGGCGCTGAGCAGCCTTGGGAAAGCACCGCGAAGCCCCCTGCAAGCGCTGCTTCTTCGGATGATCAATGTGCTCTCGTCGTCGCTCGCAAGCGCGCTGCACTGTTGTCTGAGCAAAGACTCTCAGATCTCCCTTGATGTGAAAAATACCTATTAAGAGCTAATGAGCAGAATAACACTGAACCTGATTGAGCTCGGATGTTATTTGTCATTCATCCTCCGCTATCACCGCGGTGGCATCTGTTGCCCCAGACTTTTGAAGCGTGTCTCACACTTCCTCTGCAGCATTCCCAGTTTCTCAGGTGCAAGGCTCAGGCCTTGGACAACAGCAAAACCAGTCAATTATGTTTTCACCCTGTCTGTTTTGAAAGCTCTGGAGTGTGCCTGGTGCAACCACAGCCATAGGAACGCAGGAGTTCATGATAAATTAGAAACAAAAGCACCATTATCCATATGGGACCTCGTGAATGGTTCACATACCCCAGCAATTCCAAGCACTCTGGGTATGGTTCTTACTTGGTTTTAACTCAATTTCTTTGAGATGCAAATCAGAGGGATTATATTCAGAGGCTGCATCAGAAAGTCTTTAATCCAAATGGGCTATAAGATTTATTTAGAAGAGCCAAATGTCTTGTCTGGGACAGAAGCAACTGAGCTGAACTGAAACAGATGGACATAAAGGAAATTAAGCAACTCTAATGGTCTTACCCAGAGTTTCAAAGTATTTGGTCTTCCGAAAGCTCTAGCTCCTGGAAGCACGTGATGAGATGGGAAGCTCAGGTTTCACTTAAAAACAGGCTTTGCAGTTCACTGAGAAAAACAATAATAATGTTTTTATTCCTCCTGTGTACAGAGGGAGGGCTGCCTTCCAAATTCTGACTCCTTAGCTAGGCTCACATCATCAGATGAAAACGTATTGTATGGGGTGTTTGGATTCCTCATTTTTATGACAGTGTCAGTATTTCAGCAGTCTGGTTTCAGGATTTTGGGAAACCTGATGCTAGCAATAGGGATCACAGATAGTTTGTTTACTAATATAGGAAAAAATGTCCCTTGAGTCTGTTGAGGTTTTGTTCCCTGTTTCTGACGGAGACTTACCTTAGGTCTAAGTCTGGGCTTTAGCTAGGACGTCAGCAATGCAGGGCCAAGGTCACCTCTATCTGTGCTGGATGCAGCAAGCCCAGAGCACACATCTCGGATGCTGATAAACCGTCGGGCTGGAAACCTCGACAGATCAGGCAGTCCCCTGAGGTCCCGCGCGCCTCCATTTCTTCTGAGGTCACACTTGCAGCTGGCAGAAGAACCTTCCCTGGGATATTTGGATGTGTTTGGCCCCAGATAGACGGCGCAGACAGCAAAACAAACATGAGGACAAAATCCCTACCACCTTACTGAAGCATTTCTAAATCACAAAGATGGGTACAGCTTGAGGAGAAAAATTTAGGATTGAGTTGGTTCTATGATCTTCAGCTTTTAGGCTCTAAATAATGACAAGCTGTGTTTATCATGAGTAAAAAACTGAATGCACTTCTTAACGCTTTCTGAGGCTCTCAAAGCACTGCCCAGTGGTCAAGGAGACCCCAGAGATGGATGATGGATGAATCCTCAGGGCTTCAGAGACAGGAGAGGCTGAGCGGGGAGGGGACCCTGGCATGTGCGGCTCCGGGCTGCTGCCTTCCTCCCAGGGCTGAGCAGGGCTCCT